>NC_140592.1:1087968843-1088568843 GCF_964204655.1 Triturus cristatus
TGGGACAATGTCTCTAAACAAAATTAACACACACTACCAATGATTCTTTGCAGAGACATTGTGATGGCACGCAGATACCATGGTCCACCTCATGACCATCATACAAAAACATTTCTCTGAACCCTAACACATTACCAGAACACCATCTCCAGGAGCCTCAGCACCAACATCAAGTACCTGAAATGCAATAGTGTTGAAAGTAAAAATAAAGGCTTTATTCAGCACTAAAAAACAACAACGAAAAATAGACTATGTACAGAGGCCAATAGCCAGTCCATATTTCAAGTCCAAGGGGGGACGTGGGGGACCGTTTCTACCCCTTGCTTGCCTGCACCAAGGAACCTCAAGGTTTGTCGACCGGGGGGGGGCATCATCTGTGGCAGTACCAGGCACCGCAGGGACAGGAGGGGGAAGGGTAGGTGTTGCGGGTGCAGGGGGATGTCTCCACCACAGAGGGTGGGGCAGCGCCGAAGGTGGAGGTGAGCTCGGCGCTGCACACCGCTGCCAGTGCCTCCATCTGAACCCCTGCACCTGAGGATTCCACAGGGTCAACAGAGGGTGTGGTGGGTGAGGGATGGGGTGCAGCGCTCTTGGGGGAGGGGGTCGACCTGGTGGGGGACTAAACTCCTGTGCCCGGGGACTTCCTCACCCGCTTGTGGGGTGGTCGCTCAGTGGGGGCGAGGTCCAGCTCACCCATAAAGATATTCTTTGGTGAGAGTTTGGCAGGGGAGCCAAGGGGAGTGGTTTTGAAGGAACAGGGTTGTGAGGACTGCGGACTGCGACTGTGGCTGCCTGTATGTCATCTGTCCCCAGACCCTGTGGGTGTGCCTACATCCCCCTGAGTGTGCATGCCAGGAGGTGTGCACATGCCTTACTTGGGGGTGTGCTGGCTGTGTCTGGTGCGCTGCGTGCCCGTGACTGTTTGTGTGTGTGTTGCACAGGCATGGGAGAGGGAAGTGAGGATGGGTCTGGGGTAGGGGGGGACAGAGCGCTGCAGGAGACTAACTGCTGCCGTCAGGGAAGAGTCCATGGACCGCAGAATCCTGCATTGGTCAGACATCGTTGCTGACATGCCCTCCATGAACGAAACCATCTGTGTGAGCAGTTTAGTGTGTCCATGGAGGACATTCAGCACCGATGCCTGCCCAACCTGCAACTGCCGCAGGATGTACACAGACTCTTCACTGAGGGCAGCAGGGGTGACAGGGGCAGGGGGTGCGGTGCCTGGGCCGAAGGAAACATGGTGGGCCTCTGCACGGACAGAAGGGACAGGAGCAACTGGGAGGGCGGAGATGGTAACAGAGGAGGCGGGGACAGATGTGGGGATACTGACAGGTGGTGTTGCAGCCTCCGCCTCCCCCAGGAGGTCAGCGTCGGACCCGTCGGCGTCGTAGCTGGTATCGTGTCCAGACAGGTCCTCTGACTGACTCCCCTCGCCCTCCATGCCACTGGCTCCTCCTGACTCTACAGCACTGGTGGCACTGTCGCTGGGTCCCTCCTCCAGGTCCGTGCAGGTGTCTCCCTCCGTTGCGGATGATGATGCTGTGGGCAAGGAGAAGAAACCGAAATGCATCAGTCACCTGTATACATCTGACACATGAGCACAAAAACAATTGGTCACAGTGCATATCAGGCAATGCATCATGAGTAACAGCTAGATTACTCCGCACATATGTAAGCCCTGTACTGCCCAGTTGGTATACTCAAGGTGTCACCACACTCAGAGACCTGTAAGTACTTTGGAACACAAAACGAAAAAATTTTGGTACCTTGGGACTCACAATACTTTACACAATCGACATGTTTGGAATGTGCCAATTCGCCATTTTGTGAAAAGAACACTCATGTGCCTGCATGAAATATGTCTCACAAGGCAGTGCACACAAAACTACATTTACACTGTCATTGAAGAAGCTGGCACCTTTTCTAAGAAGCCACTGTTAGAAATGAATGGTGTTGCAGAAAGTACATATACATGGGCCCACGGAGGTCTGGATGTCTTGAGACTTGTTAGTTTGTATCACCAACAACAAAGGAGTCTCACAAAATCAAGACCACTGTGGGAACATGTATATGGAGAATCTGCAACACCATTTAATTCTAACAGTGGCTTCTTTGCAAAGGTGCCAGCGTGTTCCATGAAAGTGGAAATGTTGTTTGGTGTGCACTTCCTTGGGAGACATCTTTCATGCAGGCACATCAGTGTTCTCAACACAAATCATCAAATTACCACATTTAAAACATGAAGAACTGTTGACAAGTGCCGTGAATGCCAAGGTACAATTTTTTTAGAGTAACAACTTGAATTATGTCAGTTGTCACATGGCCATCCGTCACCTGATTACACAGTTGGCTACACATATGACCTACTGCCTGTCATCTGGAGTGGCACCAATGTTCACAGCCAGGACAATGCATAAGCTACTGTGCCTGCAATTGGGTTGTTAAAAAGCATAGCTGTACTGTGAGACACCCTCATGGCAAGCCAGAATGTCCACACAGATGTCAGCACACAAAGTCCAAACTGCGTTGCATCTGAACCACACACAGGTGCCAAAAATGTATGAGCAGGAATCATGATTTTGAAAAAATGACACAGGCTGCAAATCACGAACATTAAGCACTGGCCAGAATCACAGGGGCACTGCACGGTGATTCTGTGTACAGCCAATTCTCACACACAGGTCAGACCTGGCAAGGAAAAATCAGGGGTGCCCATGTAGGCCTCTCCCGTGCAACCACCCATACCTGAGTCAATGTGATTGATACAGATCAAGAAGTGACAACTCTTATTCAGGGTAACAAAAACTGTGCAGCAAAAATTGCTAGATTTACACAACATCACCTCCTGGGGCTGGCAACACATATTTGTGACAAACAATCAGCAACAGATTTTTGTAAATAGCCACACAGGCACTGCCCAGTGTGAGTATGCACAAGCAAAATGGTGTATCCCTGTCCAGTGGACACATGTAGCACACATTAGAAAAATACAAACTAGGCCAGGGAACAATGCCACAGAGGCAGACCAATGCTGAACCCACAGAGAATGTGCGCAGTGTTGGATGCCACACATGATTAGGAGGCCAGGGTGTCTCAGGGGACTGTAGTGGTCACACTGCTCCGTGTTCCTGGAATGAGCTGACTGTACCATGAGCAACCGTCATGGCACTATGCATATCTCACACTCATGCACATCATGTCTTAGGCCACAACATTGGTCATGCATGCTGCAAGGGTGTTCATTTGAAACCTCACACTCCTATGTTGAGAATCATCATCAGTGCCAACAAATATGGACCCCCAAAATAGTGAACAGGTTATGGCACAGGCAAGGTACCAACACAATGATGCAGAAAGCAATGTGCACTTAAATTTACTGGAACCTTAGATGAGCATGTGCAAATGCAATTACACACAGACCAGGGGACACATGTCAAGGAGGGGAAGGGATGAAAAAGAGCACCAGGTGACATTGGGGAACAGAAAATGCACTGCACATATAAACTCTGGGAGTGTATCCAGGCTACAGAGCACTTCCAAAAGCTGGTGACACATAACACAACAAACAGCCATGTACCTACCCCCTCATTGCTGCAGTCTCTCCTGTAACTGCCTATCGAGGTCAGGGAATACCACCGCCAGGACACGGCTCATGTGGGGGGTCAAGTGTCGGTGCCCGCCATGGGGCGAGGAGGGTCGATCCCCAGCTGGACCCGGGCGATCCGCCGGGTCCAGCACCGGATGTCCTGCCACCTTTTGCGGACTACGCTCCCTCGCAGATCTCATGGCCCTGACGATGTCCCTCCAGATCTCCCCCTTCTCGTAGGCAGTTACCTGTCAGGATGACAAAGTGACACAACATCAATACACCTGCTCCATATCCCAGAGACACACATTTGAACATCTTTAAAATATTGAACAGGGCATAGGATGCTGACAGGAATTGCATCATTCACAATAAGAAATTGGCCTGTGTGCAAGCCCCAATGCACTACATGGCATTGAAAGTCAACAGGTGGCATGAGGGGTGCGACACACTCACTGATCATGGCACACACTGTGCAGCACATGCAACAGCAGGCTGATGGCCAGCACGTGTCAAGCAGTCACATGTCCCACTCCACTGACGCACCCTCAGCAGACTAGACAGACACACCCAGGCACAGATCACTCGCCTGTCAGTCACAACAGCGGATACAACCCTCACTCTGCACATGTGCCACTTGCCAGTGGGGTGTCACAGGTGTCGTGCCAGCTCTGCAAGTCAGACACACAGCACGGCTTACTTGTCACATCAGATGGGTAGATCTGTTTACTCCTCCATGCAGCTGTGGTGCAGCTCTTCACATAGACACTCACCCACATGACAAGGAACATTCACACACATCAATGTCCATGAGGTCGTACACATCATTTGGACACTCTCACCACAGGTCCACTCATCTCATACACATCTGTGGGTACAGTCACCTGTCACACCGGGGGGGGGCACTGAATCACTTCAGGACAATAGGAAAAAAAGCCACCAAGGATTTGCCAGGCTGAAAGTGTCATGCACTATGCAGTGAATGTCACAGCAAGCACAATGCAAGTGAGGAGTGCACACAGGAACTACCTCATGCACTGCATGAGAGACATAAGCATGTCCCCCCCCCGGGACCCACTCTAAACAACATTGCATGTCTGTCACACCTGGACACAATGCCAGAAGTGACAGTCACACAACAGGTGCATAGGGAAAGGTAGTGGAGTCAGCACTCACCTGCTCCCCTGGTCTCCCATACAGCTTGGGGTACTGTGGGAGGAGGACGTCCAGCAACGCCTCATTCTCCTCCAGGGTGAATGGCTGGGCCCTCTCCACAGTACGTGACATGGTCCAGAGGAAGCAGAGACAGCAGCAGTGTGGTCGACTGGAAAGTTGTGCAGGCAAGTGCCCTCTCATGGGTTCTGGTTGCCTTATATCTGTCTTGCTGAGGGGCATTCATTTTGAGGAGTACATAGTGATTGGTCAGACACATTTGCATCGTATGTTTACTCCAAACCCTTTAAACATACACCTATGACACGCATTCGCATTGTTCAAATTTTGAGCATCATGTCAAGTCAACAACCACTTTGCAACATTGTATTTTGTGGCCAACTGACTGTTCCAGGACACCTGATGGACACATTTCAACTGAAAACTCAGTATCCATGACGACCAGCATGCATTTAGGGCCTAATACTTGTCCCTTATGTGTCCCCTATGTAATTTTGAAATCCACACACAGGTATGGTGCGTTTCACATGTACCCCTATGGCACAAGTACAATGGTGAAATGAAGCGTACACACGCGATGATTGCGGGTGTATGGTGCGTTTCACAAGTACCCCTACGGCACAAGTACAATGGTGAAATGAAGCGTACACACGCGATGATTGCGGGTGTATGGTGTGTTTCACACGTACCCCTACGGCACAAGTACAATGGTGAAATGAAGTGTACACACACGATGATTGCGGGTGTACGGTGCGTTTCACACTTACCCCTACGGCACAAGTACAATAGTGAAACGAAGCATACACACGAGATGATTGCGGGTGTACGGTGCGTTTCACACATACCCCTACGGCACCAGTACAATAGTGAAACGAAGTGTACACACACGATGATTGCGGGTGTACGGTGCGTTTCACACATACCTCTACGGCACAAGTACAATGGTGAAAGGAAGCGTACACATGCGATGATTGCGGGTGTACGGTGCGTTTCACACGTACCCCCACGGCACAAGTACAATGGTGAAACGAAGCATACACACGCGATTATTGCGGGTGTACGGTGCGTTTCACACGTACCCCTACGGCACAAGTACAATAGTGAAACGAAGCGTACACACGCGATGATTGTGGGTGTACGGTGTGTTTCACACGTACCCCTACGGCACAAGTACAATGGTGAAATGAAGCGTACACATGCGGAGATTGCAGGTGTACGTGCGTTTCACACCTACCCCTAAAGCAAAAGTACAATGGTGAAATGAAGCGTACACACGCGATGAGTGCGGGTGTACGGTGCGTTTCACATGTACCCCTACGGCACAAGTACAATAGTGAAACGAAGCGAACACACGCGATGATTGCGGGTGTACGGTGCATTTCACACGTACCCCTACAGCACAAGTACAATGGTGAAACGAAGCGTACACACGCGATGATTGCGGGTGTACAGTGCGTTTCACACGCTTACAATGGTAATACAGGCGTACACATGCCAGGAATGGAGGGCTACGAGTCGCACTAGGATGTCCATCAAGTACTTGTCATTGCATACTTTCATGTGCAGGCCCTAGGTGTGTCAGCCAGTGATATTGGACATGCCATCTCATCTAGTTGCACAATTGATGTGTGATGACCTGTGTACACATGTCATGTGTGATGGAGCACTATGTGGCACACATCACCTTGACACTTGCCACATGTGTGTCTGTGGTCCAACTGTGTCATGCACAGCAGCAGTGGGATGGCACAGTAATCACCACCCACACCTGTCTCCTGATGCCAGGGACAGGGACACTCTCTCAACTGAAATGTCACGATCAGCGTGCCCCTATGTGACTATGTCAGGTGTGTGTCATGTGTTCCCATGAGCTTGCTGTTAGCGTTCCGTCAACTGCATCTGCTGTTGGTGCATCCAACATGGGTCTGTGTGGAGATGGGCATGGCACACATCTATGCACACCATACCACATGTGGATTCCCATGGCTGTAGGGTCTGTGTGCATCAGACATCATATTTTCCCAGGCATACATGTCTGCGTTGTCTCAATGGCTGTTTTTAATTGTTGTCACGTGTACCCCTTCATCGCAATGTGTGTCATATGTACATTTGACATTCCATGTGACCTGTGCGTGTGCCTTGCAGTCAACTGCCTGGATGAGATGACATCCTTCCAATGCAGCTATGTGGATGTGTGTCACTCCGGTGATATCTCTGGCTGTTCACTCAGACTTGCCCCCAGCTCATTTCAGGGCCTGTTATGTAGACTTGACAATCAACAGGTGTATCTGGCTTTTCGTAGGAGTGCCAGCAAGGTGGCATATGTGTCCTGGATGTATTGCACACACCAGACTCCATAGTTACCTGATGTGTAGTAGCAGTTTAGCATGTGCTATGTTCATTGACATTGATGTTGGCAGACTCTCAATCTTCATGATTCCTAACAATGTCTTGCAGGGCACCGCCTGTCCCAAGAACAATGCCAGACTTGGCTTCCATGAGGGAACGTGCCTGCATCCGACGTTACAGATTCACTCAACAGTTGATTGAGGACTTGACCGACAGGCTGGCACCACACCTCCAACGGCGACACAGGTATCCTACTGCGCTGACCCCAAAGATGAAGGTGATGGCAGCCCTACATTTTTTTGCCACAGGTATGTTTCAATTGACCATAGCTGATGTTGGTGGGATGGCACAGACAATGTTCAGCCGTGTCCAGCGTGATGTTTTGGCAGCCATGTTGGAGCACCTTGATAAATTCATCAAATTTCCTACTCCTGAGGAGTTGACAGATGTCTAGGGTGTTTTCTATGCCCTGGGAGGGATGCCCCATGTTATTGGGTCCATTGATGGAACACATGTGGCTTTGGTACCACCACAGGCACAGGAGCAAGCCTATCACAACTGTAAACATTACCACTCAACAAATGCCCTTGTGGTGTGTCTTGCTAACATGCTGATTTCCCATGTCTGTGCACGTTTTCCAGTATCAGCACACAATGCCTACATCATGAGGTGTAGCAGGGTGCCATAAATGATGCTGCGGCTGCACAACGAACGAGCATGTCTTGTTGGTGGGTATACTCTGTTGGTCCTGTGTGTTGCGGTATCTTTGGCTCATACGGCATCTCCTAACCCACTTCTTTACATGATGTTTCCATGTAGGGGACTCTGGATATCCCAACATGCCATGGCTAATGACACCTCTCCGCAACCCAAGAACAGCTGCAGATCACAGGTACAACAATGCACACGGGCAGACCAGTTGAGTGATTGAGAGGACGTTTGGCCTCCTGAAGAGCCGATTCCGGTGCCTTGACAAGACAGGCGGGTCCCTCCCATATGCACCGGAGAAGGTGTGCAAAATCTTCATTGTGTGCTGCATGCTGCACAACATGGCCGTTGAGAAGGCAGTGCCACTCATCCTTGATCTTGATGAGGAGCAACACCCACCTGTGGAGGATCCAGGGCTTGGTCACGAGGCAAGTGATGAGGAGGAGGAGGATGATATCCGGAGTCAGCTCATACGCAACTTCTTCTCATAATGGTGAGTCACTGGGTATGAGTGTGCAAGCTTGTAGCATTGAGTGGCATGTGTTACAATGTGTGTGTCCAGCTGACTGAATGCAAAGTGACTTTGATGTGTGTACTGATGTGTCACTCGAGTGATGATGTCATGCCACACAGTTTTGCGGAGACACTTTCTTTGAAATTTGCATGTGTCCAACATTGTTCATGTTTCCTAACTGACCATGTGTGCGGCGAGATTTGTTTTAGGTGACTTCTTGTGTGTCTGTCATTCCCAGGTTTTTTGCGCCTGTTGTCTGCTCGTGTCATCGCTGTCCTCCTGCTATTCCTCATGAGGATTGCAACGTGTGCTGAATCAGCATTCCATGCACGGACATGTGGAAATGTCAGTTTGGGTAAGGATTGCAGCAAGGCTTTTTGGTGGTGGTATGGGTTGGGAATGTGTGGGGACTGCTTCTGTGCATGTTGTGGTACCATGCATACATGTCTTCTCACCATGGAGCATATAACATGTAGCATCACTCCCATGACATGATAGTCACCCTTCTTGACAGTCATCTGTAGTGGAGTGTGGAGTCTGATGAAGGCATCAATGTGCGTAAACCTTGCCTCTGAAACATTGCTGATGCTACGGGTGGACATAGTGTGGGACATCACAACAAATGGCTCTATGGTGATTTGCAGCATCTCTGTGTGCAGCAGGATGTGTTTGGCTCATCCCCTTGACTTGTGTGCCAGTTCATTGGTATTTACAACATCCGTGTTGTGAAGGGGGGGTCCAGCGTATGTCCCACATATTCTGTCAACTGACCTGTGAGTCTGTTCGTATGGATGCATTTCCCTTTGTGTGAGTTTGTGCAATCAAGGTGTTTTGCACAATCCAAAGTGCCTCATCTCTGTCACTGCAGATCTCTTGCCAGTTTGCATGCGTCATCTATGGCATAATTGTCAAAGATTGAGCATATGAGTGTATGTGTACTTCGGCAACATTCATGCATTTCTTCATGGCTAAAAATCTCTATTGTGCATGAAGTACCTGGTTGTGTATGTATTTGTGCACGTTGCTCCCCACAACGGGACGTCAACGCCTGCTGGCGGTGTGTGTCCTGTGCGCAGCTCCGCATTTTGTTGCCTGATCCTGTGGCCGTCATTTTTGTTGATTCTTCATACATTTTCTCGGAGTGACCCATGAGTAACCTGACACTCCTTCCTTTACATACACCTGTTGCACTGTGCCTTTCTGACCTCCTTGTCTTTGTGTGCTACTTTTTGCCTAGTTTCTCACCCCTTCCGCCTGCTGCTGCCTCACCTGCGGCACCGCCCCACCGAGTGCCCTGATTCGGCAACCCACACGCCTACAAAATGCTCCTCCCTTCCCCCTCCACCCATTCTAAATGCAGCCAGCAGCTTGTCTGTGCCACTGTTGCACCAACGCCGTGCCAAATGCAGGACTGTCTGCACCTGCAACATGCACAGTGCATGACCCTCTGGTCCTTGCATGACCCACGTCACACAACAGGCTCATGCTGCAGCCACACTCCAAGCAATGTCCTCCACACAATCAACCAAATGCTATCAGGCAACCCTTAAGCACACACACGACACCTTTGCATGCTGAGTGTGCAACTCCAACTGCCTACACAGCGCTGCCCCGCCTACCAGACCCTGTCAGAACAACCAGGTCATGTGCCTCCTACTCCACATCCGCTCCGTCCACAAGCACGCCATTGGACTCTGTTACCTCCTCAACACAATGGCCCCACACATCTCCTTCATGACAGTAACCTGGTCAAAAGCATCCTCAGCACACAACTTCTTCATTGCCATCTCAGACGGATACAAGATCACCCGCAGGGATGGCAACAACAATCCCAGAGGATGAATTGCAATTTATTCCCAAGTACACCCTCAGAGTCACAAATCCGGTTTTGCTCCAACCACCTGGCAACCCTCAGAGTAACACTCATCTACAGATCTCCAGGCCTACATCCACAATTCCGCAAAGCCATCAACACGTACATATGCACGCACGCCCTCACCTCCACAGGCTACATGTGGCTGGGGGCCAGTAACTTCTTGATGGAGGAGAACCACACCACCAGCCAACATTGGTCCATCAAAATTTGCATCCACGTCTCCGACAAGTAACACACTGCCCCACACCCCACTACCGATCCCCCAAAGATGCTTGATGTAAGTCACCACAGACAAGCTGTGTGGGACACTCGAACCAACACCTCCGCCACACCCTGCATCCTCACACACTGGATCAGCTACTGATCCAACAATCTTGCCACTTTGACGGACTTTCCTGTGAAGCACAACAACAGTTAAGCCACCTGGGACAAGGCAGACCTACTGGGCTCATACAGATCGAGCCAGACTCTTGTGCAAACCTTGCAACACAAAGTACCTTCATTTACCTTACAGCCCTGGAAAATACCACACACAGCCATCACCATATCATCAGCAAGGACAAGTGGAGATCCTTCAGATAGGGCCGAGGCACCAAAACACACGACATCAAGGAGCTCATCAGCATTGTGAGTGAACTAACAGCAGATCTTCATCCAAAAGACACCCCAACCTTGCAAGGCAGATCATATCCCTTGCAACTTCCTACCACTGCAAGCTCATGGCCATACACGACAGCCTTGGCACACAGAGGCAGACAGCACTATTATCCACGTGACAAACCCCCCCTCAGGTTCTGGACTCCCGTCAGCAACAAATACACCACCTGGCTCATGTGCACCATCCACTCTGGCTCTCCATCAGGCCCCTTCCCACACAACATCTCAACCACATCATTCCCCATCCTTGAAGCCCACGTCCAGGGCATCCTGAATGTCTCATTTGAGTTTGCCACATTCCATGGGAGCTGGAGGCATGCAGAGACCCAGGCCCTTCTTCAACAATGGATGGCAGTACCGCAGGATCTCCTGGAACATCACCCTGCTTCCCTACCCAGCAAATGTCATCAGGAAGACACTCAATGAGCGACTAACAAACTTCCTCCGTGCAAACAGCTCCAGGCAACCGGCACCAGAACATCTTCCATAGTAATCACACCACTGCAACCGTCATCATTGCCACCACCAACGACAACTTAGCCCTACTCAACAATGGTGAGACCACCCCCCTTGACCTTTCAACGGCATTCTACACCAGCTCACACATCTCCAACACTGGTATCCAGAGGAGGACCCAGGATTAAATCACCAAGTAGCTCACCAGCAAGGCCCAGGGAGTCGGCCTCCACCCTGCAGCAAGTAGTACACTGGGGTCATCTGGCCCATGCCCCAGGGCTAATCTCTCAGCGTGACGATCTTCAATGTCTCCATGACCCCCTTCTCCACCATCACATGCGCACATGATCTCATCATCATCTCGTATACCATTGACACTCAGCTGCTCCTCAACCTCACCAAAGACCCAACCATTGCCAGATCCAACCTTCAAGAAGGCATGAGATCTGTTGACGAATGGCTGACCATTAGTCACCTGAGGCTGGACTTGGACAGGACTGAGCTCATCATCTGAGGATTGTCCCCTTACGGCTGGGTCAACTCCTTGTGTCCCACCGGCCTGGGCACCGCACCAGCACCCAATGGCCACGAACGCAAGCTGGTGTTCGTCATGGACTCATCGCTCACAATTACCATGCAACTCAACACCATCTGTACCTCATGCTGCAACACCCTCCGCATGCTGCAAATGATACACAGATAGATCCACTCCAAGGCAAGACAGATCGTCCCCCAGGTCCACGACACCAGCCGGGTCAACTACAGCAACGCCCTCTACGGAGGAACAACAGCAAAACTGCAGGAGAAGTTGCCCACATCCAGGGTGCATCCCCACACCTCATCTTCAACATCCCCTGCCCCAGCCACATCACCGTCCACCTGATATAGCTAGAATGGCTCACTGTCTGCTGCAGGATCACCTTCAGACTCCTGAACCACACTCAGGAGGCAGTCCACAACCCCAGACCCAAAACCGACCTTGGACGTCTGTCATCCAACACCCCGTTGGCCCAACTCCGTGCAGCCCACCTTGCCCTGGCCACCATTCATCACATCCACAGAACAACTGCATGCAGGAGATAGTTCTCCCACCTCGCAAAACAGACCTGGGACTCCCTCCCCGGGCACCTCAACATGACCCATGACCTCTACACCTTCATAATACTCTGGCAAATTGGTCTACCTGAGCAGTATTGCAAGCCCCCTCTCAGCAGGTTGAGGCCATCACGGGTGAGAATTGGGCTCCATGTCTGTATTTGGTGATACATTGTGACCCATGTGTGTCCTCGACCGGACTCAGATCCAAGTGTATGGATGGCTGGAGTTATTTCCACACTCAGGCATACTTTGACATATCCCCACACGTATGTTGTGGACTCCTGCTAAATGACTGCAACAGAAAATTACAATTATACATTTTTTTTATTATGGGTCTGGGGCGTGATTTGTGCACAGAAAAAGGTGCAATACAGGCACCATAGAATCCAAAGTTCACAGGGGGAGATGGGATCCATGCCATTTGAAGTCATCAGAGTCCAGGCCACAGTGTTTGGCATCATTGGTCAGACTGTGACCAGCAAGTCCATGTGGCAGATGATGTCAGTCAATGAGGTGATGCTGTCGCACATGGAGGCCAGGTGCCACGCTAGGTGACCTGGGAGATGTGGATGGTCCGCTGCCTCGCACGGTCTTTTCCGTGGACGACCCACCTTCCTCCGGGGACCCTCAGATGCAGGCCTTGACGATGCTTGGGACGCTCCGTCAGATGAATCCTCCTCCTCCTCCCTCCCTGTGGCTGGTGGTGGTCTTCGCCTGGTGGCACAGGGAGGGTTGCCCATGTTGTCAGCGATCCGACAGAGTGAATGGCTTATGTCCCTTTGCACCGCCAGGAGTTCAGCCAGTCTTGCCTCCATCCGTCCTTGGTGTTCTTCATCTCTGTGAGGGTCACCACTACCTGGCTGAACTCCCTGGTGTCACGCCGGTATGCGTCCATGATGTTGTCTATGTGTGACATACCGGTCCCATCAGCTGGGCTGGTCAGGTTCTCGCCTCCGCCTGCCTCCACTCCCACCACCCCTGCCCACATGAGCCTGGGCTGCGGTTGTGGGCACATCGGGTCTACGGGACCCCTGAGGGATGGCAGTGACAGTGTTGTCTGCCTCCTCCTGGGTGCCTGGCGCACCTTGTCCCTCCTGGTCCGACTGGCTCAGGTGTTCACTGTGGGCAGGGCTCCTCGGTGTCTCCTGGGATGTGCCAGGAATGGGGGTGGTGGTTGGCACAGATGTTCCTCAACCAGGTGCTGCAGGGGCTTTGACACCAGAGGGTCCAGGTCGGTCGGGGTCATCCGCGGAGTGTTGAGAGGCGTCGCTGCCGGTGGGATCAGGTTCCTCCCGAGCCTCGGACTGTGATTGTTCACCCCCATTGTTGGGGGAGAATCATCACGTTGCCCTGTGTGTGAGAGACAGACAATGTTAATGCTGTTTCATGCAACATCCATGTTTCATACACATTCAAGTTGGTAATGTTCCTCCAGGTAGTTGTATGTGCCTAGCATTCTCCTCAATGTTCACTTGTGGATGGGTATGTTGCGGGGGACAGATTGATATGTTCTCCTGAGTCTTTGACATGTAGATTTTTGGCTTGGATGCTTCTTCGGCTATGTACTGATGTTGTTGTGTTACATGTCCATTGTGACAGTGGGTAAATCCATTGCCTGTCCCGGGGGTGTCTGCTTGTGTAAGGGGTGTGTGTGACAGGGCCTGCTGGTGGGTGTAGTGTGATTTGGCACTGGGGCTCCCAGGTGATGTAGCTGTCCCCCCATGGAGCATGCTGCCATGACAGTGAGTGTGAGTTCCTGTCCTAGATATCTGACCTTGTATTCTTGGTATTTGTGTTTGCACTGGTCACAGGAGGGCCTTGTGCTACCTACACCCGGGCCCAGTGTCAGCTATATTGTCAGTTCTTTCCCAATCCCTGTGCATTGCGCATGGTGCATGGGTATGTACCTGGGCCATATGGGATGAGGGCAATTGTGTCTGATTTGGAGTTCAGCAATGCGTTTAGTGACACCCACCCTCCCAGCATACGGGACATCCATTCTTGGGTTGGTGCTTCATGTAGCATGGGACATAGCATGGCCTTGCTTTCTCAATGGGATATACACATGTTATTGGCATTAGAGTTGTTTTTGACTGTGGTTCTGGCCGGTGAGGGTTTGGGGGTAGTTGCGTGCATTTTGTGTAGTTGGGGTGTGGATGCCATTACACCCATGTTACGTAAGTTGTTTGTGTACTCACCAGGCTCTGAAAGTCCTTGAAGTCCATGTACTCCCACTGGCGGAAGCAGGGCCATCCCCTTCTCCTCCCAGGGATGGAAATGTACTGGTCTGCGGGGCCCACCCCCTCCAGTGATGTTGCTCTGGGCGTAGTCGTCATTCATTTTTCGCTTGACCGCCCTCCGCAGATCGTACCACCTGGCTTGGCATTCAGTCCTGGTCCTTCTGATGGGTGCAACAGCATTCACCCTATCGACGATCCTCTGCCACAGGCATGATTTTTCGGCTATGCTGGTCTGTCTGACCAATGTTCCAAACAGCTGTGGCTCGACTCTGATGACTTCATTGACAAGGATCTCCAGCTCCTCCCTTGTGAACTTTGGATTCTTGTCTGTGGGCATGGTGTGGGGTGAGGGTGTGGATGGTTGTGGGTGTGTGGGTGTGAATGTGAAGTTGTGGGTCTGAATGTGAAGAGGGGGTATGTGTGAAGGAGGTTGTGTGAAGGTGTATATGTTAAGGTGGATGGGTGCAGCTGTTGGTGTGTGCTCTCTAGCTGCAGTGAGTCTGTTGCAAAGGCTCATGGTTTGTGTGTGTGGGCCCTTTTTATTGGTCCATTTGTGGGTGGGCCTAAGTTTGAATTTTTGGTGGGTGTGTTATAAGGGGTGGTTGTGAGTTTGCCCCTCTGTTTGCCTGTTTGGATGTGGCCAGGTCAGTCATTTCCATGTTTTGTGCACTGTAGACGTGTTTTGTGGTGTTGTGCGAGTCGAATAGACCCTCCTTGTGCTGTTTTACATTGCCTATGTATGGTGTATGGTGCGTACATACGCGATGTTGTTGTGAGGTGCGTACATACGCGATGTTGGGGTATGCACCGTACATACGCGATGATGTTGTTGTGAGGTGCGTACATACGTGATGATGTTGTTGTGGGGTGCGTACATACGCGAAGTTGGGGTACGCACCATACATACGCGATGATGTTGTTGTGAGGTGCGTACATACGTGATGATGTTGTTGTGGGGTGCGTACATACGTGATGTTGGGGTACGCACCGTACATACGTGATGATGTTGTTGTGAGGTGCGTACATACGTGATGATGTTGTTGTGGGGTGCGTACATATGCGATGTTGGGGTACGCACCGTACATACGCGATGATGTTGTTGTGAGGAGCGTACATACGTGATGATGTTGTTGTGGGGTGCGTACATACGTGATGTTGGGGTACGCACCATACATACGCGATGATGTTGTTGTGGGGTGCGTACATACGTGATGTTGGGGTACGCACCGTACATATGCAATGATGTTGTTGTGGGGTGCGTACATACGCGATGTTGGGGTACGCACCATACATACGTGATGATGTTGTTGTGGGATGCGTACATACGCAATGTTGGGGTACACACCGTACATACGCGATGATGTTGTTGTGAGGTGCATACATACGCGATGTTGGTGTACGCACCGTACATACACGATGATGTTGTTGTGGGGTGCGTACATATGCGATGTTGGGGTACGCACCGTACATACGCAATGATGTTGTGATGTTGGGGTACGCACTGTACATACGCTATGAAGTTGTTGTAAGGTGTGTACATACGCGATGTTGTTGTGAGGTGCATACATATGCATGGGGGGCCTGTACGACTCGCAACCCGGGAACTACTTTTCCCGGGATACGAGTCGTACAAAGTTTGCTTTGTAGCGGGTAAAGTCATTCCCCGTGTACGGGACGTTTTCCATACGAATCCTAAATCGGAAAGTCGGTCCAGATCGTACTTGTACGGTCGGACTGTATTTTTAGGCTTCGTAAGGAAAAGTGTCCGGGTCCGTCTCGTACAACTTTTCCCGATCGAATTCGTACGGATCGGGCCAATCCGTATGTATTTTTCCTGTATGAATCGTACTTCACGGGTGGGACGGGACTTGTATGATTCGTACGGGAAAAATTACGGATGCGAGTCGTACGGAAAAAAAAATACAGAATCGGAATCGGCCCCTTGGTGTCCAGAGAACTATATTTAAAAGCCTTCTTTAATGGCAAAGTCAGATTTTTAGTCACAATCCTGAAAATGCCACGTTTTAGAAATTTGGCAATAACTTGTCTTACTGCCTTATTACACCTACGGCGGTCCATAGGGTAATAATTATAATACTTTAGTATTAATATATAATATTTGTAATTTCGGAAAATTAAATAATGCAATTAAAATTATAAATGATTACAAAAAATGTAAAATTGGCATTTAGGGGTGGGATGCAAAAGATATAGCGATATTTGTTGGAGAAGTGTTTCAATACTCAGGTATTTATTTGAAGTTGATGAATATGAACAATTAAAGGTCATTTATTTAAGTAAACAAAGTTGAAGTAAATTAAATAGTATTTTAATTTAAATACGAATATACATTATTTAAATATTACAATATTATTAAATCATTTCTAAAAAATGAACGTGTCTAAATTACATTTTAACACATTATATAAAAAGATGTCAACATAATACAAAGGTTTAGTATTTATATTATTTTTGTAAGCAAGGTATACTTTTTTTAAATAAATAGTAAATCATATAACATATTTAACATAAACATAAAAAATGTTTTTTCCACAGTTTACGATTAAGTTCAACTGCAAATGTTCTCCTTTATTTTTACCTTTGTGCTCGACACTCCTAGTTGTACATATGCACAGGGTGTAGACTGATTTGCATATGGCTTGGTCCAAACTAAAATGGCATGGTGAGCAAATAAACGGTGGATTTAGGCCCAGATCTCTGTACTGGGGTGAATGTATGACATTGTTCTGCATTCTGTTCCTCAATAGTTCTTTTTGTAAACAGTCAGTGGAGCATCACAGTCAAGATCGAATGCCAGGAAGAGCTGTGGTCAGGTGAGAACAATTTACTTTGCATTAATATGTATATAGCTGGCTACGTTCATTTTAAGTTACCAGGGAAAGGTTGTTAAATGGTAGATGAAATGCCATTTTCCATTCCCATGTAGGTTGTGTTCATATGCTCACATTGGGATGATTGCTTTCTTTTCATAGTAAGTTTAGAAAAGTTAAAAGATAACTTTTTTTAACTTTTCAAAACATATTTGAAATAAAAGTAACATTTTTTCCTTTTTGGGATACGTGTTGTTCAAACTATTTGGATTCTTCTCAGAATGAAGATCACATGGCTGCAGGTGGAAGATTGATGTATTTAATCCAGTACTACAGCGTTATTTTTGGGATATTTCGATTTGGAAACTGTGTGATTTTTGAGGGTTATGCTTTTATTAACAGAGTTTCTGATATGGAGGTTCATTTTTTGTTATTGCTTCCATCCACAGCTGTGTATTACTGCTGGCTTTTTTGGAGACTCATTTTGTTTTTGGAGAATGGATTTGGTTTTGACTAGCTAACAGATTTTTTTTTAACTATTTTGCTTTTTTAAGGTGCCTTTTTTAGACTCATAATTCATACATTAGCAATAATTGTGTTGCAGGTGATGGTTTTTCACTTAAAAGCATGCTTTATTTTGTTTTGGGGCTATTAATTTGTACATATATGTATTATTGGAGTACTGTTGACCAGTAACGGTCCGTAGAGGGAGTTCGGCGGGGCAGTGAGGCGGGGCGGGGGAGGGGCAGCGTGGGGAAATGTAAACACCGGAATATGGATGAACGGAGGTAAGTACACATTTAAATAAATAAAACGAATTTCGTTGCGCGCGCTGCATTGCATTTTGCGATGCAGCGCGCGCAAAGGAATTTGTTTTATTTATTTAAATGTGTACTTACCTCCGTTCATCCATATGATGCAGTAAGCAGCACACATAGAAGTTTCAAAACGCCATGAATGATTGTTTATGTGCAGGAAGGGAGACCTTCCTGCACATAAACATTAATTTCCCCCAATGCAGACACCCTTGCACTATGGTGTAAAGGTGCCTATGTTGGCATTAGGCAGCTTGCCAGCTGCTAGGGGAAATGCAAGGGTGCGCCGCATCCTTGTGAATACGGCGCATCTCTGTGTTTTCAGAATGAAGAAGCGTGGCGTTAGCAATGTTTGCTTAACACCACACTTTTCCATTCTGTTGTAAATATGCCCCTATGTATTTTATGAACTTGAGCATCTTGTATTACTTAAGTATTTGGTGCTTTTAAGCTACTAAATTTGTACTTTAGTCACTGTCCAGCACCAGTCCTGAGGTAAGTTCTTGATGGAGTTTGAATAGTAATTTTTCCCCATAGTCAATGTCCACCACCTACCCTAAGTTGTGAACCCGGTGGAGTTAGAAAAGTAATGTTATCCCTTTGTCACTGTCCAGCACCTGCCTTGAGGTAACTACCTGGTGGAGTTAGAATAGTAATTTTGCCCCTTTGTCACTGTCCAGCACTTGCCCTGAGCTATGTACTTGGTAGGGTTATAATAGTAATTTTTCTCCCTAGTCACTGTCCAGCACCTGCCCTGAAGTAAGTACTCAGTGGAGTTAGCATAATAAGTCTGCTCCTTAGTCACTGTCCAGCACCTACCCTGTGGTAAGTACCTGGTGGTATTAGAATCGTAACTTTGCCATTCAGTTACTGTCTAGCACCTGCCCTGAAGTAAGTTCCTGGTGGAGTTAAAATGGTAATTCTACCATTTAGTCACTATCCAGCACCTGCCTTGAGGGAAGTTCCAGGTGGAGTTAGAATAATAATTTTACCATTTAGTCACTGTCTAGCAACTGCCCTGAGGTGAATTACAAGTGAAGTTAGAATAGTAATTTTGCCCCCTAGTCATTATCCAGCACCTGCCTTACAGTTAGATCCTGATAGAGTTAGAATATTAATTTTGCCTCTTAGTTATTGTACAGCAACTGCCCTGAGGTAAGCAATTAGTGGAGTTAGAATAGTTTATTTGACCATAGTCACTGTCCAACACCTGGTCTAACTTAAGTATGTAGTGGGAGCTAGAATAGCTTTTTTGAATACTAGTTTCTGTCCAATGCCTGTTCTTAGGTAAATATGTGGTGTAGCTAAAGCAGTAATGTTTCCCCTTAGTCACAATCTAGCACCTGCTTTACAGTAAGTTTGTGGTGGAATTAGAATAGTAAATCTGTGGTATAGTGACTGTTTAGTATGTAGTACAAGGGATGTATCTGGTGGTGTTAGAGTAGTAGGTTTTCATGCCAGTTATTGTCCACCACTTTTTCAGAGAGAAGGAGATGGTGGATTTAAAATAGACTTTTTTGTTATATTAATTTATTGGTACTTGTTTTCAAGTGTACACCTAGTTATTTTTTTAATAGTTATTTAAGTTAACGTTAGAAATTGTTTTGTGGCAAAAAATAAAGTGCAATATTTTGTTACTTAATTTGTTTTCTTTAGTTACATAAAATATATAATATGCTAGAAAAACAATATTTTATAAAACTCCAATATTGTTCTATATACAATAAATTAAAATATATGAACCCACTATGTGTTTGTCGGCCCAACTGTTGTAAAATTTGTGGGCGAAATCTGCAAGTTAAAAAAAAAAATACATTTATCATACGTATTCTATACTACAACTGCGTAATGGAGCATTAGGGTAAGTCACCAGTAACCTAGTGAGCGTTTTGGCAATGCAATGGTTCCTGGAGCATCTTTAACCAGAAATATGTGATAGTATCAACCCTATAGAGACGACAACAAGACTGCAAAGTATTAAATCTCTACCAAACAAGGGTCGTTCCTGTTAACTATATGAAGCGAGTGCTTCTTTGTTTGATGGAGATGTCCTCATATTCTTAGGCATCAAGAGCTTCTCACCAAAATTGGTCGGAAACGGCCGACGGGTCACTTATTAAGCCGTCCATCATCCTGGCAAAAGGCAGAAAGGCCTTTGCATACTACTAAGGTGGTTGGGGCCAAACAGGTGAAGCTTCCCAGTGATTTGCACATTTGCATACTCATAGCAATTCAAAGTGAGAACCATGGACTCTGCTCTCACCAGCACAGTACAACAAAGAACCCACTCATTACAGTCACCTACAGATTCCACTTCAATATAGTAACGATGCAGTCACCTCCACAAAGGTTTCAGATCATTTATCAATTTGGAATTTCTAAGAAAACACACTTGCTTTGCCTTCGCCAAGCCCAGGAGGTAGGATCTTTTGTCCTTTACAGAAGTGGAGCTTCAACGGGGGTGCTTGCTATGTATATATTTGTAAGTGCCTTCTGCTGAAGTTTAATTTCTGTGAAATGCGTATTAGGGGTAAAACGACCCTACCAAATCTCAATGGGGGCGAGGGGCCCATCACCTGGGCTGATTTTGGCCCCAGAGATCCCATCACCTGTGGCCAAACACAGTTTATTGGGGGCGGGAGCCACACGGCCCCCCTCCCTGGCTGATTTCGGTCCCAGGGACCCTATTCCCTGGGGCTTGGCCATGTTTCCCTGGGTGCCCTGGAGCTGACCCAGTGCATCCAGTCTGCTATGGGACTGCGGGGTCAGCCTCAAGGACCACACAGTCCCAGTTAGCTCCCCATCTCCTGCGGGAGCCAGCCCTGCTCTTGCACACAGGGAGCGGTGAACATCCAGTAGTACTCGGCTGTTACACCACGTACCATTACTTCGCAAGCATTACAACACATGGAATGTTACAACGCGTAGCCTTTACTACGCAAGTTGATACATCGCATGTGTTGTAATGCTTGTGTAGTAAAGGCTATCCACATCATTGTGTGGAAACGGACGCGCTTCAGTTTCATCACAACGACGTGCACCACTGACGACGCAGGAAGCAGGAACCGAGGAGAGAGAGGTCAGAAGGGCTATGTAGTATTTAAGGGTTTAGGGTGGGGGGTCAAGCAGGGGGTAGTCTTTTTGGTTTAAGGATAGTGTAGTTGTGTTTGTGTAGTGTAGAGTAGTGTCTGGGGTCTTGAAGGGTAGTGCTTGGGAGTAGGGACAGGAATGGGGTGGGGGCAGTGTCGTACTGTGGGTAGTGTTTTAGGGTTAAGGGTAGTGTTGGGTTACTGTAGTGTAGGGTAGTGTTTTAGGGTTTAGGGTAGTGTCGGGGGTCATTCAGGGTAGTGTTTCAGTGTAGGGACCATCTTGGGGGTAGGGGTAGGGTCGTGATGGGGTAGTGTTTTAGGGTTTAGGGTGATGTTAGTGTAGGGTAGTGTTTTAGGGTTTAGGGTAGTGTTGTGGTGTTAGTGTAGTGTAGGATAGTGTTTTAGGGTTTAGGGTAGTGTCGGGGGGTCATGTAGGGTAGTGTTTCAGTGTAGGGACAGTCTAGGGGGTAGGGGCAGGTTCGTGATGGGGTAGTGTTTTAGGGTTTAGGGTAGTGTTGTGGTGTTAGTGTAGTGTAGGGTAGTGCTTTAGCATTTAGGGTAGTGTCAGGAGATCGTGCAAGGTAGTCTTTCAGTGTAGGGACCGTCTTGGGGTAGGGGCAGGGTCGTGCTGGGGTAGTGTTTTAGGGTTTAGGGCAGTGTCGGGGGTGCGTGCAGGGTAGTGTTTAAGTGTAGGGAGTGGGCTGGGGAAGGAGGATCGTGCAGGGGTAGTGATTTAAGGTTTAGGGTAGTGTTGTGTTGTTTGTGTAGTGTAGGGTATTGTTTTAGGGTTTAGGGTAGTGTTGGGGGTGCCTGCAGGGTAGTATTTGAGTGGAGTGGGCTGGGGGAAGGGGGTGGGTCATCCGGGGGTAGTGATTTAGGGATTAGGGTAGTGTAGTGGCGTTTGAGTAGTGTAGGGTAGTGTAGTGTTTGAGGATTTGGGTAGTGTTTTAGAGTTTGTGATGTATAGGGTAGTGTATTTGTATTTAGTATTTAGTGTAGTGTTGTTTTTTTTTTTAACAAACAAAATAGGGGTTAGGAAAAATAAACGGGGTAAATGTCTTTTTTTATTACTAGGCAAGTTTTTAGTTAGTATACATTAACACTTGCAATGTAAAGTTATGCGAACTAAAAACTTGTGTAGTAATGGTATTTGCTAAGTAAAAATATCAAAGTAAAAAACTGCGAAGTAATGGTATGCGAAATAACGAGTCGTATTCACAGGGAGCTGCTTGATATGCAGCTCCCTGCATGGCAGAACAATACTTTCATATCTTAACTCCACTCTCAGCAATCGAGATTTATGCCAAATAACTGAAAGTGTAATCAGCAGACCAAAAGCTACCTTTCTGCCAAATTTGGTGTAATTCCGTCCAGTCGTTGGGGCTGCAGACGTATCTAAATACTCTATGGGAATTAACATGGGAAACACACTTATTATGCACCCCTTTATCATGGCTCCCACCTCATGGATCACCCTGAAACTTTCCATGCACAGCTAGAATTAGCGTCGCACTTCATTAGAATTTTTTTTAAATGTTCGTAAAATAGCATCAAAGATACAGGGAAGTCAAAAATTGCTTTTTCCTATAAACACATGGTTCTAACTATAACTACCTACTGAGATATATTTGTGCGTGTGTGTGTGTGTTTTTGGAAAGGACTCAAGACATGGCTGTTCAACTGAACCACATAGTCACACACCCATACAGCCAATCAGACAGCCACTCACACACAGATTCAGACAGTCTCACAGCTGCTCAGATGGCATATGCCAGAAATAGTATTACTCATTCGTAGTACAGAAAGAATCATAATTTAACTTATACATTAGCTTATTATATAGCTTTAAGTGTTAGAAACGTTGGTAGTCTCTGGATGATGTCATTAGTGATGTCAACAGTGATGTCATTTGAGATGTCATCAGTGATGTCAACAGTGATGTCACTGACCCTGTCATTAGTGATGTAATATGTGAGGCCATAAGCACTGGATTCTGGGGACATAGGTTATAGTTAGCTCAGGTAAAGATGACTGCTGATTTTCTATAGTTTTGTACAAGTGAAGTGTGAACCTAAAATCCCTGTAACCTGTGAATCAGTGAATTTCTAAGATTTCTAAAAAAAACATCTATTTCCTAATTCTAATGTCCCTGTAACCTTTGTTTTTTTCACTGGATTTCTATGGTTTTTCAAATTCCATTTCTAAAATCTTATGTCCCTCTAATGTTTAGATGTTTTAATTAATTTGTGAAGTTTAATTTTAATACTAAGTGCATTACAATTCATTTTTATTTTTAATTTAGTTTTTTTGTATTGCAGACATGTTTTTATAAATATACTTTATGTATGTTTGAAAATATAAAAATCACATATGCACTTAATGTAAGTAAATTACGTTTTTTAATGTAATTAAATAAATATAAAGAAAATAATATATTTTGGGGTATTGTGGTATCTTCGCAGGTCCGCAAACAAAGACGCACTACTACTGCATGATTTTTACTCCGATCATGTGATCGGAAAGAATCAGTGGCTCTCAATTTCTCGGTTTCGCATAAAAATGTTATAAATATCTGCACATATGTACACCCCTCCATTGTCATTAATGACATCAGTGTGAACATATTTACAATTATATATAAACCACATTACATCTGTTTTTTTAAAAGGTTACTCGTTTTACCAGTTTCACAAATTGGCAAATTTATGGGCCAGATTTGCAAATTCACTCTCAAGCACACTCAAGCCTTGCCTTCTGACTAGATACACTAAGACCCCACCTTTCCACATGGAAAACCACACCTAAAAGCAGTTACTTCTCCAGTGAAGTCTCTAGCAGAAGGACTAAGAACCAGTGCAGTGCTTTTACACAATGGCGAAAGCTAAATGGTCTGTTCAAAATGAGCATCCACAACCTGTTGAGGATGAGGAGGATGACATACCACATTGTAGAAAAGAAAGTGATGTGTGGAAGCACTTTACTATACCTTCTGGGGAAAAGAAGGTAACAGCAAGAAATGTGCAGTGCAATATTTACAACAAACAGTTAACCAGAGGCACTGCAAAGAAGTATTCACATGGGACAAATTCTATGTGGAAGCACCTAAAAATAATTCATGAAAGGGTCTACAGCAAGATGATGCGAGAGAAAGCAGGTACAGCAAGAGAGTTGACCTCCACTGGAGCCTTGGGACAACCATCATCAGCTGCAGTCACTAAAATACCAGCAGCTTGTAAGGAATTGAATAACATGGTTATTCACAGTGCAAAATGCCACATGCTTGTTGCTGTAAAAATGTATTCTGTGGGTCATTCTTGGATACTGTGAAGAAGCATGGCTTTCGTTTTTTTTGTTTGCTTCTTGTGACTACATAGGGCCTGATTATGAGTTTGGCGATGCACGAACAGACCGCCATACTGGCGATCCACACCACCAAACCCTTGGTCGGGCTGCCTGCCAGATTACGAATTTCCTCGTGTCTGGCGGGCTGCTTTTGTCATTCCCATGGCAGTGCCTCTGTAAATGGACACCGCAATGAGAATGACAAAAACAGTTACTGCATGGCATGGACTGTAAAGTCCATACCGTGAAGGAACTGGGGTGCATGCACACTGGGGGGCAAATATTGTGCACCCCTGCATGCTTGACAAAGCAAATGGGCCCTTTGTTTCAGGATGTGATGGAAAGGAAGATGCAACAGGAAGGTTCTGAAGAAGATTTATTGGCAAAGAGAAACACCCACGACCGGAGCCGTCCAGCTGTCACGGATCCAACGCCCAGTCTGGCATTACCAAGAACACCATAACAGCTGTGCAGCCGCACTCGTGAGACATTACTTAAAATATTACAATGTACGTAACACTTTATTAAAGATGAGTGTATTCACGCTGGAGCGTGTGACTCTACTCGCACAATATACTTTGCTTCAAACAGCATGAAAAACAAAGGAAAGAGGAGTAAGTATTAGGGAACAACATAAACACAAAATATACTAGCAGAGATTCAATCTAGCACGTAATCCTTCTTCTTATACAGCACTCACCTCTGCTGCACCCCTTTTGTACCAGAAATCCAACACATCTAGAGTGTTACTGCAACCTGACCTGCTGCTGCAGCCTGACATGCCACATCTGGTGTAGGTGCAATACACCCCATACTTGGATTATGTTGTAGATCACACACTTGATGCAAGTCAACCCAGTCACAGTGTTCTGTATTAATGTCAGTATGCTTGTTAAAGAGAAACACCCACGACCGGAGCTATCCAGGTGTCACCGATCCAACGGCCCATCTAGTGTTACCAAGACCACCGTAACGGCTGTGCAGCCGTGCTCATGAGACATTACTTAAATGAATACAATGTATGTAACACTTTAATAAAGATGAATGTATTCATGCTGGAGCACGTGACTCTCACTCGCACAATATATTACACAGGACCACCAGCGTTTTCATGAAGGAAAGACCTCCATGACACCACTTGTAGTCCTGAAACTTGTAATATGCTTGGCTGTGCCACAGCAGCACCACCAGCAGATTACTCAGGACCTGACCGCCACGTCACCGCCAGGGAAATGTGGTTCCCTGGTGGCTGTGGCATTTCACTGGCAGTCCAACTGCCCAACTTATAATGGGGCAGTCAGACTGCTGGTGTGGTGGTACTTGGCCTGCCACCACTGATCCACTATGAGTCTGGCAGCCCGAGGACCACCAGACTCATAATCAGGCCCATAATGGTTTTTGAAGACTGAAGCCAGTTGCTTTTTTGCATTTCCCCATCCTTACAATTTTTACTACCCTGTTCACTTTTTGCTAAAAAAAGAAGGAAACAATTTAAAAAACTGCTAAGAAAACCCTTCTCGAAAAACATGGTGCTTGTTAGAACCACCATCTACTCAAACTAAAAATCAACTCTATGTTTTTAAAGTTTTAGTGACTGTATTGTTGTGAGACTGGGTGTGTCGGTGTGTCGTGAGTGTTTAGCTGGGTCTGTCAGTGTCTGCTTTGGTGTATGCCTGGCCATGTCAGTGTCTGCATTAATATATGCCCAGGTGTGTCAGAATATGCATTACTATCACTTTTGTTGTGTTACTGTATGTGTCAGTGTGTGTTTGTGCGTGATACTGGATGCATTACAGTTAGTTTAGATGTGTCAATCTCTTCTTTGGGGTATGCCTGAGTGTGTCAGTGAATTTATCACGGTATGCCTGGGTGTCTTATTAGTTGCATTAGTGTTTGTTTGAATGGGTGTGTCTGTGTCTGCATTGCTGTGCCTTGGTGTATCAGTGCCTGCATTGGTATGTCCCTGTGTGTGTCTGTGTGCTTCAGTGTGTGCCTAGGTATGTAGTTAGATGCATTAGTGTTTCAATGGGTGTGTCAGTGTCTGCATTGATGTATCCCTGCGTGTGTCAGTGTCTGCATTTATAAGACACTGAGTATCTCAGTGTGTGGGTCAATGTGTGCCTGAGTATGCTACTGGATGCATTAGTGTTTGACTGGGTGTGTTAGTGTCTGCATTACTGTATGCCTGGGTGTGTCAGTGAATGCATTGGAATGTCCCTAGGTGTCTCAATGTATGCTTGCCTGGGTGTGTTATTGAATGCATTAGTGTTTGGCTGGGATTGTCAGTGTCTGCATTGAGTATGAATGGATGTCTCAATCTATGCATTGGTGTATGCCTGGGTGTGTCAGTATGTGTGCCAGTGTGTGCCTGGGTGTGTTATTGGGTGCATTAATTTTTGACTGCATGTGTCAGTGTCTGTTTTTGTGTAAGCTGACTGTGCCAGTGTCTGCATTGGTAAGTCTCTGGGTGTTTCAGTGTGTGAATCAGCGTGTGTCTGGATGTGTTATTGGATGCTTTATTGTTTGGTTGGGTGTGTCAGTGTCTGCAATGCTGTATGCCTGGGTGTGTTAGTGTCTGCATTGTAAGTCTCGGGGTATGTCAGTGTATGCATCGGTGTTTACCTGGGTGAATCAGTGTGTGCATCAGTGTGTGCCTGGGTGTGTTAATGTATGAATCAGTATTTGCCTGGGTGTGTTATCATATGCATCAGTGTGAGCGTCGATATATCTGTATATGCATCAGCGTGTGCCTGGGTGTGTTATTTTATGGATTACTGTTTGGCTGGGCATGTCTGTGCCTACATTAGGAAGTATACAGGTACCTCAGTGTGTGCATCAGTGGATGTCAAGGTGTATTAATATGTGCATTAATGCTTTGCTGGCTGTGTCAGTGTCAGTGCCTGCATTTCTGTATGCCTGGATGTGTGTGTGTGAGTGTCTTCATTGGTACATCTCTGGGTATGTCACTGCGTGTCTGGGTATGTTAGTGGATGCATTAGTGTTTTATCAGTAAGTAGTTGGGTGTGTCAGTGACTGTATTGATGTGTCTCTAGTGTGAGCCTGCATGTGTGAGTACCTCTATCTGTGTGTAGCTGGGTGTGTGAGTTGCTGTACTGATGTGTGCCTGTGTGCTAATAACTGTTGCAATCTATCCTTGGGTGTGCATCCTCAAAATCTGGAGTTAGGGAACAACATTGCAAGAACTAAGTAGTAAAGTACAGTAGAAGATGGTGCCACTGATCTGCATAAAAAGGAAAAAAACTGAAATATTTATTAGTTTTACAATTAATAGAATTACAAATGTAGCTTAAAATCTCAACAATAACTAAAGACATAGTACTTCAAAATAACCAGACATTTGTCATACTGTAACTGTATATATTATTAAAAATAAGCATTTTCCCTTTTTACTATTCTCAGCTTCTTTACGCATTCAGTAAACAATGTTTCCACATGAACCCACTTAAAAACAAACCATGAAAGGGTGTACAACTGAATGATGCTGGAGGCGCAGAAGAAAATTCCATCGCTACAGCATTATTGGGAGAATGCTCATCAGCTGCAGTCATCATAATACCATCATCCTGTGAAGATTTGAGTGAGACGATTACGGACAGTGCAAAATGCCACATGTTTGACTGAACAGGTTTTTGAGTTGGTGTGTGACAGTGTGTGCATTTGTCAACACCTGTGTGAATGGCTGTATTGGTGTGTGAGTACATGTGTGAGTGGGTGGGTCGTCATCACCTTGCTCATCTAAAACACCTCATCTCCTCCCATTATATATGGGATTTGTAGCCCGCACAAGGTTCCTTGCAGTCCTTGTGTGAGGAGGAGGCCCTATGATGAAGCATGTCACCTTCGGGTAAGTGAGGTTTCTCGTCCTTAACAGCTAAATTCTCTTCTTTTGACACTGCCAAATGTACAAACACTATGTGAAATAGTACACATATGAGTATCTATATGATGTGTTTGTGACCCTTAACTTGAATTAATAAAAAATATATATATAACTTTACAAGTACATTTTTCAACATATTAGAATACAACTTAAACCAAACAATTAACAAACAGACATGATATAGCTCATTTAACTATTTACAAATATAGAAACACACTGAAACTTGAACTTTTGATTAACTACAGTTGGACTCACCCATATACTTACACTGCTGCTGTCTATTTACTTTACCTCTCCAAATTTGGAGCAGGAGTAAGTCAGATTGAAAGTAAAAAGAATTATAAAAAAGCACTTAATTCAACAAAGTGGTGGAAACAATTTATAAACATACAAATAAAAATGTTTAGAAATAGATTAACGTAGAATTTGGTATAAATGATGAGGGACACTAAGACCAGAAGAGGAGCACTCAAACAAAAATAATATATTTAGAGTGTGATTGATAAAGTGTTTCCTCTGAAGTGCAAATTATCTGTTTTGATACTAAACAAAAATAAAACAGTGTTGTCTATGAAGAATTCTTTTTTTTTAAAGACTTTATTTATTTATTTATTGCATTTTCATAAACACTATAGTGCAGATACATAAAGGTCCGGTATTATAAAGACAATGTATAGCGTTCATACACAGCAATGACGATAATTTCTCTTTTGGTTACATCTGTAGTTGCACAGGGAAAATCAGAATTACTGAGACATCAATAACATTCTCCTCCCGCCTAGCAGTCCCAAGTCTTGCATGTAAGCATAGCGAACATATAAGACATCAGGTATCAGTATAGTCACAGCAGAATCCAACGCCCCCCTCCCACAGATAAGCAGGGTGCATATTACATTATGAAGGTTGCAAGCATGGGCTCACAGTGGGTTCCATTGGATGTTCTATGAGGTACAATTTGAGTGGGTCCCCTATGTCCCTAGGCCGGGAAGAGAGCAGATACTAAATGTGACGAATTTGCACTGCGCCACCAGTATCTCCTCTGCATATACGAGCGGTAGCAGTAGTGGGGATCATGAGATCTCCAAGAGTGTCATCAGTTCCAACGCAGCAAACACCTGCTGCCAGTATGTATTCACTGCACTACATTCCCAAGCAAGGTGGAGAAAATCAGCATTCTCTGCCTTGCACCTGTAACACCGAGTCGTGTTGCGGAGACCGTATTTGTGTAATCTAACCGGAGTATAATAGAGGCGATGGAGGAACTTATAGTGGGTGATGCATAATCTACTGCTAGATGAGACCAGCTCAGTCTGTTTACAGCAATACTACCATTGTTGGTCAGTGCTAGCGTGCCCAAGTTCGGCACTCCATTTATCGCATGCAGTGCAGGGGGATATGTAATTTTAGTGTAAAGGCTATGGTACAGTGTGGATACCAAATGGGAAGCATTGGTAGTTCGCAACATATGGTGCAGTGGGGCATTTTGAAAAAAGACTTATTAATAAAAGTAACTTTTGCTAAATTTTTAAAGGCAAATAGAATTGCACTTCTAATACTGACCCATAATTTAATGAAGAAAGCTACTTACAAGAGATTTAATTGGTGTATGCAGTTGAAACAACTGTCTGAAGTAAAAGATAGTAGTACCATTGCAAAAGAAGAGATGATTCTTGGAAATGTAGAAGAAGAGATAGGTGAATAGGTACAAGGAAGACGTAGACATGCTCCTGTGTATAAAAGGGAATGCCGTAGCATGTATATTATTTGCCAGGAAAAAATTGAAACAGTGAGACCTCACCTATATACTTGCAGTGCTACTGTCTATTTACTTTACCTCTGCAAATATTGGTATAAATGAGTACTGCTATCATCGTCATGTTGAGCTTAAGTGCAAAGTGTGAAATTTAGAAATACTAACTTGGTTTTTAACCCTGAGTTGTGCAGAAGATCCATGGGATCACTTACATTTCTTTCTGAGAGAAGCCAACTGTAACACTAAAGGTATCATCCACTGAGCTTCAGAAAAGGTTTAATGGTACAGTTGTGTATTTTACATTAGATGTCAAAACACATTATTGAAACTGTGGAAGTAGAAGAGAGATTTGGAAGAACTGTTTGCTATTCTTGTGAATGGTGTGCGCATGAAAAACTCAAAAATCTGTGAGAAACTAGGTGATGGAAATAGGGTAAAGGGAGCTACTTTTTATTGTTAAAGACAATAATGTGTACTATAAAGATGTAGATGTTGTCTAACATGGAGGTTGTCTGGAAGAAGGAATGTTGTCTTCAAGTAGGCAGTTTGAAAAAGTGGATAGAAGTAGATCTGAAGACATATATGAGCATTACAGTATCCATCCACTACAATCAAAAGAGAGGTTAAGGTGGATGCCATTGAACTGTATCAGACGAAACAAGTTAAAATAACTCCAATGCGTGCCTGGAGAAAGGGTTCTTCAAGCTGCTTCTTCTCAGTTCTCTTTAAAATAAAAAGAAAAAGAATAAAACTGCCAACACCATATTAAAAAACAACAGTACTTTTCAAAAAAATTAAAAAGCTTCTACACAAAACCCTCCCAGCAGCAGTGACCATTTTCTGACGAACCCTAAATTTCAAAAAGCAATCCTTTGGGGTTAACCCATACTTACTGACGAGGATCATGGTGGGATACCTCAGCCTCTCCCCCTTCTCTAAAAGCCATTATGTTGTCCCTCCCATCACCACACATATGACTCCAAAGGCACCTCTATAATCGTCCTCAGATAATCTCTGTACCTCTACAGCTGATTCTTATACCAGAAATAACCTGTATATATCAAACCAATCCTTAACGTCAGGCACCAAGTCTCTGAATATATGAACTATTTCTTCTGCACTGAACACAGTAGTGGAGCTCACACAATTTTTTCTAGACTTTAACAGCCATTTGGCCTTCAAGTGCACCGCCTTGACACTCCAGCCAGCAATACCCTATTCTCCTCATATTCTCTCTAAGGCTCAGCTTTTCTCTCCTCTGCAGCCTGCTGGGCCAGCTGCAGCCCCAGGTTCCACTCATCCTGTCTGTCCTTAAGGTCCACAGGGGACTGAGTTTGGGAGGAGACAGTACTTCCTGCATCATATCAAATAGAAATGTTTCTCTCTGGGGGATACCCTCTCTCCTCTGGGGACTTTAACCACTCATTTCTCCATTCCTCTCCCTCCTTCTGAAACCCACTACCCATCGGGATCCTGATTCTGAAGTAAACTACAATCTGGGTTCTCCCTTTTAAGAGTGCTGAAGTAGTCCTCTTCAAAATCTTCTTGTGGTGCAGGTTGTATTCTGCAGATGTCTTCCCAGGCTCTAAGAGCAAACTAGTACTCAAACTTGGACATACACTTTAGTAAATGGGTATGTGAATAGTCTTATGGGTGTGTGAGTAAGTGTGGCAGTCACTGTCATTGCTATATATGTGAGAGGTACATAACTGCTTTTGTGAGAGTGTAGCTAGGTCTGTAAGTGCCTCCCTGTCTGTGTGAATGTGTGCAAATTACATACTATTAAATCACATACTAGAAGTAAACACCCACCTCCAATTTCAAGTGCATTCATTCACACTAGTATAATCAAAATAATGTGCATTCAGTATAGTAATTTATCTTTCTCCTTTCCTGCTTACTGTATTTCTAATTAATATTCTCATCTAATTAGCCTTCTATTTTTCCCTTCAAGTATACTGTCTGGAAGCTACGCATTTTCTTTCACCTTACATACATTGACATTTATTTTCTAAATATACTTTTATGTACAACAACCTAACTAACATACCTGTAAATGCTCTTTGCTGTTCTCTCAGTTTTATTTCTATGTCTGGTAACATCTGTTTTCATTTGAAATCTCCAGTCAGAACTCCTGCAAACCACTTCCTCTCTCAGAAGAAAAACAGGTAAAATTGCTACCTTCACCATGTGCTCTTACCTATGCTGCTGTAGTTAACAAATCACAGGCTTCCTTTCATCTCTCTTTTTTGCTATACCACTTCTAAATAGTCAGTATTTCTTTAACCCTTTCCATGTTTCCTTCGAAGAAGTCCAATTTGGTTATTTGTTTCCACAACATTAATTCTCTGTGCTCTATGCTTACCATGGTTAAGTGTTCTACATGGGATTTGTATGTTATCATTTGCTAATCCCAATCAAGAAGCTACAAATACCTTCAGTACAAATAGTCTTTAATGGAACTGGAGATGGGCATTATCGACCTAAAGGCTGCTTCTGTAGTTACTCTAACAGCACTTGCAGTACAAGAGCTACCTTCACTAAAGATAGCTGTTGTGTCACTTCCTTAGGCCCTTGAATTGCCCTCTAGTTTTTCAAGCACCATCTTTGTGATCTGCATACACTCAAATACACACCTGCTACAGACATTGCTCATCTATTGGTTTTGAATAGGTGCATTTGTGGATTTTTGAAGAGTTTCTGCTTGTAGTACACTCCTCTAACTTTGGCACTTACCTACTGAACGGGAAGGACAGTCATTTAAACTTGAAGTGCCTTTTAAATTATGAGTAATCTCTTCTTCCCTTAGATTGGGTGCTGCACAGATGGGGGCACCAGCTGAGGTAAAAGGTTCCCCAGGGGTCTGTTCAGAGTCTCAACAGAGTGTAGACAGAGGACTCCAACTGAGTTCAGAGAGGCATAGAACTAACAAGTACCCATGCAGTACTGGGCCATTGTCCATGTTCTATCGCCCTAAGCAGGGTCCTCCATCAAGGTACTGATTAGTGTTGGAAAATGGCCCTATCTGCAGGGTCGCCCCAAATGTTTTGCCTTACTCTTCCACTTTTTCTGACCGCATTTTTGTTGGCCTTAGGCTCTGAGCTCTAACTCAATTTTGGGAGGCACTTTACTACAATGGTCAAAGTGAAATGTCAATTTCTCTCTCCCCAGGGCATATAAAACATGTTTTATATGGAGCCTCCTTATAATGTAATGACCCCCAACCCCTGGGTACCTAAAATGCCAAAATATTGTAGTTTAGCACTTTTTAAGTGTCCCTACGTCCAAAGTTGAGTTTGTGCGCAATTTACATTTGAAAGCAATGCTGCAACACAGGGCTGCTTTTAAATGACCTCTGGCTCTCAGCAGTGCACACATGCAAGTCAGTAGCGGATCCAGGAGGGAGTGCTGCAAGGCGGTGGGACGGGTGGGGGAGGGGTAGGGTGGGGGTAGTAAACTCCGGCTCACGGCTCACCAGAGTAATGTAAATAAATAAAACGAATTTCATTGCGCGTGCTGAAACGCCAAATAGCGATGCAGCACATGCAATTAAATTTGTTTTATTTATTTATTTATTTACATTACTCGGGTCAGCCGTGAGCCGGAGTTTACTATCCTCCACCGTGGCCCTCCCCCGCCCCGCCCCACTGCCCCGCAGCACTCGCTCCAGGAGCAGCAACTGATGCAAGTGCAGAAAGGGTTGCTGGCCTCTAAACTGTCATGCCCTATTATATACTAGGGACATATAGTTTTAATCCCCCTGCTCTATTATGTATTAGGAATTTACAGGGTAGGTCATGCCAATTATAAGTTTCTCCTGATATATAGTGTGCCCTCAAGTGTGTGTGTTTTCACTGAGTTTTCAACATAGCACTGGCCCTGGGCCTGGTTAAACAGAGCCCGGGGACAGTCAGAGTCAGTTATCACCAGTACCAGTCAGCAACAAATGGGGAGCACAGGGCACACAGGATGACTTTGCAACAAGATTTGTTTTTAAAAACGCATGGCAATAGATCAATACAATGCAGCTTGAATAAACAGTCCCTTTTGTCTAGTGACAGACATTGCCAACATAACTAATTCAATCCCAGAACAAGAGTAGTTCTGGCTATACATGGCCACACATATGCTAATCCTGTTAAGTGGTAATGATGGGCACTCATACCTTAGTTGTTAAACTACTTTGAAAAACCATAAATACAAATGAGCAATATAAACACATAAGGGCGTGCCACAATTGTCCCCAAATATTTCTCTTTATTTTCCTCTGCTGTGCACTTGTTCAATGTTGTCAATATCATTATATTCTTCTTCAGGTTCGAAATAACAAGGGAGCCACAGTGTGAAGTTCCAAAACAATATTTTTCTTTTTATTCTTCAAAACGTCAATGACTCAGCCCAGCCAAAGATTTTCGTCCTCATAGAGGACTTCGTCAGGGCTGTAAAAATATATATGCATGCATTTAAATACCTATCAAAAATGTGTAACACAAACAAACAATTTTTACATCATAATATGCGGTTGATTACACAAAACTGTAAACACTGGCTCCAACCCACTGTGTATACACAACAAATTTAAAAACCATACATCACTTAATACATGTACATAATTTTTCTAATCACAAGGTGACATACACTTCATCATTTAAAAAACAATACAACAACTAGACACAACTAATCAAAGAAGGACATTTCTAATTTGCTCCTATAGAATGCTAGTACTAAGAAAAAAAAACAGGTCTGGTTAGTACCATTAGAGCTGCCCATTATTTTAAACCTGAAGAAGAGTAGATTGATATTGACAACATTGAACAAGTGTACACCAGAACAAAACAGAGAGAAAAATCACTATAGTAAAATTGTCTGACAATTGAGGCACTCCCTTATGTTTTTATTGAACATAACTAGTGCATCAACATATGAGGGACTTGCTCCTGTCCAAATTAATTGTGTCAGTCATTCCTAAATTGAAAAAAGCAAACCCTAAAAACCTGGCAAAATACGAAACACATTTAAACCTGCTCTTATCCAAGTTATGAAGAAGAAAGTTACCCAGCAACTTCAAGATGTAAAGAGTAACCATTTACTACAATCCTCTGTGCTGCTCCATATTTTTGGTGCATATTATGCATTCTGTTCCCAGATGAAAGCAGTTGTCAAGGGTATCAACTTCCAATTGCTCATGTTCTAGAAAATATTTCCTATCCTATAAACTGTACACCAGATTGAATTGACATGGGCCCTAGTAAAGTGGGGCTGGACAACTGAAATATAGACTATACAGATTACAAAACCAGAAGCCAAACTGTGTCTGAACCAGTGTTGGATTGTGTGGGAAAGTGGACTTTTAGTAGTGGTTAATATATATCTACCACTGGCAATAAGGCCACTTAGACAGTCTAGGGCTCAGAAAAGGTCTTAGAAAATTATTCCCATGCTCATCCCATGGAAGCTTGGCTACGAGCAGGCAGGCTTAACTTCAGAGCACGGTATGTTAAGCATTTAAAAACATCAATTCGGTAAATAATTAAGACAGAATACAGAATAAAATTCCAACACCAATTCATAACAACAGCAAATATTTGTATGTTTAAAATGACACCAAGATGAAAACGATCCAATGTAGAGCAACCGGAGATATGAATTTCTAAAGATTCAGCACTATATAGCAAGGGCCGGACTGGGGTCGCATACCAGCGCTGTCAATTACATCCGGCAGACCGGGGGTGGGGGGAATCTGGTAGAAAAACTGTTGCTGTGCTTTTGTTACAAAAGGCTGATTTTGCAACATTGTGCAAAACCGTCCCCCATAACAAAAACGGCCCCCACTGGTCCAAAACTAGGCCCCGCCCTTCCAGTCCACTGAAGAAACAGCCGGAGCCTGCTATGGGCAGTCCGTCCCTGTATATAGCATATAGAAACTCATAGCCACTTTTTTGGGGGCATTTCGTCTCACTAGACCAGGACAAAGTCAAAGTTTCAGGCCGACTACAATGGATCCCAGCACAGCTACTCTTTGCGGTAGATCTTGGTCAAAGTTTTTACCTTCTGACTTAGAATCTTTTCTGGAGCTTTTTCTCCCAGGGTCCCTCGAAGCTCTCTACCAGTCCAGATTAAGTGAGGGTACACCGGCTTGCCTTGCGACGAGCTCCTGGTCAAACCTTTGGAAGTCATACCTCCAGAGCTTTACAGATGAACGTACCAGGCATCCAGGCCGGCTCGCAGTTGAAGGTAGGAGGCTATACTCTCACGGTTGGTCCTGGTCACCTATTCTACCTTCGGACTTAGAAACTTTTACGGAGCTTTTTTTCACAGGGTCGCTTGACGCTTCACCATGCCGGATTCGGTGAGGGTTTACCAGCTCGGGTTTCTACCAGCTCCCAGTCGAACACTGGAAGTCAGACTTCTGGAGATTTTCATCACGACAAACCTCGAGGGCAGGCATCATCATTGAGGGTTGCCGGCTTCGCTGGCCAGGTCAATTCAGTCTATTTATGGAGCTTTTTTCCAAAGTTGCTCTAAACATCTTTAAAGTTCTGGACCATCTTTCAAAAGTTCCTTTGAGGGTCCCAAAGGATCCGAAACATATTTCAAGGGTCTGGAAGCCTCAAGATGGTCCTTCAAAGTTTTGGACTTCAATTCCCACGATCCACTTCTACAATACCTTTGTAAATCCACTGGAGTCACTCCAGGCTGGGGATTCTTGGTAGTGATGGCCCAGGGAAGATCTGTTAACCTGTAACTTGCAGGTAGTCCACTGTTTTGTCCTTTTGAAGCAAGTGAGGTCCACAGGGCTGTAGTTCCAGATTGTGCAGCAGGCACAGTCAGTCAGAGTGCAAGGCCTGGTTGGTGTAAATCAAACTTCTCAGCATGAACCCTTCCTCTTCCTCTTGTTTCAACCAGCAGATCTCACATTTTTTACTTCTATTTGATGAATTTGGTACACACATGAATGCGAAGATTTTTTGCCACTGTGGTATTTGTGTTGGATGTTGTTATTGACAATCTCTATTTAAATTGGAGCAGCAAGGACTAATCAGTTCAGGAATGTTGAACGGAACTGTACTGGGAAAGTGTTTTCTAAAAGATATAGTAACCCCCAGGAGTCTCAGAAATGTGTGACTAACTGCTCTTGGAGGTCAGACCTAGTTGTGTTTATAATTGATGGAGTGGGGGGCGGTCCGATCTCCTTATCCCCCTTTTGCTCCTTGTTGGACAGGCCACATGAAGGGCTTGCTCCCTCCCCGCATGACAAGGCCCCAGCCCCGGACTCCCAGGTGTTACCCACAAGGGCAACCCGCACCCCGTCTCCCAACGGAACTCCTGCCCCCGGACATCCATGTATCATGGGGCCGAACCACTACCGGCTCCCCCGGCCGGATCAGCCGCCATCGTGGACACTGCGCCACGAGGCCACGTGGCCTCAGCTCGACCCTAACCCTGGGCCTGGCCCGGCCCCGACATCCCGGCACCACCCTCCACCCAGGAGGTGAACGGACCACTTGGCAGGTCAATGGGAGAAAGAAGTGTCGATGGCTCTCCCCCGCCAGGTGCCGATCGCCCTCCAGCTCCCCCAGGCGCTGGCTCCACCCCCTGCTGGGTGTCTGGACTCCCTCATCCCGGACCCCCCGACCTCCAAGTGCGAGGGTCCGGACATCAAAGGGCGCCAGACCTATAACTAGGGCAGCTCCAGAGCAGGAAGGCAGTTGTATCCTGGAGTCGAGAGACACCGAGAAGAACTCAGCCTTGACGGACTACTGGCGCTGCCGTAGCTCTGCCTTGTGAATTATCGTCCTGCCTGCTGGCGCTGCCACGGCCTTCTGCATCATCCATCCTCATCGGGACCTGCTGGCGCTGCCGCGGACCGTTGTAACGACCACCTTCATCGGGACCTGCTGGCGCTGCCGCGGACCGTTGTAACGACCACCTTCATCGGGACCTGCTGGCGCTGCCGCGGACCGTGTAATGACCACCTTCATCGGGACCTGCTGGCGCTGCCGCGGACCGTGTAACGACCACCTTCACCGGGACCTGCTGGCGCTGCCGCGGACCGTGTAACGACCACCTTCACCGGGACCTGCTGGCGCTGCCGCGGCCCGTCCAAGCTAGAACACCGAGCTCGAGGATTGTGAGCTATCCACCATACCATCTCAGCTACCAGATTGGTAACCAGACTGTCCCGCTACCCCCTTTTCCCAAACCAAGAGACTAGAGTCGAGGGGACCCCTGAGTCCAGACCTCCTTGTACCATTTCATCGTACCTTAAGAAATCACCTATAAAGAACGTTAAATCTTATCCTTGTGTGGTGTGTATCTGTGGGGGGGAAGTTACTCATCTGTACGATCGCTGGAGACGGCTCTCCCCGGAGACCTCTCCCCTTGTCCTCGGCCGACCCCCCCGGTCCGTCTAACACTCCTATTGTTGATGTCCTCCATATAGGTACCTGCCTCCCCACCCTGGGACATATATGGGCAGACGCTGGGGGTACCTAATATGCCCAAATATTGTAGGTTACCAATTTTTAAGTGTCCCAAATTCCAAAGTCGAGTTTGGGCACTATTTAGATTTTAAAATCAGTCCTGCAACACAGGGCTGCTTTTAAACTGACCTCGGGCCTCAGCAGTGCACACATAAAAGTGCAGAAAGTGCTGCTGGCCTCTAAGGTGCCATGTCATATTATATACCAGTGACTTAAAGGATGTTTTGATCTCCCTGCCCTATTATGTACTAGGGCTTATGGGGAGGACATGGCAATCATAGGAGTACCCTAACCCATAGGGTACCCTGGTGTATGTAGGTGTTTTCACTGTATTCTAAGTGTGTTCTCAGCAGAGCACTGGCCCTGGGCCTGGTTAGACAGAGCCCAGGGACAGTCAGAGTAAGGTGCCGCCAGTACCAGTCAGCAGGAAATGGGGGTGCCCAGGGCACAGGATGACTTTACAACAGGCTGGGGCTTAAAATAGGCATGGACACTAAAATAAAAGTGGCCCCACTAGTGAATTATGATAGCTAAACAAGTGGCAAGGGTTTGGAAATTTGATCAGTTTTGGACTTGTAAAGAAACTCTGCATAAGTGTTTTTGCAAGGTATAGAAGACTGCAAGTCATGTATGGTTTTAATATCAGGTAAATCAACAGTAAAAAGCAGACCATAAAACAGGCCCACAAAGCCAAAAAATGGCTCTCACACTGATCAGACAGACCTGCCCTTCAAGCACTGCCTGGTTGCCCTTTAGGCCAGTCTGACCCTAGTCTGAACATTCTGTAACACAACCTCGTCAAACTACACTTCAAATCACTTGACTATAGAGGAGTAGATATCACATTTAGAACTACAGGATTTACAAAGCTTGTTGGAGCAATGCCCTTATTACGTGCAATAGCTGATTCCCTGCTACATTTGAAATAGAAACCTATAATTGGCTAACTTGAACCAACAAGCCAACACGACCAAGCCGCCAGATGACAGAGAATGTGGAGCAGATCACTAAACACACAGACTCCTAAACTCTGGAATGTATTTTTACCTAATCTTGATAGAAGAATCCAACCACCTCCCAGATAGTTATCTACTAAAAACTCTTTTCAGGCTGGCATTCCTATGAAGTCCTGTGACAGCAAAAATAGTCATCAATTACACTGCATGCCATTATTGCTCACATTCAAAGGGAATCTAAGGCAGGAGTGTCGTCAACCACCTGCTTTAGCAGCTATAGCGGGATGGAGTTCTTCATGAGCCTCTTCTGTCTGCAACTCGGCAGAGAAAGGCTCATAAATAACATGAAAGGGTTGAGTGAGAGAAAGGACGTATCGATGAGTTAAAAGGTGGATGTATAGATGGATAAATGAATGAGTGTAATCATGGACGTAAGGGTGGAGAAGTGAAAGAATGGATGGATTAGTGAAAAGGAGGGTGGATGGATGGATGAAAGGGTAGATGGATGGATAAGTGAAAGTATAGATGGATCAATAAAAGATAGGGTGGATGGATGAAAGGGTGAATGGATTAATGGATGAACGAGTGAATGAAAGGGTGAATGAATGCTGAGGATAGACAGCTGAGTGAAATGATGGATGGATGGATGGATGGATGGATGGATGGATGGATGGATGGATGGATGGATGGATGGATGGATGGATGGATGGATGGATGGATGGATGGATGGATGGATGGATGGATGGATGGATGGATGGAAGAGTGGATAGGTGGACGGAATGAAAGGGTGGGTAGATGTCTAAGTGAGAGGATGGATGGATGAGTGAAAGGATGGAGCTGGGGCATTGTGGATCCTTAACTTTAGCAGGTAAAGTGAGGTGGAGTTGTTGATGGGCTCTTTTGTGTGCAACTTGGCAGACAAAGGTGAATGAGTGAGTGGAAGCATTGATGGATGTGTGAGTGAAAGAGTGGATAAATGGATGGATGGAGGGATGGATGAGTGAGTGAGTGAGTGAGTGAGTGAGTGAGTGAGTGAGTGAGTGAGTGAGTGAGTGAGTGAGTGAGTGAGTGAGTGAGTGAGTGAGTGAGTGAGTGATAGAATGGATGGAGAAGTGAAAGGGAGGGTGGATGGATTGATGATAGGATGGAGATATGAAAGGGTGAATGGATGATGATAGAAATGATGGATGGATAAGTGAGTGAAAGGATGGATAGCTGAGTGGAAAAGGCAGGTGGGTGGATGGATGATGAGAGGATGTATGGATGAGTAAGTGAGTGAAAGGATGGATGGCTCAGTGAAAGGGAGGATGGGTGGATATAATGAGGAAAAGGGATGGGCAAATGGATGGAGTGAAACAATAGATGGATGGAATGAAAGGGTGGATGGATGGACGAGAAAAGGATAGATGGATGAGTGAAAGGATGGAAACATGGAAGAATGGATGGATGACTGAAAGAGAGGGTGGATGTATAGATGGATAAAAGAATGGATGAGTGAAAATGAGGGTGAATGGATGACTGGATGGATAGATGAATGAATGACAAATAGATAGATGAGTGAAAAGGAGGGTGGATGGATGAATGAGTGAAAGAATGGATAGATGAGTGAAAGGGAGGGTGAATGGATAGATGCATGAGTGAAAGCATGAATGGGTGACTTAGTGGATGAATGTATGAAAGGGCAAATGGATGTAAGAGTGAAAGGAGGGAGGGTGGATGGAGTGAAAAGGTGGATGAATGGATGAATGGATGAATGACAGAAAAGGTGGATGGATGAGTAGAAGGGTGGCTGGAGAGATGACTGAGTGAAAGGATGAATGTATAGGTAGACAGAAGGATGGATGAATACGTTTGATGAATGGGTCTGGAGATTGATGGATAAGTTCAGATATTGATGGGTGGATGGAAATAATGGTGAACGACTGATAGATGAAAGAATGAATGGATGACAGAATACAAAGGTGAAATTGTGGATATTAGGTGGCTGGAAGGATGAAGGGATACATGTTTGGATGGAAGAGACAAGAGAGCAGATCTGGGGAGAGTCGTGATGACTTTCTCCATTCCCTTGGTGCCATAAGGGGTTTGATTCGAAGTTGGGGGCTTTTTATTTTTCTTGCTACTTCCTTGCTCTAAGGCGTAAAGTTGATGTATTGCATTGCTTGAGGGGGGAAGAGAAGGAAAAATATGGCACTGTTGTGCTCTTCCTTAGCGCTGGTGCACAATTAGGCTGCCTAGGGCTAGGCACCCATCTTTGCATCATAGTGCAAGTGTGTGTATGTGATGACTAGCATATGTTTTAGATGGATGAATGAGTGAAAGGATAGATGTAAAGGTGGAGAAGTGAAAGAATGGACGGATTAGTGAAAGGGAGTGTGGATGGGTGTATGAAAGGGTGAATGGATGGATGAGTGAAGTTGTGGATGGACGATGAAGATGGATGGCTGAGTGAAAGGATGGATGGATGGATGGATGGATGGATGGATGGATGGATGGATGGATGGATGGATGGATGGATGGATGGATGGATGGATGGAAGAATAGATGGGTGCATGGGTGGATATATGGGTGGATGGAGTGAAAGGGTGGATGGATAGACAGAATGAAAGGATAAGTAGATGGATAAGTGAAAGGATGGAAGGATGGATGGATGGATGGGTGCATGGATGGATGTATGGGTGGATGGAGTGAAAGGGTGGATGGATAGACAGAATGAAAGGATAAGTAGATGGATAAGTGAAAGGATGGAAAGATGGATGGATAGATGGATGGATGGATAGATGGATGGATGGATGGATGGATGGATGGATGGATGGATGGATGGATGGATGGATGGATGGATGGATGGATGGATGGATGGATGGATGGATGGATGGATGGATGGATGGATGGATGGATGGATGGATGGATGGATGGATGGATTGAAGAGTGAGTGAAAGGATGGAGCTGGGGTGTCATGAACCCTCAACTTTAGCAACTAAAGTGGGTTGGAGTTGTTGATTTGCCTCTTTTGTCTGCAACTTGGCAGACAAAGGTGAATGAGTGAGTGGCAGAATGGATGGGTCTGGTGGCCTAGTGGACTAATGCGTCCACCATAGGGGCCTGTGTTAGACCTTGTGTCCACAAGTTCAAATCTCAGCAGTTCCACTCAGCCTTTTATCCTTCTGAGTTTGATCAAATGAGTACCATTGAGTTGGTAAACAATAAACATGTGTTATTCAGCACCAGAATACCCATAGGTGAATATTCGCTTTACAAATACACATATTACGTTTTGTACTGGAAGGGTAACCTTTCAGGACATAAAAATGCACCTAGACCAATTTTAACATGTTTCCCACTTTGGTGTGTGCTGTACAGTGCAGCACACATGGAAAGTCTGAAAAGTTTAGAGAAATAAAAGCATTTCTCCATTTCATGCCACACTCAATGAGGCGTTGGGCCTTATTCACAAAGGAAAACTTTCACTTTGGCCTAAGTTTCCTCTTTTTTTGCTATTCACAAACCATGAGTGTAGTTTTACGTGTAGTGTTTTTACAACTGCAGAGACTATCCTATCTTTTAACGTGCAGAGTTCACCACAGTCGTAGTTTGTGAATAGAAAAAAATAGTAAACTTACACCAAAAGTGTAGGTTTACCTATGTGAATAAGGCCTGATATTGTTTGGTGCAAAACCCTATCTACTATTGTTAGTTGCTAGTGTTTTTAGTTTTTAAAAAAACTGGTTGCATGGGAACACATCCATGAAAGAATGAAGGAAAGTAATAGAGAGTATCCCTTTAAAATTCAATATAAACATTGTGTTGGTTTGCATCACTTTTTTTACACGAATCCAGCATAAAATGTTAGTAAATCTGCCCCATCTCTCCCAACCTCTCTTAATAGTTTCAAATTCTCTACAATCTATGTTAGATGTCGGTGTTGAGCATGAGGTGAAATGTGACACTATCTGAACACTGTCAGATAATATCAACTAAAAAACAATAGGGTGCAAGAACTGAAGAGATTCAGGGTTTGCCGGCTCATCGCATTCCAGAATCCATGTCCGAGGCTCACAGTTATCAAGTCTTCTCTCGCAGTATTCTGACACCTTGACACGAATTGGCAGGTGATGTAGTGGCTCATAAATTCAGTGGGGCTTATTTACAAGCCCCTTGCGCCGCCGGTGCGTCACTTTTAAAATGGGAAAAAGTGACGCACCTGCGGCGCAAGGGGCTTGTAAATAAGCCCCAGTATGTGTTAAGATGTGGAGCAGCCTAAAGCCAATACGACGAAAAGGGAACCATACAGAAATCATGAAAGAAGGCCTTCAACACCAGCAGCAAGCATCATCTTCTCTCACCGGTATAGACAATTGTGGCAGTGGGGTCCTTTATTTCCGCCTGAGCACAGGGCTCTAAATGAGACATGCGGTGATCTGGCTTGACATAGGTAAGGGGCTCTTCCTACCTGTACGCGCATACACCTGTACAGATTGTACTCAGGGTTTTTAAATCAGTTATTTTAAATCAATTGTCATTTAAGATTGCCCATTGGGTCTGTAATGTGTGGAATAAAGAAGAAATCTTTCTCATTTGAATTTATATGAGTTATAACATGAATGTTTAAAAGAAAAAATCACATGATTTTTGTTTCAGTCCAAACTATTTGAGATATAACAAAAGGAAGTGTATGTTTACACCGAATGGAACTTCATTTTGTATTCAGTACTATATTAACCAGTCCCTTTTGGTCCTATTAGGGTAACTCTCCCATTTTGTTGTGCGCGCATACACCTGTGCCATAACTTTATAAATACATTTTACATTAAACTAAAAAAAGGAGTGGAGGAGTTCTGCGAGTCACTGGTCCAAAAATCACATCCGATTCCAGTCGATGGTGGATTGGAAATCAAGACGTCACTGGGATCGATCAGAAGTCAAAAATCAAAAATGATGTGTTCTATCAAGTCCGCGTTCTCCCAAAGCGGGAAGGGAATGTGTAAACAGTGCAATAAAAGATACCCAGCACTTTATGTTTACAGAACTGAGCTCTTGTTAAATGCTAACCCATCAGGCGGCTGCCAGTTTTATGGCGGGTAGCAATCACGGCCAGGCCTGAGAGGCATTCATGTGCCCCAGTGAACTGGAGCGCCGCCGCCTCATAACAGCGTTCGGCTCAAATAAGCGCTTAAACCTGGCGAACACTGCGCAGTCTATTCCAGGACACATCCCTAGATTGCATTGCTACCAACTCGAACCAATACCACAGGGCCCATGGATGCAATTTTATTTCAAACCAATGTCTGACCTGCCCGTCTTGTAATAGAAATCCGCTCATATCTGCACCATTTTCTCAGCATAATACTTTCCCCCCCACCGGTTTGCTGTGAAGATTATGTGGTTGCATTCCTACCTTTTTCTTCCTCTCGCTCAAAGTGCCGGATAAATCAATCTATCTCGAAAATTCATCACGAGGAATCTTTGAACCAGGGAGCTGTAGGGGCACCTCAGGAAATAGGTTAAGAAACATTCATATTTCATCATTTGTCCTCTAAAAACACATTCGCGCGCTCTGTCTCCCTCGCGCGCCCCGCGCTCTTCGGAAACGGTGTTTAATAGCTATAGATAGCTGCTTACATTCTGCCGCTGGAATTTCTCGTGATTATTATAGATTGTGTGTGCTGTGCGAGAACGGATATCGTCGTAAAAATCTTGACGTTCGTGATCTTTTTATTCCGCGACTACTATTTCCACACTCATGAGGAAAAATAACCTCACGTGGCTTTTCTCTCATTACCTTCCGGTACCACACGGTCAAGAGGTCTGTACCCGCAGTGGCATATAAATGGCCACAGGATAACGGCTTCCAGGTATTTTCTATCCAATTTCTGAAAGTCGCGAGGTGAGCGTAGATTGGCCAGCGAATGTGGCTGCGGCACGCATCCAAAATCACAGTTCCCCCAACTCATTTCTGCAGAAGAGAAAACTGTGTGGTTGGCACGGAACCAAGGAAAACAATAAGGGGCATATTATCAAGCCAGGCGATAAAATTATCGCCGCTTTAGCGGCAGAAAACTGCCGCTAAAACGGCGATAATGGGCTTGATAATATGCTCTATGGAATTCCAATTGAAGCCCATGTTAGACGTCCTTCACATTTAACATGGGCTTCAATTGGAATTCCAAAGAGCATATTATCAATTCCATTATCGCCGTTTTAGCGGCAGTTTTCTGCCGCTAAAGCGGCGATAATTTTATCGCCTGGCTTGATAATATGCCCCCATATTAGTAAGGGCACGGATAGTCCAATGTTGGGATTTATAAAGACTACACTTTCGCAATAAAAAATTACACACTGGACTTATTTATATTTATATGTACTGTTAATGAATTGGCATTGTGGGCCCATGTGTGGAATGACCACTGATTACTAAAACGCAGGGAGATAACGCTTTTGCAACATATTCTGTGAGCTTTTGAGTGCAACAAATAACACATCGCAAAAGTGTTCTGTAATTGTTTCTTTTAAACATAGTGGGTTCATTGAAACATTGGTGGGTGGTCTGCCAGCTCCAGAGATCAGTGGCAGACCTGCCCTGTGCCACCAATTCACTGGGCAAGGTCTGCCTCGCGTATTATGGGATGCCTGCTTGGTGGGGATCTTACACCCACTGGTGAGGCGCTGCTCCACTCGCTCGCGACTGGTCGGTATCCCCACGCTCAGTTGTCTCAGATGCAGAAACGTCGGACCTGATTTTGCCGGCTGGTGATTGCAGCTGGTAAAATCACACGAGGCATTCACTGCAACAGAAGTCAAGCCTCGTCCCCTGATCCCCGCCGGCCATTTTCTGAGTGGCCAACTTGCATGTTCACACAGTTATTTCTCATTCTGAGTGGTTTTACTTGGAATTAGTGGAATTCCCTGCAAAGCCACTGCTCGGTAAGGGTAATTTCCGCCGCTGGGAATCTCCAAGGACTCCTGCCTAACTTGTTATTAGGGCCTAGGACTCCTCAACTTGTTGTTTGTGGTTGGAGGCGGAGAAGAGATCAAGTATAGGTACAATACAACACAACTGCCACAGTTGTAATATGTGCATAAATGTCCAGAGATGTAAGCACCTCTTTAATAAAATCTTAAAATAAATGCATATATTTGCAGAAGAATTTAGAATTCAATTAATAGAACGTGTACAATCCATAATACATGGAACAGTCATGTGAAATGCACTGAAGTGGTAAAACTAAGGGGCGGATTTACAAGAAGGTTCTGCAGGTGGCCCCGCAAGCCCTTTGGCTGAGCCACGCTGCAGCACTTTCAGAGCACAGGAATACAACATATTTACAATGATATGTCGCATTCCTATGCTCTCCCCTGCGCTGGCGCACAAACAGCTGCCATGTGCCGGCGCAGGCTCCCTTGCACCATGGGGCAAGGATGCCTGCGCCATGGGGAGATTGTTTTTGTGCAGGAAGGGGCACCTACTTGCACAAAAACAATCACTACCGGCATTTTCCTCTTTCAATGCGTGCTGTAGAATGAAGCACACATCGAAAGAGAAAAAAACCGAGGAGAAATTAAAACATTTCTCCTCGTTTCTCCCCGCTACTCCACCCCTTGGGTGGTGTAGCATACTGACGCATTTCCAGGTTTAAGAATCCTCGTAAATCTGGAAATTCATCTGGTTCCATAGGTGCTGTTTGGAAATACCCACAGTAACACCCATGGACCGCCCCTTTCACACAAAGTGCTGCATGTAAAGGTGCCGTATTTACGAGGACAGGAAAAGCCACGCAGGGTGGCTTTTCTTGTCCTTGTAAATATGGGGCAGAGAAATGCGCTGCCAGTGCGTCACAAAAAGTGATGTACTGGCAGCGCAAGAGGCTTGTAAATGTGCCCCTAAGTTCGCTGTCATTAAACAATATGGCTTCGATGACAAGAGGCGTATAAATTCCGATAAATTCCGTAGTGGGACTTACCTGGTCTATATTATTTGTTAGTGTTGTTTTTCACAAGTGCAAAAATCGAACTGAAAATCTCAAAACTTAAAATCCCCATTATTTCCCCACCCCTGTAATTACTGACACCCCATCCTGGGAATTGAAATACAGGTATTTTAATGGGTAATTCAATAATTAGAGCCTATATGATTTATACTGCTCGGTATACTCTGCACAGTATAGCAGAGATTTTCAAACCTTTTGATGCGGGGACCCCTTGTCAAAATGCTTTAGGCGTAAGGACCCCCTCCTGACAAAAATATCTAGAACCTGGTACTCCTCATCATCGACAACTATCAACAACCATACACGCCCCAATTGACACAGCAAATCATTTTTACGGTGGGAAAATAAAATTAAACAGTGTTTTGCAAACCAAAGGTCGTTGAGGGTGGAGGCGTGGTCAAAGGTGTAGCTAAAAACAAAGGGTCTCATTTATGAGGAATTGGCGTAGGGTAGCGCCGTGAGTCTTCTTGCTGCACTGCCCTATTGTTGGGTCTTGCATTCTTATGTAGGAGCTCATATTTCTTTAAGAGTTGTTATTCTTTGATTAGGTGCACATGCCACCGTTTCCATCGTTACAGTTTAGAATGGCGGCATGTGGAATGGTCAGAGGGGCAGTTGTATGTTGCTGTTGCTCTGGCCGGCCGACTATTCTGAACCTCTCTTGTTGAATAAAGAACTTCAACTTACCCAATCCAGTGCCACTTCTTTTCACCTATCCCAATGTGAAAGGGCAGGAATGAACTGTATTTATGAAATACAGTGCATTTCTGTCCTTTCCCCTTGCGTTGGCACACAAATTGCTGCCTAGCACCAACATTGGCAGGATAGTTTTTGTGCAGGAAGCGACACCTTCCTTCACAAAAACAATCCTGAGAGGCGTTTTCCTCTTTCTATGTGACCTGCAGATTACAGCACACATGAAAAGAGGAAAAAGAGGAGAAATGAAACATTTCTCACCGTTACGCCTCCTCTGGGGAGGCGTAAGGTTTTTGCCCCAGGTTTACGAGATGTAGTAAATCTGGATCAGCATCAAAACCATGGGTATTGCGTGTGAACTCCCACCCAACGCCCATGGACTGCCTCCTTCACGCAGATTGAGGCAACGCAGTGACTTGCGCTGCATTGTCTCACTCCATATCTATGAGGCCATGCAAAGTCATGCAAGGTGAGTTTACGCCACCTCAAAGGTATGGTTTAGACACTTGAGTCACCGGAGTGTAAAAAAAAGTGATGCTCAGGCCGGTGAAGCCTCTCATAATTAAGCCTCAAAATATTCTGTAATTGTTTTAGGTCTTTCACCATCATGTTGCTACATATGAAATAATAGACAGCTTTAATGAAAAATAAATGTTAATACTTGTTACTCAGTGGGAAATGCACTGCAGTACATTATGAAACCTCTATTAGTTAATGCATTGCAGAGGTCTGTGTGTAACCAGAGAGCGTCACAATTAAATCTTGGTTGGGTCTGTGTAGAATAGTGATGTTTATTTTTTGTGCTTCGAGGTCACAGCCTTTGACAGAAAGTACTGCTGTGAATATATGTCATTATTTTATACTTGCATTACACACAGTATAAGATAGACTGATACTAAGGGCCCCATTAGGATGCGCCACCCTAGCGGTTCTGGGACCGGCTGCCAGTGGTGCGGCGGTCCCGCACCGCCAATTAGGATGCGACCGCCACCCTGGTGGTCGCATTACGCATCTTCAACATTGTGGCGGATGCTTCTGTAAACAGCACCTGCCCCAATGCCAAAGAGGCATACTGTGCATTGCCATGCACAACGTGGCAGGCACCGCACGGTGCCTGCCACCTTGTGCATGGCAATGAAGTGGGTTACCATAGGTACCCCCCTAGTGCAGCCCCCCAGGGGGCCCGCAAAGGGCCCCCAAAGTAATTCCCGGCAGCCTTTCCATGGGGGCATCACCGACATGGCAAGGTCTTTACCACCAGGCATCATAATATGGATGGCGGTGCCTTCCAGGCACCGCCACCATATTATGCCCAAGCTCTACCTGGCCGGTAATCGTAACGATTGCCGACCGGCATAAAAGCGGCGGACAAACTTTCCGTCTGCCGCAGTACCCCCCACCATGGTAATATGGCGGGAGGTAAATGTGGTTGTGATGGCGGGCGGATTGCCACCGCTGGCCGGGCTGTGGTGATCCGCCCACCATCATAATCACCCCCTAAATGTGCACATAGTTTTATGATAAAATGGTGCTTCTAAAATGTAGATTTTAGTAATACCAGAGTATATGTAATGCAGTTCTTTTTACATAACTGTCCCTTCAACACCTCCTTAGGGCTACTAAGGGCTGTCTAAATAAAATTAGGATTTAAAGCACACACTTCACAGCCAAGTTGTTAACTCTTTGCTCTACCGCTAAAAGAAAACAAGTCTTTGTCATCACAAAGCTTGGAGTGATTCGATCAATTAAAGCCGGAACCGGCTCTCAAGCACCCTTTACACTTGCAGATTAACTATTAGCGGACATTTGCATTTCATTCAGGCAAGAAGGCACGCTTGCACAAAGGCTTTTCACAGCAATCATGAAATTAAGAGTTCAATACTACAACAATGTAGATGTGTACAATTTGGAAATGTTAAGCAATTTTGTCCCATTTATACTGATGACAATTCCTAACTGATCTTGATCAACACACTGTATAATGCAAGATCAAAATCCTCTTATATCAAAGGAGATACTTTAAGAGCTAATCACAAAGGTAACTTACACTTGTGAGTAATTTACACACTCCTACATTTTTAAGTAACTGTACTACTATTGGCTGGTTACAAAATCTGAGTGTAAATTACTCAAAAGTGTAGACGTACAGGTCTCCAACCCCAGCAAAAGGAGTTGGATTCAAATATACATGTGTACGACGGTGCTGCCAAAAAGTAACAGTAGTAAATTCAGCACCGTACATGACCAATCACTGCTACAGTTAACACTCACCCATAGAACATGATTGGGCCGTTTGTAAAATAAAACCACATAGGAAATAATGTAAAATGACATTGAAATATTTAAAATAGTTTAAAGTATAAATCTATATAAATTAGTGTTAAAAATATATAGTTTGTATTACTTAATTAAAATATTTTTACCGTCCTTATTTGAAATTTATAGATGAGTTAATTGTATTCAATTAATCATGTTGAATTCTATACATCATTTTAACAATTATTATTGTACAACAAATAACTAATGAGATTACTTTGTGAAGGAATTATTGTTCTAATTCTAAGTTCAGAAAATAATATTATTTAATGTGCGTATATTATTTTGTTTGGGTTATCAGTGCTTGATATTTTTTGTTCTATGTTTAAAATAAATATATGTAGTAGTATATCACTTTATTCGATATAAAATATCATAAAAGTACGAGCAAAATTGATTCAACATAAAAGTCCATCATTAAACAGCATATAACAATATAAAAGTAGGATATAAAAAGGGAATATGTACATATAAAAGACCATAAAAAACACTTCCTGATGTAACAAAACAAAATACTCATATATCTCTAAAGGCCTAACTCTTGCTAGGCCTTGACAATTTGGTACGTATCCACCAGGCACACCCCAAAAATTTGGCTACCCCACAGACCAGAGCAAGGGAAGAGGCATCAGTTAAGATAAAACGTAGCGCCATCCTGTAGTCCACAAAACCCAAATTTCTGCAGATTGGACTAAGCCATTTCCTCCTTGCCGCCCTATAAACTGGGCACGCAAAGAGGAAATGGGGGATGGATTCATTGGGGGCGGAGCACCCGGGACAGTTGGCAGATGTTGCGCTCTGGTTTTTCCAACCTGCTACCAAAGTGATAAGCGGGAGGGTTCCAAACCTAAGCTTCATGTAGAGCATTCTGTCTCGTGGAGATTGTATAAAATCGAGATACTGCTCGGTCTTTGCATCGAGCTTGTGCTCCAGGAACTGGTCAGTGAGGATCCCTCGGTTGGGGTTTCGAGCTTCCTCTCCCTTCACCCAATCCCAATAGGCTTTTTTAATGATTTGCTTTGCGGGTGGAGTCTGGCTAGACCATGCCTCCCCATATCCAATTTCTGTGGCCAACTGCTTTAGTTTACAGATCCATTTGATCTTGTTGCCTGTATTTAGATTAATGATCTCATTCAGGGCAGCGGCATAGCTGGCCAGTTCAGGGGTGCGTCTCAAGCGGACCCAAAAGAGCAGCGGGCGCAATCTTGCTATGTCCTTAATAGAGCGCTTGCCCAAATCCTTGCGAAGTGGTGTCAGGGGGGTGGAAGATGGGAGAGAGACCAGACCTCTAAAAAAAATGGTTCTCGGACTTCTCCAGGTCACTGACATTCTCAAACCCCCAAAGCTCCGCCCCGTATAGTGCTGAGGGTAGAGCTTTCTCATCGTAGACCACAAGGGCCGGGACTACTGGTCTACTGAAGGAAAGCCGCTGTTCTCTTAGAATTGCCCCCACCACCCTCTTATGGTTAAAGAGCATTTTAGCTAAATGACTGTTCCATTTGATCGTGTTGTTAATCTGGATGCCCAAATAATCAAAAGATTCTACAGTATCTAGTGGCATACCGTTAAGTGTGATGCCATTCCTAAAACGTTTAGATGGGGATAGTGTAATTAATTTTGTTTTGGTGGTATTAATCACTAAACCCCGTGCATCACAAAACTGACTGAACCTATCAAGCAGCTTTTGCAGGCCACTTGGGCTTTTGACATCAAAAGGATGTCATCGGCGAAGAGGAGGGTAGGGGATTTCTCCCCTGCCAGGGTTGGGGCATCTGATGTATCCTCTCTCAAATGGTCAACCACCCCATTTATAAAGAGGGAAAACAAGGTTGGAGCCAGCACACAACCCTGGTGTACTCCCCTATTCACCGCCACTCTTTCTGTCAGCTGGCCCTGATTGCCCCACCTGATTTTAGCGTAGTTCCCCTCATGGAGGCGCTGGATAATATCAAGAATCAAGGGTGGAAATCCCAAGTCGGACAGCACCTGCCAGAGTTTGGCACGAGGGACCAAGTCAAACGCGGTCTTAAGATCGATGAAGGCCAAATATAGGCTGCCTTTCCCAATGACCACTACTTTCCAATGGATCATGTAGAACCGAAAGACCTGATCCATCGTGCCCACCCTCTGGCTAAAACCTGCCTGAAAGTGCGAGAGCACACTGACATCATCCATCCACGACCTTACCCTCATAAGGAGGACCCTGCCAACCACCTTCTGTATTACGTTGATTAAACTAATCGGCCTGTAATTGGCAGGATCCTCCCTGTTCCCCTTTTTGAATATGGCTACCACTTCAGCACCCTTCCAAGAGTCCGGGACAGGGTGACCTCTAGCAATTAAATTCAATATGAGCAAGATGAAATCAGCCCATAGTTTTGGTTCTTGGAGGAGGAGATCACCGGGGATGCCGTCAGGGCCCGCCGCCTTTCCTGAAGCTAACCCTGTAATAGCAAGGGAGACCTCGTTGAACTTAAAAAGATCGAATGGACTAACAGCCTCAGGGATCACATCTAATGAGGGATCCTCCAGAAATAGAGGGAGCTTCTCGCAGTTAGAAGATAAAAAACTATCGCCCTACACAGGCCAAGGAAATGTGTGTGCCACTGCTGTTCCGTGATTTGATTGGGCATCGGATCAGTGCCCTTTCGGCTACCTTTGTCGATGAGTCCCCAGAACAATGTGGCATCTTTCAAAAGGGAGGCGGATTTAAGATCCTGTCAGTGCGCTTCTTCCCAAATGCGCTTGGCTTGCTCAATTGTCCTAGCATACTCTTTCCTGGCAGATCTGACAGAAGAAGTGTTGTTGCTTTGAAGGGCTACAGTTAACATGCATCTCTTTTCCCTACATGCACTTGAATACCACGGATTGGAAGGCCTAGGGATTTTTTTGTGCGTGCAAGGCTCCGATATGGTAAAGAACATTCCCAACTTTTCAATAATTTCTTGGTGGAAATTTGGAAGGGAATAGTTCTGTGCTCCCACAAAGGACTCTCTGAGCAGATCAAGCTCTAAAAACTTCTGCTCTATGAGGTCTCTTATTTTACACAGTTTATCCTCCTCATGTGAGACCCTATGCCATTTAAGGCGTCGGTTACAGTTAGAGGGCACCACTTCTTTTGTTGTCAGTCTCGCTTCATTGTGGGACCTGGAAACTGTCCAATTATTACTTAAAAGCATGCATAGCAGGTTGTGGTCACTGTCCTGGGACGGTAGAATTTCCATGTCCACTAGATCGTGCCAGAGCCGTATATCCAGCAGGATATAGTCAATCCTTGACGGACAACTGGGTCTATTATATGTATTGGCCCCGCACAGATCGGAGCGTGTCCTACCATGTACAGCTCTTAAATTGTGCTCCAGTGTTAGGGCGCTCAATTGTATGGCCCTTTGGGTCCACTTCTTAATTGGGGCTAAACTAAGGGGGTGATTGCAAATTTAGTATCCTGCTCGCAAATGCCCAAAACATCCTCAACACAAAGGGGTTCATAAGTACAATTGAAATCCCCTGCCACAATAGAAACTGAGTTGGGATTGATGCTAGACAGCTCACTCTCTAGTACTGCTATAGTTGAAGAAAATTGTACCCCGGGAGACCCTCTAGCATATACATTGAATATTTCCAAATTAAAACCATTTTTGGGGCCTTTAACCACAGGTGTAAAATGTCATTTGAGGGGGTTGTGTGCATACAAGTTGACCAGTTTAGAGAGGTGTTTAGCCAGATATGGAGCCCCCTGCTGGTCGACCTTTCCCTGATCTTATGGCTGGGATGAAGTAGGTGGCAAACCCAGATTTGTGGAGGGGTATCAGACTCCAAGTCTCCTGAAACAGGCAAATGTCTTGGCTATCTATGAAATTGTTCCACTCTAGGAGCAACAGTTTTTTTTTCAACCGAGCTATGTTTCAGGAAAGAAAACAAATTGTCCCTGGTCTGCTGCCCACAGATCGAATACCACTAACACTTGTATGCCTAATGCAGTCGACCATTGGACTCCCCCGCTCCACTATCCCTACCCCCCTATTATTTAGACAGGAGGCTACATCGTCTCCCCCCCCCCCTTTATTTTGGTACCAGGGACTGATGGCAAAATTGTGTCCAGTCAATCTGACTGTACTCAGACCGGATTCTTTTCCTTCCCCATCTAATGTCCATAATGGGGAATTACGAAACTGGATTGCCGAGTGCTCGGGGGGGGGAGAAGTGCGGAATTCAAGTGCCACCAGATTTCCAGCAATTTCAGCATTGAATACCTGCATCTCGATACAGTCTGTCTGCGAGCCATCCTTTTTGATCCTCCTTACTTTTGCCACATCCTCCCGTATTACCGACCTGCATCCCCTCACGTATCTTATCCAGTGGATTACTTTATTGTGGAGGGATTCTTGGCTTTCATATCTGTGGGGACTCGTATATTTTGGGACCTTAGTCATGTAAATTGTAGAAATGGGGTTCCTTGTGTATGTGTTACCCCTAATGGACCCCAAGCATGTCTGATCAGACTGCCCTTCCCTGGTCATAACAGTGCTATCAAATTTAGCTCTTAAAGGAAACTGATCTAATACACTGCCTCTATTACCCTTGCCTAGGTCCAGATCAAGATGTAGATTGAATTTTCTGTGGGGAATAGAACCATCAGTAGGGAACTGGGCTTGGGACACTTGGCCTATCACTGGCCCATGCCTAGCCTCCTCAGAACTCCTTCCCACCGATTCCCTACCTGTGCTGATACTAGTAGGTGGAGGGGGGGATGGCAAGGCCAGGTGGCCTGTACCCAAGCACATCGACCTTCTCCCTCAACAAGGTCAATTCCCTTTCAAGAAGTTCCACTCTCTGTCGAAGAGCATCGTTTTGGTGGCCGCACAAACTGCATTTTGCTGGACTAGCAGAGGGCTCGGCCACACCTACTTTGCTCGGGGTGGAAGTTAAGCTGCTCTCGATACTGGAATCTAAAACAGCATACCTATTTGAACAAGGTAGTTGGACAGATAGACATTCGCGATGAGTTACCTTGCTGGTGGCTCCTGTAAAATCACTTAGACCTACATTTTTTTGTGAGGAGAGGGGCCCAAGAATACCCTCCCCTGGTCTGTGTACTTCACCAGTGAAAGGCTTTTTAGGAGGTTTCTTATTGAACATTGCGGGAAATACTCTTTCTTGTGGCTGTGCTGATGCTGACACTTCCTCTGGATGATTCACATTAACAGCTAAAGTAGCGTTATTACTAGCACCCAGAATGTCCTCACAGTCATTCACAATACCTTCAATGCTGGTTAGGACACAATTGCTAGCCGCATGAGAGACTTTCTTAGCTTTTTTCCCTCTTTTACTTAAAAGTGAGCTCCCTCCCTCCATTAGCTTCCTCTTTCCCACTGGGATTATTAAACTGAATAACGGGATAGATACGCAGTCACTGATATCAGCTCAAACATCTAGCCGGTGTGCCCGACCTGAAAGTAACAAACAGTACCTGCAGTTATGGGCTCGTGGTTCAGATGACAGAAGGAGGGCCCAGCCCAGCCTCCTCCTGGCGATAACGGGCGCAGACGGGCCCGCCCTTGGCCCGGGCATGCCCGCGCGCGTCCCGCGCTGCGGGAGGGCTGTTCGGTTTTTGTTGGCCCCGGCGTTGTGGTGACGCGTTTTGCGTGCGACACCCAGTGCCTGCTGGGGGCTGTAGTCAGCGGAAAGCCGTTCCCCTCATGGCGTGGCCCGATGGCCAATGATCGAGCTGGCCGTTCCCCTCACGGCGCGGCAGGCAGCAGCAGTGTGGAAGGAGCAGGATAAGCCGTTCCCCTCACGGCTGGATCAGCAGGTGCAGCGCGCGTCCCGCGCTGCGGGAGGGCTGTTCGGTTTTTGTTGGCTCCGGCGCTGTGGTGACGCGTTTTGGGTGCAACACCCAGTGCCTGCTGGGGGCTGTAGTCAGTGGAAAGCCGTTCCCCTCACGGCGTGGCCCGATGGCCAATGATTGAGCTGGCCGTTCCCCTCACGGCGTGGCAGGCGGCAGCAGTGTGGAAGGAGCAGGATAAGCCGTTCCCCTCACGGCTGGATCATTAATTTACAATAATATTAAATATAACATATTTTTACCTATTTATTGCATAGTTTTACAAACTTTTTTTATTTTCCTTTGACTGCACACAGGTAGATCATCCCAATAGTGGAGTCTCCACGTGGTAAAAAAATAGGGAAATGTAAAAAAGCTTATTTAAGATGAACAAAATTAGTAAAACTATGTGTATGTAAATATTAATGTAAATTAATTATGCATATTTATTTTAACTATATAACAAAAGAAAGAATGCTACAGCACTTTTAATATAATTTGAATTCAATCTGTAATTAACTTAGATATAACAAATTAGATACAAACACTTTTTCTAATGTTTAAATTTCAATATATGCAAATTCCCACCTCAGGTAAAATATATATATTTGTATTATGAATAAATATTAAAAGTGATGCATAGAATTAATTCAAAGTAATGTAATTATATTTGAATACAACATACTATTTAATGCTTTTATAAATTAAGAAAAGTAGTTAAAATATTTTACAATTAAATAATGAATGCATTTTATATTTATATATATTTTGTTAACATTAAATTATATTGATTTATATTTGTAATTATTTTAAAATATAATTTATTTATTTTAAAATTATTTCCTCTGTGATTTAATTTTAAGTCCCTACCTACTTAGGGGCCGATTCCGATCCTGGAGAAACCAGGTACGAATCGTCGGACGGAGCGTTTTCTCCGTCCGACTCGTACCCGGTAAAAACACCATACAAACATGCAAGTACGATTCGTACGGAAACACCATTTCCGTACGAATCGTACAAAACACCGACCGACACAAAAATACATCCGAATGTGATCCGGGACAGCGCATACGTGACATGTGGACAGAGTTAGGCAGCCTTTTACGTACCAGCAAGTACGATTCGTACCGACAGCACTCCGGACGGCAATATTTTTACGGCACCCAAAAAGTGCCGGAAAAGCCAAGTACGCCACGAAGCGTGAGGAAAAGGGGGCCCAGTACGCGCCGAACACCCCCCCAGCCCCCGTATGTATGCGCCGGACCCCCAGCCCCCCGCGGACGGACGCACCGGACCCCCAGCCCTGCAGCAGACGGACGCGCCGGACCCCCAGCTACCCCGCGGACGGACGCGCCGGACCCCCGGCCCCCCCACGGACAGACGCACCGGACCCCCAGCCCCCCGCGGACGGATGCACCGGACCCCCAGCCCCCCTGCGGATGGACGCGCCGGACCACCAGCCCCCCTGCGGATGGACGTGCCAGACCCCCAGTCCCCTGTGGACGGACGTGCCGGACCCCCGGCCCCGTATGTACGGCGCGGACCCCCAGCCCCGTATGTACGGCGCGGACCCCACCCCCGTATGTACGGCGCGGACCCCCACCCGCGTCTGTACGGTGCGGACCCCCACCCCCGTATGTACGGTGCGGACCCCCACCCCCGTATGTACGGCACAGACCCCCACCCGCGTCTGTACGGCACGGACCCCCACCCCTGTATGTACGGCGCGGACCCCCACCCCATATGTACGGCACGGACCCCCACCCGCGTCTGAAAGGTGCAGTCCCCCACCCCCGTATGTACGGTGTAGACCCCCACCCCCGTATGTATGGCGTGGACCCCCACCCCTGTATGTACGGCGCAGACCCCCACCCGTGTCTGTACGGCGCGGACCCCCACCCCCGTATGTACGGCGCGGACCCCCACCCGTGTCTGTACGGCACGGACCCCCAACCCCGTATGTACGGCGCGGACACCCAACGCTACGCGCTGGGGCTCCGCGCCATACATACGGGGGTGGGGGTCCGCGCCGTGCAGATGCGGGTGGGGGTCCGCGCCGTATAGACGCGGGTGGGGGTCCGCGCCGTACATACGGGGGTGGGGGTCCGCGCCGTACAGACGCGGGTAGGGGTCCGCACCATACAGATGCGGGTGGGTGTCCGTGCCGTACATACGGGGGTGGGGGTCCGTGCCGTACATACGGGGGTGGGGATCCGCGCAGTACAGACATGGGTGGGGGTCCGCGCCGTACATACGGGGGTGGGGGTCCGCGCCATACATCCGCAGGGGGCTGGGGGTCCGGTGCGTACATCCGCGGGGAAATGGGGGTCCGGCGCGTCTGTCCGCGGGGGGGCTGGGGGTCCAGCGCGTACATCCGCGGGGGGCTGGGGGTCCGGCGCGTACTTCCGCGGGGGGCTGGTGGTCAGGCGCGTCCGTCCGCGGGGGGGCTGGGGGTCCGGCGCGTACATCCTCGGAGGGCTGGGGGTCCGGCGCGTACATCCGCGGGGGGCTGGGGGTCCGGCGGGTCCGTCCGCGGGGGGGCTGGGTGTCCGGCGCGTACATCCGCGGGGGTGCTGGGGGTCCGGCGCGTACAACTGCGGGGGGCTGGGGGTCCGGCGCCTACATCCGCGGGGGGGCTGGGGGTCCGGCGCGTACATCCGCGGGGGGCTGGGGGGGTGTTCGGCGCGTATGCGGGCACATGTTTGGACGTCTACATGGTTGCTATAGAGGTTCGCTCCGTACGGTGTTTTTACCATACGGTTGTGCATTCGGACGGATGGGACTGATCGTACTTGCGCGTTCAGACTTCGGTATCCCGATTCGTAGGTAAAACTGTTCGGGGACGTGTCAGACACTTTTTCCAACCCGGGGACGTGTCGGGGAATTTTCCTAATGCAATTCGTATGGAGTTTTTTACATACGAATCGTACTTGCCAGTTTGTACGGGACTTGTACGATTCGTACGTAAAAAAATCCGGATACGATTCATACGGGGAATATTTTACACGGATCGGAATCGGCCCCTTAGTTTTCTATGGGAAGATGTTGCATGCTGTCGGACTTACTCCTGGTCTGAGCTTAAGTATTTTGGGTCCTTTCTTGCCTGTAGTAACAATTTGTGAATAACAATTTGCTTAATCTTTTGTAGTGGGGTAAATACCCCCTTTTACAGCCCCTCCCTCTGGTCCCTCCCACAGTTACTATGTAGTATTAAACTTACATGTGTGAGGATCTCACCGCAGAAAAGATAGGAGCGGTGGATATACACATGCGTAGGTTTGTAATGAGTATTTTGTAGGACAATAGTAGTACTCTGTACTAAAAATGCTGTTTGTGACTAGGGCCCTTTATTATAAATTAGGAAATCTTAATATTCACTATCCTCATGTTCATGAACATCTAAAATAGTATTATGGTGACAATTATACAGTTACTCCCAGACAGTGGACAAAGCTCCTTAATGTGAAAAGGTGATTTTATGTTTTTTAGCAGGATGGTCTGGGAACTGTTGCCCAGTCCCTCTCTGAGCTTCAAAGGATTCCTACCCTACACGGAGGGATGTTGCTCACGCCTAGGCTGGACCCCTTTTTTCATGCTCTTCAGATTGGCTCCACACCCAGTGAGAGAGAGGAGCTGCCCCAGAATTAGTTTAGAGTGACCACAATGGAGGTTTCTCAATGCACCACTACAGAGATAAAGAAATCAACCAATCATCACCTCCATTATTGCATATACATCCTGTGATATTAAGATGGGTCACCTCACCACTAGTATTGTGGCATGCTTCAGCATAGGTGACTGTTAGACCTGGCGTCCTTGGCATGATTTCCCCAGACCTCTGGCCTTCAGACCTCCTGTTTTTGCTGACTTCGTTTTAGCTGGCTTTAGTACTCTGGGCACTTTACCACTGCTAACCAGTGCTTAGGTGGATGCGCTCTCTGTTTCAAATATGGTAACATTGGCTTATCCACAATTGGCAAATTTAATTTACGTGTGAGTCCCTTGTAAAGTGCACTACATGTGCCCAGGGCCTGTAGAATTAAATGTTACTTGTGGGCCTGCAGCACTGATTGTGCCACCAATTTCAGTAGCCCTTTAAACATGTCTCAGGCCTGCCATTGCAGATGGTGTGTGTGCAGTTCTAAACTGCCATTTCACCTGGCAAATTAACCCTCTTTCCTGGCCCAAACCTTTCTTATTAATAAATATGTCACTCCCAAAGGTAGGCCCTGGACAGCCCAGGGGCAGGGTGCAGTGTGTTTAAAAAGTAGGACATGTACTATTAACGGGCCGATTCCGATTTCGGTCGGAAGGGCTCCGAACGATGGTCGGAGCCCTTCCGACCGAATTGGAACGTGTCGGCCGGATTACTTTCCAACCGAGCCATTCCGATGGGCTCGGTCGGAAAAGAAACCGACTAGGATTTCCGAATGGCTTCCGACGGGCTGGGAGAGCCCATCCGCCGTCCGGAAATCCTTCAGTACTCCCCCGGCCGCCTCTTCACGACCGAGGGAGTACGATGGCAGTTTTTCACTGTCTTTTCGTGCCGGTCTTTCTGCCACGGAAAGGCAGTCAGAAACTGTAGGGCCCCATGGGTACGAGGCTGCCGAATGGTGGCCTGGGGGCACCTATGGTCCCCTCTGTTGATCCCTGCACACGGTGGCGGGCACCTTGGGATGCCGGCCACAGGGTGCAGGGATGAACTGCACCCCTGCTTTTCACAATGCAAGCATGCATTCCGCTCGGAATGCATGTTTCCATTGTGAAGCATACGAGTGCGACCGAGCCCTACTTGCAGGCCCGTAACCGACAACAGCAGGTCGGTCTGTTACGGTTCCTGACCGATGTCGGACGGAACAGAGTCCGTCTGACATCGGAATCGGGCCCTAAATGTTGCATAGTAGTGAAATGCTCTTAAATTTGGTATTACTACTGCAAGGCCTATCTCTAGCATAGGTTAACAATGTGATTATATGTTAGTAATTTCCAATTTGGAGGAGATGTAATTCTAAAAATGCCACTTTTAGAAAGTTGGCAATTTCTTACTTTAGCCATTTGGTGCCTTCTACCTGTCTCTGAATATACGTCTGAGGTGGGTGACAGTTGGGCTTTGTGCATTTCCTCTAGACAATCACACAGAACAGGAGCTTAGGTGTGACTGATGGGCCATCTTGGGCAGGATGGAAGGGAGGAGCTGACACTTACTCCTGAATAGGCTTTGTCATTTCGGTGTGCATACAAAATATCGAGTTTAAAATATCGAGTTGCACAAATATCGACTTAAGGTAAGTCATATTGATTTTAATAATATCGTTTGCAAAAATAAAGTTGCAAAAAATATCGATTTTTTAATTAATGTTACGTGTTTTAGTATGTTTTAAATGTATATGATTTATGTTTTTCTGTATAAAAATTGTTTGTATCTTTTAGATAGGTGTTAATTTTTTACTAGTTATGATTTTTTTTATTTGAATTTTGCGTTGTAGTTCCGTAGTGGGTTGCAGGTTTATAGGGGAATAGGGTGGGAAGTAATTTAATTATATTAAATTAAGTGATTATTTTTAATTTATTAATATTTGTTTAATTGAGATGTTACAGTGTTAAAGGTGTGAAGTAATTATTATTAATTAGTTTATAATTTGTTGTTAAATAATATTAATTATTTAATTTGTAAATAATGATGGTAATTTTGTAATAAATTGTATGTGTGTGTTTTGGTTTTTAAAGGTGTAAAGGACGGGAAATAATTTATTTTTAATTGATAAATTAATAATTGGTTGTTAATTAATTTAAATTAATTATTCAGTAATTAATTATGGTAATTGTGTAATTAATTTTAGGTGTGCGTTTTGGTGTTTATAGGTGTAAATGATGGGAAGTAATTTATTTTTATTTGATGAATTAATATTTGGTTGTTAATTAATTACAATAAATGAATTGGTAATTAATTATGGTAATTGTGTAATTAATTTTCGTTGTGTGTTTTGGAGTTTATATAAGTAAAGAGTGTTAAGTAGTTTATTTATTTTTTATTAATAATTATTTGTCAACGGATATTAATTAAATGTAAAAATTATTATTATGACACTTGGTGTAATTAATTTTAGGTGTGTGTTGTGGTGTTTATAGGAGTAATGGATGGGAAGTAATTTGTGTTTAATTAATATATAGTTGTTAATTAATGTTAAATATTTGATTTTTATTTGTTGCAATTGTTTATTTTTTGTCTGTTGTTTTTACATTTAGGGTCCGATTCCGATTCCGGCCGCAAAACGTACCGACCGACACGGACCCGGACCGGAGACCGACCGACACGGACCGGTGCCGTACGACCCGTGCAGTACGATGCAACGCATGTGAATTACAACCGACACATACGGAATACAAGCCGTACGACTGAGCCGTAGGGAAAATAGTTATCCGGCCGGAAAACCGACGCGAGTTTCTCCGACCAACACGAACCTGGAATGAACCCGACCGGCCCGTACCCGCGATGTGTGACCCGCACAGTACGATGCAATGCGTGTAAAACCAGACCGACTCGCATGGAGAACAAGCCGCACGACCGACACGCACAAAAAACCGGGCCCACAAGTAATAGAGATCTCCGCGACCGACGCGTATGAAACACAGAAGATAGGCAGCGTGAACGAGGCGGAGAGGTCCGCAAGAGACAACATCAGCGTCGGTTTCCGTCAGATGAACATCTCCTTCATGCCTACAAAACCCAAAGGAAAAAAGACAAAAAAAGGACCAAACAAGCAATGACAAAGCCAATAAATATCAAATAAAAAAACCTGGGACAAAGACACACCCACAACTCCAACTATCTAAAGGACTACAATCACTACCATGATCACTTGCAAACAGGAGACACAGCCAGCAGCAAACACCATTACACAGCAACCACAGACACACTCACAACTCACCCATCACACAACTCACACACCATCAGCACCTCATCCAAAAGCACACACACATACAGCCAGCAAAACCATCACCAACCCACCCTCACTTGCACCCTCACACACACATCCCTCACCACCACCACCCATCACCATGCCCCTTAAGAAGAATCCAAAGTTCACAGATAGTGAGTTAGAAGTGCTGGTAGACAAGATCATCAGAGTAGAGCCACATTTGTTTGGTACATTGGTCCAAAGGACCCCCATGTCACAGAATACCAAGATGTGGGCGAGGATTGTGGACAAGGTGAACGTTCAAGCACCAGCAAGGCGCACAAAGGACAATATGCAGAACAGGTGGTATGACGTGCGCAGGAGGGTCAAGAAACTCATCGAAAAAGATCACGCCCTGAGTCAGTGCACCAGCGGTGGCCCTCCTGCCAAACCAGTCTACTTCAGGACCTGGGAGGAGAAGGTGCGGGACATCCTACCACCAGAGAGCATCCATTGGCTAACAGACATACCAGAGCCTGGTGAGTACACAAAAAACATACCCAATATTGTGTGGCAAGGGGACAGTGAAACCATGCACCGCAAGCAAAGCCACAGTAACCAATAGATAATCATCCCAAGATGTGTATGCCAGCCAGACAAACACAATACCTGCCATCTCATAGTGACTTGGAACTGTGTCACGACATGCACCAACCTACAAACAAATAGAGGAAGGCAGTGGCACAAAGCTAAATCGACACTGCCAGACAGTTTGCCACCACAAACACACTACCTCACAGTGCAGCTGACTGACAGGAAGGAATAGTGGGGATGCAGGTGAAGTGAGTGTATCCAAAAGCATGATGGGGTCTTTAGTCACAGATAATGCTCCCCCCTGATTGGCCCATCAAGACCTCTCTGAAACATGCCCACATCACAGGGAGTGGAAAATGACTGACAAGATGGCTAACACTGGGTCCTGCTGTGGGGAGCACAAGGCTCGGGTAGGGCATGTGCGCAAATCAGAAGCAGGACACCACTGACTGACATCCTGAAAGACAACTTGCACACCCTCCAATGGAAGCACGTTTCATGATGGGATGTGTGGCCGGGTGGGAAGGAGGACTGACAGCTCTGACCATACTTACCATCATGTGGAGACACCCCCCCCAACACAAACTCCACACAACTCACTGGGTAGAATGCATTGACCCACACCTCAGTGAAATATCATCAAAAGATACCCCGTACTGGGTGCTGCTGTGTTCAGCACAGGGGCTCTCTTTGGACTTGTAGCCAAACAAACACCAGGATTTCACAGTCAGCCATCTTGCCATTGCTGTCACACCCCCTCACAGGAAAGCAGAGTCAAGAGGGAGGAAGTATGGGCATGCTGGGAAGGGGGGTGTAGCCAAGAGTATGATGGGAGTTGCAGTCACAGACAATCCACACCCACCCACATGGCCCAGCAAGCATACACTGAACCATGCTTGCCTCACAGGGAGTGGGAAGGGACTTACAGGATGTCTGACACTGGGCTCTGTTGTGGGTAGCACAAGGCCCTGCTGGGAAATGGGCAACAACAAACACCAGGACTTCACAGTCAGCCATCTTGCCATTGCTGTCACACCCCCTCACAGGAAAGCAGAGTCAAGAGGGAGGACGTATGGGTATGCTGGGAAGGGGGGTGTAGCCAAGAGTATGATGGAAGTCACAGACAATCTACACCCACCCACATGGCCCAGCAAGCATACACTGAACCATGCTCGCCTCACAGGGAGTGGGAAGGGACTGACAAGATGTCTGACACTGGGCTCTGTTGTGGGGAGCACAAGGCCCTGCTGGGAAATGGGCAACAACAATATCAAACTCTGTCCGTGACAAGCTGGAAAAAAGCAGTGTACAGGCAGGCATCTGTTCGTACATTCGAAAATGTTATGTTTGTGAACCATTGATGCCTGTAGAAACATAACTCACATTGTGTGTCTCTTTCAAACACAGGTAGTGCTGGGGACCCATCACCAAATGAAGAGGATTCCCAGGCCCAGACTCTGGTGGACACTGAGCTCTCTGGTTTGACTCTGTCTCTGTCCTCTTCGGATGACGACGACCAACCTGGCCCCTTCGGTGTGAGTCATCATGCAGCTCCAGCAGCATCCACATCTGCACCCCCTGTACCCACGCCTCCAGCATCTGGACACCAACAGGGCACCCCCACCAACACGGACAGACCAAGGCCACTGAACACCCACAGCACAGTGACACAGGACCCCCCAGAAGCTACATCAAACACCACCAGCAACACCACCCAAGGGGTCCCAGTGTCACCTGTGCGTCCCGCCGCTGGTCCTGCCCATGTGGATAGGGGTGCTGGGAGGGGTAGGAGGCAGAGGGCGCGCCTTGCAGAGGGGTCTGGACTGCATGATGACCACCAACTGGCACGCATCATAGATGAGTACCAGGATAGCACCAGAGGATTTGGCCAGGTAGTGGGGATCCTCAAGGACATGCAAAAGGAGCAGGCTGCCCACCATGCCCGCATGGAGGTCAAGTGGGATGCCCTTACTGCGGTGCATCAGGACATACTCCAATGCCTCCACCAGATCAACACAAACCTGTCCACACCTCCCTGTGTGGCCACAACATCTGTTGCAACACCATCTGCCAGCGCCACAGGGAGGGAGGAGAACTCTGGCACAGAGTCCCCTGCACCGCAGAAGCCTGCACATGAGGATCCCCCCCCCCGGAAGAAGAGGGGTCGTCCGAAGAAGGACATGTGAGAGGCAGATGTCCAGCACATCCCCCAGTGCCTCTAAACCTGTTCTGGACAATGTCCTTTGTGCGCAACCCGTTTACCTTGTCCCAAACCAATGTACAGCACCCACCATCCTGTGCACTTTCCTCACACATGTTCGAAAATAAACTCACCAGTACACCATACTTGCCTCTGTTGTGATTCCAAATTGTCATGTGTCATGGAGATGTCGATCTGCTACACAACACAGTGCATGCCAAATACTGCAACAATGTGACCAACGTCAGGTGAGTCATGGTGATGTGACACATGTGAGGGAGACACACCACTATGGCAACACAACACATGCTCACCATGGTCATGTTACTCAATATACACAATGATGTTGATCTGAAACACATAGGTATGCACAACCACAACACCTATCCACAGTCAGTGGTAACAAGTCCACAGGTGAGGTAAGCAAATGTCACTCAGATGTGGGAAGACAGACAACACACCTAACAAAGCATAGCACAGGTTCATTACACATCAGCAACATGTTTATTTTAAAATAGTTGCAAGGCAATTGTATGTTTCGGTGGACACACGGTCACAGAGTGTCTGAGAATTGTAGTCCAGGGGTGTGTGGCACATCACTTGATGTCAATTGACTACTCCCACACTGGTGTCGGATTCAGGGTGTTTGGGGTCAGTGTTGAACAAACAATAGGCAAATTACCCTGTGAAGGACAGACACAAGACACAGCAAAACAGGAGAGAAATGCAATACACATGCACAAAACATGTCACAATAAACCTACACAAAAACAAGCTAGCAGTACTACCCTATTGTGGAGTACACACCACCTGAATGGACACATCACTACATGCATCCAGTCAAGTGGCACACAGACACACTCAGACAGCAACCGAGCAGTTGTAACACATTCCAGGCTAACTCTATATATTGACTTAACAACCCTGTAAACTCACATTCAGGTGAAGAAGTTGTTGATGAGCTGTGAGCGGACGTCACCCTCATCATCATCATCACTGGCATCTTGGCCCAGGCCGGGATCCTCCACAGGTGCCGGAGGTTGGTCATCGTCATCCTGGATGAGAGGCACCTTCTTCCGCAGTGCCATGTTGTGTAGCATATAGCATACAAGGATTATTTTGCACACCTTTGCAGGTTCATTTCTCAGGGCCCCTCCGGTCTTGTCCAGGCAGCGAAAGTGGCTTTTCAGGAGGCAGAATGTTCACTCAATCACCCTCCTGCTCCGACCAAGTGCCTCATTGTAGCACATCTCGGCTGGTGTCACAGGGTTCCTGAGGGGTGTCAGCAACCATGGCATGTTGGGCTATCCGGAGTCACCTACACACACAAAAATGAACAAGTAGCTGAGTTTTATAGGAGTGTGGAATACAACATTGACAAACACACACAATGATAAACAGTCAGTACACACCAACAGCCAGGCATGCTGAGCTGGCATCTGTGATATCAGCGTTGCAATGAGACTACTCCGCATTATGTAGGCATCGCAGAACCAGGGAACCGTGCACACACGTGTGATACACATGTCTGCAAGACATACCACCAGAGCATTGATAGAGTGGAAATGTTTCCTGTTCCGATATGCCTGCTCATGTGCCTGTGGTGGTATCAGGGCCACATGTGTCCCATCAATAGATCCGATGACGTTCGGCATCCTCCCCAGTGTATACAATGCATCCTTTATTTCAGGGAGTTGAGCTGGGCTAGGGAACTTGATGTACAGGTCAAGGAAATGCAACATCCCCTTCAAGACATCGCGTAGCACACGACTAAACATAGTTTGCGACATCCCACCTGCTGTAGCCACAGTGTACTGGAAGGTACCAGTAGCAAAGAAGTTCAGGGCTGCCATCACCTTCACCTCTGGGGTCAGTGCTGTAGGGTATGTCCGGCCAGGTAGCAGATGTGGCGCCAACTGCTCCGCCAACTCCTCAATCATTTGCCTGGTGAAGCGGCACCGTCGGATGCAGTCGCGTTCCTGCATGGTTGCAAGGTCTAGGAACGGTCGATGGACAGCTGGTGCCCTGCAGAACAGAGATGAACAAAGGAAGATTGTCGGTTCATCAACCCATGTGGCCATGACCAGGCTCAATATCACATGATAGATCATGACATTACACAATGTACTCAGGTGTGTGCTGTTGGGCATGGACACATATGTCACCTACATGACCATCACCTCACATCTCAATTCCATATGTCCACGTGAGTCCCATGTAGTGCAATGGCCAATCATCTGGCTGTGTCACCCGACCTATGTACTGCTGTGACGTTACAAACACACACCACAGTGACAAGTGAGGCCTGATGTCTCCCAGGCATCACAGATCTTTGCCATGCAGATACCCAGGGTCCCTGTATTGCCACATCGACAATGCCATGGACATGGCGTATCACGTACACACCACAAGGCAAGTGTGAGTCCCACAGGTAGTGGCCACTGTTGTCCCTGCAGGCCCTACATGTACGTCTCTTAGACACACACACACACCATCAAGGTAGATGCATATACCACATGGATGTGGAGACTGTCTCCTATTGGGCACATTTGATCAGCCACATCTGAGACACAACATGCACATGGACTGTGGGTGCACATCAGAATTGTGGCTACAGGTCTTACTGTGATGTGCATGCCATCACCCCCAGGACTCAGGGTGTATGTGACATGTCCTAAACAGATCCAACATGAACTGTGTCCGTGACTCATTCCCATTACTGTACATTTGCACATCACAGTGGTAATGTGCACGACACACAAAGGATTCTGCCCCCATGTACACGTGCACAGCCTGGGAGTGGCTGAACAAAAGTGCCACCCAACAAACCAAATGTGCCCCCCCAACACACAGGGAATGCAGCCTTACATGCCATGGGACACTGTGTGGCCAATGCTGTAGTGTGGTAGGTGTGAACAGGTGTCCCTGGCAAGTGCATGTGTGTTGAATCCATCAAATAGTCACACCAATGAGGTCCGACGCGGGTGACAATGCGTACACATTGCGCGGTTCATGACCGAGCCGTGCGTACGCTTTGCCATTGACTGCAATGAGGTCCGACGTGGGTGACAATGCGTACGCATTGCATGGTGCATGACCGAGCCGTGCGTACGCTTTGCCATTGACTGCAATGAGGTCCGACGCGGGTGACAATGCGTACGCATTGCGCGGTTCATGACCGAGACGTGCGTACGCTTTGCCATTGACTGCAATGAGGTCCGACGCGGGTGACAATGCGTACGCATTGCATGGTGCATGACCGAGCTGTGCGTACGCTTTGCCATTGACTGCAATGAGGTCCGACGCGGGTGACAATGCATACGCATTGCACGGTGCATGACCGAGCCGTGCATACACTTTGCCATTGACTGTAATGAGGTCCGACGCGGGTGACTATCATGCATACGCGTCAAGCAGGCATGGTCCCAGACGGGCGTATGCCTTGGCCATTGAATCGTATGGAGACGGGTGCATGTGTATTTTCAAAATACGCGTTGTACAGTCAGTTGACCGAGCCAGACGCACCCATTGGCTCTGGCCTGTCATGGAGACGGATGCGGATTTAAAACTTGTACGAGTTGTGCGCTGGAAATTCAGTTGGATGCCTACAACAATGTTGCAATTACTAGTGTATCATGAAGTTGAAGATTTGAACGATGCGGAAGGCATGTACGAGTCGTACATTTCCATGGATTGGCCAGATTCATAGAATGCAACCATGTTGGACCTATACCTTGGGACACATGGCACAGATTCTGCCTCTGCAGCACAGATATAAGGCTGGATAGCCCCCAGGGAGCTCACTTGCCTGCACTACATGTTCCTGGAGCACTGCTACTGTCTCTGCATCCTCTGGCTCCTGCTATGGCACATACTCTGGAGAGGGCCTCAGCCTTCACTGAAGAGGAGAATCAGGCCCTGCCAGACCGGCTCCTTCCACAGTACAGCAAGCTGTATGGGAAACCAGGGGAGCAGTTGACTGTGCAGTCCACAGCCTTCCTAATTGTGCATGTTGTCTGACTAGCAGTACTAGCATTGTGTACACCAGTGGCAAGCATTCTCACTGACTACTTTCATCACCCAAAGTGTGTAGGGACATGTAATGTACAGGTGTTCTGCTGCTAAAGTGCATTAGTGTAAGCTTAAACTTCCCAGGCATTGTTAACATGTCAGACATGCAGGTGAGTTGTCCTTCCCCATGGTTGCACTACCTGTGTAACTCATTTCCCTTTGTGATGATGACATGTATATCCAAATGTGTGCAGCACAAATATGGGGCATGTGTGTTAATGTACTTTTAACTTTGTCATCCTCACTGGTTGATTCCCACCAGAAGCAGGAGATATGGCTGACCATCGCCTGGGCAGTTCGTTCGGTGGGGGTCTACAAGCGCCGGATCCGCAACTGCCAGAAGATGTGGCAGGACCTTCGGGAATGGACCCGGAGGATAGCTAGAGTCCAGCTGAAGCTGTCACCTCCACGCCGGAGGGGCGGACACCGGACCCTGACCCCCCACATGCTCCGGATCCTGGCGGTGGTCTTCCCGGACTTGGATAGGCAGCTGAAGGCCAGACAGCAGCAACAAGGGGGTAAGTCCATGCCTAATCTCTGTACTATGTCTGACATGAGAATTGCAGTCTTTTGGCCTGGTCACACTTCCACATTACGTAGGTCTTGTAGTCCAATACTCAGGTCCCTCAATTGTGTGATGCACCCTCCTCATCTGTTCCACAATGTGTGGCCCCTACAGTCTGTTGCTTGTGTCACTAGGGCACTGTGTTCCTGCAGTCAGCTATGCTTCAGCTACCGGACAGCATCTGTTCCCGTGACTCTGTTGTGTGTTTCATGGGTGGTACAATTGTTTGCCCAATGCCTGGGATCTGACATGTGATCTGTGTGTGCCCTTGATATGTGTTCCAATTGCTGGTCTGACTCGCCACATGTGCCGGGGGTATTTCAAACAAACCCATGCAGCAGGGGACTCTAATTTGTGGGCCTCAGGAGTATGTATATCAAGTATGTCACACTTGCTTAGCCACCTGACTACTGTCCAGGGCCAAGCACTGTTTCACATAGACCTGGGCAGTCATGCCTCCTCAAGAGCATTTAGAAACACTGTAATCTCACTCCTGTGTGTCAACTTACAGGTTGTGCTTCGTGACATGTGCCTTCAGGTATCTGCCTCTCTGTCATTATGGTGTGGCTTCCAGCTGGGGTGTCCATGATTTTGAGGGTCAGCAGGACATCTGAGATGTGACTGTGAGAGACAAGACCTGTGTGACATATAGGTGTGTGATCATCTGACAGCGCACAATGGTGTATGCAACTGTATACTTCAGGCAGCTGGGTTACATGCATGGAAGACTGTGATGTGCTAATGTACATGAAGTTGTGTTTGCAGAGACTTATATGTCTGATTTGCATGATGTGGGGTCTTCTGGGTCCTGGATATGTTGTTTGCAGGGGATGGGCAAGTGCACTTGTCAGCTGCAGAGTTTGCTTTACCCCTGAGCTATGATTGTGACACAGTGCATACTGTTGTTGTCTGGATGCCCTGCCCCTGTGACAGGAGACAGTGTTGAATGACTTTCCAGGCATGCCAGTGCCATGGAATTTAATGAGTGATCCTGCATTGTGTTCAAGTGTGCACCATGCACCCCATTGTGGCATTGACTATCAGGACATGAGAACATCATAGTGTGTGTTGCTGGCATGCATCACAAGCATTGGAAATGAGTCTCTGCCCATCCCTTCATCCGGACACCTGTACTGAGCCAGTGGCAAGAGATGTGCTGTGTGTATAGTGACATACTCCTACATGTTCACTTGCATGTGCAACTGATGTGTGGGTGGTGCATGTCGGGACATTGGGGTATTAGCATCCAACATGCAACAGACATATGGGTGCAAGTCAAGGAGGGATATGTGTGCCATGGTTGAAGTTGAGAATGACAATTGGCTGATTCTAAACAGTGTTGGCACTTTGAGCAGTGTTCAGCTGATGATGCCAGGGCTTGCCCTGTGATGTCATATACTCACTGTGGTGTGTGCAGTCCGTGCAGGTGACTGATGTTGTTCTCTTTCTTCCTATTCACTATCCAGATACATCCACGGCCACAGGAGGGGACAGCTCCACGGACCAGGAGGAGCCACAGAGCCTGACAGGAACAGAAGGAGAGGAGTCAGGGAGACCCAGTAGCACGGAGGGAGAGTGGAGCCACACCGAGGAGTCGTCAGCACCATCCCCCTAGCTGAGGGCCACAGCAGCTCTGAGGATGACTCCCTTGTGGAGGCGGGTGTCAGCAGCCACCAAACCCCAGCTAGTGAGGTTGTCCCCACCACCGCCCCCACCACCACTATCACCACCCTCCCATCGGCTCCCATCCCAGAGGTCCGTGGAGGCTCCCGTGTTCGGGAGCATGTCTCCTTTGTGCCAGGCACCGCACCCCCTGTGTCCCCTGCTGCCCTGAGTGAGGAGTCTGTGCACTTACTTAGACAGATCCATGTAGGGCAGATATCGATGCTGAGTGTACTCCATGCACACACCACTCTGTTGACGCAACTGGTGTCGTTCATGAGGGGACTTCCTCGGGCATGTCTGCCCTACAGAGGACTGATCAGTTCGTGGGCTCCTCCCTGATGACAGTAGTGTCCCTCCTTCAACAGTCCCGCACCCCTCCTACCCCTGCACCACCCACGATTCCTAGCAGCCTACCTATCCCAAGCACACACTCACCTGCCCATTCTCACAAAGCCACAGACATGGGCAGCACACAAACACCCAAACCAGGGGCTAGTCGTGCAAACAAGCAAGTGCAGGGGACTGATACCAAACTCACAGCGGATGGTTTGCAGACACACACACAGTCATCCACAACCACTCCGCAGTCCTCCGAAACCTCTCCCTCCAGGCCCCCTTCCCTTGCCTCACCTGCAACCCCATCTCCACAGAAGCTCTTCCTCTGTGACCTTGGCCTCTTCCCCACCGACCCAGCAGATCTAGATTACAAGGGGAAAAGGAAGTCCCCACACACAGAGGGGAGTGCCCCTCACACCTGGACACCCTCCCCTAGGCACAGTCAGACTGAGACCCCCACCCGCAAGTCCCCCTGAAGCCGGAAGAGCAAGACCCCACCGCCGCCATGCAGCTCCAAGGCAAAGTCTCCGTCCTCCATCCCCCAGGCCACCACTCCAGAGGTTCCCCCGCCACACCCTGCCCCGGGGTCCCCCATCCACAGATTCACCATCCCCAAAATGCTGAGGCCCTCCCCCCACCACTTGCTCCTCTACACCCGGTCAGACGGTTAGTGCCACTGATGTGTGGACCGTGTCCCCCCCTCTGTCCTGCCAACTTCACCTGCACCCCATTCCGCTCACATGGATTTAGGCACTGCAGTGGAGTCCACGACCACCCCGTCTGACTTGGGCACTGCATTGGGGACCCAATCCACTCCATCTGACCTGCCCAATGAAGTTGTGCCGGCACCCACCCCATCTGACTTGTGCCCCACAGTTGTGACTGCACCCACCACTTCAGTCAGCTCCACTGCAGTTGCAAGTGACTCTCCTGCATCCACCACCCCTTCACTGCCTCCTTCTGCTGCCCCCTGATCCTGTCCCTGCGGTGCCTGGCTGCCCCCATGTATGCCCCTCCGAGGTGATGTCCCCTGTCCTTCCAGTGCAGGCAAGCAACGTGTGACAGTTGTCACTCAAGTTCACTCCTTGTAATCTGATGATGGACTGGCCATTGGCCTTTTGTTTGAATGGACGATTCAATTTTCATCTGCTCAATAAAGCTTTTTTCTTTATCCTTGTGAACTTGATTTAGCTGTACATAAGGTTGATGATGTTTAGCATGCCCTTGCACCTGTAATGCTTGTTTTCCAATGTTGAATACTGAGGTGTTGATGTGAGGTACTCCATGTGGTCCATGAGATATGTATCCTCTTCTGGTCGGTATCCAGGTCATCCTTTGCAGCTAACTGGGCATGTCATGATTAACAATTTGAGAACATCTCTGTAAACATTTCATTTGCATGGTCACATCTGTGGCTTGCACCCATGCACATATGATGTGCTTCCCATTGTCCAATTTGTCTATTTACCTGACTTTGGGTGCATCTCCACTAGACCTACAGGTGTGGGCATCATTGGTATAGGAGCAACTGGGTCCTCTGTGCAACTTGCTGTACATATGTGTTGAGTGTGTGCAGATGACTTAGGGGAGACTCACGTACCCAGGCTGTTGTGACCAGAGCCTTCATTGTGTGGTAACTGATGGCTGACTGACCAAGTGTTCTGCTGACATGAGTGGGACGTGCCGTGACTGTGTTTGGCACAGCTGGACTTACACAGGAGTTGGGTCCCCTCAGGCTATGTCACGGATGTGTTGTCCCGTGACATAGCCTGGGCCCATGGTGTGTGTTGTGTGAGCAAGTGTGTGTGTGTCCACATCCCTTTTCATACACAGGCAGTGTTCCCTTGATATGTTCCTGTTGTTGATGCTTGCTGATTGGTACTGTGTTCATCCCACAACTTTGCCATGGGCTACCAGATGTATGGGTGCATGACACACTACTGTTATTTTTTTTTTTTTTTGTATTCCTCATATACCAATGTGAGCATTCTAGATGGAGAATCCCGCCCTCTCTCCTCCACCCATGATGTTCCGGCTCTGTTGTTTATGGCCCGAGGAGAGATGGGAAAGGAAAGCAAACCCTCTAGTAGTAACTGTTTTCTTGCTCCACTCCAATCTATTCAATCGTCATGACCCTTCGAAGATTTGGAGGCAAAAGACCAACAGCGCCCAGGTGAAATCATTGGAATACTCTCATCTGTTCCGCCATGCCACAAAGGCCACCCAGATTTTATCATAGCTAGTACTATCACAGGCCATATCGGATTCACTTATGTATATGAGATGTTTCAGACACTCTGAGAAATTGGGGGCATTCTCATTTTTCCAGTCCCTACATATCTCTCGCCTTGCCAGGATGATAACATAAAAGACAAATTTGGACGCCATGTCGTTGAGATGGAAATATATAGTTAACCCAAAAAGAATCATCCCGGTAGTAACCACTAATTGTGTGTCTAGTACCTCAGCCAGAAAATCTTGTATATTAGACCAATATTTTTTTAGCTTTGGACATTCTACGAACATGTGCAAATCATCGGCGGCCAACAGATTGCATCTCGGGCAATGATGTGCTATACTTGTGATTTTAACTAGTTTTTTTGGTGATATATACGCTCTGTACATAGTAAATAGGTGATCTCTTTTGAGAGGGGCTGACTTAACCACTGTATGGAGCATGATGAAGGAGTCCACCCACAGTTCCTTTAAATTGTTAGAGTCTGGATCTATAACATCACCCCACAGCCTTTGCAGTTCGGATTCTGTCACTCCCTCTACCTCAGTCAGGGCCCAGTACCAAAAAGATAGCTCTTTTTTCCATCTACCCTTTCTACTTACTAGATCAAACTTCGGATTAGAAACATTAGCATCCCATGATAAGGTAGTCCACCATCCTGAAACCTGGTAATACTTAAATCTAGTAAGAGTTCCCCCAGTCAGACAAGAAAGCGATTCCCAGTCTAAAAGTGCTGAATCCCTTTGCAAGTCGCTCCAATATGTTAATCCTGCTGATTTAAGGGGGCGTGAAAGCTGATCCTTAAGGCAATCTGGTGTCCCCGGGGAGTCACATATGGGAGCCTTAGGGGCGTAGTAGGGAACTCCCAGCCTTTTCCTGATATACATCCAATTTTTCAGGGCCGTACCTAAAACTTTTAATCTCACCCTTTTGTAGTACTTAGCATCACCGTATTTAAACAGAAAGTATTCCTGCCCTTGTGGAATACCATGGAGGAGTGCCTGGAACAGTAAACCCAAGGAGGATGCGTCCGTCTCATCTGCCAGGAGTCTAAAGATTTTAAAATGAAAGGAGTGGCAATATATACATAAGTCCGGTAAAGCTAACCCTCCAGTTTTCAGATTTCTCCTCATCTTCTTCCAGGAGATTCTCGATGTCTTTGTATTCCATATGAACGAACCAATTTTCCCCTGAAATTTGGCTATGTCAGATGGACTAAACATTAGTGGAATGGAATTAAATAGGAAAGTGATCTTGGGTAAAATAATCATCTTAATTAGATTTACTCTCCCAAAGATGTTCAACGGGAGGCCTGACCAGCGTTGCAGGAGGCTGCACACGTCCTTATAGACTCTATTTAAGTTTACTTTGGGTATCTCTGAGATATCCTGGGCCACATGTATTCCAAGATACCTCATGCGTAATTTTGCCCCCGGAGCTGCCACCTCCTGATTCCATTGCATGATCTCGGTCTTTTCCTTATTAATCTTGTAACCTGATATTTTCCCAAAGGACTCTGCCTGCTCCAATAACCTGGGAATAGCTTCTTCCGGATTGGAGGTAAACATTAAGAGATCGTCAGCATATAAGGCAAATTTTAAGGTGAGATCCGCAATGTTAAAGGATTTAATGACAGGGTCTAATCTTAACTGGCAGACAAAAGGTTCAATGTATAGATTAAACAGCAACGGGGAAAGAGGACACCCCTGCCTTGTTCCACGCGAGATATAAACCCAGTCTTTTTAGGAGACCATTTATCAGAATTTTTGCCCTAGGAGTGGAGTAAAGTAATCTAATTGAAGTTATAAAATTTTCTGGAATTCCAAAACCAGACAATGTCGACCATAGCTATGTCCATTTGACTTGGCCAAAGGCCTTAGCTGCATCGATGGCTACGATGGTCAAAGGAAGTTTTTTATCAATAGCAACATCTATGGCAGCAATAACCTGAAAAGTTAATTCATTTAACTGCCTGCCTGGGATAAAGCCTCTCTGGTCTCTATGTACTATAGATTTTATAACTTTTGCCAATCTCGCTGCCAGAACTCCAGCAAAGATCTTATAGTCTGTGTTAAGCAGCGAGATTGGCCTATAAGACTCAATTCTTACGGGGTCCTTATCTGGTTTCAAGATCAGGGTGACTGTGGCTTCTGACCAAGTTTGTGGAGTTGTCTCGCCTAACATGTGTATCTTATTAAACAGGGTCGTGAGGGCCGAGGCACCTTTATCTAGGCCGATTTGGTAGAACTCTGCAGGGAGTCCATCTGGTCCAGCAGCCTTCCCTTTTACCATTTGTTTAATCTGGTTATGGACTTCACCCTCTTGTATTTCTGAATTTAGGTAATCTCTATCTGCCTCTGATAACTGTGGTAATTCGAGCTGATTTAACCATTCTTCTGCACCTTGAGTTAGAGGACCTGTTTCTTCTGCATAAAGATCCTGCATAAATCGTTTTGCCTCACCAGAGATCAGGACATTGTCGTGGGAAATGGCCCCTGTATCCCGTATATATAGACCCTTGATCGAATTTCTGGCCCTATCAGACCTAACCTTCCAGGCAAGTAATCGACCACATTTCTCCCCGTAGGCAAAATTTTGCAGTTTACTTGCATCCCATCTATCTTTAACTATTTTATCAATATGGGACTGATATTCGACTCTCAGGGAGTCCAGCTCATTCTGTATGGTGGCTAGATTAGCCTGTTGATCTAATGAGGCCTTCTGCAACTGTTGTTCTTTCTGTTTTATTTTCATAAGGCGATCTTCTTCCTCTCCTCTTCTCACTTTATTTCTCCTGATCATTAGAGTGGTTAAATGCCCTCTCAGACATGCCTTAAAGGCCTCCCAAACCATTTGATCAGTCGCCGTACCACTATTTACCCTGAAGTACTCAGTAAACTCAGCCTCTAGGTCTGCTTTCACTTCCTCTTTTAAGTGTATTGATCTATCCAGAGTCCACCTTCTTGATTGCTCTCCTTGCTTAAACTTGATCTTTAATTCCACTACAGAATGGTCCGAAAGTGTGGCTGGGATATAGGATACCATTTCCACCCCAGGAAGTAGTGTTTGGTCTAAAAGAAAAAAGTCTATTCTGGAGTGATGTCTATATCTGCGACTGTAAAAGGAATAATCCCTGCCACTGTCATTTCTGACCCTCCAGATGTCAAGCAAGTTAAAATCTTTCATAATATTTTTAAGCTCAGTTAGTGATTTACGTGGAGGGGTAAATTTGGCCCTGGAAGTACGGTCCAAAGTTTCGTTAAAGATCAAGTTGAAGTCCCCTCCTATAATAATCGGTGCTTCATAGTTCAGGAGACTCGTTTTTAGACTAAATAAAGCACCTGGGGCGTCTAAATTGGGCCCGTAGTAAGCTGCGCATGTAAATCGTGAGCTGTCTACCGCTAGGGATGCGGTCAGCCATCTACCTGAACCATCGGTCTCAAACTTCTCTACCCTAATCCTGCTGTTTGCCCGGACTATAATTGCCACTCCCCTGGTGTTTCCACTCTGATTAGAACAGAGAAGGTCCTGAATCCACCTTTGATTCCTGAATGCTCTCTTACATTCTTGTGACTCCAAATGAGTTTCTTCGAGGAGACAGATGTCAGCCTTTAATTTATTTAAAAATTAGCAAATTCTAAAGAGTTTCCTACTTTCCCTTAATCCATTAACATTCCAGCTTAATTTTTTATTTTATTAACTGTACCTGCCATAGAGGAAAATATTCTGAAATAGGAGGCTCGGAAATGCCCCAGATCATATTTCTACAAAAAAGTTGCATCCTATCTTTCTCAGCCTTTATGGTTACATGAGGAATGTTTTTTTTCTTTATTAACCCCAACCCCCCCTGCACCCACCCCCCACCCTTGAGGAACCCTCCCTTACAAGCCTTGGCGATCATGTCGCCCTATGGGAGTCCTTACCCCCGACCTAGGATCAGCCTCTGTGTCATAAGTGAAGATAAAGAAGCGTTGTGCTAATTGAACCACCTACTACCCCCTACTACCCCCCTTTATTCATTTATTTATTTATTTATTTATTTTTTCCCCCTCTCTCCTTATCTATTTGTTGACTTTTGTTGGCTTTTGTATTTCTTTTTTTTATTTTTTATTCTCCTTTCTCCCCTCTTTATTTTTCACCTCTTTCCTTTTCCTCTTTCTCTTTTGAAGAGACAATAGCCAGTAATAAGGTAGGGGGAGAAAGGACTCAAATGACCAATATGTAAAGCTCAAAGGAAAAAAAAAAAAAAAAGAATAGATTCTAGCGTTGGGTCTCCTTCATGCTGATTAAAAGAGCGTCAGCCTCCTGAGGCAAAATAAAATTATATGTTCTGTTTCTCCAGACCACCCTCAATGAGGCAGGAAATTTCATTAAGACCTGAGCCCCTTGACTTCTTAAATCTGCCATTCGAGACCCCAGCTCCCACTTCCTTTGTGCTGTGACTCTGCCTACATCCGAGCGTATGAGATATTTAGTAGAATCTATCTGCAGGAAGGAATCTACAAGGGCCCTACCCAGTATCAGCTCCTTTATAGCATAGGTATGGAAATTGACCAATATCTTTCTAGGAGCTTTTCTATCGGGGTGCTGTCTATAACGGTCCCTATGGGCCCGCTGAATTTCACTCTCTATATCTATCTCCGGTTTGTCTTTCAGCACTCCCTCTCTCAGTAATCTACAGACCAGAGATTTTACGTCTCCATTTTCAGCCCCTTCGGGTATTTTTAAGAATTTTAAATTATTCCTCCTAGCATGGATCTCTAATCTTTCCATGTCCATTTGAAGTGACTTATTCTGAGCTTTTAGCTCCAATATATCCTTTGATTGAGCCTGGGATACTTGGACAAGGGCAGCAACTTCCCCTTCCAAAGCCTCTGTTCGTGAACATATATCATCTAGTTTATTTTCCAAACTGGTACACTTCTCATTGATCTCTTTCTGGTTTTCTCTCCGAGATTTCAAATTTAGGCAGTAACTTCGAAAGAAGATCTTCACGTACAGATTGCAGGAGTAGCTCAAGCTGGGACTGGTAAGTTCCCTTTTCTTTGTCTGGAGTTTCCAGAGAGACCGATGGAGGTGGAGAATTTTCTGGCATTGGGCTATGCTCCAGTGGAGTCCGTCGTATTGAGCCCTCATCTCCCACTAACGTAGACTCAGGTTCCTCCACACATAAGTCCGATTCTGGCTCAGAAAGCAGTGGGGTGTACCTATTGTCAAGTATAACCGGAGCCTGAGGAGTTATCGGTGGGGGGACCTGCTTGCTCGCCTTGGCCACCTTATTTACACTGGTAACAGAGGTAGGAGTGATATTGGGAGGGATCTTTTAGGCAGTCATTTTTTCCATTATTTTGAAATAAGACTTCAATGAGGGAGTGGGCTTAGCTGTGTTTAAGCAGGTTTTGGATTGCTTTACCTCCCCGATCCTTCAGTAGCAAGGAACAGATACCTCCTCCGCTCTCAGCCTGAGAAGGAGCAGCTCTTCCCTCCCTCCGGCGAGGTAAGGGGGCCTATCCCCCTGACTCCGCGACAGAAAAAGAGAGAGAGGAGAGAGAGAAGTAAGATCGGGGAGGTAAAGCAATCCAAAACCTGCTTAAACATGACACACTACTGTTAATTGGTGTTTCATCATTGGGATTTGTCTGTTCTGAGTGGTGATGATGTGGTCAGACGCAGATGGGACACAGTCAGGGTTCCCCAAGGCACTTGTTTGTTCGCAATATCATGTAGTTGTCCCTAGGTGGTACCTTTCAGTGACTGAGACATGTGTATGTGTGTGTGACTGCTCCCACTTGTCGGGTTCAGGGCTGTAATGTTTTCAGGTGTCAGCATTTGTGCCTTGTGGTTCTCCTTGGGTTCTGCATTGCCCTGGGACTGTGGCAGGTATTCAGATGGTTACGTAAGCTTTGACGTCATGGCCATGTACCGCATACTGTGCAGTATGTCTGTCATTCCCCAGGGTTGTACACTGTCCTTGTGTGATGAGTCTGTGCACCTTAGTTCCTCTCAACATTCCTGTGTTTGTCATGGGTGCATATGCAATGTCACCTGTCCATGTGGGCTTCACAGATGCACATTGTTGCAGTTCAGGGTGTGTGGTGTTCAGGGTAGACTGATGTAAATGTTTGCATGGATGGGCCCCTAGCTCCCATTTGTCCTGGATGACGGGCCATGCTGAGTGATTTGTGTTTGTGTAGGTGTGATGTACGTTTGTGGCACAGGACACATGTCTGGGTTTCCCAGTTTGTACGACATCTACCTTTGTCATCACAGTGGAGGTGTCATGCATGCTTGTGTCACCCCAATGTCTGGTCCCTGGGGGTAGTGCTGTTGTGTGTCAGTCTCTTGCTGTGTTAGTTGGTGTTCATTCCAGCTTGTGTCACATGTGTCTGTTGTGCTCCCTCTCATCTCACAATGCCTGATTGCCCACTAAGGGTGTCCCAATGATGGTTTACTTTTGTATGGCACTGTGTCCACATCTGTGTCACTGTGGTTCAGTCCCCCTCATGCGTTGTGTATTTGCCTGGGGATACTGAGACACACACACACACACACACACACGCACACCCGCGCACACACACACACACACATGTTGTGTCAGATGTGCAGTGTGAGGTTGCCTGTTTGTGTTTGTGCATCTGCATCAGTGCATTGTTATTGTTGTTGTGGGCCATTGTCTGGATGCTGTTTCTGTGATTTTCCCTGCAGTCCCTGTGAGTCATATCACATCATTGTGCACATTCATCCTGGTTGTTAGGTGCCATTGCTGGCATGGAATGGGAGTTTGTGAGCTGACACCTACAGTCTACACAGGTTGTTTTGATTAGTGTGTCTATTTTCAAGATGTGTGTATGCTTTGTGATGGTCACTTCTGCTCTTATGTCATTGTACACTGTATGCATTGTCAGCCCCCATGTGTGGTGCTTGTCTGTACATGGCCGAGAGTATGTTTTGTTTTCACTGCACTGTTAGCCTCACCACATCTCTGTGGGTATGGGGCACAACCACTAGTTTGCCCCAGAAGTGTTTAATGTGTTGGGAGCAGGGATCATACATGCTGTTTGTTATTTGCAGCTGTGACCATGATGACACTTACCTTTTGGTCACTGTGATGAGGGGGGTTTAGACCCCATCACCACAATGCTCAACATCTGCTGCAGTTTGGAACCCCACACTTAACTTTTGTTCTACACAGTGAGGGGGTGTTAGTTTTACATTGACACAGTGCTATAGTGATGCTTGCCTTGTGTAGGGAACAATCATTTGTTGGTCACACATGTGCTGTTAGTTACATTGTATGTTCGAAGTCATAATCACTGTTGTGAGCATTTGTCACAGACTACACACTGTTGTCATGATGTTAGGGGGGATGTATTTTGCTGACATACATAATGTTGGAGTATGATGGATGTGTGGCGCATCATCCATCCTATGGGTGGGGGTGGCAGGGGTGATGGGCAACATAAGCCCTATGGGTGGGGGTGGCAGGGGTGATGGGCAACAGGTCCCCTATGGGTGGGGGTGGCAGTAGTGCTGGGCAACAGGTCCCCTATGAGTGGGGGTGGCAGGGGTGATGGGCAACATAAGCCCTATGGGTGGGGGTAGCAGGGGTGATGGGCAACAGGTCCCCCATGGGTGGGGGTGGCAGTAGTGATGGGCAACAGGTCCCCTATGGGTGTGGGTGGCAGTAGTGATGGGCAACATGAGCCCTATGAGTGGGGGTGGCAGTAGTGATGGGCAACAGGTCTCCTATGGGTGGGGCTGGCAGTAGTGCTGGGCAACATGTCCCCGATGAGTGGGGGTGGCAGGGGTGATGGGCAGCATAAGCCCTATGGGTGGGGGTGGCAGGGGTGATGGGCAGCAGGTCCCCTATGGGTGGGGGTGGCAGTAGTGCTGGGCAACAGGTCCCCTATGAGTGGGGGTGGCAGAGGTGATGGGCAACAGGTCCCCTATGGGTGGTGGTGGCAGTAGTGATGGGCAATATGAGCCCTATGGGTGGGGGTGGCAGTAGTGATGGGCAACAGGTCCCCTATGAGTTGGGGTGGCAGGAGTGATGGGCAACATAAGCCCTTGGTGGGGGTGGCAGGGGTGATGGGCAACAGGTTCCCTATGGGTGGGGTGGCAGTAGTGATGGGCAACAGGTCCCCTATGGGTGTGGGTGGCAGTAGTGATGGGCAACAGGAGACCTATGGGTGGGAGTGGAAGTAGTGATGGGCAACAGGTCCCCTATGAGTGGGGGTGGCAGGGGTGATGAGCAACATAAGCCCTATGGGTGGGGGTGGCAGGGGTGATGGGCAACAGGTTCCCTATGGGTGGGGGTGACAGTAGTGCTGGGCAACAGGTCCGCTATGAGTGGGGATGGCAGGGGTGATGGGCAACATAAGCCCTAGGGGTGGGGGTGGCAGTAGTGCTGGGCAACAGGTCCCCTATGGGTGGGGGTGGCAGTAGTGATGGGCAACATGAGCTCTATGCGTGGGGATGGCAGTAGTGATGGGCAACAGGTTCCCTATGGGTGGGGGTGGCAGTAGTGCTGGGCAACAGGTCCCATATGAGTGGGGGTGGCAGGGGTGATGGGCGACATAAACCCAGTGGGTGAGGGTGGCAGGGGTGATGGGCAACAGGTCCCCTACGGGTGGGGGTGGCAGTAGTGATGGGAAACAGGTCCCCTATGGGTGGGGGTGGCAGTAGTGATGGGCAACAGGTCCCCTATGAGTGGGGGTGGTAGTGTTGCTGGCCATACAACCCCTATGGTGGCCTGCTGTTAGTGGCCAGGATGTGGATCCCCTGTGTGTGTGTTCCATTTTGCAGGTATGTGTCGTTTGTTTGTGCGGTAGGTGTCTGACTTACAGTCTGCGCCGTCGGCGTCGGTTCCTGATCTGGTCATAGATGTTGAGTACTGGTATGACCTGTGCGATGGCATTCATGATGTGTTTGTGTCTTACACGCTGCTTGTTGCTCTGTCTCGTACCCGTTGCAAGCTGGTCCGTCTCATAGCCGTGGATTGAGTTGTGGCACGAATCGTAGCTGATATGCTTGTTTTCCGGAAGCTGTGACGTGCCGTACGTGGCGAGCCGTCCGGAGCGTAGGAAGTATGCATCGTACTTGTCATAGCGGAAACTGCTATGAATACTGCTTCCGGGCGACTCGGTTCGGCGTTCGGAGTTACGGCTCGGACGTAGAATGAAGCTTGAATCACAGCCTACGTGTCGGTCGTGTTTTTGGCAGTTATGCACATCGTACTTCATCTACAGGACGGACCGGCTATGGGCACGTGTCCGACCCGGATCGGAATCGACCCCTTAAAGTGGTAAAAGGGTGGCTTTTAAATACATTTTATTTACTTCATCATTAGTGTTTTATCATTTTATAGTTTCATTTAGGTGTGTTTTGTGGACATTATAATGTTAAAGTGTGTGTAGTTAATCAATGTGCATTAGTTTATTTATTAATAATTTTTGTTATTGATTATTAATTATGTCAATTATGGAAGTACATTTAATTTTTAATGTTGAAGTGTGTTGTTATTGGTGTTGTGTTATATTGTAGGAAATAAAATAAATACATTTATGTATTAATCAATATTTTCTAGTTTAAAAGACATATTTTTTTAACGTATTTATTATTTCATTGTATATAACATTTGTTGGAATTTGTTATATGTAATTAATATTATAATATTCCATATATATATATAATAATATTTTGATTTTTAATCTTTTCAATATTATTTATGTATTTTTATAATTTTTAATTAAAAACAATATTTTTGATTTATTTTGTAACTGTTGGAGTGTGAATAGTAATTTTTGCCTCTCAGATATCCAACACTTTCCCTACTGTTGCACTCACTGGAGTGGGAATAGTAATTTGTACCCCTCCTCTATCTAACACTTACCCTACTGTTGCACTCATTGGAGAGGGAATAGTACATTTTACACCTCCGCTATCCAACACTTTCCCTACTGTTGCACTTACTGGAGTGGGAATAGTACATTTTACCCCTCCACTTTACAGCACTTTCCCTACCGTTGCACTCACTGGAGTGGGAATAGTAATTTTTACCCATCCGCTATCCAACACTTTCCCTACTGTTGCACTCACCGGAGCGGGAATACATTTTTTTACCCCTCCACTATCCAACACTTACCCTACTGTTGCAATCTTTGGAGTGGGAATAGTAATTTTTACCAATCCGCTATCCAACATTTTCCCTACTGTTGCACTCTTTGGAGTGGGAATAGTAATTCACCCCCTCCACTATCCAACACTTTCCCTTTTGTAGCACTCACTGGATTTGGAATAGTATATATAATTACTCCGTTATCCAACAGTTACCCTACTGTTGCTCTCACTAAAGTGGGAATAGTAATTTTCCCCCGTCGGCTATCCAACACTTTCCCTATTGTTGCACTCACTGGAGTTGAACTAGTAAATTGAATGACTCCGCTATCCAACACTTACCCTACTGTTGCTCTGACTGGAGTGGGAATAGTAATTTCCCCCCCCTCCGCTATCCAACACTTTCCCCATTGTTGCACTCACTGGAGTTGGAATAGTATATATAATTACTCTGCTATCCAACATTTACCCTACTGTTGCTCTCAATGGAGTGGGAATAGTAATTTCCCCTCTCCGCTATCCAACACTTTCCCTATTGTTGCACTCACTGGAGTTGGAATAGTAAATTTAATTTCCCAGCTATCCAACACTTACCCTACTGTTGCACTCATTGGAAAGGGAATAGTACATTTTACCACTCCGCTATCCAACACTTTCCCTACTGTTGCACTTACTGGAGTGGGAATAGTACATTTTACCCCTCCACTATACAACACTTTCCCTACTGTTGCACTCACTGGAGTGCGAATAGTAATTTTTACCCCTCAGCTATCCAACACTTTCCCTACTGTTGCACTCACCGGAGCGGGTATTCATTTTTTTACCCCTCCACTATCCAACACTTATCCTACTGTTGCACTCTTTGGAGTGGGAATTGTAATTTTTACCCATCCACTATCCAACATTTTCCCTACTGTTGCACTCTTTGGAGTGGCAATAGTAATTTTTGCCTCTCCACTATCCAACACTTTCCCTACTGTTGCACTCACTAGAGTGGGAATAGTATTTTTTACCCCTCTGCTATCCAACACTTTCCTACTGTTGGACTCACTGGAGTGGGTATAGTAAAGTTTTCCCCCTCCGCTGTCCAACACTTTCCCTACTGTTGCACCCTCTGGAGTGGGAATAGTAAATTGTACCCCTCCGCTATACACCACTTTCCCTACTATTGCACTCACTGGAGTGGTAATAGTAAATTTTACCCCTCCGCTATGCAACACTTTCCCTACTTTTGCACTCACTTGAGTTGGAATAGTAACTTTTATTCCTTTGCTATCAAACAATTTCCATACCGTTGAACTCACTGGAGTGGGAATTGTAATTTTTACCCATCCGCTATCCAACACTTTCCCTACTTTTGCACTCACCGGAGCAGGAATAACATTTTTTACCCCTCCGGTATCCAACACTTATCCTACTGTTGCACTCTTTGGAGTGGGAATAGTGTTTTTTACCCGTCCACTATCCAGCACTTTCCCTACTGTTGCACTCTTTGAAGTGGGAATAGTAATTTTTGCACCCGCAATCCAACCCTTTTTCCTACTGTTTCTCCCACTGGAGTGGGAATCGTAATGTTTGCCTCTCTGCTATCCAACACTTTCCCTACTGTTGCACTCACTGGAGTGAGAATGGTAATTTGTACCCCTCCACTATCCAACACTTTCCCTACTGTTGCACTGTTGGAGTGGGAATAGTAATTTTTACCACTCTGCTACTTAACACTTTCCCTACTGTTGCACTCCTTGGAGTGGGAATAGTAATTGCTACCCCTCTGCTATCCAACACTATCCCTATTGTTGCACTCACTGGAGTTGAAATAGTAAATTGAATTCCTCCGCTATCCAACACTTACCGTACTGTTGCTCTCACTGGAGTGGGAATAGTAATTCACCCCCCTCCACTATCCAACACTTTCCCTATTGTAGCATTCACTGGATTTGGAATAGCATATATAATTACTCCGTTATCCAACAGTTACCCTACTGTTGCTCTCACTACAGTGGGAATAGTAATTTTCCCCCTTCGGCTATCCAACACTTTCCCTATTGTTGCACTTACTGGAGTTGAACTAGTAAATTGAATGACTCCGCTATCCAACACTTACCCTACTGTTGCTCTCACTGGAGTGGAAATAGTAATTCCCCCCCCCCCTTCGCTATCCAACACTTTCCCCATTGTTGCACTCACTGGAGTTGGAATAGTATATATAATTACTCTGCTATCCAACATTTACCCTACTGTTGCTCTCAATGGAGTGGGAATAGTAATTTCCCCCTCCGCTATCCAACACTCTCCCTATTGTTGCCCTTACTGGAGTTGGAATAGTAAATTTAATTTCCCAGCTATCCAACACTTGCCCTACTGTTGCACTCATTGGAGAGGGAATAGTACATTTTACCCCTCCGCTATCCAACATTTTCCCTACTGTTGCACTTACTGGAGTGGGAATAGTACATTTTAACCCTCCACTATACAACACTTTCCCTACCGTTGCACTCACTGGAGTGCGAATAGTAATTTTTACCCCTCAGCTATCCAACACTTTCCCTACTGTTGCACTCACCGTAGCGGGTATACATTTTTTTACCCCTCCACTATCCAACACTTATCCTACTGTTGCACTCTTTGGAGTGGGAATAGTGATTTTTTACCCATCCACTATCCAACATTTTCCCTACTGTTGCACTCTTTGGAGTGGGAATAGTAATGTTTGCCTCTCCACTATCCAACACTTTCCTTACTGTTGCACTCACTAGAGTAGGAATAGTAATTTTTACCCCTCTGCTATCCAACACTTTCCCTACTGTTGGACTCACTGGAGTGGGAATAGTAAAGTTTTCCCCCTCCGCTGTCCAACACTTTCCCTACTGTTGCACCCTCTGAAGTGGGAATAGTAAATTTTACCCCTCCGCTATACACCACTTTCCCTACTATTGTACTCACTGGAGTGGTAATAGTAAATTTTACCCCTCCGCTATGCAACACTTTCCCTACTTTTGCACTCACTTGAGTTGGAATAGTAACTTTTATTCCTTTGCTATCCAACACTTTCCCAACCGTTGCACTCTTTGGAGTGGGAATAGTAATTTTTACCCGTCCGCTATCCAACACTTTCCCTACTGTTGCACTCTTTGAAGTGGGAATAGTAATTTTTGCACCCGCTATCCAACACTTTTTCCTACTGTTTCTCCCACTGGAATGGGAACCGTAATGTTTGCCTCTCTGCTATCCAACACATTCCCTACTGTTGCACTCACTGGAGTTGGAGTAGTAATTTTTACCCATCCAACACTGTCCCTACTGTTGCAGTAACTGGAGTGAGAATAGTAATTTGTACCCGTCCACTATCCAACACATTCCCTACTGTTGCACTGTTGGAGTGGGAATAGTAATTTTGACCACTCTACTATCCAACACTTTCCCTATTGTTGCACTCACTGGAGTTGAAATAGTAAATTGAATTACTCCGCTATCCAACACTTACCCTACTGTTGCTCTCACTGGAGTGGGAATAGTAATTCACCCCCCTCCGCTATCCAACACTTTCCCCATTGTTGCACTCACTGGATTTGGAATAGTATATATTATTACTCCGTTATCCAACAGTTACCCTACTGTTGCTCTCACTAAAGTGGGAATAGTAATTTTCCCCCGTCGGCTATCCAACACTTTCCCCATTGTTGCACTCACTGGAGTTGGAATAGTATATATAAGTACTCTGCTATCCAACACTTACCCTACTGTTGCTCTGACTGGAGTGGGAATAGTAATTTCCCCCCCCTCCGCTATCCAACACTTTCCCCATTGTTGCACTCACTGGAGTTGGAATAGTATATATAATTACTCTGCTATCCAACATTTACCCTACTGTTGCTCTCAATGGAGTGGGAATAGTAATTTCCCCCCTCCGCTATCCAACACTTTCCCTATTGTTGCACTCACTGGAGTTGGAATAGTAAATTTAATTTCCCAGCTATCCAACACTTACCCTACTGTTGCACTCATTGGAGAGGGAATAGTACATTTTACCGCTCCGCTATCCAACACTTTCCCTACTGTTGCACTTACTGGAGTGGGAATAGTACATTTTACCCCTCCACTATACAACACTTTCCCTACCGTTGCACTCACTGGAGTGCGAATAGTAATTTTTACCCCTCAGCTATCCAACACTTTCCCTACTGTTGCACTCACTGTAGTGTTTATACATTTTTTTACCCCTCCACTATCCAACACTTATCCTACTGTTGCACTCTTTGGAGTGGGAATAGTAATTTTTTACCTATCCACTATTCAACATTTTCCCTACTGTTGCACTCTTTGGAGTGGGAATAGTAATTTTTGCCTCTCCACTATCCAACACTTTCCCTACTGTTGCACTCATTAGAGTGGGAATAGTGATTTTTACCCCTCTGCTATCCAACACTTTCCCTACTGTTGGACTCACTGGAGTGGTAATAGTAAATTTTACCCCTCTGCTATGCAACACTTTCCCTACTTTTGCACTCACTTGAGTTGGAATAGTAACTTTTATTCCTTTGCTATCCAACACTTTCCCTACCGTTGCACTCACTGGGTTGGGAATAGTAATTTTTACCCCCTCCGCTATCCAACACTTTCCCTACTTTTGCACTCACCGGAGCAGTAAATAAATTTTTTTACCACTCCGCTAGCCAACACTTATGCTACTGTTGCACTCTTTGGAGTGGGAATAGTAATTTTTACCCATCCACTATTCAATACTTTCCGTACTGTTGCACTCTTTGAAGTGGGAATAGTAATTTTTGAACCCGCTATCCAACACTTTTTCCTACTGTTTCTCCAACTGGAGTGGCACTCGTAATGTTTGCCTCTCTGCTATCCAACACTTTCCCTGCTGTTGCAGTCAATGGAGTTGGAGTAGTAATATCTACCCCTCCAACATCCAACACTGTCCATACTGTTGCAGTCACTGGAGTGAGAATAGTTATTTGTACCCCTCCACTATACACCACTTTCCCTACTATTGCACTCACTGGAGTGGTAATAGTAAATTTTACCCCTCCGCTATGCAACACTTTCCCTACTTTTGCACTCACTTGAGTTGGAATAGTAACTTTTATTCCTTTGCTATCCAACACTTTCCCTACCGTTGCACTCACTGGAGTGGGAATAGTAATTTTTACCCCCTCCGCTATCCAACACTTTCCCTACTTTTGCACTCACCGGAGCAGTAAATACATTTTTTTACCCCTCCGCTAGCCAACACTTATCCTACTGTTGCACTCTTTGGAGTGGGAATAGTAATTTTTACCCATCCACTATTCAACACTTTCAGTACTGTTGCACTCTTTGAAGTGGGAATAGTAATTTTTGAACCCGCTATCCAACACTTTTTCCTACTGTTTCTCCAACTGGAGTGGGAATCGTAATGTTTGCCTCTCTGCTATCCAACACTTTCCCTACTGTTGCACTCACTGGAGTTGGAGTAGTAATTTCTACCCCTCCAACATCCAACACTGTCCATACTGTTGCAGTCACTGGAGTGAGAATAGTAATTTGTACCCCTCCACTATCCAACACTTTCCCTACTGTTGCACTGTTGGAGTGGGAATAGTAATTTTTACCACTCTGCTATCTAACACTTTCCCTACTGTTGCACTCACCGGAGCGGGTATTCATTTTTTTTACCCCTCCACTATCCAACACTTATCCTACTGTTGCACTCTTTGGAGTGGGAATAGTAATTTTTACCCATCCACTATCCAACATTTTCCCTACTGTTGCACTCTTTGGAGTGGGAATAGTAATTTTTGCCTCTCCACTATCCAACACTTTCCCTACTGTTGCACTCACTAGAGTGGGAATAGTATTTTTTACCCCTCTGCTATCCAACACTTTCCCTACTGTTGGACTCACTGGAGTGGGTATAGTAAAGTGTTCCCCCTCCGCTGTCCAACACTTTCCCTACTGTTGCACCCTCTGGAGTGGGAATAGTAAATTGTACCCCTCCGCTATACACCACTTTCCCTACTATTGCACTCACTGGAGTGGTAATAGTAAATTTTACCCCTCCGCTATGCAACACTTTCCCTACTTTTGCACTCACTTGAGTTGGAATAGTAACTTTTATTCCTTTGCTATCAAACAATTTCCCTACCGTTGAACTCACTGGAGTGGGAATTTTAATTTTTACCCATCCGCTATCCAACACTTTCCCTACTTTTGCACTCACCGGAGCAGGAATAACATTTTTTACCCCTCCGGTATCCAACACTTATCCTACTGTTGCACTCTTTGGAGTGGGAATAGTATTTTTTACCCGTCCACTATCCAGCACTTTCCCTACTGTTGCACTCTTTGAAGTGGGAATAGTAATTTTTGCACCCGCAATCCAACCCTTTTTCCTACTGTTTCTCCCACTGGAGTGGGTATCTTAATGTTTGCCTCTCTGCTATCCAACACTTTCCCTACTGTTGCACCCACTGGAGTGAGAATGGTAATTTGTACCCCTCCACTATCCAACACTTTCCCTACTGTTGCACTGTTGAAGTGGGAATAGTAATTTTTACCACTCTGCTACTTAACACTTTCCCTACTGTTGCACTCCTTGGAGTGGGAATAGTAATTGCCACCCCTCTGCTATCCAACACTATCCCTATTGTTGCACTCACTGGAGTTGAAATAGTAAATTGAATTCCTCCGCTATCCAACACTTACCGTACTGTTGCTCTCACTGGAGTGGGAATAGTAATTCACCCCCCTCCACTATCCAACACTTTCCCTATTGTAGCATTCACTGGATTTGGAATAGTATATATAATTACTCCGTTATCCAACAGTTACCCTACTGTTGCTCTCACTACAGTGGGAATAGTAATTTTCCCCCTTCGGCTATCCAACACTTTCCCTATTGTTGCACTTACTGGAGTTGAACTAGTAAATTGAATGACTCCGCTATCCAACACTTACCCTACTGTTGCTCTCACTGGAGTGGAAATAGTAATTCCCCCCCCCCCCTTTGCTATCCAACACTTTCCCCATTGTTGCACTCACTGGAGTTGGAATAGTATATATAATTACTCTGCTATCCAACATTTACCCTACTGTTGCTCTCAATGGAGTGGGAATAGTAATTTCCCCCTCCGCTATCCAACACTCTCCCTATTGTTGCCCTTACTGGAGTTGGAATAGTAAATTTAATTTCCCAGCTATCCAACACTTGCCCTACTGTTGCACTCATTGGAGAGGGAATAGTACATTTTACCCCTCCGCTATCCAACATTTTCCCTACTGTTGCACTTACTGGAGTGGGAATAGTTCATTTTAACCCTCCACTATACAACACTTTCCCTACCGTTGCACTCACTGGAGTGCGAATAGTAATTTTTACCCCTCAGCTATCCAACACTTTCCCTACTGTTGCACTCACCGTAGCGGGTATACATTTTTTTACCCCTCCACTATCCAACACTTATCCTACTGTTGCACTCTTTGGAGTGGGAATAGTGATTTTTTACCCATCCACTATCCAACATTTTCCCTACTGTTGCACTCTTTAGAGTGGGAATAGTAATGTTTGCCTCTCCACTATCCAACACTTTCCTTACTGTTGCACTCACTAGAGTAGGAATAGTAATTTTTACCCCTCTGCTATCCAACACTTTCCCTACTGTTGGACTCACTGGAGTGGGAATAGTAAAGTTTTCCCCCTCCGCTGTCCAACACTTTCCCTACTATTGCACCCTCTGGAGTGGGAATAGTAAATTTTACCCCTCCGCTATACACCACTTTCCCTACTATTGTACTCACTGGAGTGGTAATAGTAAATTTTACCCCTCCGCTATGCAACACTTTCCCTACTTTTGCACTCACTTGAGTTGGAATAGTAACTTTTATTCCTTTGCTATCCAACACTTTCCCAACCGTTGCACTCTTTGGAGTGGGAATAGTAATTTTTACCCGTCCGCTATCCAACACTTTCCCTACTGTTGCACTCTTTGAAGTGGGAATAGTAATTTTTGCACCCGCTATCCAACACTTTTTCCTACTGTTTCTCCCACTGGAGTGGGAATCGTAATGTTTGCCCCTCTGCTATCCAACACATTCCCTACTGTTGCACTCACTGGAGTTGGAGTAGTAATTTTTACCCATCCAACACTGTCCCTACTGTTGCAGTCACTGGAGTGAGAATAGTAATTTGTACCCCTCCACTATCCAACACATTCCCTACTGTTGCACTGTTGGAGTGGGAATAGTAATTTTGACCACTCTACTATCCAACAATTTCCCTATTGTTGCACTCACTGGAGTTGAAATAGTAAATTGAATTACTCCGCTATCCAACACTTACCCTACTGTAGCTCTCACTGGAGTGGGAATAGTAATTCACCCCCCTCCGCTATCCAACACTTTCCCCATTGTTGCACTCACTGGATTTGGAATAGTATATATTATTACTCCGTTATCCAACAGTTACCCTACTGTTGCTCTCACTAAAGTGGGAATAGTAATTTTCCCCCGTCGGCTATCCAACACTTTCCCTATTGTTGCACTCCCTGGAGTTGAACTAGTAAATTGAATGACTCCGCTATCCAACACTTACCCTACTGTTGCTCTGACTGGAGTGGGAATAGTAATTTCCCCCCCCTCCGCTATCCAACACTTTCCCCATTGTTGCACTCACTGGAGTTGGAATAGTATATATAATTACTCTGCTATCCAACATTTACCCTACTGTTGCTCTCAATGGAGTGGGAATAGTAATTTCCCCCCTCCGCTATCCAACACTTTCCCTATTGTTGCACTCACTGGAGTTGGAATAGTAAATTTAATTTCCCAGCTATCCAACACTTACCCTACTGTTGCACTCATTGGAGAGGGAATAGTACATTTTACCGCTCCGCTATCCAACACTTTCCCTACTGTTGCACTTACTGGAGTGGGAATAGTACATTTTACCCCTCCACTATACAACACTTTCCCTACCGTTGCACTCACTGGAGTGCGAATAGTAATTTTTACCCCTCAGCTATCCAACACTTTCCCTACTGTTGCACTCACTGTAGTGGGTATACATTTTTTTACCCCTCCACTATCCAACACTTATCCTACTGTTGCACTCTTTGGAGTGGGAATAGTAACTTTTTACCTATCCACTATTCAACATTTTCCCTACTGTTGCACTCTTTGGAGTGGGAATAGTAATTTTTGCCTCTCCACTATCCAACACTTTCCCTACTGTTGCACTCATTAGAGTGGGAATAGTGATTTTTACCCCTCTGCTATCCAACACTTTCCCTACTGTTGGACTCTCTGGAGTGGGAATAATAAAGTTTTCCCCCTCCGCTGTCCAACACTTTCCCTACTGTTGCACCCTCTGGAGTGGGAATAGTACATTTTACCCCTCCGCTATACACCACTCTCCCTACTATTGCACTCACTGGAGTGGTAATAGTAAATTTTACCCCTCTGCTATGCAACACTTTCCCTACTTTTGCACTCACTTGAGTTGGAATAGTAACTTTTATTCCTTTGCTATCCAACACTTTCCCTACCGTTGCACTCACTGGGTTGGGAATAGTAATTTTTACCCCCTCCGCTATCCAACACTTTCCCTACTTTTGCACTCACCGGAGCAGTAAATACATTTTTTTACCCCTCCGCTAGCCAACACTTATCCTACTGTTGCACTCTTTGGAGTGGGAATAGTAATTTTTACCCATCCACTATTCAACACTTTCAGTACTGTTGCACTCTTTGAAGTGGGAATAGTAATTTTTGAACCCGCTATCCAACACTTTTTCCTACTGTTTCTCCAACTGGAGTGGGAATCGTAATGTTTGCCTCTCTGCTATCCAACACTTTCCCTACTGTTGCACTCACTGGAGTTGGAGTAGTAATTTCTACCCCTCCAACATCCAACACTGTCCATACTGGTTCAGTCACTGGAGTGAGAATAGTAATTTGTACCCCTCCACTATCCAACACTTTCCCTACTGTTGCACTGTTGGAGTGGGAATTGTAATTTTTACCACTCTGCTATCTAACACTTTCCCTACTGTTGCACTCACCGGAGCGGGTATTCATTTTTTTACCCCTCCACTATCCAACACTTATCCTACTGTTGCACTCTTTGGAGTGGGAATAGTAATTTTTACCCATCCACTATCCAACATTTTCCCTACTGTTGCACTCTTTGGAGTGGGAATAGTAATTTTTGCCTCTCCACTATCCAACACTTTCCCTACTGTTGCACTCACTAGAGTGGGAATAGTATTTTTTACCCCTCTGCTATCCAACACTTTCCCTACTGTTGGACTCACTGGAGTGGGTATAGTAAAGTGTTCCCCCTCCGCTGTCCAACACTTTCCCTACTGTTGCACCCTCTGGAGTGGGAATAGTAAATTGTACCCCTCCGCTATACACCACTTTCCCTACTATTGCACTCACTGGAGTGGTAATAGTAAATTTTACCCCTCCGCTATGCAACACTTTCCCTACTTTTGCACTCACTTGAGTTGGAATAGTAACTTTTATTCCTTTGCTATCAAACAATTTCCCTACCGTTGAACTCACTGGAGTGGGAATTTTAATTTTTACCCATCCGCTATCCAACACTTTCCCTACTTTTGCACTCACCGGAGAAGGAATAACATTTTTTACCCCTCCGGTATCCAACACTTATCCTACTGTTGCACACTTTGGAGTGGGAATAGTATTTTTTACCCGTCCACTATCCAGCACTTTCCCTACTGTTGCACTCTTTGAAGTGGGAATAGTAATTTTTGAACCCGCTATCCAACACTTTTTCCTACTGTTTCTCCAACTGGAGTGGCACTCGTAATGTTTGCCTCTCTGCTATCCAACACTTTCCCTGCTGTTGCACTCAATGGAGTTGGAGTAGTAATTTCTACCCCTCCAACATCCAACACTGTCCATACTGTTGCAGTCACTGGAGTGAGAATAGTTATTTGTACCCCTCCACTATACACCACTTTCCCTACTATTGCACTCACTGGAGTGGTAATAGTAAATTTTACCCCTCCGCTATGCAACACTTTCCCTACTTTTGCACTCACTTGAGTTGGAATAGTAACTTTTATTCCTTTGCTATCCAACACTTTCCCTACCGTTGCACTCACTGGAGTGGGAATAGTAATTTTTACCCCCTCCGCTATCCAACACTTTCCCTACTTTTGCACTCACCGGAGCAGTAAATACATTTTTTTACCCCTCCGCTAGCCAACACTTATCCTACTGTTGCACTCTTTGGAGTGGGAATAGTAATTTTTACCCATCCACTATTCAACACTTTCAGTACTGTTGCAATCTTTGAAGTGGGAATAGTAATTTTTGAACCCGCTATCCAACACTTTTTCCTACTGTTTCTCCAACTGGAGTGGGAATCATAATGTTTGCCTCTCTGCTATCCAACACTTTCCCTACTGTTGCACTCACTGGAGTTGGAGTAGTAATTTCTACCCCTCCAACATCCAACACTGTCCATACTGTTGCAGTCACTGGAGTGAGAATAGTAATTTGTACCCCTCCACTATCCAACACTTTCCCTACTGTTGCACTGTTGGAGTGGGAATAGTAATTTTTACCACTCTGCTATCTAACACTTTCCCTACTGTTGCACTCACCGGAGCGGGTATTCATTTTTTAACCCCTCCACTATCCAACACTTATCCTACTGTTGCACTCTTTGGAGTGGGAATAGTAATTTTTACCCATCCACTATCCAACATTTTCCCTACTGTTGCACTCTTTGGAGTGGGAATAGTAATTTTTGCCTCTCCACTATCCAACACTTTCCCTACTGTTGCACTCACTAAAGTGGGAATAGTATTTTTACCCCTCTGCTATCCAACACTTTCCCTACTGTTGGACTCACTGGAGTGGGTATAGTAAAGTGTTCCCCCTCCGCTGTCCAACACTTTCCCTACTGTTGCACCCTCTGGAGTGGGAATAGTAAATTGTACCCCTCCGCTATACACCACTTTCCCTACTATTGCACTCACTGGAGTGGTAATAGTAAATTTTACCCCTACGCTATGCAACACTTTCCCTACTTTTGCACTCACTTGAGTTGGAATAGTAACTTTTATTCCTTTGCTATCAAACAATTTCCCTACCGTTGAACTCACTGGAGTGGGAATTTTAATTTTTACCCATGCGCTATCCAACACTTTCCCTACTTTTGCACTCACCGGAGCAGGAATAACATTTTTTACCCCTCCGGTATCCAACACTTATCCTACTGTTGCACTCTTTGGAGTGGGAATAGTATTTTTTACCCGTCCACTATCCAGCACTTTCCCTACTGTTGCACTCTTTGAAGTGGGAATAGTAATTTTTGCACCCGCAATCCAACCCTTTTTCCTTCTGTTTCTCCCACTGGAGTGGGTATCGTAATGTTTGCCTCTCTGCTATCCAATACTTTCCCTACTGTTGCACTCACTGGAGTGAGAATGGTAATTTGTACCCCTCCACTATCCAACACTTTCCCTACTGTTGCACTGTTGGAGTGGGAATAGTAATTTTTACCACTCTGCTACTTAACACTTTCCCTACTGATGCACTCCTTGGAGTGGGAATAGTAATTGCCACCCCTCTGCTATCCAACACTATCCCTATTGTTGCACTCACTGGAGTTGAAATAGTAAATTGAATTCCTCCGCTATCCAACACTTACCGTACTGTTGCTCTCACTGGAGTGGGAATAGTAATTCACCCCCCTCCACTATCCAACACTTTCCCTATTGTAGCATTCACTGGATTTGGAATAGTATATATAATTACTCTGTTATCCAACAGTTACCCTACTGTTGCTCTCACTACAGTGGGAATAGTAATTTTCCCCCTTCGGCTATCCAACACTTTCCCTATTGTTGCACTTACTGGAGTTGAACTAGTAAATTGAATGACTCCGCTATCCAACACTTACCCTACTGTTGCTCTCACTGGAGTGGAAATAGTAATTCCCCCCCCCCCCCTTCGCTATCCAACACTTTCCCCATTGTTGCACTCACTGGAGTTGGAATAGTATATATAATTACTCTGCTATCCAACATTTACCCTACTGTTGCTCTCAATGGAGTGGGAATAGTAATTTCCCCCCTCCGCTATCCAACACTCTCCCTATTGTTGCCCTTACTGGAGTTGGAATAGTAAATTTAATTTCCCAGCTATCCAACACTTGCCCTACTGTTGCACTCATTGGAGAGGGAATAGTACATTTTACCCCTCCGCTATCCAACATTTTCCCTACTGTTGCACTTACTTGAGTGGGAATAGTACATTTTAACCCTCCACTATACCACACTTTCCCTACCGTTGCACTCACTGGAGTGCGAATAGTAATTTTTACCCCTCAGCTATCCAACACTTTCCCTACTGTTGCACTCACCGTAGCGGGTATACATTTTTTTACCCCTCCACTATCCAACACTTATCCTACTGTTGCACTCTTTGGAGTGGGAATAGTGATTTTTTACCCATCCACTATCCAACATTTTCCCTACTGTTGCACTCTTTGGAGTGGGAATAGTAATGTTTGCCTCTCCACTATCCAACACTTTCCTTACTGTTGCACTCACTAGAGTGGGAATAGTAATTTTTACCCCTCTGCTATCCAACACTTTCCCTACTGTTGGACTCACTGGAGTGGGAATTGTAAAGTTTTCCCCCTCCGCTGTCCAACACTTTCCCTACTGTTGCACCCTCTGGAGTGGGAATAGTAAATTTTACCCCTCCGCTATACACCACTTTCCCTACTATTGCACTCACTGGAGTGGTAATAGTAAATTTTACCCCTTCGCTATGCAACACTTTCCCTACTTTTGCACTCACTTGAGTTGGAATAGTAACTTTTATTCCTTTGCTATCCAACACTTTCCCAACCGTTGCACTCTTTGGAGTGGGAATAGTAATTTTTACCCGTCCGCTATCCAACACTTTCCCTACTGTTGCACTCTTTGAAGTGGGAATAGTAATTTTTGCACCCGCTATCCAACACTTTTTCCTACTGTTTCTCCCACTGGAGTGGGAATCGTAATGTTTGCCCCTCTGCTATCCAACACATTCCCTACTGTTGCACTCACTGGAGTTGGAGTAGTAATTTTTACCCATCCAACACTGTCCCTACTGTTGGAGTCACTGGAGTGAGAATAGTAATTTGTACCCCTCCACTATCCAACACATTCCCTACTGTTGCACTGTTGGAGTGGGAATAGTAATTTTGACCACTCTACTATCCAACACTTTCCCTATTGTTGCACTCACTGGAGTTGAAATAGTAAATTGAATTACTCCGCTATCCAACACTTACCCTACTGTTGCTCTCACTGGAGTGGGAATAGTAATTCACCCCCCTCCGCTATCCAACACTTTCCCCATTGTTGCACTCACTGGATTTGGAATAGTATATATTATTACTCCGTTATCCAACAGTTACCCTACTGTTGCTCTCACTAAAGTGGGAATAGTAATTTTCCCCCGTCGGCTATCCAACACTTTCCCTATTGTTGCACTCCCTGGAGTTGAACTAGTAAATTGAATGACTCCGCTATCCAACACTTACCCTACTGTTGCTCTCACTAGAGTGGGAATAGTAATTTCCCCCCTCTGCTATCCAACACTTTCCCCATTGTTGCACTCACTGGAGTTGGAATAGTATATATAATTACTCTGCTATCCAACACTTACCCTACTGTTGCTCTCACTGGAGTGGGAATAGTAATTTCCCCCCTCTGCTATCCAACACTTTCCCTATTGTTGCACTCACTGGAGTTGGAATAGTAAATTTAATTTCCCAGCTATCCAACACTTACCCTACTGTTGCTCTCACTGGAGTGGGAATGGTAATTTCCCCCTCCGCTATACAACACTTTCCCTATTGTTGCACTCACTGGAGTTGGAATAGTAAATTTAATTTCCCAGCTATCCAACACTTACCCTACTGTTGCTCTCACTGGAGTGGGAATAGTAATTCACCCCCTCCACTATCCAACACTTTCCCTATTGTAGCATTCCCTGGATTTGGAATAGTATATATAATTACTCCGTTATCCAACAGTTACCCTACTGTTGCTCTCACTACAGTGGGAATAGTAATTTTCCCCCTTCGGCTATCCAACACTTTCCCTATTGTTGCACTTACTGGAGTTGAACTAGTAAATTGAATGACTCCGCTATCCAACACTTACCCTACTGTTGCTCTCACTGGAGTGGGAATAGTAATTTCCCCCTCCGCTATCCAACACTTTCCCTATTGTTGCACTCACTGGAGTTGGAATAGTAAATTTAATTTCCCAGCTATCCAACACTTACCCTACTGTTGCTCTCACTGGAGTGGAAATAGTAATTCCCCCCCCCCCCTTCGCTATCCAACACTTTCCCCATTGTTGCACTCACTGGAGTTGGAACAGTATATATAATTACTCTGCTATCCAACATTTACCCTACTGTTGCTCTCAATGGAGAGGGAATAGTACATTTTACCCCTCCGCTATCCAACATTTTCCCTACTGTTGCACTTACTGGAGTGGGAATAGTACATTTTAACCCTCCACTATACAACACTTTCCCTACCGTTGCACTCACTGGAGTGCGAATAGTAATTTTTACCCCTCAGCTATCCAACACTTTCCCTACTGTTGCACTCACCGTAGCGGGTATACATTTTTTTACCCCTCCACTATCCAACACTTATCCTACTGTTGCACTCTTTGGAGTGGGAATAGTGATTTTTTACCCATCCACTATCCAACATTTTCCCTACTGTTGCACTCTTTGGAGTGGGAATAGTAATGTTTGCCTCTCCACTATCCAACACTTTCCTTACTGTTGCACTCACTAGAGTAGGAATAGTAATTTTTACCCCTCTGCTATCCAACACTTTCCCTACTGTTGGACTCACTGGAGTGGGAATAGTAAAGTTTTCCCCCTCCGCTGTCCAACACTTTCCCTACTGTTGCACCCTCTGGAGTGGGAATAGTAAATTTTACCCCTCCGCTATACACCACTTTCCCTACTATTGTACTCACTGGAGTGGTAATAGTAAATTTTACCCCTCCGCTATGCAACACTTTCCCTACTTTTGCACTCACTTGAGTTGGAATAGTAACTTTTATTCCTTTGCTATCCAACACTTTCCCAACCGTTGCACTCTTTAGAGTGGGAATAGTAATTTTTACCCGTCCGCTATCCAACACTTTCCCTACTGTTGCACTCTTTGAAGTGGGAATAGTAATTTTTGCACCCGCTATCCAACACTTTTTCCTACTGTTTCTCCCACTGGAGTGGGAATCGTAATGTTTGCCCCTCTGCTATCCAACACATTCCCTACTGTTGCACTCACTGGAGTGGGAATAGTACATTTTACCCCTCCACTATACAACACTTTCCCTACCGTTGCACTCACTGGAGTGCGAATAGTAATTTTTACCCCTCAGCTATCCAACACTTTCCCTACTGTTGCACTCACTGTAGTGGGTATACATTTTTTTACCCCTCCACTATCCAACACTTATCCTACTGTTGCACTCTTTGGAGTGGGAATAGTAATTTTTTACCTATCCACTATTCAACATTTTCCCTACTGTTGCACTCTTTGGAGTGGGAATAGTAATTTTTGCCTCTCCACTATCCAACACTTTCCCTACTGTTTCACTCATTAGAGTGGGAATAGTAATTTTTACCCCTCTGCTATCCAACACTTTCCCTACTGTTGGACTCACTGGAGTGGGAATAATAAAGTTTTCCCCCTCCGCTGTCCAACACTTTCCCTACTGTTGCACCCTCTGGAGTGGGAATAGTACATTTTACCCCTCCGCTATACACCACTCTCCCTACTATTGCACTCACTGGAGTGGTAATAGTAAATTTTACCCCTCTGCTATGCAACACTTTCCCTACTTTTGCACTCACTTGAGTTGGAATAGTAACTTTTATTCCTTTGCTATCCAACACTTTCCCTACCGTTGCACTCACTGGGTTGGGAATAGTAATTTTTACCCCCTCCGCTATCCAACACTTTCCCTACTTTTGCACTCACCGGAGCAGTAAATACATTTTTTTACCCCTCCGCTAGCCAACACTTATGCTACTGTTGCACTCTTTGGAGTGGGAATAGTAATTTTTACCCATCCACTATTCAACACTTTCCATACTGTTGCACTCTTTCAAGTGGGAATAGTAATTTTTGAACCCGCTATCCAACACTTTTTCCTACTGTTTCTCCAACTGGAGTGGCACTCGTAATGTTTGCCTCTCTGCTATCCAACACTTTCCCTGCTGTTGCACTCAATGGAGTTGGAGTAGTAATTTCTACCCCTCCAACATCCAACACTGTCCATACTGTTGCAGTCACTGGAGTGAGAATAGTTATTTGTACCCCTCCACTATACACCACTTTCCCTACTATTGCACTCACTGGAGTGGTAATAGTAAATTTTACCCCTCCGCTATGCAACACTTTCCCTACTTTTGCACTCACTTGAGTTGGAATAGTAACTTTTATTCCTTTGCTATCCAACACTTTCCCTACCGTTGCACTCACTGGAGTGGGAATAGTAATTTTTACCCCCTCCGCTATCCAACACTTTCCCTACTTTTGCACTCACCGGAGCAGTAAATACATTTTTTTACCCCTCCGCTAGCCAACACTTATCCTACTGTTGCACTCTTTGGAGTGGGAATAGTAATTTTTACCCATCCACTATTCAACACTTTCAGTACTGTTGCACTCTTTGAAGTGGGAATAGTATTTTTTGAACCCGCTATCCAACACTTTTTCCTACTGTTTCTCCAACTGGAGTGGGAATCGTAATGTTTGCCTCTCTGCTACCCAACACTTTCCCTACTGTTGCACTCACTGGAGTTGGAGTAGTAATTTCTACCCCTCCAACATCCAACACTGTCCATACTGTTGCAGTCACTGAAGTGAGAATAGTAATTTGTACCCCTCCACTATCCAACACTTTCCCTACTGTTGCACTGTTGGAGTGGGAATAGTAATTTTTACCACTCTGCTATCTAACACTTTCCCTACTGTTGCACTCACCGGAGCGGGTATTCATTTTTTTACCCCTCCACTATCCAACACTTATCCTACTGTTGCCCTCTTTGGAGTGGGAATAGTAATTTTTACCCATCCACTATCCAACATTTTCCCTACTGTTGCACTCTTTGGAGTGGGAATAGTAATTTTTGCCTCTCCACTATCCAACACTTTCCCTACTGTTGCACTCACTAGAGTGGGAATAGTATTTTTTACCCCTCTGCTATCCAACACTTTCCCTACTGTTGGACTCACTGGAGTGGGTATAGTAAAGTGTTCCCCCTCCGCTGTCCAACACTTTCCCTACTTTTGCACCCTCTGGAGTGGGAATAGTAAATTGTACCCCTCCGCTATACACCACTTTCCCTACTATTGCACTCACTGGAGTGGTAATAGTAAATTTTACCCCTCCGCTATGCAACACTTTCCCTACTTTTGCACTCACTTGAGTTGGAATAGTAACTTTTATTCCTTTGCTATCAAACAATTTCCCTACCGTTGAACTCACTGGAGTGGGAATTTTAATTTTTACCCATCCGCTATCCAACACTTTCCCTACTTTTGCACTCACCGGAGCAGGAATAACATTTTTTACCCCTCCGGCATCCAACACTTATCCTACTGTTGCACTCTTTGGAGTGGGAATAGTATTTTTTACCCGTCCACTATCCAGCACTTTCCCTACTGTTGCACTCTTTGAAGTGGGAATAGTAATTTTTGCACCCGCAATCCAACCCTTTTTCCTACTGTTTCTCCCACTGGAGTGGGTATCGTAATGTTTGCCTCTCTGCTATCCAACACTTTCCCTACTGTTGCACTCACTGGAGTGAGAATGGTAATTTGTACCCCTCCACTATCCAACACTTTCCCTACTGTTGCACTGTTGGAGTGGGAATAGTAATTTTTACCACTCTGCTACTTAACACTTTCCCTACTGTTGCACTCCTTGGAGTGGGAATAGTAATTGCCACCCCTCTGCTATCCAACACTATCCCTATTGTTGCACTCACTGGAGTTGAAATAGTAAATTGAATTCCTCCGCTATCCAACACTTACCATACTGTTGCTCTCACTGGAGTGGGAATAGTAATTCACCCCCCTCCACTATCCAACACTTTCCCTATTGTAGCATTCACTGGATTTGGAATAGTATATATAATTACTCCGTTATCCAACAGTTACCCTACTGTTGCTCTCACTACAGTGGGAATAGTAATTTTCCCCCTTCGGCTATCCAACACTTTCCCTATTGTTGCACTTACTGGAGTTGAACTAGTAAATTGAATGACTCCGCTATCCAACACTTACCCTACTGTTGCTCTCACTGGAGTGGAAATAGTAATTCCCCCCCCCCTTCGCTATCCAACACTTTCCCCATTGTTGCACTCACTGGAGTTGGAATAGTATATATAATTACTCTGCTATCCAACATTTACCCTACTGTTGCTCTCAATGGAGTGGGAATAGTAATTTCCCCCCTCCGCTATCCAACACTCTCCCTATTGTTGCCCTTACTGGAGTTGGAATAGTAAATTTAATTTCCCAGCTATCCAACACTTGCCCTACTGTTGCACTCATTGGAGAGGGAATAGTACATTTTACCCCTCCGCTATCCAACATTTTCCCTACTGTTGCACTTACTGGAGTGGGAATAGTACATTTTAACCCTCCACTATACAACACTTTCCCTACCGTTGCACTCACTGGAGTGCGAATAGTAATTTTTACCCCTCAGCTATCCAACACTTTCCCTACTGTTGCACTCACCGTAGCGGGTATACATTTTTTTACCCCTCCACTATCCAACACTTATCCTACTGTTGCACTCTTTGGAGTGGGAATAGTAATTTTTTACCCATCCACTATCCAACATTTTCCCTACTGTTGCACTCTTTGGAGTGGGAATAGTAATTTTTGCTTCTCCACTAGCCAACACTTTCCCTACTGTTGCACTCACTAGAGTGGGAATAGTAATTTTTACCCCTCTGCTATCCAACACTTTCCCTACTGTTGGACTCACTGGAGTGGGAATAGTAAAGTTTTCCCCCTCCGCTGTCCAACACTTTCCCTACTGTTGCACCCTCTGGAGTGGGAATAGTAAATTTTACCCCTCCGCTATACACCACTTTCCCTACTATTGCACTCACTGGAGTGGTAATAGTAAATTTTACCCCTTCGCTATGCAACACTTTCCCTACTTTTGCACTCACTTGAGTTGGAATAGTAACTTTTATTCCTTTGCTATCCAACACTTTCCCAACCGTTGCACTCTTTGGAGTGGGAATAGTAATTTTTACCCGTCCGCTATCCAACACTTTCCCTACTGTTGCACTCTTTGAAGTGGGAATAGTAATTTTTGCACCCGCTATCCAACACTTTTTCCTACTGTTTCTCCCACTGGAGTGGGAATCGTAATGTTTGCCCCTCTGCTATCCAACACATTCCCTACTGTTGCACTCACTGGAGTTGGAGTAGTAATTTTTACCCATCCAACACTGTCCCTACTGTTGGAGTCACTGGAGTGAGAATAGTAATTTGTACCCCTCCACTATCCAACACATTCCCTACTGTTGCACTGTTGGAGTGGGAATAGTAATTTTGACCACTCTACTATCCAACACTTTCCCTATTGTTGCACTCACTGGAGTTGAAATAGTAAATTGAATTACTCCGCTATCCAACACTTACCCTACTGTTGCTCTCACTGGAGTGGGAATAGTAATTCACCCCCCTCCGCTATCCAACACTTTCCCCATTGTTGCACTCACTGGATTTGGAATAGTATATATTATTACTCCGTTATCCAACAGTTACCCTACTGTTGCTCTCACTAAAGTGGGAATAGTAATTTTCCCCCGTCGGCTATCCAACACTTTCCCTATTGTTGCACTCCCTGGAGTTGAACTAGTAAATTGAATGACTCCGCTATCCAACACTTACCCTACTGTTGCTCTCACTAGAGTGGGAATAGTAATTTCCCCCCTCTGCTATCCAACACTTTCACCATTGTTGCACTCACTGGAGTTGGAATAGTATATATAATTACTCTGCTATCCAACACTTACCCTACTGTTGCTCTCACTGGAGTGGAAATAGTAATTCCCCCCCCCCTTCGCTATCCAACACTTTCCCCATTGTTGCACTCACTGGAGTTGGAACAGTATATATAATTACTCTGCTATCCAACATTTACCCTACTGTTGCTCTCAATGGAGTGGGAATAGTAATTTCCCCCTTCCGCTATCCAACACTCTCCCTATTGTTGCCCTTACAGGAGTTGGAATAGTAAATTTAATTTCCCAGCTATCCAACACTTGCCCTACTGTTGCACTCATTGGAGAGGGAATAGTACATTTTACCCCTCCGCTATCCAACATTTTCCCTACTGTTGCACTTACTGGAGTGGGAATAGTACATTTTAACCCTCCACTATACAACACTTTCCCTACCGTTGCACTCACTGGAGTGCGAATAGTAATTTTTACCCCTCAGCTATCCAACACTTTCCCTACTGTTGCACTCACCGTAGAGTGTATACATTTTTTTACCCCTCCACTATCCAACACTTATTCTACTGTTGCACTCTTTGGAGTGGGAATAGTGATTTTTTACCCATCCACTATCCAACATTTTCCCTACTGTTGCACTCTTTGGAGTGGGAATAGTATTTTTTGCCTCTCCACTATCCAACACTTTCCCTACTGTTGCACCCACTAGAGTGGGAATAGTTATTTTTACCCCTCTGCTATCCAACACTTTCCCTGCTGTTGGACTCACTGGAGTGGGAATAGTAAAGTTTTCCCCCTCCGCTGTCCAACACTTTCCCTACTGTTGCACCCTCTGGAGTGGGAATAGTAAATTTTACCCCTCCGCTATACACCACTTTCCCTACTATTGCACTCACTGGAGTGGTAATAGTAAATTTTACCCCTCCGCTATGCAACACTTTCCCTACTTTTGCACTCACTTGAGTTGGAATAGTAACTTGTATTCCTTTGCTATCCAACACTTTCCCAATCGTTGCCCTCTTTGGAGTGGGAATAGTAATTTTTACCCGTCCGCTATCCAACACTTTCCCTACTGTTGCACTCTTTGAAGTGGGAATAGTAATTTTTGCACCCGCTATCCAACACTTTTTCCTACTGTTTCTCCCACTGTAGTGGGAATCGTAATGTTTGCCCCTCTGCTATCCAACACATTCCCTACTGTTGCACTCACTGGAGTTGGAGTAGTAATTTTTACCCATCCAACACTGTCTCTACTGTTGCAGTCACTGGAGTGAGAATAGAAATTTGTACCCCTCCACTATCCAACACTTTCCCTACTGTTGCACTGTTGGAGTGGGAATAGTAATTTTGACCACTCTACTATCCAACACTTTCCCTATTGTTGCACTCACTGGAGTTGAAATAGTAAATTGCATTACTCCGCTATCCAACACTTACCCTACTGTTGCTCTCACTGGAGTGGGAATAGTAATTCACCCCCCTCCGCTATCCAACACTTTCCCCATTGTTGCACTCACTGGATTTGGAATAGTATATATTATTACTCCGCTATCCAACACTTACCCTACTGTTGCTCTCAATAGAGTGGGAATAGTAATTTCCCCCCTCTGCTATCCAACACTTTCCCCATTGTTGCACTCACTGGAGTTGGAATAGTATATATAATTACTCTGCTATCCAACACTTACCCTACTGTTGCTCTCACTGGAGTGGGAATAGTAATTTCCCCCCTCTGCTATCCAACACTTTCCCTATTGTTGCACTCACTGGAGTTGGAATAGTAAATTTAATTTCCCAGCTATCCAACACTTACCCTACTGTTGCTCTCACTGGAGTGGGAATAGTAATTTCCCCCTCCGCTATCCAACACTTTCCCTATTGTTGCACTCACTGGAGTTGGAATAGTAAATTTAATTTCCCAGCTATCCAACACTTACCCTACTGTTGCTCTCACTGGAGTGGAAATAGTAATTCCCCCCCCCCCCCTTCGCTATCCAACACTTTCCCCATTGTTGCACTCACTGGAGTTGGAACAGTATATATAATTACTCTGCTATCCAACATTTACCCTACTGTTGCTCTCAATGGAGAGGGAATAGTACATTTTACCCCTCCGCTATCCAAAATTTTCCCTACTGTTGCACTTACTGGAGTGGGAATAGTACATTTTAACCCTCCACTATACAACACTTTCCCTACCGTTGCACTCACTGGAGTGCGAATAGTAATTTTTACCCCTCAGCTATCCAACACTTTCCCTACTGTTGCACTCACCGTAGCGGGTATACATTTTTTTACCCCTCCACTATCCAACACTTATCCTACTGTTGCACTCTTTGGAGTGGGAATAGTGATTTTTTACCCATCCACTATCCAACATTTTCCCTACTGTTGCACTCTTTGGAGTGGGAATAGTAATGTTTGCCTCTCCACTATCCAACACTTTCCTTACTGTTGCACTCTCTAGAGTAGGAATAGTAATTTTTACCCCTCTGCTATCCAACACTTTCCCTACTGTTGGACTCACTGGAGTGGGAATAGTAAAGTTTTCCCCCTCCGCTGTCCAACACTTTCCCTACTGTTGCACCCTCTGGAGTGGGAATAGTAAATTTTACCCCTCCGCTATACACCACTTTCCCTACTATTGTACTCACTGGAGTGATAATAGTAAATTTTACCCCTCCGCTATGCAACACTTTCCCTACTTTTGCACTCACTTGAGTTGGAATAGTAACTTTTATTCCTTTGCTATCCAACACTTTCCCAACCGTTGCACTCTTTAGAGTGGGAATAGTAATTTTTACCCGTCCGCTATCCAACACTTTCCCTACTGTTGCACTCTTTGAAGTGGGAATAGTAATTTTTGCACCCGCTATCCAACACTTTTTCCTACTGTTTCTCCCACTGGAGTGGGAATCGTAATGTTTGCCCCTCTGCTATCCAACACATTCCCTACTGTTGCACTCACTGGAGTTGGAGTAGTAATTTTTACCCATCCAACACTGTCCCTACTGTTGCAGTCACTGGAGTGAGAATAGTAATTTGTACCCCTCCACTATCCAACACATTCCCTACTGTTGCACTGTTGGAGTGGGAATAGTAATTTTGACCACTCTACTATCCAACACTTTCCCTATTGTTGCACTCACTGGAGTTGAAATAGTAAATTGAATTACTCCGCTATCCAACACTTACCCTACTGTTGCTCTCACTGGAGTGGGAATAGTAATTCACCCCCCTCCGCTATCCAACACTTTCCCCATTGTTGCACTCACTGGATTTGGAATAGTATATATTATTACTCCGTTATCCAACAGTTACCCTACTGTTGCTCTCACTAAAGTGGGAATAGTAATTTTCCTCCGTCGGCTATCCAACACTTTCCCTATTGTTGCACTCCCTGGAGTTGAACCTGTAAATTGAATGACTCCGCTATCCAACACTTACCCTACTGTTGCTCTGACTGGAGTGGGAATAGTAATTTCCCCCCCCCTCCGCTATCCAACACTTTCCCCATTGTTGCACTCACTGGAGTTGGAATAGTATATATAATTACTCTGCTATCCAACATTTACCTTACTGTTGCTCTCAATGGAGTGGGAATAGTAATTTCCCCCCTCCGCTATCCAACACTTTCCCTATTGTTGCACTCACTGGAGTTGGAATAGTAAATTTAATTTCCCAGCTATCCAACACTTACCCTACTGTTGCACTCATTGGAGAGGGAATAGTACATTTTACCGCTCCGCTATCCAACACTTTCCCTACTGTTGCACTTACTGGAGTGGGAATAGTACATTTTACCCCTCCACTATACAACACTTTCCCTACCGTTGCACTCACTGGAGTGCGAATAGTAATTTTTACCCCTCAGCTATCCAACACTTTCCCTACTGTTGCACTCACTGTAGTGGGTATACATTTTTTTACCCCTCCACTATCCAACACTTATCCTACTGTTGCACTCTTTGGAGTGGGAATAGTAATTTTTTACCTATCCACTATTCAACATTTTCCCTACTGTTGCACTCTTTGGAGTGGGAATAGTAATTTTTGCCTCTCCACTATCCAACACTTTCCCTACTGTTGCACTCATTAGAGTGGGAATAGTAATTTTTACCCCTCTGCTATCCAACACTTTCCCTACTGTTGGACTCACTGGAGTGGGAATAATAAAGTTTTCCCCCTCCGCTGTCCAACACTTTCCCTACTGTTGCACCCTCTGGAGTGGGAATAGTACATTTTACCCCTCCGCTATACACCACTCTCCCTACTATTGCACTCACTGGAGGGGTAATAGTAAATTTTACCCCTCTGCTATGCAACACTTTCCCTACTTTTGCACTCACTTGAGTTGGAATGGTAACTTTTATTCCTTTGCTATCCAACACTTTCCCTACCGTTGCACTCACTGGGTTGGGAATAGTAATTTTTACCCCCTCCGCTATCCAACACTTTCCCTACTTTTGCACTCACCGGAGCAGTAAATAAATTTTTTTACCCCTCCGCTAGCCAACACTTATGCTACTGTTGCACTCTTTGGAGTGGGAATAGTAATTTTTACCCATCCACTATTCAACACTTTCCGTACTGTTGCACTCTTTCAAGTGGGAATAGTAATTTTTGAACCCGCTATCCAACACTTTTTCCTACTGTTTCTCCAACTGGAGTGGCACTCGTAATGTTTGCCTCTCTGCTATCCAACACTTTCCCTGCTGTTGCACTCAATGGAGTTGGAGTAGTAATTTCTACCCCTCCAACATCCAACACTGTCCATACTGTTGCAGTCACTGGAGTGAGAATAGTTATTTGTACCCCTCCACTATACACCACTTTCCCTACTATTGCACTCACTGGAGTGGTAATAGTAAATTTTACCCCTCCGCTATGCAACACTTTCCCTACTTTTGCACTCACTTGAGTTGGAATAGTAACTTTTATTCCTTTGCTATCCAACACTTTCCCTACCGTTGCACTCACTGGAGTGGTAATAGTAATTTTTACCCCCTCCGCTATCCAACACTTTCCCTACTTTTGCACTCACCGGAGCAGTAAATACATTTTTTTACCCCTCCGCTAGCCAACACTTATCCTACTGTTGCACTCTTTGGAGTGGAAATAGTAATTTTTACCCATCCACTATTCAACACTTTCAGTACTGTTGCACTCTTTGAAGTGGGAATAGTAATTTTTGAACCCGCTATCCAACACTTTTTCCTACTGTTTCTCCAACTGGAGTGGGAATCGTAATGTTTGCCTCTCTGCTATCCAACACTTTCCCTACTGTTGCACTCACTGGAGTTGGAGTAGTAATTTCTACCCCTCCAACATCCAACACTGTCCATACTGTTGCAGTCACTGGAGTGAGAATAGTAATTTGTACCCCTCCACTATCCAACACTTTCCCTACTGTTGCACTGTTGGAGTGGGAATAGTAATTTTTACCACTCTGCTATCTAACACTTTCCCTACTGTTGCACTCACCGGAGCGGGTATTCATTTTTTTACCCCTCCACTATCTAACACTTATCCTACTGTTGCACTCTTTGGAGTGGGAATAGTAATTTTTACCCATCCACTATCCAACATTTTCCCTACTGTTGCACTCTTTGGAGTGGGAATAGTAATTTTTGCCTCTCCACTATCCAACACTTTCCCTACTGTTGCACTCACTAGAGTGGGAATAGTATTTTTTACCCCTCTGCTATCCAACACTTTCCCTACTGTTGGACTCACTGGAGTGGGTATAGTAAAGTGTTCCCCCTCCGCTGTCCAACACTTTCCCTACTGTTGCACCCTCTGGAGTGGGAATAGTTAATTGTACCCCTCTGCTATACACCACTTTCCCTACTATTGCACTCACTGGAGTGGTAATAGTAAATTTTACCCCTCCGCTATGCAACACTTTCCCTACTTTTGCACTCACTTGAGTTGGAATAGTAACTTTTATTCCTTTGCTATCAAACAATTTCCCTACCGTTGAACTCACTGGAGTGGGAATTTTAATTTTTACCCATCCGCTATCCAACACTTTCCCTACTTTTGCACTCACCGGAGCAGGAATAACATTTTTTACCCCTCCGGTATCCAACACTTATCCTACTGTTGCACTCTTTGGAGTGGGAATAGTATTTTTTACCCGTCCACTATCCAGCACTTTCCCTACTGTTGCACTCTTTGAAGTGGGAATAGTAATTTTTGCACCCGCAATCCAACCCTTTTTCCTACTGTTTCTCCCACTGGAGTGGGTATCGTAATGTTTGCCTCTCTGCTATCCAACACTTTCCCTACTGTTGCACTCACTGGAGTGAGAATGGTAATTTGTACCCCTCCACTATCCAACACTTTCCCTACTGTTGCACTGTTGGAGTGGGAATAGTAATTTTTACCACTCTGCTACTTAACACTTTCCCTACTGTTGCACTCCTTGGAGTGGGAATAGTAATTGCCACCCCTCTGCTATCCAACACTATCCCTATTGTTGCACTCACTGGAGTTGAAATAGTAAATTGAATTCCTCCGCTATCCAACACTTACCGTACTGTTGCTCTCACTGGAGTGGGAATAGTAATTCACCCCCCTCCACTATCCAACACTTTCCCTATTGTAGCATTCACTGGATTTGGAATAGTATATATAATTACTCCGTTATCCAACAGTTGCCCTACTGTTGCTCTCACTACAGTGGGAATAGTAATTTTCCCCCTTCGGCTATCCAACACTTTCCCTATTGTTGCACTTACTGGAGTTGAACTAGTAAATTGAATGACTCCGCTATCCAACACTTACCCTACTGTTGCTCTCCCTGGAGTGGAAATAGTAATTCCCCCCCCCCCCTTCGCTATCCAACACTTTCCCCATTGTTGCACTCACTGGAGTTGGAATAGTATATATAATTACTCTGCTATCCAACATTTACCCTACTGTTGTTCTCAATGGAGTGGGAATAGTAATTTCCCCCCTCCGCTATCCAACACTCTCCCTATTGTTGCCCTTACTGGAGTTGGAATAGTACATTTAATTTCCCAGCTATCCAACACTTGCCCTACTGTTGCACTCATTGGAGAGGGAATAGTACATTTTACCCCTCCGCTATCCAACATTTTCCCTACTGTTGCACTTACTGGAGTGGGAATAGTACATTTTAACCCTCCACTATACAACACTTTCCCTACCGTTGCACTCACTGGAGTGCGAATAGTAATTTTTACCCCTCAGCTATCCAACACTTTCCCTACTGTTGCACTCACCGTAGCGGGTATACATTTTTTTACCCCTCCACTATCCAACACTTATCCTACTGTTGCACTCTTTGGAGTGGGAATAGTGATTTTTTACCCATCCACTATCCAACATTTTCCCTACTGTTGCACTCTTTGGAGTGGGAATAGTAATGTTTGCCTCTCCACTATCCAACACTTTCCTTACTGTTGCACTCACTAGAGTGGGAATAGTAATTTTTACCCCTCTGCTATCCAACACTTTCCCTACTGTTGGACTCACTGGAGTGGGAATAGTAAAGTTTTCCCCCTCCGCTGTCCAACACTTTCCCTACTGTTGCACCCTCTGGAGTGGGAATAGTAAATTTTACCCCTCCGCTATACACCACTTTCCCTACTATTGCACTCACTGGAGTGGTATTAGTAAATTTTACCCCTTAGCTATGCAACACTTTCCCTACTTTTGCACTCACTTGAGTTGGAATAGTAACTTTTATTCCTTTGCTATCCAACACTTTCCCAACCATTGCACTCTTTGGAGTGGGAATAGTAATTTTTACCCGTCCGCTATCCAGCACTTTCCCTACTGTTGCACTCTTTGAAGTGGGAATAGTAATTTTTGCACCCGCTATCCAACACTTTTTCCTACTGTTTCTCCCACTGGAGTGGGAATCATAATGTTTGCCCCTCTGCTATCCAACACATTCCCTACTGTTGCACTCACTGGAGTTGGAGTAGTAATTTTTACCCATCCAACACTGTCCCTACTGTTGGAGTCACTGGAGTGAGAATAGTAATTTGTACCCCTCCACTATCCAACACATTCCCTACTGTTGCACTGTTGGAGTGGGAATAGTAATTTTGACCACTCTACTATCCAACACTTTCCCTATTGTTGCACTCACTGGAGTTGAAATAGTAAATTGAATTACTCCGCTATCCAACACTTACCCTACTGTTGCTCTCACTGGAGTGGGAATAGTAATTCACCCCCCTCCGCTATCCAACACTTTCCCCATTGTTGCACTCACTGGATTTGGAATAGTATATATTATTACTCCGTTATCCAACAGTTACCCTACTGTTGCTCTCACTAAAGTGGGAATAGTAATTTTCCCCCGTCGGCTATCCAACACTTTCCCTATTGTTGCACTCCCTGGAGTTGAACTAGTAAATTGAATGACTCCGCTATCCAACACTTACCCTACTGTTGCTCTCACTAGAGTGGGAATAGTAATTTCCCCCCTCTGCTATCCAACACTTTCCCCATTGTTGCACTCACTGGAGTTGGAATAGTATATATAATTACTCTGCTATCCAACACTTACCCTACTGTTGCTCTCACTGGAGTGGGAATAGTAATTTCCCCCCTCTGCTATCCAACACTTTCCCTATTGTTGCAATCACTGGAGTTGGAATAGTAAATTTAATTTCCCAGCTATCCAACACTTACCCTACTGTTGCTCTCACTGGAGTGGGAATGGTAATTTCCCCCTCCGCTATACAACACTTTCCCTATTGTTGCACTCACTGGAGTTGGAATAGTAAATTTAATTTCCCAGCTATCCAACACTTACCCTACTGTTGCTCTCACTGGAGTGGGAATAGTAATTCACCCCCTCCACTATCCAACACTTTCCCTATTGTAGCATTCCCTGGATTTGGAATAGTATATATAATTACTCCGTTATCCAACAGTTACCCTACTGTTGCTCTCACTACAGTGGGAATAGTAATTTTCCCCCTTCGTCTATCCAACACTTTCCCTATTGTTGCACTTACTGGAGTTGAACTAGTAAATTGAATGACTCCGCTATCCAACACTTACCCTACTGTTGCTCTCACTGGAGTGGGAATAGTAATTTCCCCCTCCGCTATCCAACACTTTCCCTATTGTTGCACTCACTGGAGTTGGAATAGTAAATTTAATTTCCCAGCTATCCAACACTTACCCTACTGTTGCTCTCACTGGAGTGGAAATAGTAATCCCCCCCCCCTTCGCTATCCAACACTTTCCCCATTGTTGCACTCACTGGAGTTGGAACAGTATATATAATTACTCTGCTATCCAACATTTACCCTACTGTTGCTCTCAATGGAGTGGGAATAGTAATTTCCCCCCTCCGCTATCCAACACTCTCCCTATTGTTGCCCTTACTGGAGTTGGAATAGTAAATTTAATTTCCCAGCTATCCAACACTTGCCCTACTGTTGCACTCATTGGAGAGGGAATAATACATTTTACCCCTCCGCTATCCAACATTTTCCCTACTGTTGCACTTACTGGAGTGGGAATAGTACATTTTAACGCTCCACTATACAACACTTTCCCTACCGTTGCACTCACTGGAGTGCGAATAGTAATTTTTACCCCTCCACTATCCAACACTTATCCTACTATTGCACTCTTTGGAGTGGGAATAGTGATTTTTTACCCATCCACTATCCAACTTTTCCCTACTGTTGCACTCTTTGGAGTGGGAATAGTATTTTTTGCCTCTCCACTATCCAACACTTTCCCTACTGTTGCACCCACTAGAGTGGGAATAGTAATTTTTACCCCTCTGCTATCCAACACTTTCCCTACTGTTGGACTCACTGGAGTGGGAATAGTAAAGTTTTCCCCCTCCGCTGTCCAACACTTTCCCTACTGTTGCACCCTCTGGAGTGGGAATAGTAAATTTTACCCCTCCGCTATACACCACTTTCCCTACTATTGCACTCACTGGAGTGGTAATAGTAAATTTTACCCCTCCGCTATGCAACACTTTCCCTACTTTTGCACTCACTTGAGTTGGAATAGTAACTTGTATTCCTTTGCTATCCAACACTTTCCCAACCGTTGCCCTCTTTGGAGTGGGAATAGTAATTTTTACCCGTCCGCTATCCAACACTTTCCCTACTGTTGCACTCTTTGAAGTGGGAATAGTAATTTTTGCACCCGCTATCCAACACTTTGTCCTACTGTTTCTCCCACTGTAGTGGGAATCATAATGTTTGCCCCTCTGCTATCCAACACATTCCCTACTGTTGCACTCACTGGAGTTGGAGTAGTAATTTTTACCCATCCAACACTGTCTCTACTGTTGCAGTCACTGGAGTGAGAATAGAAATTTGTACCCCTCCACTATCCAACACTTTCCCTACTGTTGCACTGTTGGAGTGGGAATAGTAATTTTGACCACTCTACTATCCAACACTTTCCCTATTGTTGCACTCACTGGAGTTGAAATAGTAAATTGAATTACTCCGCTATCCAACACTTACCCTACTGTTGCTCTCACTGGAGTGGGAATAGTAATTCACCCCCCTCCGCTATCCAACACTTTCCCCATTGTTGCACTCACTGGATTTGGAATAGTATATACTATTACTCCGTTATCCAACAGTTACCCTACTGTTGCTCTCACTAAAGTGGGAATAGTAATTTTCCCCCGTCGGCTATCCAACACTTTCCCTATTGTTGCACTCCCTGGAGTTGAACTAGTAAATTGAATGACTCCGCTATCCAACACTTACCCTACTGTTGCTCTCACTAGAGTGGGAATAGTAATTTCCCCCTCTGCTATCCAACACTTTCCCCATTGTTGCACTCACTGGAGTTGGAATAGTATATATAATTACTCTGCTATCCAACACTTACCCTACTGTTGCTCTCACTGGAGTGGGAATAGTAATTTCCCCCCTCTGCTATCCAACACTTTCCCTATTGTTGCACTCACTGGAGTTGGAATAGTAAATTTAATTTCCCAGCTATCCAACACTTACCCTACTGTTGCTCTCACTGGAGTGGGAATAGTAATTTCCCCCTCCGCTATCCAACACTTTCCCTATTGTTGCACTCACTGGAGTTGGAATAGTAAATTTAATTTCCCAGCTATCCAACACTTACCCTACTGTAGCTCTCACTGGAGTGGGAATAGTAATTTCCCCCTCCGCTATCCAACACTTTCCCTATTGTTGCACTCACTTGAGTTGGAATAGTAACTTTTATTCCTTTGCTATCAAACACTTTCCCTACCGTTGCACTCACTGGAGTGGGAATTGTAATTTTTACCCCTCCGCTATCCAACACTTTCCCTACTTTTGCACTCACCGGAGCAGGAATAACAATTTTTACCCCTCCGGTATCCAACACTTATCCTACTGTTGCACTCTTTGAAGTGGGAATAGTAATTTTTGCACCCGCTATCCAACCCTTTTTCCTACTGTTTCTCCCACTGGAGTGGGAATCGTAATGTTTGCCTCTCTGCTATCCAACACTTTCCCTACTGTTGCACTCACTGGAGTGAAAATGGTAATTTGTACCCCTCCACTATCCAACACTTTCCCTACTGTTGCACTGTTGGAGTGGGAATAGTAATTTTTACCACTCTGCTATTTAACACTTTCCCTACTGTTGCACTCCTTGGAGTGGGAATAGTAATTGCTACCCCTCTGCTATCCAACACTATCCCTATTGTTGCACTCACTGGATTTGAAATAGTAAATTGAATTCCTCCGCTATCCAACACTTACCGTACTGTTGCTCTCACTGGAGTGGGAATAGTAATTCACCCCCCTCCACTATCCAACACTTTCCCTATTGTAGCATTCACTGGATTTGGAATAGTATATATCATTACTCCATTATCCAACAGTTACCCTACTGTTGCTCTCACTAAAGTGGGAATAGTAATTTTCCCCCGTCGGCTATCCAACACTTTCCCTATTGTTGCACTCACTGGAGTTGAACTAGTAAATTGAATGACTCCGCTATCCAACACTTACCCTACTGTTGCTCTCACTGGAGTGGAAATAGTAATTCCCCCCCCTCCGCTATCCAACACTTTCCCCAGTGTTGCACTCACTGGAGTTGGAATAGTATATATGATTACTCTGCTATCCAACATTTACCCTACTGTTGCTCTCAATGGAGTGGGAATAGTAATTTCCCCCCTCCGCTATCCAACACTCTCCCTATTGTTGCACTCACTGGAGTTGGAATAGTAAATTTAATTTCCCATCTATCCAACACTTACCCTACTGTTGCACTCATTGGAGAGGGAATAGTACATTTTACCCCTCCGCTATCCAACACTTTCCCTACTGTTGCACTTACTGGAGTGGGAATAGTACATTTTACCCCTCCACTATACAACACTTTCCCTACCGTTGCACTCACTGGAGTGCGAATAGTAATTTTTACCCCTCAGCTATCCAACACTTTCCCTACTGTTGCACTCACCGTAGCGGGTATACATTTTTTTACCCCTCCACTATCCAACACTTATCCTACTGTTGCACTCTTTGGAGTGGGAATAGTAATTTTTTACCCATCCACTATCCAACATTTTCCCTACTGTTGCACTCTTTGGAGTGGGAATAGTAATTTTTGCTTCTCCACTAGCCAACACTTTCCCTACTGTTGCACTCACTAGAGTGGGAATAGTAATTTTTACCCCTCTGCTATCCAACACTTTCCCTACTGTTGGACTCACTGGAGTGAGAATAGTAAAGTTTTCCCCCTCCGCTGTCCAACACTTTCCCTACTGTTGCACCCTCTGGAGTGGGAATAGTAAATTTTACCCCTCCGCTATACACCACTTTCCCTACTATTGCACTCACTGGAGTGGTAATAGTAAATTTTACCCCTCCACTATGCAACACTTTCCCTACTTTTGCACTCACTTGAGTTAAAATAGTAACTTTTATTCCTTTGCTATCCAACACTTTCCCAACCGTTGCAATCTTTGGAGTGGGAATAGTAATTTTTACCCGTCCGCTATCCAACACTTTCCCTACTGTTGCACTCTTTGAAGTGGGAATAGTAATTTTTGCACCCGCTATCCAACACTTTTTCCTACTGTTTCTCCCACTGGAGTGGGAATCGTAATGTTTGCCCCTCTGCTATCCAACACATTCCCTACTGTTGCACTCACTGGAGTTGGAGTCGTAACTTTTACCCATCCAACACTGTCCCTACTGTTGCAGTCACTGGAGTGAGAATAGTAATTTGTACCCCTCCACTATCCAACACTTTCCCTACTGTTGCACTGTTGGAGTGGGAATAGTAATTTTGACCACTTTACTATCCAACACTTTCCCTATTGTTGCACTCACTGGAGTTGAAATAGTAAATTGAATTACTCCGCTATCCAACACTTACCCTACTGTTGCTCTCAGTGGAGTGGGAATCGTAATTCACCCCCCTCCGCTATCCAACACTTTCCCCATTGTTTCACTCACTGGATTTGGAATAGTATATATTATTACTCCGTTATCCAACAGTTACCCTACTTTTGCTCTCACTAAAGTGGGAATAGTAATTTTCCCCCGTCGGCTATCCAACACTTTCCCTATTGTTGCACACCCTGGAGTTTAACTAGTAAATTGAATGACTCCGCTATCCAACACTTACCCTACTGTTGCTCTCACTAGAGTGGGAATAGTAATTTCCCTCCCTCCGCTATACAACACTTTCCCCATTGTTGCACTCACTGGAGTTGGAATAGTATATATAAGTACTCTGCTATCCAACACTTACCCTACTGTTGCTCTCACTGGAGTGGGAATAGTAATTTCCCCCTCCGCTATCCAACACTTTCCCTATTGTTGCACTCACTGGAGTTGGAATAGTAAATTTAATTTCCCAGCTATCCAACACTTACCCTACTGTTGCTCTCACTGGAGTGGGAATAGTAATTTCCCCCTCCGTTATCCAACAATTTCCCTATTGTTGCACTCACTGGAGTTGGAATAGTAAATTTAATTTCCCAGCTATCCAACACTTACCCTACTGTTGCACTCATTGGAGAGGGAATAGTTATTTTTACTCCTTTGCTATCCAACACTTTCCCTACTGTTGTACTGATTATATTGTGAAATTTAAGTTCAAATATTTTTTAATAGTTTCATGTTTTAATTTATAGATTTTTTGTTTTTTATATTTTAAATCTTTAATATATATTAACTTGTATTCATAAATAAAAAATAATAATGTATTCATTGTTTTAAAGTGAATATATGTATAAATTATTAAGTTTGTGTGTTTATTTATTTTTATTAAGTTTATTTGTTATATTTTATTAAAATGTACATGAAATGTATTTTATTTTGCTAAAATTGTATTTTATACTTAATACATGTAATATAATATTTTATTTTATATCTATATACTTGTTGATATTTAATACATCTATATGTTTTTTACATCGAAATTTTTTAGTCTATATGTTTGTACTTACTGGATATTTTTGTTGTCAATATTTTTTTACTCGATATTTTTACATCGATAGTTTTTTACATTGATGTTGTCAGTGAACCGTGTTGTCCCCACATAAAGGGCTGTATACCCCCATATGGTGAGACTGGAGCCAGGACAGGAAAGGCATGGGCTCTGTGGACTTCAAATACCTCTCTTTGAAGTCCCTTCCACTTCAAAGGCACAACTGAATATAAGTACTTGACATCTGACACCACTGCTTCAGTACACTTCTGGATCTGTGGATAATCTGGCAGGAAGAAGGATATCTATGCTGCTGAAAGGACTGCCACTCTACTGGACTGCTACTCTGCTGGACACCTGCTCTGCTGATCTGCAGCAAGCTGCCCTCTTGCCTGGGAAGGACTGGACCTGCATCTCTCCAACCAAGAACCAAAGGAACTCCAATGGCTTGATGTCTTGCCTCCTGTTTGAAGTCTCAGGGACATCAAAGACTTCCAACCACCCACCTACAACACCTGCACTCTGCCACCTGAGAGTCTTGACTTGCCAAGTGGTGCCAATCCAGTCCTGGGCCCTTGAAAGTGTATATAAAGTGCTACAACTGCCAAAATCCATGCATTGACATTGTTGCGCCGGTTAGAACTGGTGCATCTCCATCGACTCGGATACATCGCTGCTGCTGCGAGGATTGAGGACATCGCATCTCCATCTATGCTAACACCGACGCATCAGTGCTGCTGCAAGGATCGAGGACATCACATCATGGTGCAGCAGATCACCTCCATTCCTGACACATCTCTGACTTTGCATTGCTCGGGGCAAATGCTTCGCCTACATCTTAAGGATCAACACTGAAATCGCCTCCTTTGCTCTCCACATCTCGTTCTCGACGCAACAGCGAACCAATGTACTATTTCAGTGGCCCAAGAATGGTTCCTGTATCTGACCCACACTCCTTTGCTTTTGACCTGGTCTAGCATGACCATATAGCCCCAGTTTCTGCTTTTAAGCACTGCATTTCAGTTTATTCTTTAAAAATACATAACTTCCCTGGATGTTTTTTGTTTTGCTCTTGTTTTGTTCAATAGATTAAGTTGTATTTTTCTAACCAGGTGTGGTATCTTTCTGTGTGGCATTTTTCACTGGTTTCACTGGTTTTACCATTTGAAGTGTTGCACAAGTAGTTTATACATTGCCCCTTAAGTTAAGCCTGACTGCTCCATACCAAGCTACTAGCGGGTGAGCACAGTTTAACTTAGGGTGTGTATCTGACTTACCCAGACTAGGATTGTGGTTCCTGCTTGGATAGGGTGCATACCTCTACCAAATAAAAATGGAATTTCTAACAGTTACCTGCCACTCCATGGTAGGAATGATACCACAACTGTGGACTTAACCGAAATCCAGGAGTTCCATGAGTTCTTCTTATATAAATGGACCTGGATAGATACAAGGATCCAGATCTAAAAATACCTCAGAGCATCCTTTGCAGGTTTTCATTTATTAGGTTGGTGACCCCAGTATGAATAAAAACAAAATGTATAGATAGTAATTGATATTTGTTGTATATTCTGTTCAATCATACATGTAATGCATACTTCTATGAGAATGTAGTAATTAATGAAAAACTTCCATACAATTCTATAGGTTTTGTCAAAACAATTATATCTTTCCCTCCCCGTGCTCTTGTATAAAAGTAAACAATAATGAGTAAGGTCAGAATTGAAGGGTAGCCATGCATATACCGCGGATGTTGATTGAAATATCTACTTTTTAATGTTTGTTTACAGGTAGGTGCCCCCTCAATATGGCTATGATACCCAGATAACCCATATTAGGGCTATGTTAGTTGACTGAATGTATGAAATTCACATATGCATGAATACCATCAGGATGTACCACAGTTACACTGTGGAATGTTTACAACCAAGTATGTTTGGCTCATCATGTGTTTGTACGTAGATTGCAGATGTATCTGTAGGTGAGTGGGTTGTTGCCTTGGCATACATATGCTCGGCAAATCTGGTTCACTATCAGCACATCTGGCACTTTACTATCAAATGTTTTATTTTGGTATGAGGTTATGTGGGCTTCTGGTCTTGTATACATATACCTTCTAATGATCATCAGTATTCTGTTTTATAGATTATGAGCCAAGTCAAGGAACTTAGGGAGGAGAACCAATCCCTTAACTTATAGCATCATCTTGGTGTGGTAGACAGGGAAATTATAGTGAGCCCTGACAAAGGCCGCATGACCCATAGGGGCAGGTATTAGGTCAAAACATGGCTAAGATATATATACACAATGTAAATAATTCAATGATTGCATAAACTATACATAAGATATCAACTACTATCCATACTTTTTGTTTTTAAACATACCCGGTCAGCCTTCTAATAAAAGAAAACCTCTGAAAGATGCCCGAGGTGTTTTTAGATCTAGACCCTTGTCTCTATCCAGTATCATTTCTATAATATCGCCTGAAATTTAGGTGACTCCACCATGGTGGTATCATTCCTACCACAGTGTGGTAGGTCACCTATGATGAAGCGTGCCACAATACAAGTGGGCGAGGGACCTATTCAAATATTTCAGGAAACATGTAAACCATAAGTAATGGACCTTTTCCACAATGGAGGTTTACCCATTAACATAGCCACATCTCTGGGTGGGTACAGGGAGCTCTGACCAGGGGAAGAAAGATATGTTAGATTGATGTAGAGAAGGGCATTGTGGGATAGTTTACATTAAAACATACAAGAAGTGCTCCAAATGTGTTTAGGATCACCCCTGAGAAAGTTTACCATTGTCGAGGGAATAGCCAGGCGTTTCCCCCCAAGCAAAGGCGGGCACTGGGCATTAATGTGTGATCCCCTGTACCCTCGTCAGAAAACCCATGGGCCAGTGAAGATCAGAAGAAGGACTCCCTACTGTCTGAAACCTGAAGGAAGACTTGACCTACTTGCCTTGAACCCAGGACCCAAGAAGTGACTCAGAGGATCAATTGGCTGACTTCCTATTTGAGCTACACAACACAACAAGCTTCTAGAGTCCTTTCCCTGCAACAGCCCAGCCTCTGCTGTAGTGAGTCCTAACCCCCAAGTGGTGCCTTCCAGGTCCTGGACCCTTGACTAGAGTTGGTCTGTACTCCTCCTGTTCCCAAATTGCAAAAATTGGGACATATAAACTTTTTGCCAAAATACTGCTGGAGTATTGTATGAGACAGAGATTGCCATTGAAGATGTGGTCATCGCCTTTGACTCACTGGTCGGCCTCCGCTTGCTGATTTGCCGCGTTGAATGAGATCTGACTTGCACAAAAGTTCTAAAGTAGAGGGCTTCATTGGGACCCACGCTGAGGAGCAAACCATCGACGTTGATGCCATTTGGGCTACAGAATTCATACTTCGCCAACTCAGAGCTTTTCTGCTGTCATGAACAACCACACCGGGAACCCGCTCTTCAGCAACCCATTGTCATATAGCCCAGCGTTGGAACCAACCTGGAGCTTGCCCATCTAGCAATTCATTAACAACCATTTTCCTTCCTAAAAGTTTATAAGTCTGCAGGAAAACTTTCCATCAGAACTAACCTGGTTCCTGTACTCGACCTGCACCTTAACTTTCGACTTTGTCCAGGTCTAGAATGACTAGCAAACCACAGTTGGTGCTTTGTTCTTTTTTGGTGCTTTTTTCACTTTAAACTTTATGAAATTCATATCTACGGTTTTACTTAATGGATATTTTTCATTTTAGTGGCATTTTATTTATTAAAATGTGCTCTTTTTCTAAATTGGTTTCAGTATTTTTCTTGTGTTGTGTTTTAATTGTATTACTGTTTGAGTACTCCAGAAGTACTTCACATAATGTCTCTAAGTTAAGCCTGACTAATTTTGTGCCAAACTACCAGAGCTTTAAGCACATATTTATTTAGTGACTTTATGGTTCACTCAAAATGATTGTGATTATTATTTAAGGTGGGTTGTCACCTCTCTCAACTAATACTCCAATTTCTTACATACACCACAAACAATGAACAGAAAAATGTCTCCAATATATCTAAAGGCCCTGAATGTAATTTCATGGGGAAGCCAATGGGCATCTCCTCTGGGTTCAGCTACTGCAAACCAAAAAATATAGAGTGCTGCAATTATCAAAGGCTCACTCAGAGAGGTGTCATAGTGAGCTACCTCGTGAGTCTATCAGCAGGGGAGTACAATATAGGGTCTCAAAATATTTTGGCAGAGATTCAGATCTACAATTTCAAAGTCTCAAGGGATTAGGGACCCCACAAACTAAACAAATTAAGGTGGACTTCTGGGAAACAAAAGTATCAGGGCTGGCACTGGTGCAGATATGATAATCTGTCTTTTTCCAAAGAGGTGTTTATTGCACTCTGTTCCCAGTAGGTTTATGTAAGGATTAATCTCCAGGACATGCAGTCACAAGGGCTACTAAACATCCCAAATGAGAGGATGCTGAAGAGCAGAGCACCAATGCTAAAACAATATGATTTTCTTCTTACAGGTAGGAGCAGAATCAGACCTTAACTCCTTAAAGATGTTTTGAGGTGAGGCTTGGTAATGTACATTGCAATTGCAACAGTTGCAGTTAAGAGTGAATATTAAGCAAAGGTTCCATGTTACATTGCACATTTAATAATTGCTCATAATGTATTAAAAGTCTTCATGGTGTAAACCTGAATCAATAGAGCCGACTAACCTCTTTATGTTGCTATATTACAAATGTAATGAGTTTCCACCAGAACCCCAGGATGGCTATTTGTCACCATATTAAACATTTTGACTGTTATGCTGTTTTATTTCACATGCATATTTTGGGGTGGTTAGTTTTGAAAATTAATTTTTCTCAAAGAGGGAGATGCGTACCAAGAACAGTAATGGAAATACTAGACCATGCTCTTTGGTTGTCAGTAGAAAAAAATATCTGTATAATTAATAAACACATTGTACGATTAGAAGGGTGAGATTGTTGAAGCTATTCTGTGCAAGATGCAGCTAGCAATGGATGCTTTTTGGAATTAGAATATTCAGATTGTGTTTACATCTCATTAATGTGTTGTTGATTAAACATATGCAATGGTAATGCTGTGTAGAGTAGCTTGAGGTTGTCATTATGATGCTAAAACCCATATTTCAAAGCCATATGTGAAGTATTTCCACAATTTTTATCATTTCACTGGTCCTAAATATATTGTCTTTCCTACTACAGCATTGGATGCAAAAATATACACACAATACAACAATATATAAGTGTGTGGAAAGTGTATTTTCCTATTTATTTTTGTGATTTAGTGTGAGGAGTGGCCACGATTCATTAGAGACAATGACTCAAATGCGTCATTATGTCCCTTTCTTTCCTCGTTCAGTTTGTAATAACATTGTACACTCTGCATATCTGCATGTATCTTGCTACATGCTCTTGTTACATGTTCAGTAGCTACAATAAAGGCACATAATGATATCCAGACCCCAAGGAATTAAGGGCTCATGTACATTTGCAAACCCTCTCAATCAGTAAGTCAAAAGCTTTGTGAATGTTAAAACCATATTTTTCTATGTACTAAACAAATGTAACAATCCGGAGAAGTGTTTCTGAATCACTAAGGGGCCGATTCCAATCCTGGAAAAAGGCTGTACAAATCGTTGTATGTTGCGTTTTTCCCGTACAACTCGTACCCGGTAAGCTTTTCTTACAACCTAGGAAGTACGATTCGTACAGAAAGCCTCTTTCCATACAAATCGCACAAAAGACCATACAGCTAAAATAAACCAACGATTCTGATCCGGAACAGCTTGCACGTGACGTCTGTATGTATTTAAGCAGCGGTTTCCAGCCCAGCAAGTACGATTCGTCCCTACGGCACTCCGTACGGCTCTTTTCTTACGGGAGCCAAAAACAGCTGTAAAAGCAGAGTCCCCAGGGGTACGAGTCGTACAGGCATACACCCCCATGCGTTGTGTATGTACGGTGCGTACCCCAACACCGTGTATGTACTGTGCGTAACCCCAACATCGCGTACCCCAACATTGCATACCCCAACATCGCATACCCCAACATCGCATACCCCAACATCGCGTAGGTACGCACAGTACATACGTGATGTTGGGGTACACGATGTTGGGGTACACGATGTTGAGGGTATGCACAGTACATTCACGATGTTGGGGTACGTGATGTTGGGGTACGCGATGTTGGGGTACACGATGTTGGGGGTATGCACAGTACATACGCGATGTTGGGGTATGCTATGTTGGGGTACGCGATGTTGGGGTACACGATGTTGGGGGTACGCACAGTACATATGCGGTGTTGGGGTATGCACCGTACATACACAACGCACAGGGGTGTATGCCTGTACGACTCGTACCCCTGTACGACTCGCACCCCGGGAACAACTTTTCCCGGGATACGAGTCGTACAAAGTTCGCTTCGTAGCGGGTAATGGCATTCCCTGTGTACGGGACGTTTTCCGTACAAATCGGAAAGCGGAAAGCCGGTCCGGATCGTACTAGTACGGTTGGACTGCATTTTTACAATTTGTACGGAAAAGTGTCCAGGTCCGTCTGGTACAACTTTTCCCGATACGATTTGTAAGGATCGGGCCGATCTGTACAAATCGGATTGGGAAAAGTTGTATTTTTCCCGTACGAATCGTACTTCACGGGTCGGACGGGACTTGTGCGATTTGTATGGAAAAATTTACTGATACGAGTCGGATGGGAAAAAAAAAGTACAGGATCGGAATCGGCCCCTAAATGTGTTTAGAAATGAATAGTGAGTCTTTAGTTTTAGTTTATTAAATTAGCACAGTTAATTAAAACCATTGCAATAAAATGTCATCATAGCGCTGTTACACCGTTAAAAGCAAAAACGAAACACACCATCAAATTTAAATTCATACACATATTACTGATGAGGCAGTTTTGTAGTTACTAATGTAATCATGTGGTAGGTTTCAAATACAAAGGATAAAATAATTTGGTACAGAGACGCTAGGGCAAAGTGCAAAAAAAGTCTGTGATAAGTTTTTGGGGGGCAGGAACTGGTAGGGCAGGGGCAGGAGAGGGTGAAAGCAGATTGTCCAAGAGTCTCACATTTTCCAGACCTTGCAAGCACTTGAATATCTGGGGAAGTAAAGCAGAGAACAGATGCCTCCCAGCATGTACTGATGCCTCTTTTTAAATATAAGGGTTTTAAAAGAAGTCTTCTGGGAGCGTCAAGAGCGGGACAACAGCACAAATGATGCAACCATGATTCAGACCTGGCATTCCCTGTGTACGGGACGTTTTCCGTACAAATCGGAAAGCGGAAAGCCGCTCATCACTTGTTGGAGCCCATCGGTTGAAGGCAGTGGAGCGCAAACCTAGGAGGCGCATGAACATTATATTTTTGCGAGCCACTGCCTTCAGACTATCCAGAAGGTAAGGTTGAGGTACACCAGGGAGGTATGAGTCGTTCAAGGGAAGCAGGAAAATTGTTGTTTTTAGGACCTAAATGACCATCTGGTAGGAGATTTCTCTGAACTGCTTGTTGATAACCCTTTTCCAGACTGTGTATGGAATAGAGACTGCAGTTAGTAATGATTCATCAATATGTAGCGTTCTTATGGTTTTTACAATTTGACAGTTCCATGAGTTCCCAGAGCTGGCAAGAGTTTCTTTTAACCGGGCTTTAAGTGTGTTATCTGTGGCTTTTAGTATTTCAGGTTGTCAGCCTCACAGAAAATCGATTGTCTTTGAAGGCTCAGCTCCTGTTGTAGTGTTGCCCTGTGGATGTAATTCGGGAGACAGGAGATTGTTTTATAAATGGTAACCTGGGTGTGGTCGAGACTAGCCGAGCATGCGCCAGGAATGCCCTGGTGCCCATAACTTAAGGCAGAGAGGAGAGTGGCTTTAATCACCTTCAGAATGGGTTCGGCAGAAGGACTACTCAGGGACTGGTTGAGTCGAGTCAGGCTATATGTTGTTGCTTCAGATCTCTTTTTCAAGGTGGCCAAGTGGACTGAGATCTGGAAGACTCGCTAAACCAGACCCCCAGGTAGTTTTGATGTTGTTTTGATCTTTGCAGGCCCTGTGTTCAACGTTAAACTTTTCTTTTTCTTGCATGGCAGAAAATTAAGACCTTGGTCTTATCCTGGTTAATTTTTAGAGTGTTAGCAGTGTTGTATTTGTGGAGCGTACATAAGGCTCTTTGGAGACCAGATTTTGCCTGGGCCATTATAACAACATCATCAGCGTATTGCAGAATGTGCAGGTTTGTTTTTGCGAGGCCCAGTTTTGGCGGAAGTAGACTACTTTTCTCCAGGAATCTCCCCAGGTCGGCGGTGTAAAGGTTGAACAAGAGGGGAGCAAGAACGCATCCTTGCTTTAGGCCGACTGATGTTGGAATTTTTGCAGAGACTGTCGTTGGGCCAGTTCTGACTCGCACCCATGTGTTCTTAAGCAAGGAGATAAGGACTCCGAGCAGACTCTGTGGAATCCCCACTTGTCCAATTTCCTCCATAAAGTGTTACGGGACACTTTGTCGAAGGCGGCGCTGTAGTCTATAAAGCAGCAATAGAGGGGGAGTTGATTTTTCTGTGCTGCTTGTTGACTCAGGATGGCTTGGGTGGTGATGTTATCTATTGTGGAGGCCGAGGATCGGACCCAGTTTGAAAGTATGGTAAAATGTTATTTTCAGCTACCCATTTTTCTAGCGACCTGAGAAGACACAGAGCATATACCTTAGCCTCAAGATCTAATAGGGCAATGAGTCGGTAATTAGCTGGAAGGGAGGAGATCGCCTTTCTTAAAAATTGGGCATAAGATCGAGCCTTTCCATGAGTCTGGTAACCGATGGGTAGTAAACGCGTATTTGTATAAGGGAACTAATAGCTTGGCCCAATCTTCCAGCACACATTTGAATAGAGCAGATGGAAGGCCATTGGGCCCGGGAGCACCATCATTTTTCATGGATTTCAAATACTTGCAGACCTCGGCCAGAGTAGTCAGCTCATGGGTTTCTATCCGCGGAGTATCGGCAGGATCTCTAATTTTGACCTCCGCAGGCTCCAGGGTATCACAGCAGTATTGTTGAGTCACATATTGGGACCAGACTTCTTCATGGACCGCGTTCCCCCTGCTCTTGTTTGAGGAACGAAGTTTGTTTATATGGTTCCAAAAGTGGGTCAGGTTTTTTTCTTTTAACAGGGAAAATATTTTTAGCCAGTCATTCTGTTCTTTTTGTTTCTTAGCTTCCCATGTTGATTTTTTATAGGCTTTGCCTAGTAAGGCCATATTATTAGCAGCAAGCTCTGTGCCTTTCGATTTATGCAGGTGCACAGCCCTCCTTAGAGCTCTTCTATGGGTGACTAAGACCAGATCGAAAATCCGCTGCGGGCGAGGCCTGGGGAGTCTGTGATGAACTTCAGTGCCTATTAAAAGGTCTCATAGTTAACAGTGGCATTGTCCCACCAATGATGGTAGTCTGTGGGAGGAAAGTGAGTGAAATTTGGAGTTGTTTCCATAAGCCAAATGCACACCTTGTGGGCACCTAAAGCGTCCCATTTGATTTGCCTGACTAGAGTGTCGAGTTCGATCTGCGTTGAATGCCCCACTTCAGTTATTTCAGCAGCGAAAGGAACTTGCAGGTCCATTGTTACAGTCAAAGGGTTATGGTTGCTCTCTGTACGAGTGGGGATTTCCATCATGATTAACTTACTTGCAAGAGATGGAGGTAAAAAAAGGTAGTCAATGGTCGAGAGATTTTTAAATGTTAGAGACAGATGAACACCAGGATCCTGTTCCAATGCGATTTGCTTTGCAGAACGTAAATTGTAATTGGTTAAGAAAGATATCATGACCTCTTTTGCTCTTTAGTTTTGGTGACTACATGAGCGTTGGAACCCAGATCTCTGATGTTAAAATCGCCTAATAACAAGACTTCTGCAGAAGCGAACTCCAATAAAAGCTCTTCAAGATGTTTGACCAATAGGGCTGTTGCCAGTGATTTTGATATTTTAGCTGTGTTGTGGTAACAATTGATTAAAAGCAAAGGGAAGGCCCCGGTTGAAGTTGAAAGACTGGTAATTAGCACAATTTGCCCTGCTGTTAAGTTCCAATAGAAGGTGGTAGCTGCGATCTTGCACCTATGTTTGATGAAAATGGAGAGGCCCCCAGAAGGTCTTCCATAGGAGTTAGACTGGGATGCTGATTAAAAGAGTGCATAGTAGCCATGGAGAGCCGATGGAAACAGAGACCAGGGCGCCGATCACGATCCTGTAAAAACCTGGTACGAACCGTTGGACGGAGCATATTCTCCGTCCGACGCGTACCCGGTCGTCAAAACTTACAAACATGGAATTACGAATCGCACGGAAACTCCATTTCCGTACGATTCGTACAAAACCCCGACCGACGAAAATAAACATACAAATGCGATCCGGGAAAGCGCCAACGTGACGTCGGGACACACGCAGCCTGCCATTCACGAACCAGGAATTACGATTCGCACCGACGTCATCCCGCATGGACAATATTTTCCGGCTGCCAAAAACTGCCGGGAAATCAGGACGACGCGAACAAGGAGGACCTGTACGCGACGGACAGACATGGACCCAAACCTACGTGTCATCCCGGCCCTCATAGCAGTCGACCTCCTCTACAGGTTCGGACGCAGACGCCGCAGAAGGTCAGAACAACTAAGGGAGGGGGGAAAGGGGGGGCAGGACCAGGGGCAGGCCACAAAACCACCACCCAAGTCACACAGCACACATGCCCTGGACATACCTGACCCCCAGGCCCTGGTCACTACGAGGGGGTGGGGGCGTGTCCAGCAAAGCCAGCGTCCGCCACAACGGAAGTGCCTGACGACGCGAACCGGCAACACAACTATACAGGTACGTCCCGTACCCACGCCTTAAGAGCGTGGGTACGAGTTGTACCACGCCCACACCTACGTCACCCCAACAATGGCGGGACGGCTGTACCCACGTGGCAAAGGCCTGGGTACGGCCCGCACAAGCATTCCACAGCGTGGGCACGGGTACGTACGGACCGTACCCCCACCCGTGTATGCATAGAGCGTACCCCCCACCCCAACCGTATAAGTACGACCCGTACCCCCACCCCAACCATGTATGTACGACCCGTACCCCCACCTCGTATGCATGGAGCGTACTCCCACCCCAACAGTGTAAGTACGACCCGTACCCCCACCCGCGTATGCATGGAGCGTACACCAACCCCAACAGTGTAAGTACGACCCGTACCCCCACCCCGTATGCATGGAGCGTACACCAACCCCAACAGTGTAAGTACGACCCGTACCCCCACCTCGTATGCATGGAGCGTACTCCCACCCCAACAGTGTAAGTACGAACCGTACCCCCACCCGCGTATGCATGGAGCGTACACCAACCCCAACAGTGTAAGTACGACCCGTACCCCCACCTCGTATGCATGGAGCGTACCCCAACCCCAACAGTGTAAGTACGACCCGTACCCCCACCTCGTATGCATGGAGCATACCCCAACCCCAACAGTGTATGTACGTACCATACCACCACCCCAACAGTGTAAGTACGACCCGTACCCCACCCGCGTACGTATGGAGCGTACTCCCACCCCAACAGTGTAAGTACGAACCGTACCCCCACCAGCGTATGCATGGAGCATACACCAACCCCAACAGTGCAAGTACAACCCGTACCCCCACCTCGTATGCATGGAGCGTACTCCCACCCCAACAGTGTAAGTACGACCCGTACCCCACCTGCGTACGTATGGAGCGTACTCCCACCCCAACAGTGTAAGTATGACCCGTACCCCCACCCCAACCGTGTATGTACGACTCGTACCCCCACCTCGTATGCATGGAGCGTACCCCAACCCCAACAGTGTATGTACGAACTGTACCACCACCCCAACAGTGTAAGTACTACCCGTACCCCACCAGCGTACGTATGGAGCGTACTCCCACCCCAACAGTGTAAGTACGAACCGTACCCCTACCCACGTATGCATGGAGCGTACACCAACCCCAACCGTGTATGTACGACCCGTACCCCCACCTCGTATGCATGGAGCGTACTCCCACCCCAACAGTGTAAGTACGAACCGTACCCCCATGGAGCGAACCCACACACGTGTATGTTCTAAGCGTACATATTGTTAAATAGGAGGGGTGTGTGCCTATCACTCCCAGCAGTGCCCAGAGACAGGAGGGGTGTGTGCCTATCACTCCCAGCAGTGCCCAGACACAGGAGGGGTGTGTGCAGAGTCCTCCCAGCAGTGCCCAGACACAGGAGGGGTGGGTGCAGAGTCCTCCCAGCAGTGCCCAGAGACAGGAGGGGTGGGTGTAGGGTCCCCCCAGCAGTGCCCAGACGCAGGAGGGGTGGGTGCCTATCACTCCCAGCAGTGCCCAGACATAGGAGGGGCGGGTGCAGAGTCCTCCCAGCAGTGCCCAGACATAGGAGGGGTGGGTGCCTATCACTCCCAGCAGTGCCCAGACATAGGAGGTGTGTGTGCCTATCACTCCCAGCAGTGCCCAGACACAGGAGGGGTGGGTGCAGAGTCCTCCCAGCAGTGCCCAGACACAGGAGGGGTGGGTGCCTATCACTCCCAGCAGTGCCCAGACACAGGAGGGGTGGGTGCAGAGTCCTCCCAGCAGTGCCCAGACATATGAGGGGTGGGTGCAGAGTCCTCCCAGCAGTGCCCAGACATAGGAGGGGTGGGTACCTATCACTCCCAGCAGTGCCCAGACATAGGAGGTTGTGTGCCTATCACTCCCAGCAGTGCCCAGACATATGAGGGGTGGGTGTAGAGTCCTCCCAGCAGTGCCCAGACACAGGAGGGGTGGGTGCAGAGTCCTCCCAGCAGTGCCCAGACACAGGAGGGGTGGGTGTAGAGTCCCCCCAGCAGTGCCCAGACGCAGCAGGGGTGTGTGCCTATCACTCCCAGCAGTGCCCAGACATAGGAGGTTGTGTGCCTATCACTCCCAGCAGTGCCCAGACATATGAGGGGTGGGTGTAGAGTCCTCCCAGCAGTGCCCAGACGCAGGAGGGGTGTGTGCAGAGTCCTCCCAGCAGTGCCCAGACACAGGAGGGGTGGGTGCAGAGTCCTCCCAGCAGTGCCCAGACACAGGAGGGGTGGGTGTAGAGTCCCCCCAGCAGTGCCCAGACGCAGGAGGGGTGTGTGCCTAACACTCAGAGCAGTGCCCATGTAACGCAAAGGGTGGAGTAGCCACAGATACCATGCCCAAAAATTTCAGTCAGGTGCACAAAGACCCTGCAGTACATGTACCACATGTGTGCGAGGCTGGGAGTATACGCATGCATAGCGCAGAAAAGAAAACATGTCCACATGAAGTCATGTCAATAGTCCACATACACAAGTACAATGACTACCAAGGATGCCACGAATGATGCAGGTGGAGACAATGCTCAGCATGCATGTGCAAAGTTGAAGGAGTCCGTCACACACCCAGCTAATGTACACACAGCTCAGCGCTAAATATTGGGAACACCCTGCAGGGAAGATGTCAGGGTACACAGAGCAAGAAATACACCTTTGGACAATTTCACCATGCAGCAACTGCTTACATGAACAGAGAAACCTAGCTAACACCGTGTGATGGCACACAGATCCCAGGGTCCCCCCTATGACCAGCACACTACTACATTTCCCACACACCCAACACATGAACACCACCCAAAACCATGTAGCAGCCCCACCAACAGCAATACCAGCAAAGCAGTAGTGTTCCAAGAGGGAAAAACTAAATTGCTTTATTCAGCATGAACCAAAAAATCTTGTTTGTAGGAAGTTCAATATTTACAAAGCCCATAGGGCAGTCCAGAAGTCACAGCTGGATGGGGGACACAGTGGGATGCGTGTCCCCTAGCTTGCCTGCACAGTTAGATCCCGTCGTCTTCCACAGGGGTGAGGGCATCATGTGGGGGGGAAGAACCAGGCACCGCAGGGACAGGAGGGCGAAGGGTAGGCGTCGTGGGTGCAGGGATGGAGGACTCCACCACAGGGGGTGGGGCAGGGCCAAAGGCGGAGGCCAGGATCTCGCTGCACACCTTAGCAAGGTCCTCCAGGGAATCCCCTGCACCCGAAGGAACCACAGGCCCCAAGGAGGGGGGGGGTCAGAGGGATGGGTCGCAGCGCCACTGGGGGAGGGTGTAGACGGGGGGGGGGGGAATCAACCACCCTGACCGGGGACTCCCTTGACCGCTTGCGGGGTGGTGTCACTGTGGGGCTCAGGGACAGAGCGGCCATGAAGGAGTCTTTGTGTGATATGTGGCCAGGAGAGCTGAGGGGAGGGGATTTGGAGGGAGTGGATTGGGTGGAATGCGGACTCCCACTCTGGCTGCGTGTCTTACGCTTGCCCCCCGACCCAGTGGGTGTGCCTACTTCACCCTGTGTGTGCGTGCCAGGAGGTGTGCGTATGACCTTCCCTGCTGGTGTGGTGCCTGTGTCTGGTGGGGTGGGTGCATGCGTATGTCTGGGTGTACGTGGGACAGGTATGGGAGTGGGAAGTGTGGATGGGGCAGGGGTAGGGGGTGGGACGTAGTGCTTCAGGAGACCCACTGCTGCAGTCAGTGTCGAGTCGATGGACCTCAGCAACTGCCGTTGGTCAGCCTGCGATGAAAAAATGCCCTCCAAGTATGCCTCCATGTTGTGCAGCACTTGGCTGTGGCCATGGAGGACATTAAGGATCGCAGCCTGACCAACCTGCAACTGCCACTGGATGTCCACAGACTTGGCATTGGCGGCAGCAGTGGAGACAGGGGCAGGGGGTGCGGTGCCTGGCAGGAAGGAGACATGTGGTGACCGTGGACGTTGGGAAGGGACACGAGCAAGTGGGAGGCGGCTGATGGCAATGGAGGGGGCGGGGTGCGATGTTGTGCCGCTGTCAGCTGGTGGTGCAGCCTCCGCCCACTCGGAGAGATCATCCTCGGACCTGTCGGCTTCATATTCGGTGGTGCCAGTGGACAGGTCCTCGGCCTCACTCTCCTCCGCCTCTGTACCACTCAATGTGCCAGCCACAATGTCAACGCTGGCACTGGTGCTCGGTCTCTCCGCTGCGTCTGTGCTCATGTCTCCCTCCGTGTCTCCCGACGATGCTGTGGGCAAGGTGAAGAGACAGCAATTAATCACACACCTGTATACATATGTCACATGAGTCCAATCTACATAGGTTACAGTGCATAGCCTGAAAAGAAAGATCAGTAACATCTACAAAACAAGGTACAGATGTAGGGCATGCAACACACAGTTGGTTGACCCACCATGCCAATGAAAATCCATGGAGAGCATGACACAATAGCAAATGACATGAAATGGAGTTTGACATAGGAGCCAGGCCCTGGGGACAATCCAGCACTGCATCTGCACCACACAGCGTTGCCGACAATAGGGATGAGGAGGGACCAAATCCATGAGCTTGAGGCACATGCTGCATAGGTAATACTCAAAACATGCCCAACATGACTGGCTCACTGCACCTTCAGTGTATGTCCAGCCAAACATCACACACTGGCCAGAACACTAGCAAGGAGATTTCAGGTTTTGACATGTAGGCTTGCCCCACACCAACCACCCCCTACATGAGACAATTTGTTGAGACACAGGTGGCACTTACATCTCTAAGTCTGGGTGAAATACACAGGGGATGCATAAATGCAAGATTGGACGCCAAATACCCGAGGTGCGTCTGTCCAAATAATCATATGCAAATTGCCAGCATCAGATGATTGTAACAAGACACACAGGCACTGGCCACTGTGACTATGAACAAGGAAAATCAGGTCAGGCTGTACAGTGGACACTTGTACTACATTTCACGTCAATATACATGGTGCCAGGGGACAATGGTACTGAGCACAACATAGGACATGCGTGCCGTAAGGCATGACACTTGAGAGACTAACTCCCATGTCTGGACTCTGCATCAGTGCCAACTGACATGGAACCCACATGTACTGAACTGGACAGGGCACAGGCAAGGTCCCAAAACCTGTTACACACCACCCCCCACACATGATGCTACAGGCATAGTTCACGTGGAGAAAGTGCCAGCCTAGATAACCTTGTGAAGGAGTGACTACACACAGACCAGGGAACACATTGCACGCAGGGGAAGGGAGGCAGGAGAGCACAGCTATACAGTGGGTAACTGGATCTGCACAGCACCTTTAAACCCTGGCAGTGTATCCATGCAACTGTGCACTTACACATGCTGGTGAAACACAACAAGCACACATGTACCTACCCCCTTCCTGCTGCTGCATCTCCTGTAAGCGCCTCTCCAAGTCTGGAAAGACCACCGGCAGCACACGCTTGTGGATGTGGCTCAGTCGGCGGCGCCCGTGGTTCTTATGGCTCTCAGGTGAGTCCCCCAGCAGGACCCGTGCGATCCTCCGCGTCCAGCACCGGATATCCTGCCAGCGTTTCCTCACCTGGGACAGGCGCCGCTTCCGACCATCCGCACTCCTCACGGCGCTGATGGCGGTCAGCCATATCTGCTCCTTGGCAGAGGCGCCCACCTGTGAGGATGAACAAGTGACACTACATCAATACACCTGGCACATGTCACAGAGACACATATTAGAACACATTTGCTGTTTACAACAAGGCATAGTATGCATCCAACGCATTGCACCTTTGTCATAGGGACATGATCCTCTGGGGAAGGGCAAAAGCAGTACGTGCCATTGAAAGTACACAGGTGGAATGAGGGCAACTACACAATCAATGATCCAGGCTCACACTGTGCATCACAAGCTACACCAGGATAATGTGCAGCACCTCTAAGCAGTCACATGCCACAGGCCACTGACGCTACCGCAGCAGAGTACACAGACACACACAGGCACAGGACATTCACCTGCCATTGCCAAATGCAGCGACAAACCTCACTCTGCACATGTGCCACTAGACTGGGGGGGGGCTCACAGGTGTGGGGCTGGCTCTGCACGTCAGACACACAGCACTGCTCCCTGCTCACATCACATGGGCAGGGTATATCCATCCCTCATGCAGCTGGGGTGCTACACTCCACATATGCACCCACCCACATGACAGGGGACTTACACACACACCGATGTCCAGGGTACGAACACATCATGTGGCCACTCTCAGCACAGGTACACAGAACTAACACACATCTGTGGGTACAGTCACCTGTCACACTGGGCTGACCACATAATCACATGAGGACTGTAGAGGCAACATTCCAAGGAGGATAAGACAGGCAGAATGTGGCATGCACCATGCAGTGATTGTCACAGTAAACACGATGCAAGTGAGGACGGCAGACATGCACCACTGCATGCTCTGGCTGGGAGACATCAGGCATTCCCCCCCCTGGGACCCCCCCTACAGTACATAGCATGTGTGAGACACCTGGACACAATGCCAGAAGTCACAGTCACAAAAATGGGACACAGTCTGTGCCAGTGGACTCTGCACTCACCTGATACCCTGAACGCCCATACAGCATGGGGTACTGTGGGAGGATCACATCCAGCAGAGCAATGTTCTCCTCCAGGGTGAAGGGCTGTGACCTCTCCACAGACCTTGACATGGTTCCAGGGAATCAGTAGCAGCAGCTGGGTCGTGGAATCCAGAGATGTGCAGGCAAGTGCTCCCTCATGGGACCTGGCTGCCTTATATCTGCCTTGCTGGCCTGTTTCATGCACAGGAGTACAGAGTGATTGGTCACTCACATTTGCATCCTATGTTTCCTCCAATCCCTTCAAACCTAGCACAGTCAGTGGGTTCTTATTGTGTTTTTTTCTTCAGCATGATGTCAACCCCACAAACACATTGCAACAAAGTAGATTCATTCCAATTCTGCTGTGCACCTTCCAGAACAAATTCAAACTTTAAACTTGGTCTCCATGACAACCAGCATGCATGTAGGCCTTAATACTTGTCCCTCATGTGTCCCCTATGTAATTTTGAGCTTCACACACAGGTACGGTGCGTTCCGGGGCCCTAGGGCACCCCAAATGCATGGCAACGGCCCGTACAGGCGTGTGTATGGGCCCTACCACTACGAGTACGCATACGCGAGAACACCCATAGTGGTACGGCCCGTACACGCGTGCGTACATTCACTATCACTAGGGGTGTCCTCGCGTATGCGTACTCATGGTGGTACAGCCCGTACACACGCCTGTACGTTCACTATCACTATGGGTGTCCTCGCGTATGCGTACTCGTGGTGGTACGGCCCGTACACATGCCTGTACGTTCACTATCACTATGGGTGTCCTCGCGTATGCGTACTCGTGGTGGTACGGCCCGTACACACGCCTGTACGTTCACTATCACAATGGGTGCCCACCCTTATGCGTACTCGTAGTGGTACGGCCCGTACACACGCCTGTACGCTCACTATCACTATGGGCGCCCTCGCGTATGCGTACTCGTGGTGGTACGGCCCGTACACACGCCTGTACGTTCACTATCACTATGGGTGCCCTCGCGTATGCGTGCTCGTGGTGGTATGGCCCGTACACACGCCTGTACGTTCACTATCACTATGGGTGCCCTCGCGTATGCGTACTCGTAGTGGTACGGCCCGTACACACGCCTGTATGCTCACTATCACTATGGGTGCCCTCGCGTATGCGTACTCGTGGTGGTACGGCCCGTACACACGCCTGTACATTCACTATCACTATGGGTGCCCTCACGTATGCGTACTCGTAGTGGTACGGCCCGTACACACGCCTGTACGCTCACTATCACTACGAGTACGCATACGCGAGGGCACCCATAGTGATGGTGAACGTACAGGCATGTGTACGGGCCGTACCACTACGAGTACGCATACGCGAGGGCACCCATAGTGATAGTGAACGTACAGGCGTGTGTACGGGCCGTACCACTACGAGTACGCATACGCAAGGGCACCCATAGTGATAGTGAGCATACAGGCGTGTGTACGGGCCGTACCACCATGAGTACGCATACGCGAGGGCACCCATAGTGATAGTGAACGTACAGGCGTGTGTACGGGCCGTACCACCACGAGTACGCATACGCGAGGGCACCCATAGTGATAGTGAACGTACAGGCGTGTGTACGGGCCGTACCACCACGAGTACGCATACGCAAGGACACCCATAGTGATAGTGAACGTACGCACGCGTGTACGGGCCGTACCACTATGGGTGTTCTCGCGTATGCGTACTCATGGTGGTACGGACCGTACACATGCCTGTACGCTCACCATCACTATGGGTACACATACGGCAGCACTCCCATAGTGATACGGGAACGTACACAGGCCCTCTTAGCAAAAGTACGGTGGTTTTCACACATCACAGTGGTGACAGGCAGCACACAGGAAGGAATAGGGCTGACATACATGTCCATGGATAGACATCAAGGCATTGTCTGGCCAGTACTACATGTGTGGGGCACAGGTGTGAAAGGCTGTGATGTGGCACATTACTCCTGAGTCGAGAAGGCACCAGATGTATGATGAGATGTGTACACATGTAATGTGTGACGGTGCAATGTGTGCCAGGCATGCCCTTGACTCCTTTGACATGTGTGCATGTCGTACTGCATACTTGGGGTGAGCGTCACTGGCATGGCACGGACACCAACACACGGAAGTGTCCCCTGAGGCCCGGTACAGGGGTTACCAGACCTGACATGTCACTACCCACGGTGTACAATGTGACTCTGTCATGTATGTGTGGGGGATTCGCATTAGCTTGATGTTGGAGCTCCCTCAAAAGCTGCAGCTGTTGCAGCAACCAACATGTGTCTGTGTGTAGATTGACATTGCACACTGTTCCGCACACCATGCCACATGTGGTATCGGATGTGAGGTGCGTATGTATGCATGGGACACGGAGTAGCGTAACAAGGACATGTCTGCATCCTCTCTATGAATGTGTGGTGAGTCATCACATGTACACCTTAATGGCAAGGTGTGTGGGCTGTCCTAGTGTAATGTCATGTGACCTGTGGCTCTAGTGTTCCGCTACCAGTCTCTGAAATCGACATCCTACTTCTGCTGATGTGTGGATGTATGTCACTCCTGTCTTGCGTCTGGCTGTTCACTTACACTGGGCCACAGCTAATCCCATGCCATGGCATGTGGAGGTTCACAATCTCCGTGTGTAGCTGGGTCTTGGTAGGAGTGTCACCTGGCAGCCATACGTGTCCAGGGCATGTGGCACATACCTGACTCTGTATGTAGCATATGTGTATAGACAGATTGACATGTGCTCAGTACAAATAAATTGTTGTTGTGGTGCACTCACTCTTCCTTATCACTTCCAAATTACTGCAGAGCGCCGCCTGTTCCCCGACCAATTCCGGACTTGGCTGCCATGCGGGAGAATGACTGTATCCGGTGCTACCGCTTCCCCCAACGGTTGATTCTGGAGTTGACGGCGAGACTGGCACCACACCTGCAACCGCTGCACAGGTATCCTACGGCACTGACACCCAAGCTGAAGGTAATGGCAGCCCTACATTTTCTTGCCACGGGTACCTTTCAAAATACCATAGCTCATGTTGGTGGCATGTCCCAGAGCATGTTCTGCCGTGTGCTGCATGATTTCTTAGAGGCCATGTTGATTCACCTGGATGAGTTTATCCATTTCCCAACCCCTGAAATGTTGACTGGGGTCAAGCATGGATTCTATGCCCTGGGAGGGATGCCCCATGTCATTGGGTCCATAGATGGGACACATGTGGCTTTGGTACCACCACAGGCACAGGAGGTAGCGTACAGGAATCGCAAACACTACCACTCCATCAATGCCCTTGTGGTGTGTCTGTCCAACATGGTGATTTCACTTGTCTGTGCTCGTTTTCCAGGATCAGCACACGATGCCTACATCATGAGGTGTAGCAGGATGCCTTAAATGATGACGCAGCTGCGCAACGAACGAGCATGTGTTGTTGGTGGGTACAGTCTGTCTGTCCTGTATTTTGCGAAGACTTCCAGCACGACCGCTTCTCCTGTCCTAACGATGTCCATGTGCTTTCCATGTAGGGGATGCTGGCTATCCCAACATGCCATGGCTGATCACACCTCTCCGCAACCCCATCACGCCGGCCCAGCTCCGCTACAACACCGCCCATGGCCGGACAAGGCGAGTGATAGAGAGGACGTTTGGCCTCCGGAAGAGCCGATTCCGATGCCTCCACAAGACCGGCGGCGCGCTCCCATATGCCCCGGCGAAGGTCTGCAAAATCTTCATGGTCTGCTGCATGCTGCACAACATGGCAGTTGAGAAAGCTGTGCCACTCATCCTGGATCAAGATGATCAGGACCATCCACCCGTGGAGGACGAAGGTCTTGGCAATGGGGCTAGTGATGTGGAGGATGTGGAGCCGCAAGAGGACATCCGGACTCGGCTCATACGCGACTTCTTTGCTTAGTGGTGAGTACCAGTGTCTGTGTGTGCACGCATTGGTCCCCGTGTGGCATGTGTTGCCATGTGTGTGTCCATCTGCATGTATGCCACGTGAGTCAAAGGTGTGTGTGGATGTGTCACTGGAGTGATGGTGGCAGTGATGTGTATTTCCCCAGTCATAATTGTGACCTGGCATGTTGTCATCCTTACATGTGTCGAGTACATGCACATGCAAGTGGCTGTGCTTTTTGTGGCTGACTTCTTGTGTGTCTCTCATCCCCAGGTACTTGCGCATGCCGTCTGCTGGTTGCATTGTTGTGGCACTGCTATTCCTCATGGACACGTCATCGTGTGCTGACTCAGCGTTACACGCACGGACAAGTTTGGAAGTCTCCTTAGGGTAAGGGATGCATCAGGGGTGTATTGGGTGTGGCAGTTGTTCACGATGTCTGCACACTGCCACTGTTTATGTTTGGTTCCTCTGCAGACATGTCGCATCACCATGGTACACATTACATGCAACTGGGTACACCTGAATAGATGGTCTGACTTGTTGACAGTCATCAGTGATGGGATTGTGGAATGTGATGATGGCATCATTGTGTGTTACACTGCCCTCGGACACATACTGTTTGCCTTGTTTGACATGCTGTGGGACTTCCACATCAGCGGATCAATGGTGTATGGCAGTCTCTCCGTGAGCAGCAGGGGGTGTTTAGCTGTTAGCCGACACTTGTGTGCCAGTTCCATGGCTATCACGCATCTGTGCAGCAGAAGGGGGGTTCCAGTGTTGGACCCACATGTAACTCCACATGACACGTTCATGTGTACTCCTAGTTGCCTCTGCAATCCCGAATACATGACTAATAAAGGTGTCCCTATGCCTCCAAGGTGCCTCTTCTCAGTCAATGCTGGTGTGTTGCCACGGTGCATCCGGCATGTCTGGCATGGTTTTCCGTGATAGTGGCTATGTGTCTATGTGTCGAGTAGAAAGATGCAGGCTGTTTGTGTGGGATTAGACTGTGTATTGTGCATGATGTCCATGACTGTGTGGGTATTGTGACATGTGCCATCCCCATGCATCCAACGTTGGCAAGGCCACCATTCTCTGCATCCACCTGACTCAAGCTTGCAGGACATGGTTCTGCCACCTGTCTACACATACCTGGGTGCCCCCCAGGACACTCGACATGATCCCTGACCTCTGCGCATGACTGTTGCTGTACTCAATATGTCTGTCGGCACGGTTGTGCGGCCACCCCCTCAGCTGGTTGGGCCCATCACGGGTGTGTATGGTGCTCCATGTCTGTCTTGCCTAATACACTGTGACCCGTGTGTCCTGTGCCAGACTCAGGCCCCAGGGTGTGGATGGTTGAAGTCAAATGAGAACTCAGGCATGTTTAGACTTTACAAGACACATGTAAGGTAATAATGCAACCAGCAGGCATCTTCTCTTCATGGTGTGACTTTTTATTTTAGTGGGGGGGGGGGTTTGACATGAGGGGCTTTCCGGGTATGTGGAATCCAAAGTTCACTAGGGGAGTTGGTGTCCTTGCCATTAGAAATCCTCAGAGTCCATGCCACAGTCTTTGTCAACATTGGTCAGAGAGTGACCAGCAAGGCCATGTGGCAGAGAATGTCTTTTGATGCTGTGCCGCTGTTGCTCCAGTGGGCCAGGTGCCAGGCCAGGTGTCCTGGGAGATGGTGCTGTTGCGCCGACCCTCACGGTCTTTTACGTGGACGACCCGCCCTCCTGCGGGGACCCTCAGCAGCAGGCCGTGACGATGTTTGGGATGCTCCATCGGATGCTTCCTCCTCCTCCTCCTGATCCCTCCCTGTGGGTGGTGATGTTCTACGCCTTCTGGCACAGGGAGGGTTGCCCATGTTGTCGGCCATCCGACGGAGTGTGCTGTGAATTCCCGTGAACACCGTCACGAGCTCAGCCTGTCTGTCCTCCATCCTCCGTTGGTGTTGCAGTAGACAGGCATGTTGCTCCGCATGTTGCTGGGCCTGCTGGGTCTTGATCTCATCGAGGGTCCCCTTCATCTCATTGAGGGTGGACACAACCTGGGCCATGCCCGTGGTGTCCTGCCGGTATGTGTCCAGGATGTTTCGGACATGGGAATATACCGGTTCCCCAGCCAACTGGTCAGGCTCGCGCCTCCGCCGTCCTCCACTCCCACCACCCCTGCCCACTTGCACCTGGCCTGCCCTTGTGGGCACATCGGGTCTCCGGGACCCCTGAGGGGTGGCATTGGCGTTGTCGCCTGCCTCCTCCTGGGTGCCCGGGACACCGTGTCCCTCCTGGCCAGCCTGGCTGCTTTGTGGTGGTGGGGTAGGGATCCTGGGTGTCTCCTGGGATGTGGCAGGAGTGGGGGTGGTGGTTGGCCCCGTTGTACCTGACGCAGGTGCTGCAGGTCGTTGGACACCAGAGGGGCCAGGTTGGTCGGGGTCGGGTTGGTCCACAGAGTGGTGAGAGTCGTCGCTGCCGGTGGCTCCTTCATCCCGCCGAGCCGGGTCCTGTGAGTCTTCCCCCCCCAGTGTTGGGGGGTGATCCACGACGTTGACCTGTGTGTGAGAGAGACAATGTTAATTTTGTTCCATGCAACATCCATGTGTCATTAGTTTCAAAGTTGGAAGATTTCCTCTGGGAATTTGGATATGTCTTGCATTCCACTGACAGTGCACTTGTGCATGGGTATGTCCCTTGGGCACAGCTTTGGCGACTTTACCTATGTGTGGCACAGTCTTACTTGCTGCGTCAAGTGTGACTGCAGTCAGCAGTGGAGTGGGCAAGTGTTGTGAGCCATGCATTGGCGCATTCCGTGTAGCACTGTACATGGGCACATGAAGTTGTTCCACACACTTATATGATGCAGGTAGCTGTTGTTGTGCTCGTGCACAGGTTGTGACATGGCCCTGTGTTTTGCCATGGAGGAGAGGGGGGGTGCTGGCACTGGCCACCCTTGTCTACATGCACGCAGTCCACCTGCTGACGAGCAGACATTCCCACACACCACAAGGCTGCTTTGCTCTCCCTGTGTCTCCCTCCCTCTCTGTCCCCCTCTCCCTCCCTCTGTGTGTCGGCCTCCTCCCTCTGTCCGTCTTCCTGTGTCTCCCTCCCTCTCTGTCCCCCTCTCCCTCCCTCTGTGTGTCGGCCTCCTCCCTCTGTCCGTGTCCCTGTGTCTCCCTCCCTCTCTGTCCCCCTCTCCCTCCCTCTGTGTGTCAGCCTCCTCCCTCTGTCCGTGTCCCTGTGTCTCCCTCCCTCTCTGTCCCCCTCTCCCTCCCTCTGTGTGTCGGCCTCCTCCCTCTGTCCGTCTCCCTGTGTCTCCCTCCCTCTCTGTCCTTCTCTCCCTCCCTCTGTGTGTCACCCTCTGTCACCTCAGCCCAGCTTACTGTGCACACACTGTTAGCAGATCTTTGAATGGCCCTTGGATTGTTGATGTGAGTTTGTTTCTGATCTCCAGGCACCCATTGGGTGTTGTGTCTGTGTCTGCACTGCTGCTGTGGTGGTGTGTGCTGCCACTCTTTCACAGTGTTGGCTGTTCATTAGCTGCTGTCATGTGCAAGAACGTGCCGTGACCCCCATGTGTTGATGCAAGGCGTCCGCCATTTGCTGGCAAGTCATTCCTGTGTTGGGACACTCTGTTTGTCTGGCTGTGACCTAGGCCATATGGGCAGGGGGCATTGTTGTCTGCTTCTGAGTTGCACTATGTGATTTTTTGGGCCCACCCTCCCGCCATCCGGCTTACCGTGTCATGTGTTGGTGTCTTCTGTGGCCTGTGACTTGACATTGTCCAGCTGGGTGCATGGGGCATGGTGGCGGCAGTGGCATGTGCGTGTTCATGGAGTGTGGTTGAGTCATGCGATAGCTTTGGGTGGTTGCGTGCCTGTTTGTGAGTTTGGTTGTTGATGACGTTCCCCCCATGTGAGGTGCGATGTTTGTGTACTCACCCGGGTCTTGGAGTCCTCCTAATCCCTCCACTGTCTCCACCGGCAGTATGGCCATCACCCTCTCCTCCCAGGGATGGTAGTGTACGGGTCTGCGGGACGGCCCTCCTCCAGTGACGTTGGCCTGGTTGTGTTCATCCGTCATCTTGGCTCGGACCCTCCTCCGCAGATCGTACCACCTGGCTTGGCATTCCTGCTTGTTCCTTCTGGTGTCCGCAACAGCATTCACAGCATCGACGATGGTCTGCCACATGGCTGTTTTTGCTGAAGTGCTGGTCTCTCTGACCAATGTTCCAAAGAGGTGTGGCTCGACTCTGAGGATTTCATCGACAAGGACCTCCAACTCTCGGCTAGTGAACTTTGGATTCTTGTTAGTTGGCATGGTGAGGGGTGTGGGTGTGGATGGTGGGGGGGGTGTGTGTGGATGGTTGTGGGTGTGTGGGTGTGGTTGTGCAGGTATGTGTGTGAATGTGATGAGGGGGTGTTTGTGAAGGTGTGTGTGTGAAGGTGTGCAAGTGTAAGGTGTGGTAAAGCTTCTAGTATGGTGCTGTAGGTTGTCTGTGGGGTCTGGCAGCAGTGTGTCTGTTGCAAAGGCTCATGGTTTGTGTGTGTGGGCCCTTTTTATTGGTCCATTGGTGGGTGTGGCTGTGTTTGAACTTTGGGTGGGTGTGTTATAAGGAGTGGTGGTGTTTTGGGCCTCTGTTTGTTTTTGGCAGTTGCAGGTCAGTGAATGTGTTGTTTTAGTGGTTGTTGGACATGTTTTGTGGCTTTGTGCCATTCGAATGGTGTATTCTTGTGTCGTTTTGGTTTGTCCTGGTTGTGTACGTGCGTTTTTTGCGTGTGTACGGTGTGTACATGGGCCATTTTTTTGTACAGTGCTGTCCTTGTGTGTGGCTTGGTACGACTCGTACATGCGGGTGTGATGTTGGGGCCTGGGGTGCGCTCCGTACTTAGAATGTTGTGGTGGGGGTACGCTCTATGCATACGCGGGTGGGGGTACGACTCTAACGTACACGGGTGTAGATACACGGGGGTACGACACGAACGTAGAGGGGGGGTAGGACACGTACACTGGTGTACATACACGGGGGTACGACACGTACACGGGTGTACATACACGGGGGTACGACACGTACACGGGTGTACATACACGGGGGTACGACACGTACATGGGTGTACATACAGGGGGGGTACGACACGTACACGGGTGTACATACACGGGGGTACGACACGTACACGGGTGTACATACACGAGGGGTACGACACGTACACGGGTGTACATACGGGGGGTACGACACATACACGGGTGTACATACATGGGGGTATGACACGTACACGGGTGTACATACACGGGGGGTACGACACGTACACGGGTGTACATACAGGGGGGGGCACGACACGTACACGGGTGTACATACACGGGGGTACGACACGTACACGGGTGTACATACAGGGGGGGTACGACACGTACAGGGGTGTACATACACGGGGGTACGACACATACAAGGGTGTACATACACGGGGGTACGACACGTACACGGGTGTACACACAGGGGGGGTACGACACGGGTGTACATACAGGGGGGGTACGACACGTACAGGGGTGTACATACACGGGGGGTACGACACGTACAGGGGTGTACATACACGGGGGTACGACACGTACACGGGTGTACATACAGGGGGGGTACGACACGTACACGGGTGTACATACACGGGGGGTACGACACGTACAGGGGTGTACATACAGGGGGGGGTACAACACGTACAGGGGTGTACATACACGGGGGTACGACACGTACAGGGGTGTACATACACGGGGGTACGACACGTACACGGGTGTACATACAGGGGGGGTACGACACGTACACGGGTGTACATACACGGGGGTATGACACGTACAGGGGTGTACATACACGGGGGTACGACACGTACACAGGTGTACATACAGGGGGGGTACGACACGTACACGGGTGTACATACACGGGGGTATGACACGTACACGGGTGTACATTCAGGGGGGTACGACACGGGTGTACATACAGGGGGGGTACGACACGTACACGGGTGTACATACACGGGGGTACGACACGTACAGGGGTGTACATATACGGGGGGGTGTACATACACGGGGGTACGACTCGAACGTACGGGGGCTGGGGGGAGTGTTGGGCGCGTATGCGGCCACATGTCTCCATGGTTGCTATGGGAGTTCGGTCCGTACGGTGCATTTTCCATACGGTTGTAACATCGGTCGCACGGGATGGATCGTGATTCCGCGGTCGGACTTCACATTTCACATTTGTACGGTAAATCGTCCGTGGACGTGTCGGACACATTTTCCGACCCGAGGACGTGTGGGGAATAATTCCCAATGCGATTCGTATGGACTTTTTACCATGCGAATCGTAATTGGCAGTTTGTACGGCACTTGTACGATTCGTACGGTAAAAAGACCGGATACGAGTCGTACGGGCTATTTTTTTACCGGATCGTAATCGGCACCCAGGTGTCTTGAAAACAAATAATGTCACTTTTACTCAGATATTCCACTGCTGATTTGCATGAAAGAGTTGACTTTAACCCAGCCGCATTCCAAGAGGAGATGTTCATTTTGAAATCTGACCGCTTGGCTGAGCCGTTAGGAAGGATACTGGCTGAGTCGTTAGGAAGGATACTGAAGAATAGTGAGTCAGTATTTAAAAGGGAAATAGCGTAGGCATTGAAACGGTGTGCTATGTATAGAAGTTAGGCAACAGAAATCTAGTCGGAAAACATTAGAACGTTATTGACACCTCAAAAGAAGTGTGATCCCGTTCAGAAAAGGGAAGAGGTCTCTTTGGAATACCTTCCCCTTTATGAGTTATAAAAAGCTGTTGGGGGTAAGACATTGGTCCCAGGGACGACCTCTATTTCTCAAAAAGAAAAAAATCGTAAAATGTTCTTTTTAAACATAGCACCATTTTCTGAAGAAAAATGGGCTGCATTAAAAACAAATTTTGCTTTATGTAAAAGTGATTACAGACATGGTGGTCTGATGGCCCCAGTAGTAACTTGCTATTTATTTCCATGTAGCTCACCACCATGAGATGGACTCCAAGTGAAATGATTTGAAGTTACTTTTTTTGTATGTTTTGTTTTGTTCAAAGTATTTGATTGTTATTTGAGGCTATAAGGAAAGGGGGAGGGGAGAGGTGTGGGGTATTTGACAATCATAGTAAGAAAAATACTTTGTTAAACAACAGAGCTTTCAAAATAAGATCCAAATATGAACGTTCAATTGTAGATCTAAAGACATTTCTGAATACAAGGCTATTAATTTGGCTGGAACCCGAGGAAGGGGGTGAGGCTAAGAATATATAAAAAATAAAAGAATTAAAATACAATTTAGATGAAAACTGGCAACAAACAACAATACTCAGCAAATACATGAATTGATCACATAACAGACAATAGTTATACACTCGCTGTTATCTCACATATTAGGTGGATACAGATAAAATGCAGAGCATAGTGTAAAAATCACTAGATGACTTCATTAAATCCAATCATTTCCAGTTAAAACATTAATGATCTCCTTCTCCTGACTATATTTTTTTTAAAAGAACAAATGTTAACACAGTTAGATGGGGAATCTAGCTGTTGCAGATAGACAAGGGCTAATCTAGAGGCTCTAATCCCCAGATTTCATATAATTGGAATTAAGAACGTTTTTGTCAGGTCAATAAACCAATTGCAAAAGAATGTAAATGCAGGAGACTTTGTGAGGAAGATTCATCACTTTTGAGGGCTCAAATTGCCAAGGGGAAAACTAAGGTGCCACCTCACAAATTTTAGCCTGAACCTAGTGAGCAAAATAGTCTGTCCCCGAAGCCATCAGTGTGCAGCACTAAGAATAGTGGCCCCATTTGCGATGGCAGTGGGCCCGACACCGACAGACCATCAGTGGCAGTCCCACTGCCATCGCAAGTGTAATGTGGTACATTTCCCTTCCATAGTATCATTTATTTCAATTTTGTAAGATAGAATACACTATCTGCAGTGTTCCATTCTGTTCTAGAATATGAGAAAGTTTTGTGTAAGGAAATTCTAGATAAGACAGTTATACTGGAACAGTTGGTGGATGAGGTGAATAAACCTACCTGTGTCACCTTGCTTGCATTCCTGGTTCTACTTCATTGAAGAACACCACATTTAATTGGCGACAATCGGGAGAAATGTGGGATCAGGATCAACACCTCAACATCAATCTGGATTGAAAGCGCTTCAAATTCAAGGCTGTCTCCCCTAGGACGACGAATCCATTCCTGGCTTGGATGCCTGTTCTTATATGTCGACTGGGGATGTGCTGAGAGTCGCGGCGGGAAAAGAGGAAAGCCTTTGGTAATTTACTTTATGAAATAGTGAGTATCGACAGCGACGCGAGCGCGTCATCCGACGCATGCGCGCCATCATCCAGGAAGGAGGTGATTCTACTGAGCGCGTCATCTGATGCATGCGCGTCATCATCGAAGAAGGAGGCGATTTTACCCAATCAGATCAGACGTGTGATTTCCAGAGCAAGGCTTGAATCTAGCCTATTGCGCAAGGAGACGTCATAGAGAAAATTGTTGTGAGCGCAAACTAAGGAGCGCTGTGCGTTACAGGCGCGCATTCAAGAGGAGCTGAATATTTATTCACCTTGAGGAGATTAAGCTATTGTGAGTCACGCTAGCAAAATTGAAGGTATCGGGGGTGAGTTTTTTCACAATGCCATGCTGTATGGGTTGCTGATGGCACGTCTGGAGGATTAATAAGGTGACAGTTGCTGTAAGGTGGTTCATTTTTTTTTTTTTTAAATATAACACTTCAAGCAGCTTGAATATTCATGGAACTTTGAGACTTAGGTTCTTGCAAAGTTTATTTGTGTCTGGCACATTTGTTGTGGTTTTAGAAAAAAAAAGAGAGACTCATTTCTGAACTTCAGTAAAATTAATGTCATACTTTTGTTTTTTTATAAAAATTTAGTGTTTTAGTTCCCTTAAGATCTTTTTTTTTTCGTGTCAAGCTGTTAGAAAAGCCAGTGAGTTAAAGAGTTACTTACCTGAAGTGATACAAGTATACAAGTTATAGTATGTTAGATATATTACAGGTGTATGTTTAAAGTGAAAATAATTTTTTTTTTAAATGCAGAATGTGACACAACCCCCTTTCTTTTTAACGAGCCCAGGGGAACCCAATGTGAAATGGCAGAAATGGAAAAAAATATTTGTGAACTATGCTAGAGTGTGTGGGACGAATTTAAGTGCAGAACGTAAACATTCGTTACTACTACATTGCCTTGGGGGTGAGGGACAAGATGTGTTGGAACATTTACCAAACCTAAGCGCTTCCGAACAAAGAAATCTGAATGAATACGAAATTTGCATAGAACAATTAGATCGCCATTACTTACCAAGATTGAGCACGATTATGGAAAGGTACCATTTTGGCTTAAGAGAACAAAAAAAGGATGAGTCTGTTGAAGACTCTGTTTCAGCTCTAAGGAAACTGGCTTCTTCGTGCAAATTCGGTCCGGCACTAGAGGAGAGAATTAGAGATCAATTCGTTCTGAAATGTGCTCATGATAACATCAGAAAAGAGCTCTGGTTGAAGGGTGAACCTCCTCTGGAAGAAGTCATTGCCATACAAGTTGAGCACATGATGGGGTGCGTTGATGAACTTAGTGGCGAGAAGGGTAAACTCACCACGACTGAAACTAAAGTAGAAGAGGTTGTGTGTCAGGTACAGAAGAAAGATCCAAAAGGAAAAGACAACAGTATCTTGATTCCTGGTAATGTTACCAATTTGAATGTCACTGGGAAGCCTATTTGTTTTAGGTGTGGTCATTTTGGTCATCTTGCAAATTCATCTTTTTGTCCTGGTCTAAGGGTAACTTGCAATACATGTGGACGTAAGGGACATTTTGCAAGATGTTGCAAAAACAAAAATAGCAGAGGTGGTCGTACAGTCATGAAAAATCAACCTGAGGTAAAGGTGGTCCCTTTCCAAGTTGATGTAAGAAAAGGTGATCATCCCTCACACATTGGGAATATTGACGGTGTAGATTTCAAGTTTGATTCCTGCTCACATTTAACTATGATTGGTGAGGATATTTTTTCAAAGCACTTTGCAAACAATGTTAAACTTCTTAGGAATGACCTTGCTCCTGTAGGTTATGGTGGATGTCAGGGTACTTCATAGCTACAATAGAATTATGTGGAAGAATCATTGCAGGGAATATATGTAGCTAAGCATGGTGATTCTCTCATGGGTTGGCCTCATCAGCATCTTCTTTGGGTGCGTTTGAACCCCAATGCATCTCCACAGGTTCAGGTGCAAGCGATTGAAGAGTCTACTTCTGAGGTTCTGGACTTTTTAGAGTCCAGAGGTGTCAGGGAAACAACACCCAAAAGACCCCTGAGTTCCTTCCTGCCTTGGTGCACAAATAAACAGAGACACGGGCTTCTCGATGGTGGCGTCAGAGAGACCAAGTTTTATTTACTGCAGGGACACAGATGTCGTAGGAACCACACAAAGGCAGAATCTAGGAGACTGTTCGAATTGTATAACGTGGGTCGCTCCTTAAATACACCAAATGTGTCCTCAGGCAGCATTGCATAAATATCTTTCATGCCTAGCCCGGTATCCCAAACAAACAATAAACATATACCAAACGATAATTATTTGTAAGATTCCAGTGTTCGATCAAGTCTTCATGTCAGTTTTCCATTCTTCGACGGATCCTCCCCATCATAAAAATTGTATCCTCCCCATAGTAAAAAGCCCAGAAGGAGAGGAGCGGAGCCAGGTGGGAAAGATTGATAAGTAGGATAAGAGATGCTTGTGGGTCATAAACGGGCATGGCTACTGTCTTCGGCCTCCTAATCGTGATCAGGCCAACGAACACAAGAACCAGTATAGCATGATTGGCCTCAGGCAAGGGAGGTAGCTTCTGCCTAGTCACGCAGCATCAGCTTCCTTGGACTAAAGCTTACGTGTCCTTAACTAGGTGATTCAGCCAGGGTCATTGCTTGTCCATTGACTATGTGAGGGCAAGAAACAAAATGGATGCCGTATCTAAGATGAATGCCATGAATTTACAACAGAATGCCCTATTTCTCAGTGAATTCATGCTCGTAGCACAGCGAAAACACTGTCACATACTAAATGGATCATTTACGGTTCACTGGTACCAAAATCGTGTCAGTACTACGATACCGAACACACGGGTTCGGATCGCTACAGAACCTCAGACCGTCCTTTTGCCCTTACATAGGCAATAACTTACTCTAGTCAGAATCCATTTCTATATTCATCAGATCACTGATATGTTGTTGGAGCATTATTCGATCCCGTGGCGTATCTCCTAAAACAGGTGGTCTTCTTACGCATGTTGCAGCACAAAGGCCACATAAGGCAGGACCACACTGAACGATGAGACAGCATGAGAATAAAAATACCAACAAAACACCAATGACTATCAGAACCTTCCATCCCCACGCAGATAACAGATTCCAGAACCATCCCATCAGTGACCAATCACCTTTGTCTACATGAATAGAGTCAGTGATCTTGTGTAACTTAGAAATGGCCTCATATACTGTTGGCGCATTATTTGGGATAAAGACACAGCAACTCGATTGGATCATCTTACATACCCCACCTTGATCTGCAAGTAATACGTCAAGGACCATACGGTTCTGCAACGTCATGAGGCGATCCGCTTGAAGCTCAGCTGTCAGGTTACTAAGGGCACCAGCAGTTTCAGTAATGGTGGATTCAACTACCCGTGTTAGTTGACGCAAGTTCCTACTATTGGCCATGGGCCCCCAGAACGGAAGGAAACCTTTGAAAAAGTCTCCTGCTTCTTGGCCAGCTGTATCTTCCTTGTCGAAGACACCTCTCACAACTCTAGTCTTGTGATAATCCGGTGCAGCAGTGTATGTCGGAGGTAATAGTCGGGCAATATAACATGAGCCTGAAAAGTCAGCAGGCAGCCATGTATATGCTCTGTCTTTGCAGACAAAATAGGTACCCTTAGCAGCTAAGAATGCAGGGGAAGACTGTGATGGAAAAACGTACGTTTCAGTGCAGTCACTCTTCCCTAGTCGAGCTCTCGGATTCCTCCCATTCCCTTGTAAACAGACCTGACCTTGGTGGGGTACCACCCAAATCGGAGTCGAGCTTTTACGCTTGTTTTCACCCAAACTAATGCCATACTCCGTAGCATTCCAACCCATATAAACTCGTAACTCATCCTTGGGAATAAACGGAGTGTTATTGACATCTCTAACCATGTCAGTAATTCCCTTTACCAAGGCTCTATTAGCAGAGTTATACCTAGTGGAACGCGGAGGTCGCGGGGGATAGGTCTCTAGAGCATAGGCGAACATGGTCTGAAATGCCCAAAATGATCCATTATAACTAAAGGGCAGAACCAGATAGGGGATACCCTTGTTCATGGTATGTGGTATCAGACCACATACCCAGCAGTTCGTTGTATTTACTACTAGTTGGTGTTGGTGCAAGAGCTGAATGAAAGTGTTATTTATAAACTCAGAGCGTCGAGCTTGCTCGGGTGCAGGAAAAGGGTGAAAAGAATGAAGAGAAACAACAGTCGGAGAAACAGAAACATGGGGAGGCACTGTAGATGTGACAGGTACAAAAATCAATTGGATACCAAAAACGATTCCGCCTACCAAAGTTATTAAAACAATCAGAAAGGTCAGAGCGCATTGCATCATGAAACGTTTGCTATGCAAAATTTCATACAGTTTTGTCTTACGAGCATTTATGACGTTAGCTCGTCGCAGTTCAGGAAGCTCCATCTTCTACAACCGTTCGCAACGGATGGTTTGTACCTGTTGAAAAATTGCCTCTGTTTACCCTGGGAGTTCCCAAAATAAACAGAAGAGACCGACCTTGTGTCTGGCCCCCTGCAAGTTAAAACAAGGCACACGTCACGACCCTATGGCAACCCAGATGGCAAGGTGAGAGAACAACAAAAACAAAAGGACAAAAAAATTATAGAGCAAACTTCCTGACTGAATGCAATGTGATAAGATCAAAACAGTTTTCACACAGAAAGGTGATTATGCAATGTTATTGGTTCATGGAATGGGAACGTAGGTTATATCTGTACTTTCCGGGCCTTGTCTGGTCTTGAAACAGCTGATCTGCAGGTGCAGTAATGTTCAAATCCACAGGTGGCAAATGTTCACTTTGTACAACACTCTGTTCAGGGTTCAAAGGAACAGTTCCTGGTGCAGTATCAGAGTTCTGTGTTTCAGATCGTTTGTCCGTCATGTACTCTGCATCACTGAACGGGATAAGCCTAGGAACAGGTTCTGTCTCGGATACACCAAATCCCTGTCTAACCCAGTTGTCGTAGGGGAGTGGGAGAGGCACACGCTTCGTATGGGTAGCGTGCACCCAATTTTTCCTGCCAGCCAGGCGTACAGCAGTTCTTGTGGCCAGGAGCACCTGAAACGGACCCACGAATCTTGGCTGGAGGTTCCGGGTCCGTCCAAAGTTCCACACCACAACCAGATCACCGGGTTTCAATGTGTGACCTGGACTCTCTGGCAGCTTAGGCAAGGATTCAAATACCTGTTGGTGAATAAGACTCAATTTAGCAGTCAGGTCAAAAAGGTAATCAATCAACATTGGATATTCGATCTGTTTGAACTCCTTGGGCCTAGGGACTCCCCAGACATTAGCAGGGCGACCAAACACAATCTCATATGGGCTAAGCCCTACTCGAGAGTGTACAGTTGCTCTGGTGGACAATAAAGCCAAAGGCAGTGCGTCTGGCCAAGATAAACCAGTGGAAGCTTGGATTTTAGCAAGTTTTAGCTTCAAGGTACCATTGTACCCCTCAACCAAACCTGCTGACTGTGGGTGATTCGCACTATGGAATTTTTGCTTGATTGCCAAACCCGTACACACACTCTGCATAACTTTCCCTACGAACTCACTTCCATTGTCCGACCATACAATCCGTGGCATACCATACCTAGGGAAGTACTCTTTGAGGAGGATTTTGGCAGTGGACATAGCAGTGTTATCCTTTAATGGATACGCTTCAATCCATCTTGAAAAAGCACAGACTACCACTAGGACATATTTGAGATTATTACATCTGTCCATGTGGATAAAGTCCAACTGAATCACTTCAAAGGGACAAGAAGGGGGGGCAAAGTGACCAGCTGGGGTTGGGGTTCCCTTGCCAGGATTATGCATCAGGTATACCATGCAATTTTTCCCCACTCTCTCCGCGCACTTAGTAATTCCATCGTTCTTCCATACTGGAGCTAACATCTTACAGATCCCTTTCGAACTGATGTGCGCCGCTCCATGCGCCATAGTGACTACCGCAAGTACATACGCATCAGGTAGCATCCAACGCTGATGCTCAGACAAATCAATCCAACATCCACTCGAATCCATTTTACCCGTTTTCTCCTTCCATGCATTCTTCTCATTTTCAGTTGCTTCATTCTGGATTGCCTTCACACTTTCAATCGTATTCTCACACATTCCTGATTCAGCAATCCATCTTGCAGACGTTGCAACGTACATTCGGCTCATCATGTTCTTGGGCGTCCCTTTGGCGACCTCATCAGCAAACGCATTCCCACGGCCAACATCATCCGTAATCTTCCGGTGTGCACTGCATTTCACAATTGCGACTTCATTCGGTAAGGTCAGAGATTCCAACAGATCATTGACTAACTGTCCATGTTGGATCTTAGTCCCATGGGACGTGAGAAAACCTCTTTCTTTCCACAAGCGACCAAAACTATGTGCTACGCCGAAGGCATACTGGCTGTCAGTAAACACGTTCACTCTCTTTCCCTCAGCTAAAATACACGCTCTTGTCAATGCAATTAATTCTGCAGCTTGGGCAGAATTCTGACTCACTCTTGCAGTCTCGACAACCGTACTCAAAGTCGTAACTGCATACGCAGCCGTCACATCACCAGTCTGTAGCTTGAAACACGATCCATCGACATACAAAGTACCATCTGGATCTAGTAACGGAGTATCTTTTAAATCAATCCTACCTTTTGTCTCTTCCTCAGTTCTAAAACAACAGTCATGGGGCTCTGAATCACTCGACTCCTGAGTAGTCGGCAACAGCGTTGCTGGGTTCAATATGCTGCATCGCTTGATCTGAATGTGACTTGCCAAAAGTGTCAGCTCATAGCCTGATAGTCTAGCACTGGTGAGGTGCTGAGTTTTCGTTCGATTCATGAGTGTATCCACAGCATGTGGAACCATGACTACCAACATGTTGTTCATGACCAATCCAGCAGACTGTCGAATAGACACTGCAGCTGCTGCTGTAGCTCTCAAACAACTTGGCAACGCTCTGGCTACCGGATCTAATGTGGATGAGAAATACGCACAAGGTCGCTGCTTGTCACCAAATTGTTGCGTCAAGACACTCAACGCACAACCCTCTCTTTCATGGACATATAGTGTAAACGGCTTACTGTAGTCAGGAGTACCTAACACAGGAGCTGAGCACAACGCATCGCGCAATTCCGAGAAGCTCTGTTGACATTCATCAGACCATGGCAAAGGACTCGGGACACCTTTTCCAGTCAGAGCCACCAATGGTTTTGCCATGAGAGAAAAATTTGGGATCCATTGTCTGCAATATGATGTAATACCCAAAAACGCACGCACTTCTCTCTGTGTGCTTGGTACAGTCATCTGTGAAATTGCTTTGATTCTCTCTGGGGTCAACCTTCTTCCCTCCTTTGACAAAAGATGACCTAAGTAGGTCACTTCTTGGCAACAATATTGTAGTTTAGAAGGTGAAACCTTGTGATGTAAGTCTGATAAATGACGCAGCAAAGAAATTGTAGCTATTTTGCAAGTTTCCTTGTCGTCAGCAGCCACTAAAAGATCATCTACATATTGGATCAGAGCAGCACCAGGTGGAAGTACAAAAGCATCTAATTGACTTTTTAATGCTTGGCTGTAAATTGAAGGGCTTTCACAATAACCTTGTGGGGCGCGCTTGAATCTGAAACTACGACCACCTAAGGAGAAACCAAAAATATCCCTACTTTCCTCGGCTATCGGAATGCTGAAAAAGGCATTCTTTAAGTCGATCACTGTAAACCATGTAGCTGAGGCAGGAATCAACGTCAATAGTGCAGTGATATCTGGGACCACAGGAAACTGTGGAACCACTATTGTATTAACCTCTCTGAAGTCAATCACAAATCTGTAGATTGGAGATTTGGAAGGGTCAGTGCGTTTCAAAATCGGCAGGACAGGACTATTGCAGACATTTCCTCTAGTTTCTTCTATCACATTTTTTTGTATCAAATCTTGCACGATCAGTAAAAGCGCACGTTCACCTTCATTTGAAATCCGATACTGTGGGATTCGTGGGAATCTAACATTTGCCTTCAGACTCACCATATAAGGGGGAATTTCCAGAAGACCTACATCATTAGGACCAGTCGCCCAAAGATTATCAGGGAGGGAACGCAGCTCCGGTGGGAGCTTATCCATCGACAAGTACATGGGAGAGATGACTCTCTTACCCAACGTGAGCTGTACTCCCGAAGGGGAACAGTACAATGTCGCATGCAGGCGTTTCAACAGATCTAAACCAAGCAGATTCTCATTACAACCGGTCGTCAGAATAAGGGGTGCTTCTAGTTGACATGGCCCAACAGAAATTGACAAAGGACCAGAAACAGGGTTGTGAACAGGGGCGCCTGAGAAACCTACTGAAATGTTCGTTGATCCAGACAAAGGTGCGCCAGGGAGTTTCGCGTGCATAATTGAACTTTTTGCTGCACCAGTATCCAACAGAAACGGTTCAATCACGCCTGATGTAGCTACTGCGACATAAGGTCCACTCTGATCAACTGGAACTGATACTACTCCCTCTCTCTGCCTGTGGCTGTCCTAGTACTCACTTTGCTGAATTTCTTCACTACCTTCATAATAATCCTCAACATGGTATTGGGGAGATCTACCTGATTGTGTGGATTGTACATTTCGCTGATCGAAATAATTAGATGGGCGATCAGTCTGTGGAGGCATAGTACCACGTCCTCTACCTCTGAGAGCTTGCATAAACCCACCGCGACCTCTCTGAGCTGGGACACCACTAGTTTGGGAGTGCAGAACTGGACACTCATTCTTATAGTGACCCTCCTTTTTACAATAGGCACACTGATTCCATGCTAACTGTTGTCGGGGAAAACCATAGTCAAATCTTTGGGACATCCCTTGCTGGAATTGTGGCTGTTGCTGAAACTGGGGTCGTTGCTGTGAATCTGACTGACTCGAGCGAGGCGGATACGCCTGTTGCAAAAGAACTTTAGTTTTCAAGTCTTTTGTCTTCTTTTCTGACTTTTCCTTCTCTTCTTTTTCTCTATTTTCGTAATACTGAGCAGTTGCGAGTATCTGTGCTGTCGTCGACACCGCCCATGCACTCTCAGAATCCTTCAACTTGTTACTAAGCTCAGGCAATAAATTAAACATAAACTTGTCGACAAACAACCTCTGACCTCCCTCAGTACTCATATCTTGCCCACTGTGGTCTACGAAGGTCTCTTCAAATCTAGTGAAGAAATCAGAGACGCTTTCATCCTTCTTTTGCTTGCATGCTGATAATTTATCCCAGTTGACCCGTAACGCTGGCATCAGCGTTTTAATCAAATTGATTATTCTGCCAGGCAAAGCGGCAATCAGAGGCTCAGGTTTAGCACCACCAACTTGTTGTGCATCTGCCGCTACAATAGCTGGCCAATCACCTCCTAAAGCAACTTGGTGATTCTCATGGCGAATTTTGGCCCATATAGGCTGTGGCACTACATTGCCAAATAGCATTTCGATGTCTGCCAAATTCATGACGCATGCTTGAACTGTCTGGGTTAACTCTTTATAATACCCAGCAGGATTCTTACGCGGGTCCGGCAACGCCTGTTTTACTGCTAATACCTCGGCCCGCTTCCAAGGGATGTGTATCCATACTCTTTGGAAATGTGCTGGAGCAGCTAAAATATTATTAGCCGCATCAGCTTGAACTGCATCGCGCCATATCGGCGGAACTTCCCTCATCGGATACTGACCTCGCTTCTTCCTAGTAATCGGAGAACCATCAGAGTCCCTTTGTGCTCGAAGAGGAGAATCAGACCTGTATGCTAGAATCAGTTCTATCGCTTCCTTTACTTCCGAACCTATTACCATTCCCGTAGCGAACCTTCTCTGAATATGTATCAAGTCAGCGGGAACGGAATCTAAGTCATCATCATCCCACGCCTCACGCAAAAGGAAACACATCACGTCAAAGACATAACGCTGAGATGGTTCATTCCATTGCATAAATGTATCCAACCCTCTTTGTGCATCATACTTCGCAGCTTTCGACATCCACCTAAGAGCTGTCGAATCTAATATTCCTCGTTCCTGGGGACCAGGAAGCTGACTACGTCTCTGTGTAGAGTCAGAAACGGGTGTCTTAATTAAAGACCTGTAGAGAGGAGTTAAGATATTAGTTACAGAGTTGGTTATTTTCCGACGAACAGAAAGCGGAGTCAGAATGTTTACAGAGTTCGGGGACAAGGAAGCTGGAGCAGATGAAATTGTAAGGGTAGAAGTAGTAGGTAAAGCAGTTTGCGAAACGTCAGGCAAAGGCGGAATAGGCAACCCAGGTAGAGGGGGTGCCGAAGGAACATTAACCACAGGAAGAATAGGAGCTTGAATCAAAGGAAAAGGAACAACTATTCCAGGCTGACCAGCAGCCGGTTGCACAACAGGTGGTAACTGTGGTGCTGTAATACCCTGTGCATACGGTGGAGGTGATCTCAATAGGTAAGACAACAGGGGATCCTTTTCACAGTCCTCTATTGGCTTAGCAGGACACAATGGCAAGGCAGGGTAGCACTTGTCAATCACCAAATTATGATCTCTATTTGCTACCTCTATTGCTTTTTCAGTTTCGTTGACATGCAACTGCCTAGCAGACTGCATTAAAGTCAACCCTTTCTCTTTCTGTTCCTTCTTTATTTTTCTAATTTCTCTCTGTCTAGCTTCTTTACGCCAAAAGCGAAAAGAATCGAACATTGCCGGCCGGGCTTTCTTTTTAAACAACTTCACTTCTAGATTGTCTAGAATTTTCGTTTCAAAGCTACCATGTGGTGGCCAACTAAGGACACCATCTTTCCTGGTGTAACGGATCCACACTCCATTATAAGTGATAGGACCCACACCATGTTTACAATAGAGCTCATATGTAGGAGTTCCGATCGGAGGAACCGGACACGAGTCCTCCAACCGGGAATCCCTGTTGCAACTCAACCAGGACAGGAAACAATTACTACGGCTAGTCATTACAAACTAAAGACAAATTCTAACCAAAATGCGCAAAGAACTTAGGCCTACCAAATGAACCAATACCAAACCAAAGATTATCTTAACAAGAGCAACCAATGATAATCTACAAATCCAAAATCAAACTGGGCGCGACCCACTTAATACTTAACTGAAATGTCGAAGACATCACCAAGGAGAACCCGCCTACGTCTCGCCGTACTAAGGTCTGCACCTCGGGTCCAAGACAGGGCGACAGTCAGGGCAGCGGTCCTTTGTAGCCGTCTGGGAGCGGGAACCCTCGTGGAAGAGATCGTCGGGCCACTTTTACGACATACAGGGATCGATGAAGCGGGGTACCCCCCTCCGGAATCTTCACACGAAGCTCCTCGAAATCTTCAGGCTTTGGACCGGTACCGGTTGACGTCGCCCCACGTTGGGCTCCAATTTGAGGTTCTGGACTTTTTAGAGTCCAGAGGTGTCAGGGAAACAACACCCAAAAGACCCCTGAGTTCCTTCCTGCCTTGGTGCACAAATAAACAGAGACACAGGCTTCTCGATGGTGGCGTCAGAGAGACCAAGTTTTATTTACTGCAGGGACACAGATGTCGTAGGAAACACACAAAGGCAGAATCTAGGAGACTGTTCGAATTGTATAACGTGGGTCGCTCCTTAAATACACCAAATGTGTCCTCAGGCAGCATTGCATAAATATCTTTCATGCCTAGCCCGGTATCCCAAACAAACAATAAACATATACCAAACGATAATTATTTGTAAGATTCCAGTGTTCGATCAAGTCTTCATGTCAGTTTTCCATTCTTCGACCGATCCTCCCCATCATAAACATTGTATCCTCCCCATAGTAAAAAGCCCAGAAGGAGAGGAGCGGAGCCAGGTGGGAAAGATTGATAAGTAGGATAAGAGATGCTTGTGGGTCATAAACGGGCATGGCTACTGTCTTCGGCCTCCTAATCGTGATCAGGCCAACGAACACAAGAACCAGTATAGCATGATTGGCCTCAGGCAAGGGAGGTAGCTTCTGCCTAGTCACGCAGCATCAGCTTCCTTGGACTAAAGCTTACGTGTCCTTAACAAGGTGATTCAGCCAGGGTCATTGCTTGTCCATTGACTATGTGAGGGCAAGAAACAAAATGGATGCCGTATCTAAGATGGATGCCATGAATTTACAACAGAATGCCCTATTTCTCAGTGAATCCATGCTCGTAGCACAGCGAAAACACTGTCACATACTACATGGATCATTTACGGTTCACTGGTACCAAAATCGTGTCAGTACTACGATACCGAACACACGGGTTCGGATCGCTACAGAACCTCACTTCTACATTTGTAGAACAGTTTCCTGATATATTTAGAGATTCTCTAGGGTGTTTTAAAGGGTATAAACATTGCCTCAGGGTAAGAGATGGAGCGGTTCCAGTAGTTGCTAAAGTCAGAAGGATTCCGCTAAATGAACAGGCGGGGGTGCAGAAAGAAATTGATAAGCTGATAGATGCAGGTATAATTGTCCCGGTGGAAGCAACAGAATGGCTTGCTCCCATAGTCGTAGCCAAGAAAGACAGTGGGGAGCTTCGTCTATGCATTGACTTACGTGCTTTGAACAAAGAAGTTATTGTTGATAGATTTCCCCTACCTAACATAGATGAGATTGTTAGTACCTTGAGTGGAGCGAAGTACTTTTCTACCCTGGATTTGGCGTCAGTCTATCATCAGATTGAGTTGGATAACTCTTCTCAGGATTTAACTGCCTTTGTAACTCCCATGGGTACGTTTAAATTTCATAGAATGCCTTTTGGTCTCATTTCGGCAGCCTCAGTGTTCCAACGGGTCATGTCACATATTCTTAAAGGTTTGGCTGGTGTAAAATGCTATCACGATGATCTGCTGATATTTGGTAACACAATTCGAGAGCATGATGTTCGTGTATTTGCTGTACTAGAACGTCTAAGGAAAGCTGGTCTTACTCTTAGGAAAGATAAGTGCAAATTTGGTTTAGAAGAAGTAAATTATCTTGGACATTGTATAACTGGTCTTGGTGTTTTTCCTAAGAAGGAGTTAGTAGATTCTATTTTGAACATTTCTGAACCAGTTAACAAGGAGGAACTTTTGTCCTTTCTAGGTATGGTAGAGCTTTACAGTAAATTCATTCCTGATTTTGCTGGAAAGACTCACAATTTGAGGTTACTCACTGCAAAGAATGTTGTGTTTCAGTGGTTAACAGAGTGTGTGGAGGAATTTGTTGCAATCAAGGAGGAACTTTGCAAAGCTCCTGCGCTTCATGCATTTGTGCCTGGTGATCCTACTTTCATTATGATGGATGCCAGTGAAAAAGGGCTAGGTGCGGTATTGCTTCAAAAGAAGAATGGGATGGATTCACTTATCGTTTGTGCCTCGAGATGTCTCAGGGGGTCAGAAAGGAACTACTCTGTTATAGAAAAGGAGTCGTTGGCTATATTTTGGGCTCTAAGGAAATTCAAAAATTTAATTTGGGGAACAAAGGTCAATGTTTTATCTGATCATAAGCCTTTGAAGGAAGTCTTTTCAAAGAAAGGCCTCGACTCAATTTCTTCTAGAATAAAATAGTGGATCATCTCTCTTCAAGAATTTGATTTTGAGGTAGATTACATTCCTGGCGTCATTAATAAATCTGCTGACTGTCTTTCGAGGTTAGTTGATCTCAATGGAGAGTTGGACGAAGAGGTTACTTTTGATTCTGAGGTAGTAAATGTATGTGAGATCACGGATGGTGTTGTTACTCAGGATGATTGGAAAGTGGAGATTAATAAAGATGTTGAGGTAAAAAAAGTAATTGAGATGTTAGGTGAGAATAAACGGTTGGAGAAGCCATGGAGTTTAGTTTCTAATGAACTTTCGGTAGTGGATGGTTTACTTGCTAGAGAGACAAAGTTGGTTCCACCACTAGGTCTTAGAAAGAAGTTACTTACGGTTGCTCATGTGGGCCATCCTGGCATTGTCAAAACTTAAGAATTGTTGAGATTGCAGTTTTGGTGGCCAGGCATGGATGTTGAGATTGAGAGGTTAGTTCGTGAATGTGCTGAATGCTGTGCTAGTGATAAAGTTTTGAAAACAAAACAGACTCCTATGGTTTGCAGAAAATTACCTGGTCATCCTTGGGATGAGATTTCAATTGACATAGTTGGACCCTTACATGGTGTGAGTGATACGCCCTATTTGATTGTAGTATTAGATCTGTACTCCAGGTGGGTAGAGGTGTGTGCTGCAAGAGAGGTGTCGACAGCTACGGTAATTAAGTTCTTACAGGATGCATTTAAGAAAGAAAGCTTTCCCAATAGCTTACTTTTGGATAATGGTCCACAATTTTCTTCTAATGAGTTTTAAAAATGTCTTGACAGTTGTGGTATTATTCACAAAAAATGTGCGATCTATCATCCTGAAACAAATGGTGCAATTGAAAGGCTCAACAAAACTCTTAAAGAAAGTATCCAATTAGCGAGGGCTAATGGTCTAAATTGGAAGGAGTTACTTCAGGATAGAATCTCGTCTTATCGGGTTTGTCCTCACTCGACCACTGGAAGGTCGCCTTTTGAACTCTTTAAGGGGAGGTTTCCCAATACAAGGTTATGCCCTGGGTGGATGAAATTGAACAAGGGTCTTGTCAATAATCAGATAGGAGATTGGAGAATTAAGGAGCTGAAAAAACAAGCTTTGAGGAAATCGTACTTTGATAAAAACAAATGTGCACAATATCAGGCGATAAAGGTGGGGGATCTTGTTAAAATGAAAGCTCCTGTTGGACGTATGCCGTGGTCAAAATACACTAACGTCAGAACAGTGGTTAAAATTTTTAATAATGCAGTCAAGACTAGTGATGGGAGGATTTGGAACAAGAGTCGGGTTGTTGTAGTGAGTCCTTCTTTTTCTTCAGACCAGTCTGATAGTAATGAGGTGGCCTCAGGTTTGAACTTTTCAAATTTCTCATCTGCTCCTCTCTCTGACATTCCTAGTGTCTCAGGTTGTGTTAGAGAGAGAAGTCAGAGAGTGCGCAGATGTCCTGCATACATGAAAGACTATGTTTAAGTTGGTTTCAGATTTGTGCAGACTATCTGGGTATGCATGATCAACGATCTATTGATGTTTATTATAGCACTTTGTTGTATAGTGATATATATTTATTTTGTTTCATTACACTTATGATATATGTTTATTTATCTCTGTAAAACCTGTAGTGAACTTATTATTTGTTGTTGTTCAGAGGGAAGATGTGTAATGTTGTACATTTTCCTTCCGTAGCATCATTTCCTTCAATATTGTAAGATAGAATACACTATCTGCAGTGTTTCATTCTGTTCTAGAATATGAGAACGTTTTGTGTAAGGAAATTCTAGATAAGACAGTTATACTGGAACAGTTGGTGGATGAGGTGAATAAACCTACCTGTGTCACCTTGCTTGCATTCCTGGCTCTACTTCATTGAAGAACACCACAGCAAGCAAGTTTTCCACCAGCCACATTTGGATGGTAGGCGGCTGTGTGGCAGTCAGAAAGACCGACTGCATGGATCGGGCCATCGGAGGTGGAGTAATGCCTACAATGGGGGTAGGGACTACCAGGCACTGCCGTAGGCATTGCGATGTTCCTTTTCACTGGCCCTTTCATGGCGGTGAACCCACCATGAAAAAGCTGGTGAAAAGGGACATTGGAGGCCCCTAGTGGGCCCCCCTTAACTCCTGGCCCACAGACATGGGACCTGGGGGGCACCTATGTTGTGCCCCTACATATCCCTGCACCGTGTGGCAGGCACCGCATGATGCCGGCCTCATAGTGCAGTTATATGTGCAGTGTCCCTTTTTGCATCACGGTGGGTGCTGCAGCCAGCGGCACCCGCCGTAATGCAAAATATAGGCATTGCGACCGCTGTGCTGACAGTCGTAATCAAAAGGCCTACTGCGTGACCGGCGACAGCCTGTCAAGCGGTCCCAATCCCCAATAGGGTTATGTCCGCCCACCATCGTAATCGGGCCATGTGTTATCAAGACAGTAAAATTGGACTGAGGAAGTTTATTAGTACACATATTCAAAATATAAATATTATATATATAAATATATATATTTGCACACACACATATGTGTGTGTGTGTGTGTGTATATATATATATATATATATATATATATATATATATTGCACAGGAAAATCGATCTGATATTAGACTCACCTACATCCTAAGTGACATTAGATGTGTGAGATTATCTGTATTTAGGAAACTTGTAAAGTGCAACACCACAACTAACATTACCTCTTGGTTCTTCATTCCTAATTCATTCCTAAACCTATATATATTGTTTTAAATAAATGTGTTACCTTAGGTTGTTAAAACACAATTAATAATGTAGGGTAACACATTTATTTATGTATCAATATATATAGGTTTAGGAATGAATTAGGAATGAAGAACCAAAAGGTAATGTTTGTGATGGTGTTGCACGTTACAAGTTTCCTCTATACATGTATTCTCACACATCTAATGTTACTTAGGATGTAGGTGAGTCTAACATGCGGATCGATTTTCCTGTGCAATATATTTGTAAGACTCCTTGGGTTACTAATCTCCTGGTAAGGTCACTGTTATCAGTATGCAGGCATACACTCATAATGACATTGGTTAAGCAGAAGGTGATATGTCTTGCTGTCTCACCGAGGTTTTACATTTCCAGCCTGATTGACAGCTAAATGGTCAGGGCATGAACAGGAGAAGTATTGATTGAGGTGACAGCATTCATTTGACCTCAGTCAAATGAGTCTTTGGAAAATGTATCAGTATTCCATGTGGTGAACTCAACAACATCCTTTGATTCTCCTCCCAACTTATAAATCCCGATGAAGAGATTAACTTTCCTTTGATTTCCATAATGTATTGACCAATGTATTTGGTGCTTTCTCTCCAGGGAGCAGGCAATGATTCACTGTTTCCCTATGAAAAGCCCTAAAGTACTGTGACGCATTTCGGATGACGTTCTCTTCTCGAATTCTCTCCATGAGACACACTTGAAGCCCTGCAGTAGCAAAGCTTTTTGAGCTGTGATGGGCTTTACATGTTCGTTTATGTAGGCATGCTAGGAATCATGAGCTCAATGTTATCAAATGATGCCCATAAACAGGTAAACCAGGGTAGTAGCAAGCACATGGCGTATGGAAATGGCTTTTAAACCCATTTACAGATGAGAAATATTTGTTTAAAGCTGAAACTGGCATCTTTTACACCAGGCCGCCCGTGGAATTGGTTTTACTACTACCATGAGTGTAAAACCCATGCAAAAGGTGGAGAATGGACATTCATAAACTCTGAGCCAACCAATTGTTCCCTGGAAATGGTCAGAGTTTTACTACAGCAAATAGCTCAAATAAACATTCCCCCTCTTGGTAAGGAGGGAAGAGATCACCTCCAAGTGTAAAAAGTGCAGTGAAAGGAGATTCTCCACAGGGGAAAAATGAATACCATGAAGAAAAAAAAGAAAGGATTATGTGCACTTATGTGCAATTTACACAGGAATGCTTTCTTCATTGTGTAATCATACAGCTGTGTGCAATTATACATTTCGAAAATGGAAGACCACAGAACATGTCACAAGACTTTCCCTGTAGTACGCTGGCAACCTGCACCTGGTGCACATTTACAGATGTGCTACTGAAAATGTTGGTGAATTTTGATAAGTATTGCATCTATTTACCACCTGGTCTGGGAACATGGTAAATGGCTATTTTGAGGGGCCAATGTGTGGATGATGGGAGTGGGGAGGAATTCAGAGCAGGTGGGTATAGAGCTGGCAGCAGCTTTTGCTGCACCCTCTGTCGTGCTGGAGGAGCGTGAGTAGGGGAACGATTACCGAGTCCAGCATTTGTAGACCTATCAGTTCTGGACTTGGAGACATTGGTCAAGTTGAAATTACGCCAAATTGTCCCATCCCCCATGGGGATAACTTCCATGTTAATCATACTGAGAGCCCATCTGTGGAATCAACTTCATTATCTTTTATATTAATTTCAATGCTCCGTTTGATTTATTTCCTTCAATGTCTTTCTTTTTTGCGACATTATTGTCAGCCTCAATGAAACAAAAAAGTGAAGAAAAACAATTTTGCTGCTCGAGCCATTAATTTGTGTATGGCACAATTACTAAGTTTCAGTATAAAATTCATACATGATGACAGGATTACAGAGCAACAAAGGAAAACCAGAGCGAAATCTAGTTTTTCGTAAAGTTTTAAGATAGGATTTAAACTTTGTACAATTCATACACATAATTTATCTTGTAGAATGTAAATTGAAATCCAATAAAAAGAATAAATTGATCCTTCAAAGTTAAATAACTATCAGAGACCAGGGGCTGTATTACACAAGGTGCCCCGGGGGCACAGAGAGCGTAAAGCGCTTGCCCCCGCTTTGCACTCCCCTGGGGTGTTTTGGTATCACAGAAGCGGCCGCAGACGCTTGTGCGGCCCATACTGTAATACCGACAGACCGGCGCACATAAAGCGCCAGCGCTATCTTCAGGGGGTGTTCCCTCATTTGCATGGGGGTGTGTCCCACGCAAATGTAGGGAATCCCTTTCCCTCTGCCCCTGCGCTGTATGACAGATGCAGGCGCAGAGGCAGATAAGCTCTCAGGAGGCACACTGAAAGTGTGCCACCTAAATGATGGCTCACTGACAGTGCGTCCCCTTATAGCAGCCCTCTGGCAAGGATAAAGAGGGTCCTATGCCCCCAGACATCTCCTTGCATGCGTGTAGAGTCACTGACTGCACCTACCTGCAAGGGGTTCTCTGATTCCACTTCAAAGTGCAGGAGGGTTGTCACCTGCACTGTGAAAACACGGAGTGGCTTAAAGCAGCCGCTCTATTTTTCACAGAAATGTGCTGTCCCAGGGCAGCACGAGTTTGCGGCTGCCCTGAGGCAACGCATTCACCATTAGGCAGCCCTTTTTCTTGGATTGTGCTCGGTGCACCCAGCGCAATCAAGTAAAATGTGCCTCATGTATAATATGGCCCAAGACGAGTCTAGGGTGGACAACCCTTTATTCCTGCCTCACGTTTTGGACTATTGAGCATTATATCATGTATTTAGTTGTATTCACCAATAAGGGCAAGTGGTAGGCTTCTGATCTTCTCCCCAGGACAAACTCGGTAAAAAGCTACAACCCTCGTTGATGGAAAGCTTTTATGAAGAAACTGTGGGGGCAAGTAATGGTGAGAGTAAAGGTGAGAGGGTTCAGATTGAACTACACATTAATGCACCTAACGAGGCCAGAATAAAGCCAAAACTCAGATCAGATATTTTCTTTAACCAAACACATTAACATACACAACCCTGATAGCCTTGATACAATATCTTCCACTGAAATGTCATTTGTTGTAGAGGCTTTGTGGAGGTGAGCTTGACATAATATCAGTGAAGACAATATCTATCACAAAAATTGGCAAACAAATATAGTTTACAAGAATATCGCCATTCCATACCAGATTAACAACACAAGTATCAATGAACAAAATATTGTCAATAAAAATATCTTTTACTACTAATGTTGAAATCACAAATATTGTAAACAAAAATGGCTGATACCGATAAATATTTATTTATTATTTATTTTATAGTTTTATAGAGCTCGAACCAGAACCGTGAGGGTATCAGAGCGCTTTACAGGATTAAGGGTGGTATTCAAAGCGTTAGGAAGGGAGGGACCAATTGGGTAAAATAGAGGATACATTATACAAGAAAAAGAACGCAGTCCAAGGTCCCGGCTACATGTGGGATAAAAATTGAAACAGGTAGATACATTATAAAAGAAGGCACGCAGTCTCAACTCTTGGGTGGGATGCTCAGGAGCGCAGGAATAGGTATCATCCATAGAAGCTGTGGATAATGCTGAGGTGGAGGGTGGAACATGTCTCTGAGGTGATTGCAATGTAATCATTAGACAAGGTATTTGCCCATTAAGAAGGATTTGGTCTCCTTTTTAAAGTGTGCCAAGGACAGAAGTTTTCTGATGTCGGGTGGGAGAGAGTTCCAATTTCTTGGAGCAGCCCCAGAGAAGGCCCGATTGTAGGTTTTTTTCTTCCGGAAGCATGCTGGTTGCAGCAACAGGTCTTTGGCAGATCAGGAGTTTCTGGCTCCTCTGGATATCACAAGAATTGAGCGTGAAATGCAGGGGAATTGGAGTAAAGAGCTTTGTGAGTAATGCAGGCCAGTTTAAGTTGGATTCTGGCCTCTAGGGGAAGCCAGTTCAGAACTTTGAAGTGGGGAGAGATGTGGTAAAAATTCTTTGAGCCAGTTAGGAGTCTGGCGGTGGTGTTGAGGCAGGCTTTCAATGGGACCCGAGAGTTCTTGGGTAGCCCTGCGAGAGTAGAGCATCCATATTCTAGTCTGGAAATGACTAGTTCCTGGATTGCCGTTTGAATGTCGGAAACATCGAGGAAGGGTTTTAGGTTTCTTAGGTAACTCAGGTGGAATCTGGCCATTTTGGCCATTGAGTATATATGGCCACGCATCTTCAGGCTGCCGTCAAGGGTTATTTCAAGGGATTTCGCAGAGTCAACAATGGTAGGAGGGCAGTTTAGTGCTGTGATGGTTTTGATCCATTCCTGGATGTCTGGATTGGTTTTGGGTGGGGAGATTAAAAGAAATTCAGTTTTATTTGTGTTGAGTTTAAGCTGGTTGGCGGTGAGCCAATGGACTGTCAGCTACAGGGCCTCGTTGAGGGAGAAAATGTCCTCAGGGGAAGAGATTTTTATGTAGATCTGTGAATCGTCGTCGTACATAAGGTAGGAGATATTGGTGGCACGTAGCACCTCGGTGAGTGGTTCAAGGTAAAGATTGAAGAGGGTAGGGGAGAGGGTTGATCCTTGGGGGACTCCAACCGTAACCGGAGAGGGGGTGGATAGATTACTGTTGATGAGGACTCTCTGTGAACGATTTTGGAGGAAGGATATAAACCATTCAAGGACGGTGCCATCCAACCCCATCCTGAGTTTGAGGCATTCAAGGAGAATTTCGTGGCTAACCATATCAAAGGCATAAGAAAGGTCTAGGAGGATTAGGAGACAGGTTTTGCCTTGGTCGAGGGCTTGGATGGCGTCATCCACGATGTGGAGGAGGGTGGCTTCCGTGCTGTGTCCAGGTCTGAATCCGGATTGGAAGTCATCTAGCAGGTGGAAGTTGTTGACGTGTAGACTCAGCTGCTGTTGCACACATTTTTCCAGAACTTTGCCTAGGAGTGGGATGTTGGATATGGGTCTATTGTTCTCAGCAGAAGCAGGGTCCAGAGTAGGTTTTTTTAGGATGGGGACAACTTGGCCAGCCTTGAGCGAATCAGGAATTCAGCCCTGTAGGAGGGAGGTGTTGATTATTGAGGTCCAGGAAGGAATGATAGCCTGAGAGGAGGCAGCTAGGCAGTTAGATGGGAGAGGATCATTGAAGTGATTAAGGAGGCAAGAATTCTCGAGGTAGAGTGTTCGTCATAGATTTTAAAGTTGGACCAGTGCGCTAGGTTTTTGGGTGAGGTTTGGGAAGACAGCGCGGAGAGAAGAGAGAGGTGGCAGGGGCGCAAGTGTCTCAGGGATAGTGGTAGTGGGTGAAGGAGGGGTGTTAGAACCGGCAGTCTCTAGTTGGCAGAGGTATACACCTCTGACAAATAGGGACCCACCTTCTCTAGTCAGGGCAAGGGGATTACACACTCAGATAACCCCTGCTCACCCCCTTGGTAGCTTGGCAGAGCAGACAGGCTTATCTCAGAGGCAGTGTGTTAAGCAGTTATGACCACATACAGTAATAAAGTGAATACACTACAAATGGACACAACACAGGAGTTATTATAAAAATAGTATTTTTATATAAGGCTTAGCACAAGACCAAATAACGAAAAAAATATACCACAATCTTAATAAATACTCTTTGGAAGGAAAAATAATAGTTCAGGTAAAGTTTCTTCTTAGGAAATAGTTCTTTAGCAACAAAAGTAAGTATTCTTCTGAAAACACAGTTCTTGGCAACAATGTGACCCCCACAGGAGTCACACGACGTCGAGTTTACGATATTCCCAAGGTTCGGCATCGACCGCGAGGAGCGCTACGTCGAGCCTGGAGTTGCAACAGAACCCACAAACACAGTACCTTTGGAAATGAAGAAAATGATGATCCACGGCGTCGAGATGTCGGCGTCAAGGTCGGCGTCGATCGTGCCTCGGATTCGGGTCGATCCGCAGCGGTGTCGAGAGGTGTCGGACCGGAGCAGCGCTCACGGCGTCGAGAAGAGCGTCGCGTCGATGCGATCAGCAGCGGCGTCGAGACGGGGTCGCTTGGAGCTGGAGCCGAACTCACTACTCACTGGCGTTGATACCGGCGTCAAGACGGAGTCACTTGGTGCTGGAGCCAAACTCACTACTCACTGGCGTAGCTACTGGCGTCGATCGGGCCCGGCGGCCGGCGTCGAAGGCTCGGAACACTGGAGCCGTTACTCACGATGTCGAGCTGGATTCGACGGCGTCCGCGACGTCGAGACTGCAGATTTCCCCTGTGCACTGGAAATAACACTTTCCAGCAACCAGCAATTCAGTAGAGGGTGAAGTCCTTTGGCCCTGTGACTTCAACAGGAGGCTGGCACTCTTCCAGCCCTTGGAGATTTTCTTGCAAGCTTGAGAGTACACACCAAGTTCCTCTCTCCTTGTCCCTTGGCAAAAATAAAGAAGCAGCTTCAGGTTCCCCCCAGCAAACAGCACACTGGCAGAAGGGGGAGGCAAGTCCTTGGATCAGCAGGCTTCTTGTCCTTGGTAGAGGTTTCCTTGTCAGAAGTGATCTAAGTTCTTTGGATCAGGGGTCCTTCTTTTATACCCCTTTTCTGCTTTGTTCCCTTTGTCCAAGCAGGGAAATTCCCCCCATCCTAGGTTTGTTGTGGGTGTTGCCAGGCCAAGGCACCTGGCCTATTCACTGAGCAGGGCAGGGCTATCAGTCTCCCGGCAGAAGCTGGAGCCAGCATTGTGTCAGGCAGGGCAGGCTATCAGGGACTACTCTTCCCCCACTCTAAGTGTAGATGCCTCATTCACCCCACACTGACTCATTCAGACCTCTGGAGCCACCCAGCCCCTGACACACACACCAAACCAGCAGAGACCGGTGGATAGTTGGACAAGAAAATAGCCACTTTCTAAAAGGGCTATTTTCAAACACAAAATTTAAAAACCATCCATCCTAAAGGGTGTGTTATTAAATTCTGAGTTCAGGGGTACAAAACTCGACCTGCTACCATGCTCCCTGAGTCAGATAGATTATAATGGAGTTAATAATCAGTCTGCTCATTCTGGCCTAAGGGAGGCAGGTAGCCCTTCAATAGTGAAAAACGAAAAAGGCTGTGATTCACTATTAGGTCATGCAACACATATCAGGGCATGACCTACCTTTTACCAACAATGTACCCAGCCCTAGGGCCTACCATAGAGGTGTCTGAAATGTGGCAAAGTGAAGGTTTTAGAGACTGGCAAGTAGGTTTCCTTGCCAAGTCGACATGGCAGTCAGGGACTGCACGCAGGCTCTGCGGTGGCAGGCCTGGGACACATTTTATAAGCTGCTTCTGTGGGTGGCACAACCAGTGCTGCAAGCCCACCAGCAGCAGTTAACTTACATGCCCTTGGCACACGCGGTGCACTAGACTAGGGTCTGAACAGTAAGCCAACCAAGCCAATCATGGTAACACCAATCAATGTATCAATTTAACATAGGGAGCACTGGCACTGTGGCACTGATCAGCAGTGGCACAGTGCCCAAAGCAATATTCCAGCAAAAACATCGTAAACAGAGGAGGCCAACAGAAAAAAATGGAGGAGAGACTCATGCCAATGATGCCAGGTCTAACACGTGTCCCCTCCAGCTGAAATGTGGGGAGAACTACCCTTCACCCAGGGAGTCCTCATCACTAAGGCGGAAAAATCTGGACAGACCATCAGCATTGGCGTGATCTGTACCAGGGCGGTGTTCCACCATAAAGTCCATACCCTGTAGGGAAATGGACCACCTCAACAGCTTTGGGTTTTCACCCCTCATCTGCATTAACCATCTGAGGGGCCTGTGGTCTGTCTGAACCCGGAAGTGAGTCCCAAACAGGTAGGGTCTTAGCTTCTTCAGCGCCCAGACCACAGCAAATGCCTCACGCTCTATCGCACTCCACCTCTGTTCCCTGGGAAGTAACCTCCGGCTGATGAAGGCTACAGGTAAGTCTCGGCCCTCTTCATTTATCTGTGCTAGAACAGCCCCCACACCATGCTCTGAAGCATCCGTCTGGACAATGAACTCTTTGGAAAAGTTGGGTGCCTGGAGGACCGGTGCTGTACACATTGCAGTTTTCAGGGTGTCAAAGGCTTTCTGACAGGCGTCAGTCCAGATCACAAGTCTTGGCTGCTTCCTGGAAGTCAGCGAGGTCAAGGGGTGCACAATGTTGCCATACCCTTTGACAAACCTCCTGTAGTAACCCGTGAGACCCAAGAACGCTCTCACCTGAGTCTGGGTTTTGGGCGGTTCCCAAGCCAGGATGGTATCGATCTTGGGTTGCAGGGGGGCCACCTTGCCGCTCCCTACTTGGTGCCCCAAGTACACCACTGAACCCTGCCCAATCTGGCACTTACTGGCCTTGATTGTGAGGCCTGCTCTGCGCAGGGCCAACAACACTTCCTGGAGGTGGCGCAAGTGTTCCTCCCAGCTGGCGCTGAACACTGCTATGTCGTCCAGGTAGGCGGCGCTGAAATCCTCCAGTCCAGCCAATACCTGGTTGACCAACCTTTGGAATGTGGCAGGGGCATTCTTCATCCCAAAGGGCATAACCCGGAACTGGTAGTGCCCATCTGGTGTGGAGAATGCAGACCTCTCTTTTGCCCCATCGGTCAAGGCGATCTGCCAGTACCCAGACGTTAGATCAAACGTACTAAGGTACCGGACAGCCCCTAACCGATCTATGAGCTCATCAGCTCTGGGGATGGGGTGCGCGTCAGCCTTGGTGACCAAATTGAGTCCTCGGTAATCCACACAGAACCAAAGTTCTGGTGAAGCACCAGGCGCTGCAGCCTTTGGGACCAAGACCACTGGGCTGGCCCAAGGACTGCTAGAGGACTCAACCACCCCTAGGGCAAACATCCTGGAGACCTCCTACTTGATGTATGCTCTGACCTTGTCAGTCACCCTGTAGGCCTTGTGCCTCACAGGAGTGCTGTCCCCGGTGTCCACATTGTGGACACACCACTGAGTGACACCAGGGATTAAGGAGAACAGATCAGGGAATTGTCCCAGCAGATGGCGACAATCTTGCTGCTGCTCAGGGGTCAGTGTGTCAGAGAGGACAACACCATCCACTGACCCATCTTGCTCTTTTGCACACAGGAGGTCAGGAAGAGGCTCACTCTCCTCCTACATTTCAGCATCTGTGGCTAGGAGCATGCCCACTTCGGACCTTTCTAAGTGGGGCTTTAACCGGTTGACATGCAGGACCCTCAAGGGGTTCCTGGGAGACCTCAAGTCCACCAAGTAGGTGACATCGCTCTTTTTCTCCACAACCTCAAATGGTCCAGTCCACCTGTCCTTGAGCGCACAAGGTTCTACAGGGGCCATGACCCAAACTTTCTGACCAGGTTGAAGCTCAACCAGAGTGGCATTCTGGTCGTACCACCGCTTCATCTCTTCCTGGCTGGCCTCCAGATTTGCCTGAGCAAGATCTCTGAAGCGCCAAGTCTGGTTCCTAAAGGCCAGCATGTAACTGTATACATCCTGGGGAGGTTTCCTGGGAGATTGCTCCCCAGCCTTCTTTGACCAGACTCAAAGGCCCTCTTACCGGGTGTCCATACAAAAGCTCAAAGGGACTGAACCCAAGAGACTTTTGTGGCACCTCACGGTAAGCAAACAGCAGACATGGTAAGAGGACGTCCCATTTACGCCTCATTGGTTCTTCAAGACCCATAATCATGCCTTTTAGGGTCCGGTTGAATCTCTCAACCAGCCCATTACCTTGAGGGTGGTAAGGAGTGGTAAACTTGTAGGTTACCCCACACTCCTTCCACAGAGACTTCAAATAATTAGAAATGAAGTTAGTGCCCCGGTCTGACACCACCTCTCTGGGGAACCCCATGCGGGAGAAAACACCCATCAGTGCCCGTCCCACCATGGGGGACGTCACTGTGCAGAGAGGGATGGTTTCTGGGTACCGGGTGGCATGGTCCACCAAGACCAGGATAAACCTGTTGCCCATGGCTGTCTTGGGGTCCAGTGGCCCCACAATGTCAATCCCCACTCGCTCAGAGGGGGTACTGACTACGGGAAAAGGTTGGAGGGGCGCCTTCTGCTTCCGCCCACTTTTCCCACCTGCCTGGCAAGTTTGGCAGGTCCAACAATGGATGTCTGAATCCCTTCTCATCTGGGGCCAATAAAAATGGGTGACAAGCCTGTCATAGGTCTTGTCCTGCCCCAGATGTCCAGCTAACGGAACGTCATGTGCCAACCCCAGTAGGAAGGCTCTGAAGCGCTGGGGTACCACCAGCACACGGGCAGACCCAGGCTCAGCAGCCTTAGGCTCGCTATACAGGAGGTCGTTCTCCCAGTAAATCCAATGTGATCCTGACTGATCACCTGTCGTTTGGGCTGAGGCCTGCTGCCTCATACGCACAAGAGAAGGGCACACTTTCTGTTCAGCACAAAATTCCTCCCTGGAGGGACCACCATCCTGCTGCCAATGGGTCAGCTCGGGCAGGTCTCCCAGTTCAGCCACTTGTTCCCCTGTGGGTTCCAGGGCAACCCCCGCAGGGTCGGCTCCCTCCTGGACCGTGGGAACGATGAGGGACGGTTTCCCGCGCCCCCTGCCTCTTCTCTTCACGGTTGGGTCCTGGGCCATACTTTCAGGCTCCAGGACCCCATCTACACCCTTACTAGCTGACATGGACCGGGTGGTCACACACACCCACTCCGGCAGACCCAACATTTCCAGATGCGCTTTTCGCTCCACCTTAGCCCAAGGGGAGTCCTCCAAATCATTGCCCAGGAGACAATCAACAGGCATGGCGGGCCTCACAGCAACCTGAAGAGTACCTGAGATCCCCCCCACTCAAAAGGAACTTGAGCTACCTCACACTTACTCTGTGAGTTGTCAGCAGCTACAACGGGGTAGAATGCATGAGGGACCACCTGCTCTCTGGACACCAAGTGACACTTGACAGCTGTCACACTTGCTCCGGTGTCTCTGAGAGCCTCCACCCTATGGCCATTAATGGTCACCCACTGCCTATATTTCTTAGTGTTACTAGGCAGAGGGCTTGGAGGGACCATTTCCACATCTCCTAAAGAGACCAGGGACATTTCTGCTGGACCCCACCCACCGGGGGCACCCATCTCGCTCCCTCCCAGGGCTACATTCGCTACCTGACGGGGGGGGTGCACGCAGCGGTGCATTTGAATCCTTTATGGGACACTGGGGATCATAATAACGGTGTCCCACCTGCTTACAAACGTAGCAGGTCATTGGGCCCCTGGGAACAGGTTTACCTGTCGGGACCTCTGGCTTCTTTACAGGGGGAGGCTGGGAACCCTTCCCTTGGTTCCCTTGGGGATTACTTTGGGGCCCTTTCTGAAACTCCCTCTGTTTACCCCTGTCCCCCTACTCTTCTGCTGGGGACCCTGCCCACCTTTGGCTGAGTCTCCCACTGGACCCTTGTGGACCCTGGTACTGACCCAGCGGTCCGCCTCCTCAGAAAGTTTTCTAGGGTTAGATATCTTGCTATCAATAAGGTGCTGGCGTAACTCTGGAAAACAGTTATTAGACAAGTGCTCCCATGCAAACAAATCATAAAGAGCATCATTACTATCCACCTTGCTACCCTTTACCCAACCATCCATGGCTCTGCAAAAAAAGGACACATATTCAACCCACGTAGTACCAGGCAACTTCTTACATTCTCTAAAGGCTTGTCGGTACTTTTCTGGAGTTAAGCCATACCTTAACATTAAAGCATCTTTCATATGAGTATAAGACATCCTTTCCTCAGCAGGCATGTCCAACAAGGTATCTCTCCCTTCATTGACAAAGCGACCCCACAACCTCGCTCCCCAATCTTTCTCAGGGACCCGGTGGGCCAACAATGCTAACTCATATGCTTTGAACCATTGACCAATATTCTCATTTCTACTGTAATCTTTGATCACATCTTTGGGAAAATAAAACCTACTTTCTGCAGGCACAGATGGAGTGCTGCCACCAGAGGGATTCAACTCTAAACTCTTAGTTTTAAGCTCCATCTCCCTCACCATCTTCTCACGTTCAAACGCTAATTTCTCTCTTTCTTAATCTAATCTTTTGCTCTCCATTTCAGCTTTTCTCTTGCTTCTTGCATTCTCTAACTCCAACTGCCCTCCTAATTTAAGTTTTGCCATCTCTAACTTGTACTCCCTCTCCTTCTCCCTGTCTTCCAACTCTTCAGGAGAAAGGCTCTTAGAGGAAACACTGCTGCCGGGAGATGCCACGTGCCCATCCATGGCCTCTTCCTCTTCCTCTTCCGGTACCACCCCCGGATCAGAGGGATTTCTGGCCTCTAACCAGGCCTTCAGCGCTTTACGGAAGTCCTCTGCCACTCTGAGCCCTGTGGTAGGAACTTTAAACTGCTTGCAAAATTGCTCTAGCTCCTTTTTCTTGTACTTCTTTATCAATTTTTTATCAAATTCCTCCACAACAATAACAGCAGGGGTAGCAGCTCCGACATCCTCCATGGTCAAAACTGGCAGTGTTTAAAAAATAAGCTCCAGGAAAGCGGAGAACAAAAATAGAAGATCCTACCGAAACAGATTGTGGCTGCGCTATGGTCTGCTTTCACTATTTAGCGTACACTAATCACTGCACATGAGTCATAAATGCAAAGTTCAATCCCACCGCTGACCACCAATGTTAGAACTGGCGGTCTCTAGTTGGCAGAGGTATACACCTCTGACAAATAGGGACCCACCTTCTCTAGTCAGGGCAAGGGGATTACACACTCAGATAACCCCTGCTCACCCCCTTGGTAGCTTGGCAGAGCAGACAGGCTTATCTCAGAGGCAGTGTGTTAAGCAGTTATGACCACATACAGTAATAAAGTGAATACACTACAAATGGACACAACACAGGAGTTATTATAAAAATAGTATTTTTATATAAGGCTTAGCACAAGACCAAATAACGACAAAAATATACCACAATCTTAATAAATACTCTTTGGAAGGAAAAATAATAGTTCAGGTAAAGTTTCTTCTTAGGAAATAGTTCTTTAGCAACAAAAGTAAGTATTCTTCTGAAAACACAGTTCTTGGCAACAATGTGACCCCCACAGGAGTCACACGACGTCGAGTTTACGATATTCCCAAGGTTCGGCATCGACCGCGAGGAGCGCTACGTCGAGCCTGGAGTTGCAACAGAACCCACAAACACAGTACCTTTGGAAATGAAGAAAACGAGGATCCACAGCGTCGAGATGTCGGCGTTGAGGTCGGCGTCGATCGTGCCTCGGATTCGGGTCAATCCGCAGTGGTGTTGAGAGGTGTCGGGCCGGAGCAGCGCTCACGGCGTCGAGAAGGGCGTCGTGTCGATGCGATCAGCAGCGGCGTCGAGACGGGGTCGCTTGGAGCTGGAGCCGAACTCACTACTCACTGGCGTTGATACCGGCGTCAAGACGGGGTCACTTGGAGCTGGAGCCGAACTCACTACTCACTGGCGTAGCTACTGGCGTCGATCGGGCCCGGCGGCCGGCGTCGAAGGCTCGGAACACTGGAGCCGTTACTCACGATGTCGAGCTGGATTCGGCGGCGTCGGCGACGTCGAGACTGCAGATTTCCCCTGTGCACTGGAAATAACACTTTCCAGCAACCAGCAATTCAGTAGAGGGTGAAGTCCTTTGGCCCTGTGACTTCAACAGGAGGCTGGCACTCTTCCAGCCCTTGGAGATTTTCTTGCAAGCTTGAGAGTACACACCAAGTTCCTCTCTCCTTGTCCCTTGGCAAAAATAAAGAAGCAGCTTCAGGTTCCCCCCAGCAAACAGCACACTGGCAGAGGGGGAGGCAAGTCCTTGGATCAGCAGGCTTCTTGTCCTTGGTAGAGGTTTCCTTGTCAGAAGTGATCTAAGTTCTTTGGTTCAGGGGTCCTTCTTTTATACCCCTTTTCTGCTTTGTTCCCTTTGTCCAATCAGGGAAATTCCCCCCATCCTAGGTTTGTTGTGGGTGTTGCCAGGCCAAGGCACCTGGCCTATTCACTGAGCAGGGCAGGGTCATCAGCCGCCCAGCAGGAGGTGGAGCCAGTATTGTCACTGGCAGGGGCAGGGCTATCAGTCGCCCAGCAGGAGGTGGAGCCAGCATTGTGTCAGGCAGGGCAGGCTATCAGGGACTACTCTTCCCCCACTCTAAGTGTAGATGCCTCATTCACCCCACACTGACTCATTCAGACCTCTGGAGCCACCCAGCCCCTGACACACACACCAAACCAGCAGAGACAGGTGGATAGTTGGACAAGAAAATAGCCACTTTCTAAAAGGGCTATTTTCAAACACAGAATGTAAAAACCATCCATCCTAAAGGGTGTGTTATTAAATTCTGAGTTCAGGGATACTAAACTCGACCTGCTACCATGCTCCCTGAGTCAGATAGATTATAATGGAGTTAATAATCAGTCTGCTCATTCTGGCCTAAGGGAGGCAGGTAGCCCTTCAATAGTGAAAAACGAAAATGGCTGTGATTCACTATTAGGTCATGCCACACATATCAGGGCATGACCTACCTTTTACCAACAATGCACCCAGCCCTAGGGCCTACCATAGAGGTGTCTGAAATGTGGCAAAGTGAAGGTTTTAGAGACTGGCAAGTAGGTTTCCTTGCCAAGTCGACATGGCAGTCAGGGACTGCATGCAGGCTCTGCTGTGGAAGGCCTGGGACACATTTTATAAGCTGCTTCTGTGGGTGGCACAACCAGTGCTGCAAGCCCACCAGCAGCAGTTAACTTACATGCCCTTGGCACACACGGTGCACTAGACTAGGGTCTGAACAGTAAGCCAACCAAGCCAATCATGGTAACACCAATCAATGTATCAATTTAACATAGGGAGCACTTGCACTGTGGCACTGATCAGCAGTGGCACAGTGCCCAAAGCAATATTCCAGCAAAAACATTGTAAACACAGGAGGCCAACAGAAGAAAATGGAGGAGAGACTCATGCTAATGATGCCAGGTCTAACAAGGGGCTTAGTGAAGGTGATGTGGGTCGCATTCCACGAGAGCCAGAGATTCGAGAAGGAGAGTTTGGTGATGTGAAAGAGGTGCTTTAGGTCCAGAATGGACTTGTGGATGCTCAGAGTTAATTTGGTGGCTCTGCGGTGGAGATTATCAATATCTCTAAGAGAGGTAGGTTCTGGCAGGCAGGGGGCCAGTTGCATGGGAGCAGTTCTGATAGAATGCGCTGGTAGCCTAGAGGTGGAAAATAAATAAATATATAATAAATAAATATATAAAATGTTAAATGTATTGAGACACACAATATACAATACATTATATAAAAAAATAAAGCCAAATATTTGAAAATAGTATAATGACTCAATTTTTTTATTTCAGAAAAGATTACATTAAGCATAAATCAAATTCTCTAGCTACATGATTACATTTTTATAAACTGTAAGCACATAAAAACATAATTAAACATCATTTAGAAACATTAAGGGGCTTGGCGGATTAACAGAACACAGGAAAAAAGAACTGCAATTGCAATCAACAACAGATATGTAAGCATAACATGCAATCTAATTGTTGTAATGTTCTATGTAGATTATCAATGCTACAGTAAAAAAAATAGTTTATATAAGTAGATTATTAAAATATTTCCAGACAGAATGTCAGAAAGACCAAGATATTTCACTACACAGAAAGGGAACTAATTACTCTTGCAAATGGGCTGTACGTACGTAAGAAAGCACAGGCAGTGAAAAGTTTGATTCGAAATCTACAAAATACAACTCTAATGTATGTTATGGGAGGGCAACTATGATAAATTATGTTTTTATTAACATGGGAGAACCAAACCACCTCCAAATGTCACTGAAATCAAAGCAAGGCATATACTTTAAGATTTAAAACAAGCAAGCAGTAGTTCCCAAAAGCCCAATACTAAAATGCTAAAAGATTTAGAACCTGATTTAGATCTTGGTGGTACTCTCGCCATCCTTCCATGGCTGCAGTTTCAAGTACTTCATCGAGTTGACTGCCCGCCATATGTAGATATCTGCTCGCTGAACCACCCCTGTGGTGGTCTCCTTTGCTGACTAAGTACTCCTTCGCCTTCAGGCTGGCGGTATTGCACTGAGCCTATTTAGATGTTCCTGTTGTGCTGGTGGTGTCCCAGCAGCAGTTTTGTGACAGAGTGAGTCCCTGGTGGAGTAGAGACTAGTAAATATAACTTATTTATGTGTCTATACAAATATGTGTCATGCTTGCATCAAAAACATATGTAGGCAAAGTGTAATGGCCCTTTGTGTTGCATATTGCATATTGCATGTCACACACACAACATACACACACTTTTGAATGCACACACATGGACACTACAAGCTCAATACCCAGAACCACCACAACAAACATTGTTTTTTCGAAGTGTCATTACAGGTGTGTTTAATTAACCTTGATAATTAGAAAAATGAACTCTACTACATAACATCTAAGAAAATTGTTGCATGTAAGTTCAATGAAAAATACACAAGGCTACAGCAATTGTCAACACACGATTCATAGTAGGGCAATTGTACATGTAGCTTACCTTAGATCCCAGGCACCAACAGAGTGATTTGTCATCGTAGTAGAGTTGGAGCAGCAAAGTAGGGACCTGGACGATGGGCTTCAAGACGGAAACAAAATTTGGAAACAGTAAAAACAGAAGTTTTTACCTCATTTCCTTTGATTCAGCCAACTCAAAGTAGAAGGTATTCCTGCCACAGTTTGCTCGATGTAAAGGCACATTGAGTCCTGCCCACAGTTGCTTCTGCCTATGATGCCATCAACGAGGATGTAGGCTCCTGACGGAGGTGGCGGGACTCTGGCAGTCTTTCACCCACCGACCTGCCAACATTTAAATAGGGCAGGGGAACCATCCATCAAAATCTAAATCAGGCCCATATTCCCTAAAGTACATGAACACATGACAGAACAGCTATCAGCTATGCTCACTTTAAAACGCTCAAAAACACAAACTAAAAAAGCCACCAGTGAAACTCCTGCTGCCCATAGAAGATACGAAGACATCCAAATGCATGAGCACTTAACTACCACACATAATAATGAGCCTTTCCTCCTACATGACAACCTAAATAATGTAAAACACATTATTATATTTGCCACAACAGGCAATTTAAAAAGCTTAAGCCAATTCAAATGATGGATAGTGGATGGTGCATTTAAAATGTGCCCTAAACCATTCAGAGACATTACACCATGCATGGTGAATATCAAAACACCATTATACCTCTTAAATATGCCGTCTTACATAATAAACAAAGTAGCACTTAGTAAAAACTCCCAAACCACGTTGAAATTGAAGCAAACAACTACACCCCACATAAAAAATTAATGCTGATTGATTGAATCAACTTTTAACAAAACATGATACAAACAATACTTACACTCTACCCGGACACTGCCATTCAAGGTTGTTGCTACCACTTTAAACAAAGTATTTTTTGTTTTATTTCAAAGGTAAACTGGCTGCTAGTTGCATATTCTGTACTGTGTGCCGATTGTTGGAGATTTCTTCAATGCGTTGATTAAAGTGGTAGTGACAACCTTGAATGGAAGTGTCTGGGTAGAGTGTAAGTATTGTTTGTATCCTGTCTTGTTAAACGTTGATTCAATCAATCAGCATTATTATTTTATAGCACTAGCTTATGTGTCTATAACATAGGTAGCTAACCACTACAACACACTTATATAAAGCTCATTTTACCAATATAACAAACACAAACTAATGCCCTCATTTCGATGCCGTCTGTGGTGGTCCACCTGACATCCAGGCTTTTGGTCTGACCTCCGGATTACAATACCAGTGGTAGCAGTGCAGCGGTTGGGGGGAAAGACCGCCTCCTCTGACAGGCTCAAGGAGCCCATCAGGTTAGTGGTCGGAATCCTATCCCTACAATGGAGGCGATGCCGGCACAGGCACCGCCATAGGGATTAGCATGTCCCTTTCTGACTGCCTTTTCATGGTCTCACTGCCATGAAAAGGCAGATGTAAATGGACGTAGGGGCCCCCAAGCAGTGCCCTGTCACCCAATGGCCACTGCTCAGTGATCTGGGGGTGGACACATGTGGTGTCCCTCCCATATCCATGCACTGTGTGCCAGGCACCTCATGACAAATAGTCGTGAACATCAAAAGGTTCCAACCACAGAATATTAAACAAGTGATCATCTTTATCAGTGACATCTACAGTATTTTGTTATATATATAAAGTTTTGTGGCTTTTCCTGACGAAGACGTCTTTCACGCCGAAATGCGCATCGAAGATTTATTGTTCTGCCACCTTATTGTTTTTTTATATTGTATTTTATTGTAATGAAATTTTAGACTTGCAACAAATGATAAAAACTGTATCTTGATTAATAAAATTGTGTTTTTAAATTCAGTATTGTAACATTAAATGTTAGCTACTAGAATAAATTTTGCATTTTTGTACTGGTTTGTCGTTACACTATTTTTATTTTTAAGACACACAAAATGAGGAATATTATATAAAAACATTGCCTAGGAATTTATCTTTCATTGTGTATTACCATGTCCTAGGAATTGTATTTTCAATTTACCAGGGGGTCCTTGTTACTCGCATAAGCCTTTACTCTAGCCACAAATAGCTGTAGAAGTTTGACAACCCTTCTGTTCAGGCATGTGTGTACTGGGTTGAGGCCTTGCATAAGTGCTAGTCTACAAGTTTTTATTACGGCTTGAATAAAGGAGCCCCTCAGTAATTTTCTTCTTTCAAGAAGCAATGCCAGGCAGACACAAATGATATCAACATTATCTCCTTTCCCTTCCCACAAAGCCTGCAGTTGTTACCTTCTCTTATTCTGGACCATCGAGGGAACTGATCCAGAGTTGGCTGGGCCCCAATACATAGGTGTGTAAATGCTAGCTTCAAATGAAATGGATATCCATGGTCAGAATAAGGCTGAGGATTTAAAACTTTAAAAGAATTGATGACTTCTCAGAGATACGCTTTCTTCACCAAGCATGCTTTATCCTCTTTAAATTCTTTAGCTGAGACTTGAGGTTTCCATAGATTTCCTACGTAGAGAGAATGAATTGCATCTTATAGTTAGAAATTTAGCCCCGCTTTTGAGATGAAAATATTTATTTCCCGCTATACCCGCTCTGATATTGTGTTGATTTCAGACCAAAATCAATGACTCATCTTGAGGAAAGCAATTTTAATAGCCCAGCTGTGTTTCATAAGACCAAACTCAAGAAGCAGCTGGGCCTGCATAATGTGATTAGGAACTTTGAATGTTAACCAACAGGTCTTGGCAGTTAATAGGTCTAAGTGTTTTGCCATCTTTTCTTCCACAATTTGAGAGCTGTATGCTATACTGGGTAAGATCTTCACTGCCATCACCTGTATGGGTCTGAAAATGGGGCTGTGCAGAATTTATGCAAGCTGCTGCATTCCTGATTTTATGTAGGTGACCTGTCTTCAACATCATGGACTCCCTGTGCGGAATAAAGGAGCCTTTAGAATCAAATACTACTGTGAGATATTTGTATTGCTAGATACACACAAGTCACAAACTGCCACTTGTCCAAAGCACCAGGTGTTTTGAATTTCTTCACAAATTTAACTACTTTGGTTTTTGTAAGATTTTGTTCTGTTGCCATAGGTGGTGGTGAGACTGTTAAAAATGTGCGGCAGCCCTGCGGGTGTCTGGCTCAGTAGAGGCAAATTGTTGGCATACAAAAAGTGTGTTATAAGAAGACCACCAAGTTTTGGCGGGTGAGAATTTAAGGAATTTAAAACATACGACAAGTGTGAGATATTAATGTTGAACAGCAGTGGAGTGCGAACACACCCTTTCTTCAAACCCATTGTGTATATCTTCCATGAGAGTTCAGTGTAGTCAAAAAGAAAATAGCCCCAGCACACATTTGAAATAACAGGATGACAGCTTTCACAATCGTATGTCACAAAGTACAGGAAATTTTGAAGTCTATTTTCTATAGTTCTTTTATTCTTCTTTTTTTTGGGCTCCTTGGATTTCAGTATTCTACTACAGGTTACAAGTCACACAGGTAATAAGCCAACACGTGTTTCATCACCAGAAAGGGGATTACCCAGTGACTTTTTCAAGGCTAAATAAAACGTAAAACGCATAATCAGTAAGCACGTTAATTGCGAAAAACATAATAAGATAGAATAATACAAAACTCTGACCAAAGAACCAGAATATTAGACAAAGTGCGTAAAACCGAAAAGACCAAAGGCAAAAAGTGAAAGGTAAAGCAACCTGACACTATCAGTAGAGTGACAACATATACAATGTGACGTGATAAGGGTTTGTGTGTAAGTGAGAATCACATCATACTGTGTGTATACAGTCCCAATCTCCTTATGCAACTTCAATTTTACTAAAAGCAGACCGTGAAGAACAACTCGTGATTGAAAAAGGTTCATGCATGAATAGAGTAAGCGTGCCAAAGGACAAACCTCCTGCGTTCAGTGTAAAATTCTTTCTAAAAGAGTAAACAAGGAAAAGCAGCATTGAAAGAACATCGCTAAGGGAATTCATACTGCAAGTTATTATCAATAAAACAAATTAGTAATAGTGAATTTTTGTAAAAATACATACTTTAGGTGTGGTGATAATTCCAACCCACACGCTCTTAGGGTAAATAGTTAGGCCTCAGAATCATAATCCAGAACCCCAATCTGGTCTGGTGTCTGTCAAGATAAGAAAAGTAGTGGAAAAGGGATCTTAATACTGTAGGTAAATATAACCTGGTTCGAGTAAAATAAAGATCCCTGTCATTATTTAAATTGTTGGAGCAAAATCCTAATATAAACTAAAAACCAAGTTAGGTGTAGAAAAGGGAAAAAGGATAAAAGTGGAAGATAAGGGACCTCAACCGGAAAAAGCGCAATCATTAGAAACCCATAATCGAAGAGTGAGAAGACATGTAGCAGTATAACGCCTGAGACAAGGACGGGTAGTGAATGTGTGGCATCCGAGACCAAAATGCCATCCCTCCCCTCAGTAATGATCTAATATATGAAGGGAACGCGTTAACATTGGTAAGAATATCGTCTGGTGCACAAATAAAATCTTATCAGGGCTGATATTACGAACAATCCCCTTAATTAAGAGTAAGAAAGACACGCTAAGTGCAGCCTAAAATAAAAATGCAGTCTGTCCGAAAATTGAGGGGAAAAAAAGGGTGGGGGAGGGGCTGAGAAACGATAGAATCCTTCACTTCTAGTTAAGTATACTGCTGTAGTATACGTGAGTATAAGTACGCTCCTAGTTGAAAATACCGCTGTCAGCAGAATAAAGCTATGTCTATACCTTATCTCGAACGCTTACCGTGAGTAAATTAAGTGAGCTGACGTCGTGTGTCCAGACGTGTCCTCGAGTGTGGGAACCTCGTAACAATAAATGCCTTGTATAAGAAGACTAAAAGGACGGTCCCGCGAGAAGTCCCAGGTTGGTGTGAGTCAGCGCGGAAGTACGTTTCCGTCGACGCCATTTTGGAATGGCAAAAATAACCAATATAACGCGTTATTAACGCGTCCATTCAGTGTAGTCACCCAGTTGCACTCGAAGCCATGTATCAGTATACAAACTTTGAATTGCTCTCAGAATGATTGCTGGGGTCCCAGCATGTGGTATTTTCTGCCACATTAAGTCACACAGGACCCTGAAAACTGTCTTGAAATAGAATAAACAGATGTAAACAGTAGTTTTGGAAGCAAAGGCAATTCTCATACAGATGTTAAGGACAGTAACCTTTCACAGCATGCCCTGCCCTGAGCTAAAACCTGATTGATTCAACTGGATCATATCCAAAGAGTTTGTCCATGCTGCTAAGACTTGGAGAAGTAGACTTGCAAAGTAGTGTCTAAAGGCCTTATTATGACTTTGGCAGTCTTGGAGTGGGGGTTCCATGCTGTGGCGTCACTCTGAGACCACCAAGGCCATTAAATACTGCCCGCCAGAGTGGGACCTATTTTTTACTCTGGTGAGCAGTTCTTTGGTGGTAATGGGAGCATCAAAGGCATTTCCTGCAGGGCATGGACTGGCAAGTCCATGCCCTGCAGCAGCCCTGCAGCAACTGGTGTTGCATGCATGTTCCCCCTGCATGTACTCCATGGACCAGAGGCAACAGGGGGCCATGTAGGGCCCCCTTTATTTCCTCACCGCCACACTTTTCATGGCAGTCGCACCGCCATTAAAAGTGTAGCGGTGAGGACACTCCTAATATGCCTGGTGGTGCTGCAGCAGCACCACCAGCATGTTGGGGCCTCAGACCACTGTACAATTGTGGATCCCTGGCGCAAGCAGCGGTCCCATGGAGGTCCAACCTCCACTGTCCAAAGGTTGCGGGCGTACAGCCAATCTGTTAGTCCGCAGACCACCACCACGGGTTCGGTGGTTCATTGGACTCATAATAACAGCCTAAGTCTAATAGTGCTATTAATCAATAGTTACCAGGGTTACTCTTGTCACCACCTTTAAAAATTGGGTGAAATATTAACAATGTTTTTTATGTATAGTATGCTTTTATGGTTTTAAATAACAGAATAAAGTACTTTGGCTGACTGACTGACTGATCCAAGACACAAGTTAGGAATCAGCTGGTTGTAAGGCACTGAGTTATGTAAGTTATTAAGATGTATTGCCCATTATTCTATGTTAAAACTAAAGAGGGCAGCAGACAGGCCGTTAAAACCAGGGGCCTGTCCAATGTGTGTAATAATGTTAATAACAATTTATAAAATGTTATGTATGAGAAAAATATATTATTCAACAATTAAGAAAATATTTTATGTTAGAAAAATACATATTTGTTTAAAAAAGTAAACATATGCGTTAAATAAGATATAACAATATATACAAAGTAAAATATAAAACGAAAACACTGTTTCATTTAGTATGCTATTAAAACAAATCAATACTAATGGTGCATGTGAAAAATGCAATAATTAAAACTTTATATCTATTAATAACAGTATAATAGAATATATTATAGACTAAAGTAGTTACATTTAACACTCCCGCTGCTATTGAAACCATTTTAGGGGCTATGCTATATACTAAAATGATCACAATGACTATTCCCACTCCAATCCAAGCCATGTTAGGGAAGGCGTTGCAAACTAAAGGGGTAACATTCACTAATCCCATTCAAATCTTAGCCATTTAGGGGAAGGTTTTGGACACCATAGTGTCAGGAACCGTTTACACAGTTAGATAGTCACTGACCTCAGAACGTCAACCAGTGGGAACAATGGTACGATGCACAGCCCTGAATTCCCTTCAGTGTGAGCCTCCACAGCGGATATCACTCCGAGAGGATGCACTCCGGGGAAAAGGGGGATAGGGATAAAAAAATAAACAATGCTGCAAGGTCCGACTTCCTAAAGGGAGCAGGCTGCCAGAAGGTAGGGGTCTTGTCTGAAGGCACACCACCCAACTCTGAGTCACTGCAGGGAAAGAAATAAAGAGGCGTAATGCATAAAATACTAAACCCCCTTCACACGACAACACAGACACACAGAGTAGGTAGAGGGTCTTCCTGGAACTCACATCAGACACTTGTAGACACACCTCTGATCCACTGCGAGAAGGCACTCCGGATGAGCACTGACCAGTAACAGACTGGAAGCAAAAATAAAGGCAAGAAAACAGTCACAGTCCCTGCAAGGAAGTGCTACACACCAAATACCCAAAAGGAAGTAGATATCTTGTTCCACTGAAAGGAAGGAACAAACAAGGGATGAGACAACAGGGAAGTCATGAAAGCTGTTGATATCACAGCGAAACGAAGTCATTCGGGAATGAGAAATTGCTCAAAGTCCCGGTACGGACGCCATGTTTAATCACACCGCACACGCATACACCAAAAACCTTCGGGAACTAAAAAAAACACTGCAGAAATTAAAACAGCAGATGGAAACTGCCGCAAATGGATAAGAGAGATCCTTCTCTCCTATCCCAAGTGCGGGCATGATACCTCTTAGGCGTAGAAGTCGTATCTCCAAGGCTGCACCCTCGAAGAGCTGACGGCTTGAAAGCATTCATGTTCACGGGACTCCAGGAAACAGAAGGAATTAATTGTCAAGACCCGAACCAGGCAAAGGTGGGGCTTTTATAGTGGAGTTCCATCCAGGTACAGTCCGGGTCTACCATTTCTCCCAACAGGCGAAGGGTATCTGGGACTTGTAGTCCCTCGGCAGGCTCCCGACACGCGAGCTGTCCCACAACATTCTCACTCTAGTCACACTGTCATAGCATACCGGGGAGATGGAGCAGGACACGGGCGTAGAGTACCCCTTTACTCCTAACACCCATTGCGTAACCATGACAGAACCCCCTCTCAAAGACCGACGTCTCGGCGGGCTTCCCAAGATACTTAGAATGGATGCGTTCCAACAGAAGGAGGCAGTGCAAGTTGCTAGCGGGTTCCCAGGGCCTGTCCTCGACCCCAAAGCCTTTCCAGTCTACCAGATATTGGACCCTCCCTCTCACCATTCTCGAGTGCAAGATACAGAGGACCTCATATTCTGCATCACCCTCCACCTTGATGGACAAGGGCCATACAGGAAGCCTAGTGTCCACCGAACAGGGTTTGAGTAATGATAGGTGAAACACGGGATGTATGCGCCAGGCGCGGGGCAAGGAGAGTCTCATGGCTACAGGATTCACCAGCCTCTCAATGCTGAAAGGGCCTATGTATTTGTGTCTCAACTTGTTCACTCCCTCAAGGTGTAGATTCTTGGTCACTAACCACACCTTGTCCCCAACTTTGCAATTTGGCTCCGCGGCTCTTTTTCTATCGGCTAAACGTTTGCTAGCTGCCTGCGCTTTGGCTAACTGAGTTTTTGCATCTATCAGTACAGCTCTAAGATGTGCATAATGTTCATGTATGGAAGGATGGTTGGTAGCTATCGACCACTCAAAAGGAAGGATGTTGGGGTGATGTCCATACAGGCAAAAGAAAGGCGAACAACCTAAGGTTGAATGTTCAGCATTGTTATAGGAGAATTCAGCCATCCAAATCATGGGATACCAGCCGCTGGTGTTCTTTAGGGAAAAACATCGTAAGTATTGCTCCAAGGTCTGGTTGAGACGTTCAGTTTAACAGTCAGTTTTTGGGTGGTAACTGGAGGATAGTTGGGCTTCCACCTTCATTGTGTCACAGAGAGTCTTCCAGAACCATGAGGTAAACTGGGTTCCTCTATTGGTAATTAATACAAGAGGTAATCCGTGACCACGTACTATGTGCTGAAGGAAGATGATGGCTAGTTCAGAGGACGTGGGCAGGTGCTTGAGGGGGATGAAGTGCCCCATCTTTGTGAGCTGATCCAACACCACTAGAATGGTGGTATGTTCTTCATTAGGAGGAATTCTCGACGATGAAATCCATTGATACCGTGTGCTAGGGGCTGGGAGGAACAGGAATCGGGCATAGTAGTCCCACAGGTTTGCTATGTGTTGTCGTCCCTTGTGCACAGGTAGCACAGTTCGTGATGTACTCTTTCACGTCTCGGCACAGCGTAGGCCACCAAAAGGATCGTTCCACATGAGATATTGTCTTGTACTCCCCCATATGCCCGCCAACCACAGAATCATGAGCCCAGGCTAGGACTTGTAGCTGCAAGGTGTGATCAGGTATGTACAGGGCATGATAATGATACAGGAAATCATCCTTCTTCGTTCTGTGGTCGGGGTCTTCTTGTGTCCAGGCCATCCCATCTGTTACAACAAGGGAGACCTTTAGATCCTCTAAGAAATCTTGTGCTGTGATCAGGGCTATACCTACGTCAGCAAATGCCCTATCGGGGAGAATACTAGGAAGGTCATCCAACGACGCCGTAGCGTTTTCGTCTGGTTCATCCATCTGGGAGAGGGCATCAGCTTTACCGTTCTGAGGGCCTGGATGGTACTTGATGACGAAATCAAAATGCGAAAAGAAGAGAGACCATCTTAGCTGTCATGGTTTAAGGGCTCTGGCAGTCTTTAAAAATAGAAGATTTCGATGGTCGGTGTAGATCTCTACCGTGTGGCGTGCTCCCAAAAGATAATGCCTCCACTCCTCGCAGGCTCTGTTAATTGCAAGTAATTCTTATCCTTGATGTTGTAATTCGTTTCACAAGGAGTAAGCTTCTTGCAAAAATATGCCCCGGGATGCAGTTGCCCATTCTCTGGATGCCTCTGTGATAGCACCCCTCCCAACACATACTGTGAAGCGTCTGTTTCACCCACAAAGGGGAGACGCACATCTGGATGTCGCAATATGGGTGCTTGGGTGAATCGTTCCTTCAGTGACTGGAAAGACTTTTCTATTTCTTCTGTCCATACATAGGGAGTGTTCTTCCTTATTAGCCGGGTTAAGGGATGAATAATTCTAGAGAAGTCTTTTATGAAACGGCGGAAAAAATTGGCAAAGCCCAAAAAACTCTGCAGGGACTTGACGTTATGTGGTGTCTTCCACTGTGTTATCTCCGTAACTTTAGCATCGTCCATCTGAAAGCCCTTCTCATTAATCATGTACCCCAGGAAGTGGACTTCTTCTGTGTGGTACAAACATTTTTCTAGTTTGCCCTACAAGGCATGTTGTTGTAGTCTGTCCGGGACTGCCCTTACATGGGTGACATGTTCCTGAGGGTTCGCCAAATAGATCAAGATGTTGCCAATGTAAACTATACAGAAAACATCAAGGTAACCCCAAAGCACCTCGTCCATGAAGAACTGAAACACATCAGGAGCATTACATAGCCTGAAGGGCATTACCTGGTATTCATATAAACCAAACTTCGTGCGGAACGCCGTCTTCCATTCATCACCTTCCTTTTCTCTGACCAGATGATACGCTCCCCGCAGGTCCAGTTTGGTGAAAATGCGTGCTCCTTTCAACTGGTCAAGAAGGACGGGTATAAGGGGTAGAGGATAGCGGTTCTTTACGGATACCCTGTTGTTGCTCTGTAGTTGATACAGATCCTTAAATCCCCTTCCTTCTTAAGGATGAAGAAGAGGGGAGATGATGCCGGTGATGTGGAATGCTTAATGAATCCGTCCAGATAGTCCCTTAGGTGCTGTGTCTCTGGCTCGGTTAAGGCATAAACATGACTGCAGGTTATAGCCAGTCTGGAAGTTAGTTCTATACAGCAATCATAGGTCCTGTGCGGGGGTAGCTGGGTTACTTTGTTTTTATCGAAGACTGGCTTGCAGTACTCGTACTCCAATGGCAGCATCGTAGAACAGCAGTACTGGCTCTCTTCGCATCCCGTTGCCAAGAGACTGGCCTGAGAACCACTGTACTCTGTTCGTCTTGCTGCCTCTTGAGTACAATGTTCTCTGCAAAAGCTTGAAGACATGGTAACAGAGCGTGCAGCCCAACGCACCTCGGGATCATGAAGAGTCAACCATGGCATGCCCAAAATAAGGCGGAACTGCGGGGCATCTATCAAATCGAAGTGTAGGATTTCATAGTGTTCCTCACCAAACTTCATCTCAGGGGAATGGTGTGATACCTGACGGGTCCCGATGATAAAGCCGTGCCATCCACAGCCCTAACTGGTTCAGGGGACTCCTTTTTCACGCATTGGATCCCGATGTTATGGGCATACGTCTGATCAATTAAGTTTTCAATCGCCCCGGAATCCAACAAGGCAAACACCGATAGTGGTGTTTCGTCTGTGATCCACAAAGTAACATGCACGTTGAGATGAGCTCTGGATGTCTGGAGGGTATCGGCAATCATGGAGGAGGTCCTCTCCTTCTGGGTACCCGAGCTAGGGACCTCTTGCAAGCTCAGGCTCTTCAGTTTTCCGACATCTCGCGGTTTTCCCATTGTTGTTGCACAATGCCTTGTAGTTTGGTAGGGGGGTTGCTTCTCTGGGAAACGGGTTCTGGTTTGGCACTCCTTAATGAAGTGTCCCCCTTTTCTACAATACAATCACAGCTTCAGTTTTTGCCTTTTCTTCCTCTCCTCCATCGTGAGCGGACCACGGATTCAGTTTACTAGCATGGGTTCAACCCTTTTAGGGGTCTTTGCCTGTGGTTCGGAGGTGGGTCTTGATCATAGGAAGTAATAGCGGGCCTCACATCGGTACTTGTCACTTTTTCGCTCCTGTAGCCTGTGGTCGAGTTGTACAGTCAAATCAATCAACTCATCACATGTCTGGCGTAACTGCACCACTTAGGATAAAACGTCCTTTAGTTCGCTACGCTGTGGTACTTTGAATTTTGGGACCACGTAGGAGGCATGGCCCTACCCTGCCTATTTCGGTATCAGCGAACCGCGAATGGCCAATGAGGTATGTACAAGTGTTTTGCATAACGTTTCATCGATAAATTCACTTTGTATACGATATTACACATTGATTTCGTGGGTTCCATTTTAGAGCGGTAGCCATCTTATGGTTGCCCTCACATAGGCTGCACATTAAGGACAAGCACAGGCCTTCAGAACACATGTACCTTCTATTGACTTCTCTGTGACCTGTGCGAACTGGCTCCACTGCCCGAGGTCAGTCCGGTCTCACGAGCTCCCCTTCCTACGGCCACCTGTGATTAGCATCAGGGTTTGACACACCATAAAGCCTTTCATCCCATACAAGCCCCCGACTAATCTCTTTCACACCTGACTCTGCTTCCTGCTTTATGGCAAGTTTTATGAGGAGGAGGTGCCCGTGTTTATTGGGGTCTGCCGGTATCTGATGAGGGATCTGAGCCTTGCTGGGTAAATAATTGTGGGCTGGCTGAACTGAAATGTGGGATGGTCATCATGACTCTGCCTTTTTGTTTGTAATGAATACATATGAATGACCATATCGTAAAACGAGGAATGTGTGCCTGAAGCATGATATTTTGTATATAAGGAGAAGACTGGTTTTGTAATGTTGAGCAGTCTCCTGAGAACATACCCGTGTGTACTTCTAGGATTGCTGTTACTGGCTGCAGTCAATAATAAAACGATCTTTGACGCCACCACAAGACTCTGTGTTTCTGTGGTCCAAGACAGGAAGAACTCGAAGTCATAGGGTGATACCCCTGGCACCGCTGGGGTCCTAAATTCCTCAGTACTTCAGTTGGCGCCCAACTCGGGGCGATTTCAGCGGTACTGGTCCAAGCCAGAGGTTCGTGAGGAGCTTCGTGTGGAAATTCTGGAGGAAGGCCGCCACTTCATCGACCCCTGCATGTCGACGTGGTCCGAAAGTCTTTGCTGCGAGGTTCCCCGCTTGCTGACGGCTACGAAGGACTGCTGCCTTGACTATCGCCCTGTTTTGGACCCTTGATAATTTGGTAGAGCGAAACATTTAACCGAGTCTTCTGGTGACGTCATCGATACCTCAGTTAAGTATAAGTGGAGCGTCTCCTAATTCTTAGTTTGGTTCTTAGTTTTGGTATCCCTTCGGGATCGCTTTGATTTGGAGCTTGCAAGCGCCAAAGCCGAAGGACTCGTGTATTCACGAGACTATCGCGTTTTGATAATCCTTTGAAGTTTGAAACTAGACTAGTGAGCAAAGATGCCTGGTTCTAGTATATTTGGAAACTTGTTTTGTTTGGGTTGTAAAAGGGATTCCCAATTAGAGGATTCGTGTCCGGTTCCTCCAATTGGAACTCCAACTTATGAGCTTTATGTAAAACATGGCGTGGGCCCCATTGCATATCATGAAGTATGGACCCGATACACCAGAAAGGACGGTGTTTTAAAATGGCCCCAAAATGGTAGTTTCGATACAGATATCTTAGACAATTTGGAAGTTAAATTATTTAAAAAGAAAGCCCGGCCGGCGATGTTTGATTCTTTCCGCCTATGGCGGAAGGAAGCCAAAAAGAAGGAAATTAAGCTAGCAAAAAGAAATAAGAGAGAAAAAGGTATGTCGATGATGCAAGCAGCTGTACAATTTAAAGATAATGAGGAGGAACAAATGAATGAGCAGTTACATAGACAGCGTAAACTAGGGATCGATAAATGTTACCCAGTTTTGTCACCCCTTCCACAAGATGAGTCAAAAGAGAAAGAGAAAGATTCCCTAATGTCCCATTTGCTAAGTTCGCCACCCCCGTATGCGCAAAATGCCACAACGCCTCCACAGCTCGTAAATGTGCAGCCTCCAGTTAATGTGCCGCAAGCTTTCCTGCAGCCGCCAGCTCCTCCTCAGCCGGCGCCTGCTCTTGTGGTGCAGCCCCCTCAAGGGCCGCCGACTTTGCTGCCTGCATCCCCTTTGCCTTCTGCGACTTTGCCTGCCCCACCAACTGCCTCCCTTGGCGCTCTTCCCGATACTGTCCTTGCATCGGCATCTACACCTACTGTGCTTCCCTCTGTTTTCTCCCTTGTTCTTATGTCAGATTCTCCTTCTGCACGACAACGCATAACTAGTGCGGTTACTAGTTTTGTGTCGCCTCTCCTTGGGTTATCTAGTGTAATCCCTGGCTCACAACGGAAGCAGTTGCGTAGTCGGTTGCCTGGTTCTGAAGAGAGAGAAGTATTAGACAGCATGGCACGTAGATGGATTGTTTATCCTTCTAGATATGATGTAGAATCTGTTGTTAATGTTTTTCATCAGTGGGAAGCGCCACAACAGCGGTACGTTTTTGAGAAAATGTGTGAAATCCTATGTGAAGAATTGGAAGAGAATGATTTAGACTCCAGTCCGCAGGAGTTGTGTCAAGTGCGATTTGAATTTGGAAAAGGTACGATTGTGGGTTCTGATGTTGGGAAAGCAGTTGCGACACTGCTGTCTTTCAGGAATGGGGATTGTCAGCAATCATTGTTTGGACAGGAATTCCCTGAAGGGAAACAGGTAAAAGTGCGACAATATCCAATGCGTGAGGTTCCTCCAGTTTGGAGACCTGGTGATGCAAATGCTGTTCCACCTGTTCTACCACATTTCCAGCGTGTTTGGGTACATGTCCCTTGGAAACGATCTGAAGTAATAGCGCTTAAACAGACATTGCCTGATCCCCGTAAAAACCCTGCAGGATATTATAAGGAGTTGTCACAGACGGCAGGATCATGTATCATGAATCTAGCTGACGTAGATATGTTGTTTGGAAATGTTGTTCCACAGCCTTTGTGGGGATTGATTCGTAATGCAGATCATGCTGCAGAGTTAGGTGACACATGGGCTAATATTATTATTGCTAATGATAGACAAGATGGTGGTGCCAAGCCTGACCCTTTGGTAGCAGAACTCCCTGCTAGAATCATTGCTTACATGAAGACTTTAATGCCCGCGATGCGTGTGAATTGGGATAAATTGTCTGCGTGTAGGCAGAAGAAAGATGAAACAGTGTCTGATTTCTTCACCAGGTTTGAGGAAACGTTTATTGACCACAGTGGTCAAGATATGAGTACGGAAGGTGGTCAACGATTATTTGTTGATAAATTTGTGCATAATTTGCTTCCCGAGTTGTGTAAGAAGTTAAAAGATTCAGAGAGTTCTTGGGCTGTTTCCTCATCAGCGCAAATACTGGCTACCGCACAGTATTACGAAAATAGAGATAAGGATGAGAAAGATAAAGCAGACAAGAAAACTAAGGAATTAAAAACGAAGGTTCTTTTACAGCAAGCTTACCCGCCACGTGGTGGCCAGAGTAATTATCAGCAACCACCACAGTTTCAGAGAAACGTGCAAAGGTACGAGTATTCTCAACCACGTGTTCCTGTAGGCCCTAATCAATGTTCATATTGCAAGGAAGAGGGTCATTACAAATATAGTTGTCCTATTCTGTTACAGCGCGCTAATGGCGCTTTTAGCACCAGAGGTAGAGGTGGTCAACAAGCTCCTAGAGGTAGGGGACGCGGGAATGTTCCCCAGAACGCGCGTCCCCTTCCATCTCAAAATACGATTAATAGTCTTGATCAGCAAGGCAATGCAACTGGTAGGACAGCTCAGTACTATAAAAATGACTATTATGCAGAGGATGAAAATGTAGAAAGTAATGATCACTAGGATAGCCGTAGACAAAGAGAGGGAGTTGTTTCAGTGCCAGTGGATCAGAGTGGACCGTATGTCAAGGTGACTACAGCGGGTGTGTCAGAACCTTTTCTGTTGGACACTGGTGCTGCAAAAAGTCCAATTATGCATTCAAAACTCCCTGGCGCACCTTTGTCTGGTGACACGAATGTTTCAGTAGGTTTTTCTGGCGCCCCGGTTAGGAACCCGATCTCTAGTCCTATGACCCTTTCTGTTGGACCTTGGGAGCTGAAAGCACCCCTTATCCTTATGACAGGTTGTGGTGAAAACCTGTTAGGATTAGATTTGTTGAAGAGATTACATGCAACATTATATTGTTCCCCCTCGGGAGTACAACTTACACTTGGTAGGGAAGTGATTTCTCCAATGTATTTGTCAAGGAATGAACTGCCAGCTGAATTGTCGTCTCTTCCGGATGCTCTTTGGGCTTCTGGTCTTGATGATGTGGGCCTTTTGGAAATACCGCCATACGTGGTAACTTTGAAAGCCAATGTTAAATTGCCACGCATTCCCCAGTACAAGATCTCTAATGAAGGTGAAAAAGCGTTGCTAGCGATTATCTATGATCTGATTGAAAAGGATGTAATTGAAGAGACAAGAGGTAACGTTTGCAATAGCCCTGTTTTGCCTGTTTTAAAATGTACTGACCCTTCACAGCCACCTGTTTACAGATTTGTGATCGATCTTAGAGAGGTAAATAAGATTGTTGTGCCACAGTTTCCAGTTGTCCCTGATATAACTGCTTTGTTAACTATGATTCCAGCTTCCGCTGCTTGGTTCTCAGTGATTGATTTAAAGAATGATTTCTTTAGCATCCCGATTGCAGAGGAAAGTAGGGATATTTTTGGTTTTAGCTTCCGTTTTAAACGCGCTCCTCAAGGCTACTTTGAAAGCCCATCAATATACAGTCAAGCTTTAAAAGCACAGCTTGATGCAATTGTTTTACCTAGTGGTGCCACCCTTATCCAGTATGTTGACGATTTACTAATCGCCGCGGATACTGAGGAGATTTGTAAAGAAGCTACGGTGTCATTGTTGCGTCATTTGTCTGCCTTCCATCACAAAGTGTCTCTCTCAAAACTGCAATATTGTCGACAAGAAGTGACCTACTTAGGTCATCTCTTTTCGAAGGAGGGAAGGAAACTGACCCCAGAAAGAATTCAGGCCATTGCAATATTGAGCGTGCCAAGAACACAGAGAGAAGTGCGTGCTTTCTTGGGTATTACTTCCTACTGTAGGCAGTGGATCCCGAGTTTTTCTTTTCTGGCAAAACCTTTAATAGCATTGACATGTAAAGATACACCGAATCTCGTCCCATGGTCTGAAGAGTGTCAGAAAAGTGTTTCTGAATTGCGCGAGGCATTATGTTCAGCTCCTGTGTTGGGCACTCCCGACTACAGCAAGCCTTTTACATTGTATGTTCACGAGAAAGAAGGTTGTGCATTGTCAGTGTTGACACAGTCTTTTGGAGACAAACAGCGCCCATGTGCGTATTTTTCATCGACCTTGGATCCGGTAGCTAAGGCCTTGCCAAGTTGTTTGAAAGCCACAGCGGCAGCAGCTGTCTCTATTCAACAGTCTGCTGGGTTAGTAATGAATAACACGTTAATTGTGATGGTTCCACACGCAGTGGACATGTTGTTGAACAGGACAAAGACACAGCACTTAACTAGTGCTCTATTGTCAGGTTATGAGTTGACACTATTAGCGAGTCATGTACACATAAAAAGATGCATTGAATCCAGCTACCTTATTGCCAATTGCAGCAGACACGGATGAGATTGAACAGCATGATTGGCTGTTCAGAACAGAAGAGGAAACAAAAGGGAGAGTGGATATTAAAGATATTGCCTTGACTGAGTGTGATGGCACCTTATGGGTGGATGGTTCATGCTTCAAGCTTCCGAATGGTGATACGACTGCTGCATATGCTGTCACGACTTTGCACACGGTTGTTGAAACCGCACGTATACCACATAACTCGGCTCAAGCAGCAGAGCTAATTGCACTTACGAGAGCATGTGTGTTGTCGAAAGGTATGAAGGTGAACATATACACCGATAGTCAGTATGCGTTTGGCGTGGCCCATAGTTTTGGGCGCTTGTGGAAAGAACGTGGATTCCTGACTTCGCATGGAACCAAAATTCAGAATGGTCAGTTGGTGAATGATCTCCTTGAGTCACTGACCTTGCCGCTACAAGTTGCGATTGAAAATTGCAGTGCACACAAGAAAGTCACAGATGATGTCGGTCGTGGTAATGCATTTGCTGATGAAGTTGCGAAAGAAACAGCAAAGAATGTAAATAATCGAATGTATGTTGCAGGCCCTGCAAGATGGGTTGGTGATGTTGGAATGTGTGAAGACACGATAGAGAGCGTGAAGTCCCTTCAAGCTGAAGCCACAGAGAAAGAATTGAGCAAGTGGAGAGAAAGTACGGGTAGATTGGATGAAAAAGGTTGTTGGGTCGATTTGTCAGAACATCAGTGTTGGTTGTTACCCGATGCGTATGTGCTTGCAGTGGTGACGATGGCTCATGGAATGGCCCATATTAGTGTAAAAGGGATTCGCAAGTTGTTGGCTCCAGTATGGCAAAATGCTGGAATTCCCAAATGTGCAGAGAATGTGGTCAAGAATTGCATGGTGTGTCTGAAATACAATCCTGGTAGGGGAACCCCAACTCCAGCTGGTCATTTTGCACCTCCAACGTATCCGTTTGAGGTTTTGCAGCTAGATTTCATCCACATGGAAAGGTGCAACAATTTAAAATATGTACTCGTTGTTGTCTGTGCCTTCTCAAAGTGGATAGAAGCATACCCCTTAAAAGACAATACTGCCTTGTCCACAGCTAAAGCCCTTGTCAAAGAATTTTTCCCTAGGTTTGGAATGCCAAGAATGGTCTGGAGTGATAATGGGAGTGAATTTGTGGGTCGAGTGATGAAAGAAGTATGTGAGGGGCTAGCGATTCAGCAGAAATTTCACACTGCAAATCACCCCCAATCAGCTGGATTAGTAGAGTGCTATAACGGCACCTTAAAACTTAAATTGGCCAAGATTCAAGCAAGCTCTGGTCTTCAATGGCCTGACGCGCTGTCTTTAGCACTCCTGTCAACAAGAATGACTGTGCACTCACGAGTGGGACTTAGTCCCTATGAAATAGTGTTTGGCCGTCCGGCCAATATATGGGGAGTGCCAAGGCCTACAAAATTCAGTGAAATCGAACATCCAATACTGCTTGATTATCTGCATGAATTGACGGCTAAATTGCGTGTTTTACACCAACAGGTGCACGATACTCTGCCTCAAGCCTCTGAAGCTCCAGGACACCCTATCAATCCTGGAACGTGGGTGCTGGTGAAAAATTTTCAATGGGCAAAGAATGATGAGCCCCGTTGGACCGGCCCCCATCTCGTCCTTCTTTCTACAAGATCGGCTGTTCGAGTGAAAGGAAAGAAGAACTGGATCCACGGCGTCCACTGTAAAAGGGTCCCTTTGCCTTTGCCATATGACCGGTGGGTCCAGGAGGGGATCGCTGATTCTGAAACTGAGACCGTGCCTCGTTTTCTGCCTTTTAGCGATGCGCGTGTGAAAGGAACAAGCTCTGAGCGAGAAAGTGACAATATCCTGCAAGAAGCTGTGCCACCGTCAATCCGATTGGATACTACAGAGCCTGAACTTTTGTTTCAAGGTCAGACAGTACCCGGAAGAGAAAGCTATAACTTGAGGCCTAGAACTATGGACAAATAAAAATTCTTTTTCTTTGATATTTTTGACAGTACAGCTCTCTCTCATCTGAGAAATTTTCTTATTTTTGGTTTTTCTTTTCGAACCACCATCCGGGTTCAGCTGTAGGGTCGCGGTGCCAAGACTTTGGGGTACAAGCCGGAGACGTTAGGTCAACGGTTCTGGTTAGTCTGGGGCGTTCCCTGGACTGACAGGTGTATTCCTAAGCAGAAGAAACTCACCCGCCGCGAACAGCACGATTAGAGGATGGAGTTTTTCAAGATGGAGAGACCCGCTGAGAAAATGAACTTTAAGAAAAAAATATGTAAAATAATGAAGAGCAAACGTTTTGTATTATTATGTCTGTTTGCACTAGTTAGTATGATGATGTTTACTGTGAGATATGTATTATTGTCCTCTCAAGTGCCATTTGCACCCACTGTACAGCCTATACCTCCTCCTACTGTCTCCTTACACTCTTTCCACCCTCTGCCTGAACACGAACAAGCTAGACGGTCTGAGTTTGTAAACAACTCGTTCATTCAACTCCTGCACCAGCACCAACTAGTTATGAATACAACCAATTGCTGGGTGTGTGGTTTAATGCCACATACCATTAATAAGGGTATCCCATATCTAGTTCTGCCGTTTAGCTATAATGGATCGTCATGGGCATTCCAGACCATGTTTCTTTTTGCATTAGATGCCTACTCCCCGCGACAACCGCGTTCCATCAGACCTAGCACAAACAATAAGGCCTTAATGAAAGGAGTCGCTGATATGAGCAGAGATATCGACGCATACTCATCTATTCCCAAGGATGAGTTGCGAGCTTATGTAGGTTGGAATGCGACGGGGTATAGCATTAGTCTGGGCGAAAAGCAGCGCAAAATTTCATCCCCAATTTGGGTCGTACCCCACATAGGCCGGTTCTGTTTACAAGGTAATGGTCAGAATCCAAGAGCTCAACTGGGGAAAAGTGACTGTACTGAAACGTACACTTTTCCATCACAGTTTTCCCCCTGCGTTTTTGGCTGCCAAGGAGTTGTGAGAGGCGTTTTTAGTCAGGAGGATACTGCCGGTCAGGAAGCGGGAGACTTCTTTTTGGGTTTCCTGCCGTTTTGGGGACCGATGGTCAATAGTAGGAACCTGAGACAACTGACTCGTGTGGTTGAATCCACTGTTAATGTAACGGCTGGTGCCCTTGGTAATTTGACAGCTGAGCTCCAAGCGGATCGCCTCATGACTCTGCAGAACCGTATGGTTCTAGACGTCATACTTGCAGACCGTGGTGGGGTATGTAAGGTCATCCAATCTAGCTGTTGCATTTTCATACCAGATAACGCTCCAACAGTTTATCAACCCATCTCCAAACTGCATAAAATATCTGAATCTATTCACGTGGATAAAGGAGATTGGTCACTGATGGGGTGGTTCTGGGAACTGATATCTGCCTTGGGTTGGAAGATTCTGATGGTCATTGGAATGATCTTAGCCATTCTTTTCCTGTTCTGTCTGTGTGTACAGTGTGCTCCTGCGATATGTGGCCTCTGTGCTACATTGTGTGTAAGGAAACCTGTATCGAGGGACGAGCTAAGTAATAGGATGATGCTACAGCAACATCTCCATGACCTTATGAATATAGACCTGGACTCGGATTTATATGAGTATAGTTATTGCCTATGTAAGGGCAAAAGGAGGGTCTGTGGTACTTTGAATTTTGGGACCACGTAGGAGGCATGGCCCTACCCTGCCTATTTCGGTATCAGCGAACCGCGAATGGCCAATGCGGTATGTACAAGTGTTTTGCATAACATTTCATCGATAAATTCACTTTGTATACGATATTACACATTGACTTCGTGGGTTCCATTTTAGAGCGGTAGCCATCTTATGGTTGCCCTCACATAGGCTGCACATTAAGGACAAGCACAGGCCTTCAGAACACATGTACCTTCTATTGACTTCTCTGTGACCTGTGCGAACTGGCTCCACTGCCCGAGGTCAGTCCGGTCTCACGAGCTCCCCTTCCTACGGCCACCTGTGATTAGCATCAGGGTTTGACACACCATAAAGCCTTTCATCCCATACAAGCCCCCGACTAATCTCTTTCACACCTGACTCTGCTTCCTGCTTTATGGCCTGTTTTACGAGGAGGAGGTGCCCGTGTTTATTGGGGTCTGCCGGTATCTGATGAGGGATCTGAGCCTTGCTGGGTAAATAATTGTGGGCTGGCTGAACTGAAATGTGGGATGGTCATCATCACTCTGCCTTTTCGTTTGTAATGAATACATATGAATGACCATATCGTAAAACAAGGAATGTGTGCCTGAAGCATGATATTTTGTATATAAGGAGAGGACTGGTTTTGTAATGTTGAGCAGTCTCCTGAGAACATACCCGTGTGTACTTCTAGGATTGCTGTTACTGGCTGCAGTCAATAATAAAACGATCTTTGACGCCACCACAAGACTCTGTGTTTCTGTGGTCCAAGACAGGAAGAACTCGAAGTCATAGGGTGCTACCCCTGGCACCGCTGGGGTCCTAAATTGCTCAGTACTTCAACGCAATCCTTGGTAAAACAAATTGGTGCGTTTTTCTTGGGGCCAATCGGTTTCTGCCAACAAGCGATTGAAAGTCATGATGTATGTAAGTAAGTCTTGTGACCCTTGTCATAAGGTGAGCGGTTCTTTGTCTAAAGACATTAAATGTGTTTTTCTATCGAACAGTTTTCTCATTTCTAGGCAGAAATTGGGGAAATGATACAGTAGGGGGTCATTCCGCTCTAACAAAGGAATAGTCCAACTCGCTGCATTAACCCCCATGTAGTACATTACAAATGCGTTTTTTGCGTGTTCCTCCTGAAAGACCACTGGTTTGCACAAGAAATGTAACCTACACTGGTTAAGGAATATCTCAAACTTTTTTGGATCTCCAAAGCAGCGATCAGGAGGAGCTAATGGGATCCCGGGGTTCGTACCACATGTATAGTAGGTGTGGGGTCCGGAGGAAGGGGAGTGGCCTGAGCTGCCGAGAAGTACCCTGCTTGTTTACTCTATTCTTTTTCGGTAGGTGGGGTGTGTGTATAGGAGGAGGACGAGACCACTGCTTAACCCCTTCTGTGCCACGCCCTTTCCCCCTCCTGTGCCGGGCGTTACATTAGTGGGTGGGGTTCATGACGAGATAGTCTCGTCATGGGCACAGCACTACCGTGCTCCATGACGAGACTATCTCGTCATGGGCACTGAAGAGGTTAATGTAGGAACCACCCTTTGTACCCGCAGGACTTCCCTTCTGTGACAGACCATCTACCTCCCTTCGCTAGGTGCCCAGGCCCCTCCTTAGTTCCTGATTTTCTCCCCTAGAGGCAAGGGCTTCCTGCTGGAGGGCAGCCATGCTCTTCAACAAGGTAGCCAATACCACATTGGTATCCATCGTTCAGGCTGGCAGTAAACTTGGGCTTGTCAATCTGTCAGGAACCGTTTACACAGTTAGATAGTCACTGACCTCAGAATGTCAACCAGCGGGAACGATAGTACGATGCACAGCCCTCAATTCCCTTCATTGTGAGCCTCCACAGCGTATCAAGATATCGCTCTGAGAGGACACACTCCGGGGAAAAGGGGGATAGGGATAAAACAATAAACGATGCTGCAAGGTCCAACTTCCTCAAGGGAGCAGGCTGCCAAAAGGTAGGGGTCATGTCTGAACGCACACCACCCAACTCTGAGTCACTGCAGGGAAAGAGATAAAGAGGTGTGATGCATGAAATACTAAACCCCCTTCACACGACAACACAGACACACAGAGTAGGGAGAGGGTCTTCCTGGAACTCACATCAGACACTTGTAGACAGACCTCTAATCCACAGCGAGAATGCACTCCGAATGAGCACTGACCAGTAATAGACTGGAAGCAAAAATAAAGACAAGAAAACAGTCACGATCCCTGCAAGGAAGTCCTCCACACTAAATACCTAAAAAGCAGTAGATATCTTGTTCCACTGAAAGGAAGGAACAAACAAGGTACGTGACATCAGGGAAGTCATGAACGGTGTTGATATCACAGCGAAACTGAGTCATTCAGGAAAGGGAAAGGCTCAAAGACCCGGTACGGGCACAATGTTGAATCACACCGCGCACGTACACAAAAACCTTCGTGAACAAAAAAGAACACTGCAGAAATTAAAACAGCAGACAGAAACTGCTGCAAATGGAGAAGAGAGATCCTTCTCTCCTATCCCAAGTGCAGGCACGATACCTCTTAGGCGTAGAAGTCGTTTCTCCAAGGCTGCACCCTCGAAGAGCTGACAGCTTGAAAGAGTTCACATTCACAGGACTCCAGGAAACGGAAGGAATTAATTTTCAAGCCCCGAACCAGGCAAGGGTGGGGCTTCTATAGCGGAGTTCCATCCAGGTACAGTCCGGGTCTTCCGTTTCACCCAACAGGCAAAGTGTATCTAGGACTTGTAGTTCCTCGGCAGGCTACCGACATGAGGACTGTCCCACAACAATCTCACTCCAGTCACACATAGCATACCGGGGAGATGGAGCGGGACACAGGCGTAGAATACCCCTTTACCCCTAACACCCGTTGCGTAACCATGACACAAAGGTGTGATAGCTACTATTTCCACTCCAATCTAAATATTTAGGGGTATGTGTTGGACTCCAACGAGGTGACATTTACTACCCATACCAATGTAAGCCATGTAGAGCATGGTTTATAACACTATGGGGTGACATTTACTATTCCCATCCAATCTAAGCCATTTCCGAGTCTTATCGTGGTTTCAGTTTTTGACTGCTACATACCAATGCATTTAGTCAAAACTGAAACTGCCCGGTCTTTCTGGCTGGCTTCCAACAGGCTCAAGGAGCCCATTGGCTAGAATGAGACCGGCACGTAATGCCAATGGATGGCGTTTCCGCCGTTGGGATTATGATGCTCGGTTTCCGACAGGCTTCCCATGCCGGGCTTTCCGACATGGAAAGCCTGTTGCAAACGAGTTTGGGGGCATCTAACAGGGCCCCCTTCTCCCTGTGTCCACAATTTGGGGGCAGAGGGAACACCTATGGTGCCACCTGATAATCCCTGCTCCTTGTGGAAGGCACCTTGAGGTGCCGGCCACGCGGTGGAGGGGTTAACATAACCTCCCATTTCTCACTGGGAGCTTGTGCTACGGCTAGTTTATGGCTTCAGCACAAGCTCCCATTGAGAAATGGGAGTATGCAACCACACCATTTGCAGTCACATTTTGATCGTGGTGTTGGGACGCAGATCGGAGGTCGTCGGTCCCGAGACTGCGACGTTGTTGGCTGGATACAACTCCGACTGACATTGTAATTGGCCCCTAAATAGAACATATTACATTTTTAACAGTCCAAAAGAAATTACAGTTCTATTAACTGTTGAATAGTACATAAACAAATGTCTATAATAGGGTGGATATGTCCTGCGCCAGGTGCCTCTTGGAAGTTCGGACTTCGACCACATGATTTGGTCCTGCCCGCAGCTATCTGCCTACTGGGTTGGAGTATTAGATGTGGTTAATAAGGTGCTGTCCTGTACTCTTGTGTGTGCTCCTGAGGTTTGCCTGTTAGGCCTTTTCCCGAGGCCTAAAGCCCGTCAGTTTGGACATAGGTTTGTTGATCTGGCCTTTCTGTTAGCTAAACGACGGATAGCACTTGGCTGGAAGTCTGCACATCCCCCCCTGGTGACCTTGTGGGAGGCTGATGTTACACGTTGGGCTAGGGCTGAGGAGCGGCCCTGATTGCGGAAGACTGGTTCACCAGCGGCGCCGGCCGTATGCGGAACCTTGGGGGGATATCCTTAGGGCCTGGGAGGCACATCATATACCGGACCATCCTGCTGGACCCTCCTTGCCGGAGTCTACGGTCTAGGGGGTTCTGGGAGTTGAGTACTGGGAGATCCAACCTACCCCCCCTTCCCGCTTAGCGAAGGGCACTGTGCTCCCCCTTCACCCCTCCCCCTTTTTTATCCTGTCCCCCCTTCCTCTCCCCCCGTCTCTACCTGGAGATTCGACATCTATTTTCTCTCCCATTTAGGAGCACATGGTCCCCTGGCAGTTGTTAGGTGTTTTTTTTTTTCTCTTTTTTTGTTTGTATGTGTGAGTTCCATATGATAGTTTGATAGGCACGAGTTGCTTTTTCGAATTGTTCTTTATTACTTGCTTTGGCCTTCATTCTAGGGGCATGATGACTTTGAGTGTGTAATTTTTATTTTTTCCGTTCCCTTCTTTTCTTTTTTTCCTTTAATATATATAGGCAGTTTTGTGGGGAATAGCCCATAGGAGATCATCATGTGGTGTCCGCGGTGAATGTTTTGCGATTTTCCCCTGACTGTCCCAACTTATTTGCTTTCCCCACTCCCAGGTACTACAACATTGTACTGCTTTCGAGGTCGCGGATTGTCAGATAGCCTGGGGGTCATTCTATATTCAAGAACATGCTTTGATGATTATTGTGTACTGGAATTTCTTTTTCATTTTGTCTGTGCATAAAAAGTCAATAAAGCAGATTTTCAAAAAAATACCACATAAACAAATATTTAAAATCATAAACAATATTAAACGTATACAAAAAAAATTAATGAGATGTTTAAAAAAAATGTAAAACAAACAAAAATAATAAATTATATCATTTTTGGGATACATACAATAGAAATACAATCAGTTAACATAGCATATCTAAAAAAGTAGATCAATAAAAATACAAGTAACAAAATATACAACGAGATAAAACCAATTTACAGAAAAAAAAAATCATTAAAAAGAATGAATAATGAAAATTATATTTTCATATTCTAATTTCAAAAATATATCATAACATTATGCCCATACCTGCACTAAAAAGTCAATGATTATTTTCATTTTCTACAACACACTTAAAAACAATATTACTAAAAAATACACATGGTTTAATTTTTGAATCAAATATTAACAAATGATGTAACTCTATAAAAAGATTCAAAAGCTATAAATTGTTAATTGATGTAATATAAACATGTATAAAAAATCAACAATAAATATATATTAATAAATAACACATGTAATTAATTATAATATGAAAAATGTGAAGATATTTAATAATATAAAATTACCATATTGTAAACTAAATATTTTATATTTAAAATTAAACATAAATATGAACAGTCTGCCAAAATCTAATGAAAATTGTTACAAATTGAAAAACTATTAAAAACAGAACAAAATACAAATATGTTTTTAAAATTAAATTCTTTACAATTAATTTGTAATATTGCTATTACATTATAAATAATATTTATAAACATGATATAATAAATTAAAAAATGTCAACGTAACAAAAAAATTTTTTTAAAACACATTTTCATGATGTGTTCATTTTTTCTCTTAGAATAAAACAATATTTAAAATCCCAGTGGATTGGTGAACGTGTGAGTGTTAAAATTGCTGCCAGTGTGAATATCGCTGGAAAGTCCCTCTGTACCACAAGAGGAAACAATTTCAAGCCACCATGGATCCGCTACTTACTGAGGTGGCACGTCTTCATGGCTGGACTAGCCGTTTACATATCCGTATGCATATCCATCAAAAGGTTGCCCTCAACAAAGATGCGCTACACAAGAGGGTGGTTACTTCTTTAATGCGATCTCCAGTGAAGACAACCATCAACATGACACCACTTCTTGATGGCCTTACGCGTTTCGGGCATCCCCGCCCTTGGTCACAGGCCAGGAAATATGCAAAAAAACGACACATCTGCAGTCCCCTCCATTCTACTTTTTTAGCTGAGTGTTCAACCCCCTGTGGGTGTTATGTGTCTCAGGAATTCTGGGAATGGTAGTTCTGCAGAGCCCCGTGGGGCCTCATTACCCCAGTGGGTTAGCCGTTGCGCCTTGATTCTCAACATTAAAATCACAGTGAATTGCGATATGTAGGCAGCACTAAGCTGCAAGTTCACAAGAGAATTCTCCAACACACGAGGGCGATTATTAATTCTGATCCATCGTACCCGGTGGCACAACATTTTAAGGAAATGCATGATAATAAGTTAGAACATCTAAAGTACTATGTGTTGGATTCAGTTGTGAGTCCGAGACGTGGTGGAAAACGTGAGGCTGCACTAAGAACACTAGAAACATGATACATTCTAGAGCACAATACCAAAAGCCCACATGGGCTTAATTCCAGTGAGGATTTCTATACTATAAAATTATTGTGTGATACACTTTAGATGGAGTACTTTCACCTCAAAAATGGGTATGACCAATTAAAACATACATATGTCCCTATATGCAATATGCTAAGTCCCGGGTTTTAACCTAAATTTATTTTTATTATTATTATTATACTTTAAGAACAAAACATGTGGCACCTAGGGTTGTTTTGCACCATAGCGCTTTTCACAAAATATAAGGTTGAAACAGGAGTACAACATTTGCCCACTTCACCTATATGACATAGACAATAGTTATACAAAAAACAATGATTACTAAAGCCGAATATGGTAGCAGTTACAGTAGAGGGCTAAACATGTAGTTACTCAGATGCTACCATATTCCCCTCAGAGGGGCCTTGGAAATTTGGAATACACTATGTATTTACTGATCGGGTCGATTGGACTAAGTTTATCAAGTTATTTATCTTCATATTAAGGTTTTTAACATATTTGGTACAATTTTAGGAGATTGAATAAGGAGCTAAGTATAATCATGATAAACTGTTGTTCAACCTCTGAGTACATACAATTGTATATGAGGCTGATTTAGCTATTTGTTATCACGTAATTTACACAGTTGTCACTTTGAAAATACGTATCATATCTGCAGCCGCATCATGTCTACTCCAATATAGTTAATGACATTTCCCAATGCATTCACATATACCTAGACATACATTACAATCTACATCATATGAGCAATATAATATAATCCGTAATAGATAACATTTTCTAAAATATTAATGTATGCATATATAAATATATATAAATATGATGCTAAAAATGTCAATAAATATTCGATAAATACAGTTTAAAACCCATAATCATAATAAACAGATTAAAATTTACTTGCAATTTTCTAAAATGTCAAAAATTTAACGACATGATGTTAAAGAGTTAAAGACAGGTAAAAAGATCCTCAGTCACGTTTAACCCTGATGGTTGTTTGGTGTTATGCTCCAATATATATCTAGTTTCTAGCTGGCGCAGTCTGTGCTCTTTATTGCCGCCCCTTCTACTCGGTGGTATTGAGTCTATGACAAAATACCTGAGATCCTGACGTTTAGGTTGATGTTTGATCTTAAAATGGCATGCCACTGGGTAAGTGTTGTCTTGGTTATTAATTGCCCTTAAGTGCTGTAAAATCCTCTTGTGCGCTTGTAACTTGGTGCTTCCTACATATTGTAGGTTGCACGGGCAGGTTAAGACATACACTGCAAATTCGGTTTTACAGGTAAGTAGTTTTGTTATTTTATTATTCCTGTCACTGAATGGAGTGATGTAAGTTGTTTTGTTATCTCCTTGTTGGCATGCCTTACAAGTTTTGCATTTAAAAAAACCTGAACGTGTTTGCAACCAATTTGTTGCCTCAATGATCTCAGGACTAGTTTTGACCAAATCATCTCGCATTGATCGCCCCCTGCTATATGTAATGGATGGTCTTTTGGGTAATATAGGGCTAATCACTGGGTCATTTAGTATCATGGGCCAGTTGCGAGATATAATAGATTGGAGCTGTTTATGTTGCTGGCTATATTGAATGATAATTCTAAATTTATTTTTGGCTTCATTATTTATAATGTTTGTTTTAAGTGAGGTCACATCATGACTATTCAGTTTCCCAGCCAACGTTCATGTCTGTTCCTAAGCATAGATTTTAAGATTGCGTTGTCAATGACTTGTCTAGAGTATCCCCTATCCATAACCGCAATCCACTCTCTGCTTGAGCTGTCATTAAATCCCTTTCATTGCTATGGATACACCTCAAACGAAGCATTCCCCCATAGGGGATACTAGCCACTAAATGTTTGACATGGTAACTGCTCGCATGGAGTGTTTAATTGCCAGCCGTTTCCTTACGGTATAGTTTAGTTTCTATCCTATTGTCCGCTATGTAAACATTGGTATCCAGAAAACTGACTTGTGTTGTACTGATATTCTCCGTGAAATGTAGATTCAAATTATTCACATTAATGGCTTTTATAAATTCCTGAGCCTCAATGGTATTGCGATCCCATACAACAAACAAGTCATCAATTTTAATGTAACCATAGTTTAACCTTGGTCGTCATTGTCACACGGTGCTCTGTCACGAGGACCAGCTCCTCCCACTAGCCGATGTGCAAACACGCATAGCTGGGAGAGAAGCTGGCCCCCATCGCCACACCTCTAGTTTGTTTGTATAGCAAGTTGTTAAACATAAATATGTTGTTCATCAAACAAAATTCAACCATTTCAGTTAAGTGAGGTCACATCATGACTATTCAGTTTCCCAGCCAACGTTCATGTCTGTTCCTAAGCATAGATTTTAAGATTGCGTTGTCAATGACTTGTCTAGAGTATCCCCTATCCATAACCGCAATCCACTCTCTGCTTGAGCTGTCATTAAATCCCTTTCATTGCTATGGATACGCCTCAAACGAAGCATTCCCCCATAGGGGATACTTGCCACTAAATGTTTGACATGGTAACTGCTCGCATGGAGTGTTTAATTGCCAGCCGTTTCCTTGCGGTATAGTTTAGTTTCTATCCTATTGTCCGCTATGTAAACATTGGTATCCAGAAAACTGACTTGTGTTGTACTGATATTCTCCGTGAAATGTAGATTCAAATTATTCACATTATTGGCTTTTATAAAATCCTGAGCCTCAATGGTATTGCAATCCCATACAACAAACAAGTCATCAATTTTAACGTAACCATAGTTTAACCTTGGTCGTCATTGTCACACGGTGCTCTGTCACGAGGACCAGCTCCTCCCACTAGCCGATGTGCAAACAAGCATAGCTGGGAGAGAAGCTGGCCCCCATCGCCACACCTCTAGTTTGTTTGTATAGCAAGTTGTTAAACATAAATATGTTGTTCATCAAACAAAATTCAACCATTTCAGTTATCATCATATTATGTTCCACAGTGCTGTCCAATTGTTCTCCAAGAAATGGCCCAAAGCTCGCAGTCCGTCAATGTGTTTGATACTAGTAAATAGCGAACTTACATCAAGTGCTACAAACAAATAACTCTGTTTCCATTCAAAATGTTTAAGTTTTCTTAAAAAATCACTAGTATCACTTACGTACAATGGCAATGCTTTGACCAAATTCTGAAGAAAAAAATCCACGTATTGGGAAGTATGTTCAAGTAACCCATTCCTGGCGGATGTTATTGCTCTGCCTGGTGGATTCAATGGGTCTTTGTGGATTTTAGGTATAAGATATATTGTCGGTACAACTGGATGGTCGTTTTTCAGAAATTTAAATTCCTGTACAGTAATCAAATTTTTGTTTTTCCATGTGGACAACTTTTTATAAAAAATCACATACATTGTCTTTAGGTCGGATCCACTGCTCTTGGTATAGCCAGTTCTGTCATTTAGTTGGTTCTAGGCTTCCTTGGAGTAACTTTCTTTAGGCATTAAGACAATGTTCCCTCCTTTATCTGAATTGCTAATAACAATATTATTATTTTCTTTGAGATTTTTCATGAGTATATTGTAATCATGATTTTGTTTATTGTATTTAAATTTGATGTTATTCGTATTGATATTAAGTTCTTTTAACTGCTCAATTACCTGTTCATGAAAGACGTCAATTGAATCACAAATCATGATTGGGTTGAACGTCGATTTAGGTTTGAACTGGGGTGTTCGACCAGGAGTAAGGGCACCACCACCTTGATGACCTAATTGACCAGATGTTGATGGTAATACGTCAAATGTATCCGGTTCAGAGTTGCTTACCGCCTCATTATTGTTCCACAATTCCCGCCTTTCATTAACAAATGATGCATCAGATTGTGTGGATGCATTCAAATTTTCCGTCCTAGTTTCTCCTCTTCCAGTTGTATTCAACCGGTTTTCATCCTTTTCTAGTACTCTTGAAGATATCCAACCTTGTTTTAGAGTACTTGAAGTTCCTCACCGGGCACTATGTTAATTCCAAACTTAAAATGCGTTTATCGTTGTCACTTAATTCTACATTCAATAAGTTTACAACTGTTTTGTTGATGGTCATCATTTCAGGTATTTTCCTTTCCTCCAACCGCCCCGTTTTCTTTGATTTGTTCCTGTTTCTGTTTGCCTTCCTTCGTTGCTTTCATTTGTAGTTTTTGTTTTACGGTAATTGGTTCTTTGTGCACGTGGGTGGAGGGTTTGCCTCCTGTCCTCGCATAAAAAACCCAGATCTTCATCTAACGTGCATTTTTGTCTTGACTGATTCGTATTAGATTCTTGTTCAGATTCACTGCCTGGAACAGAACTTAGATCAGATTGTGAGGTACTTGAGGTGGCTTCGCCTGTCCTTGTCATGCCTGACCTTGCTGTTGCTGTTTTTTTTATCTTTTATATGTATATATGTATACAGTACATAGATACATAGATATTAACACATGGCTGTAGTTATAGGTAGGAGTCCTAGGTATAGGAATTCCTTGGAAATTTGGTCGCTAATAACTTTGCACCCATTTGCGACTCTCCACAAAACTTTGCAAACCTATTCTTCATTCTACATTCGCAGATGAAGCAAAGTTTTGTGGCGGGTGATCAAAAGGGTGCAGAGATAAAAGGGTGCTCCCAAAATGCATTTTTTCACCAATCCATTTTTCATAGATTTTTGTATCTCACGAAGCACAAAAATAGCTGAAAGGATTTACATGAAATTTAGCAGGATTAGACCATATAGTGCACAGATGAACCTTTTGTGTACTACAGGTGAGCAGAGTAAGTATTTTTTTCAGTTATAAGGTATTTTAAACATAGTGCTATCTGTGGCTGCGGTATTTTGGTGAAATTTCATGGTATTTTTCAGAGGAATGCTGTACATAGCGATTATGTGATGGGCGAATGACTGCCTTAACAAAAGTGAAAGGCAGCCATGTTGTTTTTATTTACACTCTGCCTGTTGTCTGTGTTTCACCCGTAGTTGTAGGTAAGTACTACGTGTGATATGTTCCTCTACCTGTTGTCACTTTATTAAAGTGGTAATAGGTAGGAAAAAATATTTAAAAGTGTCTATATTTTTTTCTAAAAAAGTGCAGATTAGTGATGTACTGCTTCTGTAGTTCAGCTGGACAAAAAAGAAATAAAAAACATCTTAAAAATGTGAAAATACTCTGCAGTAGCCTATATTTTACAAATACAATGTACTAAACTGTATTTGCCATTTTTAACATATTCAAACCTTCAGCAAAGAGTCTATGTAGTATCATCGTAATGCCTACAAATTATTTTGGTACTTACATTTTTTTTTAAACTGCTGTAAAAATATATAGGGAACTGTAAATGCATTTCTCTACCTTTTAACACTTTAATAAAGTGCCAATAGATAGGGAACATGTCCTACTTATCTAAATGTAAGACCCTAAACCAGAACGCAAACAAAATGTCATGAAAAAGAGATGGCTGCCTTTTATCTTTGGTGAACACAGTCATGAGCCCATCACATACTACCTCATCATGTGCATTTACAGCGATATACCACAAACATTTCTCTTTATACTGCTGCACAATATATATAGCAAAGTGTTTGTTGGAAAGTGGTGTAGGGACCAACCTCTAGTAATGAGGCCAATGAGTCTAGTCAAGGGATCAATAAATCATTCCCTTGCTCAACCCTTGGTATCTGTCAATGAGCAGGCAGATGCAACTTTGGAGACTGGTGTGTAATGCATTCAAAAGCATTAATACATTAAATAGGAAAGGCACAACACACAATAAACATCCAACACCAATTTATAAACAGTGGAAATATTGCTATAAATAAAATGACACCACAAATACAAAGGGAACCAGAATATGATTTTTTAAATATTAAAAATACAACTAGTACTTAGAAGCAAATAGCACTCAAAATGTTAAAAAAAATAGTCACGCTCGACCTGGACAAAGTCCAGAGTTCAGGCCCCCCACAATGAAATACTTTTACACTTACATCCAGAAGAGTTTCTTGATTCAGGAAAGTGGTCCACAGCACCTGCCAATTGTTCAGATGCTCTGGTTTGATTCTTTGGGTCTTTGGGTCTGGGACTACAGCTCCCACAATGCGCCTCGCCAACTTCTGAAGCTTTTTACAAAAGTTACGACAAACATCTCCAAACCTCTGGAACTTCTTCCTGAAGTTCCTCTTGGGATTCCAAAGTGCCCAGAACAAAACTCTAGAAGCTCTGAGATGGTCCTTGAGATGTTGGGACTACTTTTCCCAGAATTAACCTGTCCCAGCTCCTTAAAAGTCTGTCTGGACTTCTTCCAGCTGGGATATTCTTGGTTGAGATTGTGCAGGTAGAGCTGTTTTAACCTGCTGCTTTCTGGGAATCTACTCTTTTACTTCTTGAAATAAGGCAAGGTCCTTAGGGCAGTAGTTCCAACTGTGCAGCAGTAGCAGTCCTTCAGAGTGCAATTCTTTGCAGAGCAGGTCAGGGGTCCGGCAGGGCAGTCCTTCTTCTCCTTGTAGTTTCAGGCAGGGATCTCTTGTAGCTCTTTTGAACATTTTGCTTTCAGGGAGTCCCTCCTTAATCCTTTTGAAGGAAGGCAAAGCCCTTAGGGCTGTAGTTCCAAAGTGTGCAGCAGGTACAGGCACTATGAGTATAGTCCTCTTGGGGTGCAGACCAGGGGTCCCAGCAGGGAAGTCCTTATCTTGATTTTTCTAGGCAGGGATCTGAGTTGCCAGGCAGCTCTTCCATTTTAATCCAGTGTTCCTGGGTGACAAGCAGGGGGTACACCTGAACAATGTGGCACAGGGTGCCACCCTCAGGCATGCCCACTTCCTCTAAAGTGTGATATTCTTGACACCAAATGCATCAATATTCAAAAATCCAAAATGGAGAAACCTTCTCCTGCAGGTTAAGATTTGGTTAATCCATCCACGGGTGTGTCTAAGTTTCCCTAACGCCCCCTTCCAACCCCTCTACTAATTTAATTACAGGTGCTCCTTTATGGCAGAGGGGTGCAGAATGTGTGGGTGAGTCTGTGCTGCACTCAACTGTCATTCCCTCTTTGAGGACTAGTTGCTACTCCACTTCCTTCCTGCCTTTTGCTCTGAAGTTTGCACATCTCATACCTCGTGGTCTCTAATCAGGCCACTTCGCACATCATTAAGACAGCTTGACTCTACCTTGCAGAGACTGACCAATAAGAGCAAGACTGCTGGATGGCTGGGGTTTGACTAAGAGAAAAGAAAGTTCTATGTCTTCTTTTCTGTGATAATTATAATAAATCTAATAGTGGTAAGTTGTTGGACTTATTCTCAATATGATACTTTGAAGTACATTTGTATCTCCTTTCTTTCAACAGTTTCACTTTAATAAAGTATTCCCATATCAGTCTATGGAGATATTGTGCTACAATAGGGATAAACAAAATTGCCAGTTCTTTCCTCACCAGGGAATATGAAACATATTTTATCATGTCCCTGCTTATAGTTACAAGGCACTCTAGCCCTGGGGCACCTAGGGGAGATCTTGGGGGTGACGTTTAAGATTTTGGAAGTACCTTTAAATCCAAAGTCGAATTTGCATATAATTTAAGTTTAAAAGCAGTCTGCAAGGCAGGACTGACTTTTAAAATGACAGCATGCACCACAGTAATGCACACTTAAGTAAGTGCATTCATTCTACTGGTCCTCTAGACCTACATGCCCTATCATATACTTTGGACTTACAAGTAGGTTGTCCGTACCAATTGGAGTTATACCTAATTACCATGTACTTTTAATCAGAGCACAGGCCCTGGGTCTGGTAGCTGAGCCCAGGACACAATCAGAGTCAGAAAACAAGCACTTAGTAGTAAAAACGGGGACAAAAGTGGCGGACGACACTGCAAAGAGGTCCTGTTTTCTCAGTTTGTAAACAATTACTTTTTAACTACTTATACTATTCACACATATGAACAAAAATTACCATTCACATCAAATATTATATTTCCTGACACATTACATCTATGCCCATTAACACACTTTCAGGCTACATCTGTTTGTTACCACAATCCAATGTACACAACTCCACTCAATTCCACTCCACTCTATATAACTCCACTCTATGCTATTACATGCTACACCACTCAACTCTGTGTCACTTCCCAATATGGCACTCCACTTTACACTAGTCCACTGTACACCACTCCAGTCTACCATGCTACACTGTATGCTATTTCCCTCCTCAGTCTATATTCCTTCTAAGCTACATGCCTCAATGGCTACACACAGTGTGATTTTTTACTGTGCAGGGGGCCTTAAGGAGCACGCAAAACGAAGGGATCTCCTGCTGACAGGAGAAGAGATCTGTTCATGAAAGCGCAGGAAGGGCCTTGATATTTTTCCTCCTCCCTTCTGACTCTGACCGTAAAGGTACGACTCCCCCGCCCACCACAATTCTGATAGGAACTTTTGTTTAACTGCATCAGCAGCACCTAAGAGTTACACACTTTGTAATGGTGAAAACGCTGTACATTTGAGCGGTTTCTATAATCTGTATAATAAAAGTATAGCAAATAAACAAGCTGTTTTGGTAAAGCCATATTTATTTGCTTCTATTTGAAAGAATTTGACTATAAAAGCCCCAGATCATTCATGAAAACAGTGTTCAATTCAAGCTAACTTATTTGGGTAGGTAAAGAAATGTAGCAATAAAAAAGAAAAGTGAGCCCTGCTTAATATAAGGGTCATAAAATAAATGCATCGCAGGCACACTCTCCCCAGCTAGGAGGAACATTTCCATACATACATTCTTACTGTAAATTAAATGGGCCAACTTATTCTTCTCTATATGCAATTTGAAAGCTGCACTCCTGTTCTTTTTATTCATATGTGATTTCTCCACAACATTATTCTTAATAATTACAGTTCCTGTCTGGAACTGTCGGGAGCGCTGCAGGGTTACTAAAAGCACTTTGTAAAAACAAATCACATACAACTAGAGATGGATGAGCCTACACATTAACAGGGAGAGCAGAGTCCGAAGTGAGTCAAGACTCTGGTTTGGACCTTAGAGCCAAAGCATGAGCCAAACCCTGAAAATGTTGGCTGTGTAAATCATACAACAAACATCACCAAAAATATACTAAAACCTCATCAACATACAAAAATGCTTATTTATGTGACTCCTTTGACATCAATAGTCACATTACAGCACTGCACTGAGAAGTACTTATTAAAAGTGATAGTTTTCAAACATGAACCATTACTGAGCTAAGATGCAAGACCAGTTGTCATGTAACCCTTTTAAATGGTCAAGATTATTATAAAGAAACAATATAGTGCATTAAATCAAACAAAATAGATTTTTGTACAACTGGTAGTCTGAACTAACATATTTGAAAGTGTTTGCATGCCTAATAATGAAGAAAAACGTTTTGGTAAAATAAAATATGTTCTTAAGATCACACAATTTCGGTGGGGAAGACACGATTTATCTAGGTTTTCCAGGCCAATTTGTACACATTGTGCAATAACTCTTTGAGCATTTTTCTGCAGTTTGCGAACTCGACCTAAATGTCAGAGAGTGCTTTACATGAACACCAGTTAACATTCACTGTTTATAAGCACAGGAAAATGCAGTGATGTATCCAAAATAATAAGATGTTGAGCCAGCGCCAACACTCAAACCGGTTCCCCCGTTCCAAAGTAAGCTGTTCTGGCAGTAATGCCACATCCTGGTAGAGGGAGGGAAGGAGGCATGGAGAAGCCACTTGAAAGCTCGTTCTTAAAGTGTTGGGCTAGGAAACACTTTTTACTTCCGCACAACACTCTCTCACAAAATATTCTGGGCTTATTTATGAGCCCTTGCGTCACTTTTGCGCCGCCGGTGCGTCACTTTTTGCGATGCACCAGCGGTGTAAAAAAGGAGCCTTGTTTCACCATATTTACAAAATGACGCATCTAGGTAGAACTGCACATGCGTTCATTTGCAATTGAGTGTGGTACATACATTGCATCTGATTTCAAGGTTAAAAGCAGAGGGGCAGAAATAACATGGTTGTAGCACGTGTCATTTCCCATTCCTAGATGCACAAACAGTGCAGATCCATCATTTGCTCCCATGGTTAAAATTATCGCTGCTTTAGCGGCAGAAAACTGCCGTTAAAGCGGCGATAATGGGCTTGATAATATGCCGCGGAGAATTCCCATAGAAGCCCATGTTGACACCAGAACATGGGCTTCTATGGGAATTTTCAAGGGCATATTATCAAGCTCATTATCCCCGCTTTAGCAGCAGTTTTCTGCCGCTAAAGCGGCGATAATTTTAAAGCAGTTTCTTGATAATATGCCCCTAAACTTTAAACGTATGATAACATAAAGGGAACTTACCACGTTGAGGTCGAATTTTCCCCTTAGTTTCTTCAATTAAGCCTTTTTAGTGTAAACTCCTAAGAAACCACATTTTACTCAATTTCATTATTTAATCAATGTTTCGGGTTTTCTAAGAACAATTGTCTGCTAACCTTTGTAATTGTGAAGAAACATAACCAAAAATAGCCTTCATTTACAATGACGAAAATTGTAGGGGGATATTATCAAGAAACGGCTTTAAAATTATCGCCGCTTTAGCGGCAGAAAACTCTCGCTAAAACGGCGATAATGGGCTTGATAATATGCCATTGAGAATTCCCATAGAAGCTCATGTTCTGGTGTCAAGATGGGCTTCTATTAGAATTCTAAAGGGCATATTATCAAGCCCACTATCGCCGCTTTAGCTGCAGTTTTCTGCCGCTGAAGCGGTAGTAATTTTAACGCCGTGCTTAATAATATGCCCCATAGTTATTAATGTGAAATCGATTGTTTTTGTTCTCTTAAAAACCGCATTCTAATATTATTATTTGTTTAACTGAAAATAACGCGGGAATCGAAGAAAACGCCATTGTACCTGCTGTAGCAACATATTGGGGAGTCACTGTCCAAGAAGACATGATATGATTGCATGTCGTGCAATTGGGGTTCAGACAGCTCCAACTTTATGTTGTTGGAGAGTTTCAGTGTGATTGAGAATGATACATTAATCACTGCACTGAAGGAAGGAAAAGCAAACCTACTAAAATCATGATGTGTATTGTACTTGTGTTTCTAAAAAGTATGGAGTGGATAAATGATGTAGAAAATTGATACACGAGGCAGAGAAAGTGGGTGTCCGTATTTAAATCTTCTCGGAAGTCTACCATATAGCATTTCTGCGTGAGCTCAGGTTTTTAGAAGATAGGCTGAAATACAACCTTGTTCTGGCATATGGGAAGACAAATGTTGAGGAAGGACAGAAGAGATCACTCTGACTAATGGAGGCCGTCCATCCTAGGGATCTTGCACTTGAGACATCCATTTGTTTATGACCTTGTCTTTGTTCATTTTTAGTTCTCGCTAATGTGAATTTGTCACAGAAAACACACATCATCAGCACTGCTGTGTACATTTGTCCCGTAGGCTGATTTAAAATCACCATATCCGCATATGAAAAAAAAATATTTGTTGTTATCAGCATGTGTCACAGTTACTACCCGCTGCAAGCGGAATGGGGGGGGCACTTGCAATGAGAGCCTCAATGCGTAGCTTAATTCCGATTGCACCCAAGATGCTGTTGTTGTGCTGTTTAACTAAATCTATAAATAAATGCATGCATACATAATTTGGTGCCATGTATTTAAAATGTATAGTGTATTCAGTTAATGCAACAGCTTACTAAATCACAAAATCATTATCCACCCTACAATACCATTACAAGCATGAATATAGAACGCAAACCAAGTCAAGTCAAGTTTTAATCCATTTTTAAACCCCATACCATAATAGGACATATAATAATGATATTATTAAAAAACACATACATAGGATAAGGTACAATGAAAACTTTATCCAATAAAACAAAGCTTATTCAATGCAAATTTAAAAAACGTACATACTCAAGTGCAGAACATTTCATTTGGAGGAGCATTTTTAAAGCACATGTTCACCCAGAAGGGCATTTTGGTGCAGGAGAACAGATGTTTATTGTTACCCAACAGCGCTCCTTTTATCCACCTCAGGACAATGAAAGGCTGAGTGGACCAGGCAGCATTTGAACATGAGACCATGAGGTCAAACACAGGCCCCTCCGGGGGATGCATTAGTCCACTAAGCCACCAGACCTGGCTTTAAACGACGAGCTTCAGAGGCTGTTCACATATGATATTTTAAAAGCAGAGGTCTGAGAAACGTATGGCGGTCCATTATCAATTCAGGACAGCCAAAGACAAATGATTCAGATCCTGGACCACAATATTACATAAATTACATAAATTATACTCTATGTTAGTTTTTGCTAATTTATGCCATTTTGAGGTAAAGTCCAGAATCATCTAACCCCATGATCCATATGCCATTTTAAATATTGTTGGGGTTTTCTTGGAATTACAGAGGTCCTTATGATGTTAAATTTGTCTTTTGTCTTGCAAGAGTCAGCAACCAGGCACACATTTAAATTAATGGAAGCCTGTTTAAGATAAGATTTTAATTGTGTTTTAGACGAAGAACGAACACATCCCTGGTTTAGTTCAATAAAAGGCTTAAAGCAAAGTTAAAATTTCAATGGAACAAAGATTTGTCTTTCTCCCTTTCAAAGATCTCAATGCACATGTAGTTCCTTAATGAATTCGATTTGCTTTTCATAGGTCAATAGCCCTAGCAAATAATGGACACAAAACCTTGTACAAACGCACTGCTTAACCCAAATTTTAATCTTAGGGTCCAAATGGCTGCGGTAGTATTGAGCTTCCTCAAGATCTGCCTTTCATGTTTATATAAACAAAACATTTCACTCATCCGTTAATTCTAATGCAAATAAATAGTGGCTGGTGGGTTAGGCTTATATACCAACAGGAGATGGGAAAAGTGCCTATGACCAACTGCATTATATAAGGCACTCAAACCATTTGACGGAGATTTAGCCTTACTAATACTATGCAAAATATGATCTGCATCAATTAAATTATTGGTCACATTTTCCATAAAAACTTGTGACTTACAAGGTACTAGGTAATATGTGTAATTAGCATAATTGCATGTGCCTTTACCCTTAAAGCACACAATTTTATTTTTAGAGATATTAATTTTTAAAAGTGGGTATCAGAGTACTGCCATAATGATGCAAGACTACAATTCAGAACCAAGAACTTTGGAGTCAAAACGTTTCCAAGTCCCAGGTTTCTCAGGATGTTAGGAGGAAGACACTTTAGTGCAGGCCAAGGAACCATGATCTCAGGGGCAGCAATTGTGGGGTGTCGACACTCACTCCAGCAGGAGCCACTAGCATGGTGAATGGCAGATCCAGTGGAACTGGTCAGAAAAGACCTCTTGTATCTTGAAGCTTGTTGTGTACCTGTAGTTTGAATAGGAGATCAACCTTATAACCTTTGGAGTCCACGTCTTCCTCTGGGTACAAAAGGGAGCCCAAGTCCAGTTTTTCAGGGCTCTTCTCAGTTCTTAGAGAGTAGGTTCCTTTTTCTTCTGATTTTCCACAGGCCCAGTAGTGGCTTTAGGAGAGTACTGGGGGTGCCATATTTATGGCTAACACTAGCCCTTCCCTAGACAATAGGGTACAAGCTTAGAGGGTAACCCTACCACTTTTGCAGCATTTTAGAAGCGTTGATCCTTTCACTTTTTTTAGTTGATATATTGAATGAATATCTTGCAAAGAGGTTTCAGTTGCAGCATGTGTAGAAAAAGCATCAGGAATCTTCAAAAGACGTTTACATCAGTTAATGACTTTGCAGTATCAACCCCTGCAAGGGGGCACTACATGAAAAAATAATTATTGTTTGTCTTTCAATAAAATACAGTACATTAAATTGCCTTATTGAGTGACAGTTATTCCACTTTACTTCCACTTCAAAACTCATCAATGCTATGATATAAAGATCACCCTGTACTTTAGTAATGAGGGTTCTTGTACATGGCTTTCTGGGCGGATTTTATTCTCAGAGCTTCCTAATCTTGCGCGTACAATGAGGTACAGTTCCAGTAACATGTGTGACCCACATCACACAATTTGCCTGATATGAATGCCTAGGCTTTCAGGATACACAATGCACAATTCAGCTTCAAAGTTTACCTTCTGGTTTTCCTACTTTGAACAGGGAAGATAGCCCTTTGTGTATAACTGATTTTCAGGGCAACGTTTCAAATGTGTCCAACGCTTGAAATGCAGCACACATAGAAAAAGGGAGTTAAAAGGAGCAATAAAGTTATTTTTGCTCGTTAAGACTCCCCTAGGAAAGTGTAGCATTTTGCCGCATGCTCAAATTTACCAGTTCTGTTACATCATGTAATGCAACAAAAACCATGGGAGTTGCATGGGAACACCCACTCAATGCCATGAAATGCCTAGGGCAGAGTAATGCAATGTAGCAATGTGTGCAGCGTTGCGTTACTCCTGATCTATGAAGCCACTCAGGGTGATGCAAAGTGGCCATGCATGGCTTCATGAATTTCATTTTTAGGTTTCCTCGCGCATGCACCACGTTGTGGTGCAAGTGTGACACAACAGGCCTCATAAATATGGCTCTGAGCATGGGTCTGTGACGCAGTAGGAAGAGCAGTTGCGTGCTGATGTGGTTTTAGTCCCAGACTGCACCATGTTTGTGACTGGGTACAGGCTACAGGAGGTTAAAGCTGTAGACAGCAGGTGCCTGTCTCCAGAGTTTGGCTGAATGCTAGAAGCAGATTGCTGCTCTCACCCTGGCCCACAGCCCACTCCTGCCAGCCAGCTGCTCTTGAGGAGGACATGGACCAGGAGGGAACAGAGCCAGAGATACGGAACCATGGAGTGGTAAATGAGGAAGAGTAGGGGGTGTTTGGTGGAGTGTGTGTGTGTGTTTTGTGAGTGTGTGAATGTTTTTGGGTGTGAGAGATAATGTGTATGACCGTGTCATCTGTATGTTTCTGCCTGCTTGTGTGTGTGCCTGTGTATGTGGCTATAATTGTGTGCATGGCTGGGAAGTGGGGGGCTGCCGGGTGGCTGCCAGAGACTCGCCTCTGTACTCTTTACAATGTTCTTCAGCCACCCCTGAGTCTCCTTATTCAATTTTAAAGCCCTTCGAAGACGGCATGTATCAAATATGGGCTCGATAAACCTTATTATGGAACCTTTTATAGCACACACCCATTACCTTATCACTGGCAGATGGAGTGACATTTCTAATAAATACTCGCTTTTTGAAAGTTATCTACATTATTCCAGGATTTAAGTTATCTCAAACTATTTTATTAAAAACGACGACATGTTCTTTGTCACATTAATTTCATCAATAGGACATGGGCAGTGATGCCATGCATGACATGCTAGGTTATAGTAAATAGTCTGTAAACCTGTGATCAGTAGCATTGGACTGATCTGTACTAGGAACCTAATTTACAGAGGAGTGGTAAGAGAATATGCTGTAGAATTATCTCCACCATACTATCCTCATTACAAAGGAGGTTCTACCTACGAATACGACTGTATAAGCGGGGCCACTGAAATTATGCGGCAGCGGAGGGCCAAATTATGCAGCAGAGTTGACTAGATTATGCAGCAAAAGAAGGTGAATTATGCAACCTAATGCAGCACATTTTGTTGTAGTGTCATTTTATAATTCAATCATTTTTTCACCTTAAATCTATCTGGGCAAATGTTTCAGCTCATTGGTTTCAGTTTAACTTCCACATGCAGTAATATGCAACATAAAGATGAATAGTCAGCCTTTGCATAGGGCCTTCCACTGTACTGCAGTATGAGTTGCTGCAATTTTAGCAACATATGATGTGCTATAATAAGAAACATGTTTTTGTTAAAATGTGCAGATTGTAAAGCAAATGATGAATTATGCGGCAAATCCATAGTTATGCAGAAAACACCACAGCTTCAGACAGTGGCCCTGTCTATAGGCAGATAATCCCTTTGTTAAATTAGCACTCCCATCTCAAAACAATGGATTTCCCTTTGCCAGCCACCACTAAGAAAGACTCTATCGCTGTTATCTTTAATCCAAAGGAAAATTCCTAGAAGGCAAGGAGGCGGCTGACTCTCCCTTCATCTCATCGGTATTCCACAGCTCTCGAGCCATTAAACTGCAACATTGCACAAAGTATTTAGGCTCATAAATCACAGATCGATTCACGCGAATATGAAACTGCCTTGTGGCTTAGAAAACCTGACACACAGCTATTTCCTCCACCTGCCACATAGAAAAAAACAGTTACAACAGGCCACTCAAATGTTAGGAGGCATTTCAGGTTACAGCCTGTCAAGGTAGGGTTACACTCTGCTTGACTTGACAAAAACATCGCATTATTCATCCTGCAGGTCTTAACAAATGGAGAATGTGTGGAACTCTTTACCTCCTATATTTAAAAAATAACTCTGCTTCTTTTCAAAATTAAATATGCATTATTTGTCAGGAATTCATGTGCAAAAAAAAGAACAGAAAATAATTTGAAAAATATGTTTTATTGCCTGGACAGTTAGGTTCATCTGACTTTTCTGGAAAATTGGTGGCGTCTTTTTACAGATGTGAGCAAAATCGACATCATGGATGTCAAATTCACCAACATGCCAGGGGTAGCGGAAATTACGTTACACGCCATCTATTAACCTTCACTTTCACTCACACAGACTTGCTTAGACACATACATACACATTCACATTTTCACAGACTCTCTCTCTCTCTCATGTAAACACGATAAACATCGTTTACCACGAAAACTTTTCCCTGCAGGGAATTACAATCCGGTGGTTACAACGACCGCTTTGTAACCGCGCATACCATTACTCCGCTAGTAGAAACAATGACTTGGGGAGGGGGCAGAAGGAGTTGGATTTGAAATCCAACAACTTCCCTAATGTCCGCACAGACTGGAGTTGGAATAGTAAATTATACTGTTCCAACATCCAGCGCCTCCCCCTCAGGTATGCGTGGTTACAAAACGCGGTCGTTGCAGCGACCGCGTTGTAATTTCGCTGCGGGGAAAAAGGATGCATTCCGTAAACACTCATTCATCCACAAGCATGCACACAACCTTCATTTAAAAGCATTTTGTTTTGCTTAGCACAGCGGCCAGTGAAGGCCATATTCAGTGAATAATGTAACATTATTCCGTATTAGTGCAATAAGAAAAAATAACAGAAAACGAAGAGAGTGGAGAATCGACCGATGTCCTTAAGGAAGTGCTGCTACTGTGTTCCTCGCACTGATTTTGTCACCTCTGAGGCCAGGAGTCACAAAGGCAGTGCCAGAGGTTGCAAATGGCAAATCAGGGGTCAGAGCTGCAGCCTATGGTGACCCCTAATGACGTCCATGAATGAAACTACATTAATATTAATGATCGCAGATATGAATGAGTAAGTTGCAAAGGATAAAATTCAACTGGTAAAATACTTATTCATCTTCTGTATACTAAAGCCCAACACACCATACCACAGTGTATGATAAACAATATTGGGCAATCTGGCCAGGCCAGAGGGGCTGGTCTAACAATTAGTGTGTGGGACTTTTTGGGCTATTGGTGGGCTTCTTTTATGGCTTGCCTGGTGTTGAATTTGAGTTGGTGGTTGCATGTGGGACTCACAAGCAGTTATTTTTGGAGACCAGCACTTATTTTTCATGATCAAACTTTGACCTAGAACAAGAGCGAGAAAAGCAGAAATAGGAGAAAGAAAGACAAGAAGAACGATGGTGAAAGAGTGACAATTGAAGATAGCAGAGGTGAGAACAGAACCTGCGAGAGTCACATAGGGGCAGGCAGTATTTGGTGGAAGAAGAAAGACTAGGCAGCTTCAGTATTTGGCAAACCCAATATATGCAGCCTCAATGGTGGACTTCTGGGAAACACTTGAGCCCCAGCAAAAAATAAGCGCTGGGTCTGGTGAGCTAATATTTACTGTTGAGTTTCCTGCATCAAGTACATGGCCAGCTTGGCCTTTTAATCAATCAGGCATTTTCCTGGTGAGCCGGAGCTATTGGAGGCTGGCTTTCAAAGCCCAGGGCCAGTGCTGGTGCCTCTGTCCCTTTCCCAACTTTTTAATTGCAGTAGGCAATTGTCTAGGGTGGTTGAGAGCTGGGCCTTGTGCATTCTAGTAGCCACACACAATGGGAGCTTAGGTATGACTTGATGGGTCTTAATGAGCTAATAACTGGCCTAATGGGTGGCGGAGCTTAGCACAGTCCTACTTGCACGTGAATAGGCTGTGCCCTGTATCCACACGATAGGCCTAACAACCCATTATTCTCAATACAGCAGCTTAGGGTCAGGGTAGGGGTTGAAGGGGATTCCCTGCACTTCAAAACCACTGTCTAGAAACCTCTCCCACCTTCCAGAACCAGGGCACCAAAGTATAAATACAGGACCTCAGACAGCACCACTTCAGTACACTTCTGGACCTGTATATACTCTACCAGGAGGAATGATTGCTGTGCAGCTGAAAGGACTGTCATTCTGCTGGACTCCTGCTGTGTTGTATTGACATGCTGCCCTCCTTGCCTGGTAGTGAGAAGGACTGGACCTGCATCACTCCAACCCAGAACCAAAGTGACTCTAAGAGTTTGCCTGCATGCCTCATGTTTTCTGAAAATTCAGGGGCACAAAAGACTTTTAACTTACCTTCTACAGCACCTGGACTCTGTGAATCTACCCTGCCAAGTGCCACCCAGTCCTAGACCCTTGGAAAGTGGGCCTAAGGTGCTTTGCCTTCTGTGGTCCTTCTTGGAAGCAATGCCGGACGATGCAAAGCCTTGCAAAGCAACGTCATGCAGTCCTTGGAAAAGAATTTAAGGTACTGTGTCCAGAGGACACAGTTGTGTCCCTGTAATCAGCCTATGCTCCATCTCAGCTGGCTTGAAATTGTACCTGATAACGTCAGTTGAAGCTTTGTGCTTTTATGTGATATTTTCACCTAAATCTTTTTCACCACTGTTTTACTGTTTGAAGTGTTGCACAAATACTTAAAACATTGCCTCTTAAGTTAAGCCTACCCGCTCTATGCAGAGTTACCAGGGGATGAGCCCAGGTTAATGTAGGGTATATTTGTGACTTATCTTGACTAGGATTGTGGTTTCTGCTTGGACAGGGTGCATACCTCTGACAACCAGAAACCCAGTTCTAACCCTGCAGTTCGCACTTGCCTTTGTTTGTTAAGAATTATTTTAAGCACAATTTGCCAACATGATTGATAGGTCTTTCACTCTCTATACACATTATTATTGGCTTACCTAAATCAACAATATTATAGATTACTGCCTGTCACCCTCTTCTTAAACTACTACTTGTCTCCAGCCACCTGAAATCCCAGAGGTTGCTTAATAGAGGGCCACAACTTCACATACTGAGACAAATTTATCTATAAGGTGAATCCAGACCTGGTTTTCTCCTGACCCCTTTTTTCTTTTACCCAAATTCCTCTATTGGGCATATCAGTCAACCAATATCCTGCACAGGGATTTGGGGACATCAGGGGTTCCCAGCAGGTCTGAACATGCAAATCAGAAATCTTCCTGCTCTTGTGGAACTACTTAACCCAAACTGTCTGTCTAGGTTTCCTAGCAGTATAATTTCTATCATGTTCAGAACTGTTTATTGAAGTATTGTTTTACATATTTGAATATAGTGACGCTTTGTTATGGTCCAACATTTGTTGTTTGTTTTGCTAATTATGCTGGTTGTATTTGAATTGTGGTAGGGAATTGTGTAGGCAGAATGTTGAAGGGTCATAGTATAATGGTCAGAATATTCAGAACAAAATTTTGAAGAGGTAAATGCATAGAGGTAGATGTGAATTACTATTCTTAGTTTCACATTATTGTTCCTTGAAGATTTACACCTCACCAACGTACTTATATCAGACCCTCCAGCATTTCGCGATTTTGCGATTCACGAAGAAATCGCAAAATCAGCAGAGTAGAGCGATGGGCGCGAAATTTACTTTTTCTGCCTCAAAAAAGGTCTCCTGGCAGGCATAAAAAAAATGGTGGCTTCTTATTGGCTATACGCAAACACGTCACTACGTGTCGCCGTACAGCATTATAGAGAGGAAAGCCAAGAGATAAGGGACAGAGTGAAAGGGACACGAGAGAAGCAGGCAAAAAGGCAGAGAGGTGAGAATGGGGTCCACAAACATCAGTGGAGAAAGGAAGGGAAGAGTAGTGGGGAGTTGCTGGGAGTAGGATAGAATGAAAGGGAGCGTCTATTACTGTTTTTAATTTGAATTATCGTTTCTTTTGCCCTCTTGATAATGCTGTTGTGATATAGTGCAATCAGTTAGATCCATGTGCTGGATAGTTGCTAGAAATACAATCAAATGAATGCATGTTCGTCGTCATCACTCTGCTTCCTCCATCCACATTGCGACTAGCAGAGTCAACGCAACCAGTCTCTGGCTGTGCGTGTGGCAAGCCTACTCATCAATTAGCAGGCAGGCTATGTTTTTAGGCAGGTTACTTCGGCATTCGCTTAAGTGACCTTTGAAATCCAAGGCCCCCTCTCATTCTCTGCTCCCTTTCTGTAGGTAGAAGGGCCAGTGAGGAGAGGTGCTGGAGAGGAGAGAGGAGCTGTGAAGGGAGGTGCTGGAGAGGGGAGCTGTGAAGACAGGTCCTGGTGTGAGAGGGGAACCAGTAGGTAGGGGGGCGAGTGAGGAGGAGAGATGCAATAAAAGGGGCTGAGGAGAGGAGAGAGGTGCTACTCCTACAGGAGGGGCGAGCTAGTGAGAGAAGACAGCTGGGGAGCTGAGGTGATACGAAGGTGATGGCAGAAGAGGGAGTGAAGGTAGTGCCCCGGTCAACGGAGTAGACGGGGAAGGGAGATGGTCTGGCAGGTGGATGAGGCTAGTAAAGAGAAAGGTTATCAGGAGAGGCTTACTACTGCCGGGCATGAGAGGCACAGCCTGCGCTTCAGATACAGTCACTCCAGGCCTTTATAGTCGCTGACTGCAGGATTTAGGTGTCAAACTGATAGTATTAACATGACACCTTTGCCCAGAGAGTGTTAAATGTAAAAATAACAAAACTACTGTCACAAAATGTCTCACATTACGCCACATATTTTGCTTTTTTAATAAATAATTTAGACAATGCACCTGCTTAATTTGTTCCTACCATGCAAATAATTCCAGTGCCCTTGCATAAAATGGACGAGCTACCTTTGGCAGAAAATGAATGATTATGAGTAAAATTAAGTGCTGGAAAAATGCTGCTAAATTTCCATATTTGTGCCGCTAAATTTCCACATTTGTGCTGCTAAATTTGCTAATCCATGCCGCAATATCCTGGCGGGTCTATTTATATGTGGTGTAAGGTATAGAAAATATCTTAAAATTACCTTTCAATATTTTGTCCCTCAATATACTTGTTAGAATATTGTGGCACTTTGATATATTTCAGTAACATAACTGACATGGAAGTGGGAGCATCTTGGCCAATCCCATGGTCCGATCACCACATAATGCCGTTTCAGATCTCACACACAAACCCACGAGTCAGCTTACCTGAAAAGTCAGTAACCCGTAGGAAGTGGGAGATGTTTAATCCTGACTAGTTCACTCAGGCACTACCAAAAAATGAACCGGAGCTGGACAAGGATATTAACCTAGCCAACAGAAAAGTGGGATCATGGATAACCGAAGCGCTGAATGAAATAGCGCCCTGGACGACCAAAAATACAAGAAGGGGGAGCATCTCAGCGCCATGGTTCAATGACACCTTAATGAAGGCCAAATAAAAGTGCAAACAGTTGGAACGCAGGTGGCGTAAGAACTACTGTGCAAACATTAAAGGAGAATATAAACAACAACAAAAAACATACTACGCTCTGATAAAGAAAACTCGTTGTGAGTTCTACACTAGGAAAATTGAAATGGCCAAAAACTACCCAAAAAAGAGATGTTTGCCATATTAAAATCCCTACAGTCCGCAGATAGATTAACAGTGCCCCCCTCCACATCGGACGAATCTTGCAATATAATTGCCAACTTCTTCGCAGAGAAAGTGACAAAGATCTATGATACTTTCCCTAGAGATGCACGCCAGGGCCCCTAGCTCCAAAGACACTACATCCACAGTAGTCAAAGATGCAACCCTAGAGGAATTTATAATGCCAAAGCCAAATGTAATAAGGAAACTAGCAAACGGAATCAAATCAGGTTCACCTAGGGACCCAGCCCGTCCCGAAATCTTATTACAAGGAGCAAAATGTTTTGTACCTTTCATATCAGAACTTATCTCCTGTTCCTTCCAATCGGGAGAAGTTCCCTATGAATGGAAGTAAGCTATGGTCCGCCCATTAAGGAAAAAAACACAAATAGATTATGAGGTACTAGATAATCTACGTCCCATCTCGCTCCTACCCTTCTTTGCTAAAATCGCAGAAAAAATTGTTAACACTCAGCTCACAAAACACAGCGATAGTAATGACCTACTTCACTGCTCACAATCAGGTTTCCGTGCCGCACATTCCACTGAAACCGCCTTGCTCCTGGCCACAGGAACTCTAAGACAACGGGCGGACGAAGGACACAATGCTGCACTGATCCTATTGGACCTCAGTACAGCATTTGATACAGTCTCCCATGGCCTCCTCCTACAGAGGTTAGAATCTTGTGGAATCAGGGGTATGGCGGAAAGGGGTTTCCAGGTTACACAAGACACATTGCCTTCCAAGAGATCTCCCTATTACAAGGAGTTCCCCAGGGGTCAATACTGAGCCCCACTTTCTTCAAGCTATATGGGACCCCTTGCTAATATATTGGAAGGCCACAAATCAATAACTGGCCCACCGCAATTAAAGAAATCCCAGCATTAAAGCTGAGGTATTAACATCAGTCATTCAATTTGCATCATTTAACTGTCCGTGTCGTACAACAATCCACTATCAGACCTTCCTAAAGGAGTCTTTTCCCCTGTTTGGATATTTCAGCGCATTTAACATTCCATTCTCATTGCGTTCCGTCTCCATCCCACCCTTTACTTCAGCAGTGTAAACAAATACCAGCAACAAGTGAAACCAGGCACACTGCAGACAGGTGAAAGTGGATTCAATGCTTCAGTTGTAATAAAGGGAAACCCTGCCTCAAGCCCATCTACGGTGCACCACTGATAGCACTACTACCCTAGCGATGATGCTCCATTATTGTACTGTGCAAAATTTAGATTATGGGGCACCACTATTTCTTAGTGAATATGCAACGATGATCCGGCAAAATCAATATTTAAATATAAATATTATTTTTAATTGAATATTTTTTAAGTTTTAATTGACAGTATTCAATTTCATGGTTTTATATTGAGTTTATATAAAACCAATCAAATTGATACTTAAAGGATTTCATTGTTGTGATCATATCAAATTCCAATCAATTTGCCTAATATATTGCCATGCAAATATGCTTTTCGGGGCCTATGTCACTGTTTCAAGGCTAGATGCAAAATTAATAATAATGGATACAAATGACCGTTTAATGAAAACATTTCAATGTAAATCCACGATACTTTCACACTTTTAGAAAGTGTTTTCAAAATAACCGGTCTAGCAAAAAACGAATCCATTATACATTTCTTAGTCGACTCAAAATAAATGTAAATAAAGTACTGCTTTTAAAAAGTGTTTCACTATACTCTAAGGACATCAGTTACCATTGGTTCCTAACTTATTGTGGGTTTCTTTAATAGATATTTTATCATGATTTCAAACAATTCAATTAAATCTATTTAGGTGCCGATTACGATCCTGGAAAAACCGGGTACGAACCGTCGGTCGGAGCGTTTTCTCCGTCCGACTCGTACCCGGTCGTAAAACTTTACAAACATGGAAGTACGATTCGCACGGAAACACCATTTCCGTACGAATCGTAAAAAACACTGTCCGACGAAAATATACATACGAATGTGATCCGGGAATGCCCCGACGTGACGTCGGGACGCTGTCAGGCAGCGTTTCACGACCCAGGAAGTACGATTCGAACCGACAGCAGTCCGGACGGCAATATTTTTACGGCACCCAAAAAGTGCCGGAAAAGCGAAGTACGCCGCAAAACGACATGAATAGGGGGCCCGGTACGCGCCGTACCCCCCCCCAGCCCCTGTGAGTACGCGCCATACCCCCCCAGCCCCCGTGAGTACACGCCGTACCCCCCCAGCCCCCGTGAGTACACGCCGTACCCCCCCCAGCCCCCGTGAGTACGCGCTGTACCCCTCCCAGCCCCCGTGAGTACGCGCCGTAAACCCCCCAGCCCCCGTGAGTACGCGCCGTACCCCCCCCAGCCCCCGTGAGTACGCCTCGTACCCCCCGTGTATGTACACCCCTGTACGTTCGAGTCGTACCCCCACCCGTGTATGTACACCCCTGTACGTGTCGAACCCCCCGTGTAAGTACACCCCTGTACGTTCGAGTCGTACCCCCACCCGTGTATGTACACCCCTGTACGTGTCGAACCCCCCGTGAATGCACACCCCTGTTTGTTCGAGTCGTACCCCCACCCGTGTATGTACACCCCTGTACGTGTCGAACCCCCGTGTATGTACACCCCTGTACGTTCGAGTCGTACCCCCACCCGTGTATGTACGGTGCGTGCCCCCAGCGCTACGCGCTGGGGGTACGCACCGTACATACACGGGTGGGGGTACGACTCGAACGTACAGGGGTGTACATACACGGGGGGTTCGACACGTACAGGGGTGTACATACACGGGGGGGTTCAACACGTACAGGGGTGTACACGTACGGGGGTGTACATACACGGGGGGTTCGACACGTACAGGGGTGTACATACACGGGGGGGTTCGACACGTACAGGGGTGTACATACACGGGTGGGGGTACGACTCGAACGTACAGGGGTGTACATACACGGGGGTATGACTCGAACGTACAGGGGTGTACATACACGGGGGTACGGCACATACTCACGGGGGCTGGGGGGGTACGGCGCGTACTCACGGGGGTTGGGGGGGTACGGCGCGTACTCACGGGGGCTGGGGGGGGTACGGCGCGTATGCGGGCACATGTCTCCATGGTTGCAATGGGAGTTCGGTGCGGACGGTGTTTTTCCATACGGTTGTGACATCGGACGCACGGGATGGATCGTACTTGCGCAGTCGGACTTCACTGTTCACGTTTGTACGGTAAATCGTCCAGGGAGGTGTCGGACACATTTTCCGACCCGAGGATGTGTGGGGAATTATTCCCAATGCGACTCGTATGGGCTTTTTACCATGCGAATCGTGATTGCCAGTTTGTACGGCACTTGTACGATTCGTACGGTAAAAAGACCGGATCCGAGTCGGACGGGCAATTTTTTTACCGGATTGTGATCGGCACCTTAATATCTGAAAAAGAAGAAAACGCCAAAGAGGGACTGTGTAAATACCATTGAATTAATCAATATCCACGCCATTCATAATTCAGAGCCATCTATTGAAGATAATTTTTATAGACAACAACCAGATCAAAATCTGTTAAACAAAACATCAATTTGAATTTAGCTTAGTTAACAGATAAAAATTGTTTTGAACAAATATAATTTTTCTGACAATATTAACGAGCGATCGTTAACGTAATTATGTTTGTTGTGGCATGCGGTCAGAAAAAATACAAGGTTTAGGATTTATGTTAGCTACATACTTACATAGTCTCATGCTACTATATAAATAAAGAGCCTTAAATTAAATTGTGCGCATACTTTGCCCGTCATTATATTAAATGGTGTGCGCTTACAAGATGAGAGTGAAATCAAAAGGACCTAAAAATATTGTTATATGCTGTAATACACTAAACAGAAGCACACTTTGCAGGATTTCAAATTATTTTTGCATTATCGACTGAAATGAACAAGTACATTATTGATAGTTGTGGCAATTGTATGAATGCATTTGCTGTTTAATTAACAATATTCAAAGGAATCCGTGGTAGGCTTTAGTATAAATGTCCACCTGAGTGGTTTTTGTGCGGATTGTAAAATGGGGAAATAATGGAGTGCTAATCACCTAATTTTGAAGCAACTAAATGAAGTCTGACACTCCATGCTCAAAGCAAAATCTAACCCCATTTTTAGTAACTCACCCTTGATGAATGTCTCTCTTTGGGAGGTGAGTATCTCTATTTCCATAATATTCTAACAAACTAAGGGGCATATCAACAAGGGCTTTATCTCTGCTTTTTTGGCTTTAAAAGCCAAAAAAGCAGAGATAAAACTAGCACCCTATCAACAACAGGGTGCTAACATGCAAATTTGCATGTTAGCACCCATTTACTCTACGCTTCCCCTTGCATCTCTAATGAGATGCAAAGGGGGTGTTCCAGAGTAAAATAATAGGAGAAATGTCGCTAAGCGACATTTCTCCTATTATCAAGAATATCGCTAACCCTGTAAGAGACACAAAAAGCAGCGCTAACCGCAGTTAACGCTGCTTTTTTACGTCTGGTATTTTTCTGACTTAGCCATGATATCCTATGGAAGGAGGATATCATGGCTAAGTTTGTCTGTCCCTATCAACAAGCTAACGTGAGATTATCACTGGGTTTCCAGCGATAATCTCACGTTAGCCACTTAGCGTGAGGATTTTTATCGCTATTGAGATAAGCGTTGCCAATAGCACGCTATCTCAGCGATAAAAATCAACGCTAGCCGGCGATAATTATCCTAGCGCTAAGTGCGCTTAGCGATAATTATCGTCGGTTGTTGTTGATATGCCCCTTAGTAAGACATCAAGCTGGTCCTTGAGAGTGGGAAAAGTAACATTTCAATCTGGTCCTTGTTCATGGGAGGAGGAAACTCTGGCATACTTTTTACAAAGTTATGCATCATTGGGCAAGGCCTGACTCAGGTAAGTCGTCTGATTGATTGTGATTAAATCTTGTACATTTTAAGATTTGCTTATGCTTCAAAAGGAAACCCAGGAGCCAATACCACCTGACATTGGTCTCACTACCAGCAATGCGATTGAGATGAATAAATTCGGGCAAGGGTAAAAAGGAAGAAATAAAATAACTTTATTAGACTTCCATCTATTGGAAAGGAAAGCCAAGACCTGGAAAATGAGAAACTACTGCTCATCAATACATGGTTTCTTTTCTAAACATGGGGTTGGCGTGGTGATTGTTCTTTCAGGTGCCAAACCCCGTGATTCACAAAAATCCAGTGTTTACAGAACCAAAAACACTTTTTATAATGTACTAACCCCATCGCTGATGGAAAGCTTCTTTTTATTACACAACAGAGTAGGGCCGGCGAAGGAAGGACATTACACCCCATGCCCTATTTAGGGTGGGCGTTATGAACTCCTTTCCTTTCTTTCTGTCAACTCCAGGTAGAACACGGCACCGTGTGACAGAAAAAAAAAAAACAATACATCGAGAGAAAAACCTCTGGAGGTGTGGGGGTCATTAGTTTGTGGTCTTTCAATAATAAACTCCCACTTTGAGAATTTCTTTTTGAAAAACAAAAACTTTATAAAATGTTGGTGTAATGGCTGTTAAAACTGGCATGGACGGTCCACCAAACCTTTTTTTTTACCTTTACAGAAACCGCCATGGCGGCAATTCCTATCAAGGTACTGAGATCTCTGCCGGGCCATCTGTGAGCTCTACGTTTGGCGGACAGTTGTGTGTAGGGAGACAGGCGAAATGTCATATCAAGAAAGAACCTTCTTTTCAGAATCTTTAATCACTCCTAACACATTTTTCCACGGGAAACATCTGCATCTAGCTGCTTATTCTCACTATTCCTGTTTACTTGCTTTGTGAAGCTCCTTGATCTTTGTACCGTGACTCCTGCTTGAGCTTGATTTATATATTTTGAACACTGCTTTATAAACTTGTTTCAAAATCTCTACGTTTTAGTAATCTGTATAGATGTAATTGTCCAGCTTCTTTTAATTTGTAGTCAAACCAAGCATTGATGCTCTCCCCTGCCTTGGCTACGTGGCTTTCTAATGCCACTGGTAACAAATATGTTCATCGTATACTATCTCCAATATCGGCCTTGTCTGTTCTGAGCTTGGCAGTTCTTCCACACTACAATTACTTTATGACTAAAGTCCCAATTACAGGCTGCACAGTACTGGCAGTGTACAAGCACTGTTGTTCACATTCTTGTTAGGTAACACCCCACCAGTACCATGAAAATATCAATTACATCCATCAAAATGGGAAATAACTGTACGACACAGAACACAGAAGTAGCGCGTTGAATTCCACACTGTATATCCTATTCTGAGGGGTTTAACACATGCATGTACCACCTGCCTCAAACAGGAGGTCAATGTGTATGGGAAGGGCCTGATTTGAGATCGAGTAAAGGAGGAGGGTTATGAAGGTACGGTAGGGAAAGGGAAGAAGAGTATTTAGGGAGGAGGACTGCATGCCCCCCAATGCCAGAAAAGAGGGCAGTGGGGAGTGGGTTCTGACCCTTGGTTTGTGTTGTAGCTGAAGGTCCAAGTTCAGGTTTTCCAGCCAGTAAAGCTGGGTCAAGTGTTCTCACACTCAGGAACATCAGGTGCAAAAACACCAGACCATTTGTGATCAAGCAGAGCCGAATTCCAAATGGGAATTACACCTTGCCTGCTTCATAATTGGGCGCTAAAATACTGGTTCGGTTTTGCCAGTTTTCAACCTAAGTCTATGTATTTTGATTGTGTTCTGATTATATAATATTCAGATACACAGCTGCTTCCCACTGAAAGGTAAGACTAATTGTGACTTTACAAATATTAGTTGTGCCAGTATCCTGTTTGCTGTTCAGCCCTGCTCATAGCTTTTTGTGTTGCCTTTCTCTGTGTGTGACAAAATTGTTTCCACACAATACCACTACAGATCACTATTGTGTTTGTACAACACCCTGAAGAGCACATAGGGTAGAATTGTTCATATAGGCCAAAATGCATAAATAGTACAATTACAAACATAGCAACATTAGTTGAATTTCCCACTGGCACATGTTCATCACATTTCAAGCATTGGACTATCCCTCACTCATAGCACCCATTCAGATTTGTTGGCTTGTTTGGAAGTATCCATATTTCCATACGTACGGTTGTAGATCACTAATTTCCACTATCTTTCTTTAACACAGTCTGTACAGATAAATTCCCATGGGTGCTAAAAATTTAAATTGTCGATTTTTTCCAGTGGGTGTGGTGTTTGCAAGTAGATAATAACAGTGATTATATGTACACTATATATTGTGGAGACATAGTAGTAAGCTGAAACACATTTTATTTATAGTGATCACACTTAAAATATGTTAAAAAGCAGTGCCAAATTTGTAAACTAATAAGTACAAGGGCCCTCGTCGGGAGGCCAACACAGCTTACACCACACATTGCCCCTGCCAGTATAGCCAATGACACTACCAGCACAACTACTAACCACCACACTCCTACAAGTGTAACAATTCAGACTATTCTAGGCCCCCAAAGCTATAAGAATGGCTTGGACAGCTTGTATTAGGCATTTTTATTGTATATTTAATTAATAAACAACTGTTGATCTGTTCATCTTCAAATTAGCCAAACAGCGCCATCGTTTGGCAGATGGTGATAAGCGCAGGTGTTGACAATTAAGTTCAGGTGGCAAACATTGGAAACCACCAGCTCCAATTAAGCACTTTTAAGAATATCCCTAATATACCCTGAAAGGCTGTTTTTAGATGTTATCCCGTTTAGGACATTGAAGCCTGTTGCTATTTAAAATGATGAATATGATGCCTGCTTTCTGATAATACCTATATTATACCCCCAGGCACATCAAGAGCTTTTGACCGACATGGACCCAGTAAATAAACTCTATCTCTGACAAAAGGGGTCATTTAGAGTCTTGCGGACAGTGCACATCCGGGCTAAATCAGCAGAGTCTATGGCCTCCAAAACAATTGCAGAGGACAACCTGCCATATTTAGAGGTTTCCATCTGCCAGATGGGGATCCATGCATCTTCAGTGGAGCTCCTGCTGCAGCCACCCCATTGCAGATACTGATCTTTGCCCAGAAGATATCATGTTTGATGCAAATACTTAGTGTGACCAACCAGGGCCTGTTTGCAGTGACCCCCCCACTTTTTGCCCCCATTTTGACTACTAGATACTGGTTTTCTGACTCTGAATGTGAGCTGGGTTCTGCTAACCAGACCCAGGGTCTGTGCTCTGTGTAAAAGTACATGGTAATTAGGTATAATTACAATTGGTACTGACAACCTACCTGTAAGTCCCAAGTATATGGTAGGGCATGTTGGTTTAGAGGCCCAGAAGATTTGATGCACTTAAGTGTGCAGTACTGGGATATGTGCTGTCATTTTAAAAAACACCCCAGCCTTACAGACTACTTTTGAATAGAAATAATATTCAAAGTCGACTTTGGAATTAAAGGCACTTCCAAAGTCTCAAAGTCCCATATTTTTACATATAAGTAGGGCTCCCAGTTTTCCGTATTTACTGATTTTTACAGATAAATACAGACAGAAAACTATTTATTTTCCTGTCTGTATTTATTTTTAAATACAGAAAAATACGAAAAATAGGCCTTCTTTGAATTAATTTTTTTCTACTGTCAGTCAAGAGTGCCAGGTCAGTAGGTGTAAAGATTTAGTGGTAGGAGAGATGAAAAAAGACAATAGATTCCATAATTCAGCTTAAATAAGCACAGATCTACAGTTATTTATGCTATTCTCCAATGCAAGTGTTTTCAGATAACGCTTTTGCGCTGTATACAGCTAAAACCTTTTGGACATTCAAATGCAAGCATACACTTATCAGTTAAATACATGTAGAAAAATACCCATTGTAGCTTCATTTATACAGAAAACACAAAATAAAAATGATAAATACTGAAAAAATTAGCAAAAACTAAATATGGATAAATATAGATGGAAATGTTGAAAAAATAAATAGCATAAAACCGGGAGCCATACATATAAGTCACCCCTAAGATCTCCCTTAGGAGCCCCAGAGGTAGGTTGTCCTGTAAATATAAGCAGGGACATTATAAATGATGTTTTATAAGCCCTGATGAGGGAAAAACTGCCTATTTCATTTTTCCCCATTGTAGAAAACAAGCTCGATAGGCTAACATGCAAATATTGACAAGAATGACCTAGAAATGCCATTGAAAGACTCAAAATGATACTTTTGATAAATCTAACAACTTGCCAATGTTAGATTTATAATAACTATTACAGAAAAGAAATGATAGAACTTTCTTTTCTGTCAGCTAAAATCCAGCCTTCCAGCTGCCCTCTCCTGATTGGTCAGCCTCTTCCAGGCTGTCTTAATGAGGTGTAAAGTGGCCTGCTATAGAGACAAAGGATTTCATCAGGGTGGATAACTGCAGCTGCAGAAGCAAAAGGCAAAATAGGGGTGGACTGGCCAAACTGATCTTCAAAGGGATACAGACACTTTAGGACAGCACAGGCTCACCCCCACATACTGCACCCCCAGCCAGACAGGAGTAATTAGATAACTGAAGGGGCTGGAAGAGGCGTGTTAGATAATCTTAGCCACACAGTGGATTGGCTTAGCAAAATCTAACAATCCAGGAGAAGGTTTCTCCATTTTGGATTTTGCAAGAATAGTGTTTTCTGGCAAACACTATTGCTAAGGAGAGGGCAAACTTTGGAGGAAGTGGCCATACCTGCATTCCATTGGTCAGGGATGCCCCCCTGCTTGACGCCCAAGAACACTAAAAGAATTTGGGAGAGTTGCCAAGCAACTCATATCTACAGCCTGAAACAACAAGGAGAAGAAGGACTGCGCTGCTGGAAGCTTGATCGGAACCCAACCAAAGAACTACACTCAGAAGGACTGCACCTATTGCACAATCTTGTGCTACAGCCCTAAGGACTTTGCCTGGCTTCACAAGGATTAAGGAGTGGACTCCCTGAAAGCTACAGGTTAACAGAGCCCACCTGCATCAACTCCACTAAGAAGTCCCCATCCTGGAGTAGGTGCAGTGGACTATTAAGGATTTGGCCAAGTGCATTTTGAGAATTGTAGTCCCAACATCCCAAGGACCATCTCTGAGCTTCTAAACCCTTGGATTGGTGTTTTGGACACCTTTAACCCACAAGAGGAACTTCAGGAAGAAGTTCCAGAAGTTTGGAGATACTTTGGGAAAAAACTCCATAAGGTGACCGACTCATCGATGAGAGTCGAGCCGCCAATGTCAATCCGCAAACCGGCCTGGATTTCAGGATTGTCCCTCTGAAAGCTCCGGAGCTCCAGCCATTGATGAGATTTCCAGGAGTTGACCAGGGACTCACACAGAATCAAGCCGGTGACTTTGACGTGGATCCGGATTGAAAAGAGTTGCACTTTGGGTGAGAGAAAATCCTCCCAAAAAGTTTCTAAGTGCGGAGATAAAATTTTACCTGAGGCCTCCCACTTAGTATATCTGACCAAAGCTCCATCGCGGTTGGCCTCAAACTTTGACTTTGTCCCTGTCTAGCGTGACCAGATGTCTGAAGTTGGAGCTATTGGTTTTTAAGCATTTTAAGCATATGTCCTGGTCCCTACATTTAATTTTTGTCATTTTGGTGTCTATTAGTTCATAGAAATATAACCTATTTTTATAAATTGATGCTAGGTTTTTATTGTGGCTTACTTATTTAATATATTGCTGTTTATAAATGCTTTACACACCTGTCACTTAAATTAAACCTGCCTGCTGGTTGCCAGCTACCAAGGGTTGAGCCAAGGAACAATTTATTGAAACCTTGACTGACCCGTTTATTGTGTTTGTGGCCTTATTTCTAGTGGTAGATCCCTACTTATCACTACTAATAAACCACTTTGCAACACTTGGCAATCCCCAGAGTGCAAGATTGTTACGGGGAAAAAAATGTATATTCTTTAAATGCTTAGAGTTTTCTTGCAAAACATGGGGGAAATTTCTATTGTTTCCTGCTCAGATTCACTGGAGGTCTCAAAGCAGGAAATGCAATTCAGAAGATCGCCCTAAATAGGGCAGTCATTGTGACGTACGTTGACTGAAGGCCTTGTGGCAGATTGTATTGGTGAAAGGTTTAAAACAGTGGAACCAGCTGTGGCTTCCCCTTCCTCAAAAAGGGCAGGGAAACCATGTCCTATATATGCCAAACTCTAAAAGGCTCTGTTATATTCTACAGAGGAGTTAAAAGCCTTACACTCAAAGATAGCATTTACAGAGCGCACCAAATATTAGCTCTACCTGGAATGTGAAGCGTGCTAGTTGTGGCGGCAGTGACTGGAACTTTTCATTGCCAATTTCTGAAAGCATGTTTATTATTCTTGCAAACACCATTGATTCACATGATAATACATCTTAAACCCAACTGAACAGAAAGATTCTCATTTGTGCTAAAACTCCATTAAACGAAAGGAGATTTGGTGATTTTTTTTTTTTTTAAACTGGGTAATACGTTGAGGATACAACTTCTGGAAATAAATCAGTTTTGTCAGTTCTTACTAATCTCTCAGCTGTGTAAGGTAAGGCTTTCCAACCCAAATGATCTAATTGAGATTTCAATGATTAACCTACATGTCTTATTAAGCATCCTGTTTGTACAGTGTCATGATGGGTGCCAACCACTCTTGGGCATCAAGTGGGCTGAACGATACCATTAATATATGGTTCCACTTCTGATTATTACACAGCTCAATTTCTAATGTGAATAAATGAATAAAGTGCTAAATTTCAAACTTTGATTGCTCTTTACAGTTCATCAAATGCTATAAATCTCACATTCTGAACATCTGAATTGACACCATACTTAAGCAAAAGTCAGTGGATCAACCCTTTGAGTTGCCTCCAATGTTCAGTGATTTTTGGAGGATTTGATGATTCAAACCTGAGCAGATTTGTAGTACACAAAATGAAATATTGGTTTCATCATCAGCTCAAGATTTGAAAGCAAAGCATTGGTTATGCGTCGGATAGATACCCCTATACTTCCAAACCCCAAAACAACTCTACCTTGTCTTCTGCATACATTTTTCTCATAATGTCTTTTTTTCTCATAAGGACCATTTCAGCACATACGCAATCTTAAACAATTGTAGTTTACCTCCGTAGGCACTTCACACAATAGCATAAGGAGCACACTTTCAACAGTTCCTGAACTTACACTTAGAAGCTGGGCATAGTCTTACATTAATATAAAGGTCCTAAATTCCAGCATCTGAGAAATGCTGTTGGTATTTCTTCATTCTCTATTAATCTTAGGCTGCTAGTTGCTAACTGCAAAATGTTCCCAACTATTTGTAGGACTACTATTGGCTGTTACTCATCACACACTCTCTTGGCCTTGCTCACCTTTGTTAGCATTCACAATTGTAACACCCCTAGTGTAACTACATTGCGGTCCAATACATCGGGAATCATTACATTGAGGTAAGCACAGGAGCTTTTACATCAAGAGGTGGTCATTTAATGTAGTTTTTTTTAAATGTATTTCAAAATGTAAATATAAATATATATACCCACATTTTGGAGGGTAGTATTTAGTATGGTGTGTAATAGAATATTTTTCCTTTTAGTAAGAGACACCTCTTACCTCTTACTAGACTGTGATTTATTAGGTGTTTGTTGTGTTGCTGAGAGCTGAGTCTCTAACCCACTGCACCTCCCACGAACAAGTCGTGGACTACTTTGCCTCGTACCCCGAGAGACAAGTGCTAACAAGCATTTGCGAGAGTTTAAGCTATTGGCATTGTAAATTCAATTAACACATAAAAAAAATCATTGTCATTTGCAATGCCAATAGCTCAAACTCTTGTAAATGCGAGACCTCTATCATTTCAAAGAAATGCACCATTGTCCTGGGGTGCTTGGAAAGTGAATGTGCGCATGGCACGCTAAATGTGGCTGGAAGGCATGTGGTGCATGCAGTAGGAGAAATTAATAAAGAAAATAGTGCTTACATACTAAATCACATGTACCGTGTAACAACCGAAGTAAAAGGGCCAGTCTTCATGAGAGGTTACAAATGAAGACGGCAATACAAATGAGGGACTAAAAAGCCTATTAACGAGTCAGAAGCCAGCATTTTCGAAGGAAAATTACACAAGGCAATGACAAATGTGGGCCTAGAGTGGGCGGGGCTTCAAGTCCATACAAGAATACAGCATGCCTCGCAGAGCGGCGCATGTGCTGCCCAGGCTCGACCTAAAAAGGGGTACTTGGTTCGCAGTTAAGGGCTCAGCAGTAGCGGGGTCTCAGGACACCAATGGTGATAGTCCAAAGGGCACCAGTAGCCATAAACCTCTAAAAATCCAGCCTGCCCTTGAACCCGAATTTCTGGCTTAACAGGGAAATGTTAAAAGCTGCAAAGGTTAATGTGCTAGATTGAGTTTGTTTTAAGTAATTACCCAGAGATATTTTAAGGCATAGGCAAAGTGGGCTCTGGCCCAGGGCCCAAAGGCTTTTAGGTGGGGGGGGGGGCATGATAGATCCAGCTCTGTTCTTTACACCGTCCTGCCCTGATGACCTTGAATGATTCTTAACTATAGATTGTTTTAAATACCACTTTCTTTTAGTTTATTTGTAAACAGATGATGTGTTGGAGTCTTTTATGGACATTATGCAGAGAAATGTTGTGTTTATGTTTTCAACACCATGCAACATCCATTAAAAAAGTTCCTTTTAAATCGAAACAGCACCTCACATTTGAGAAATACCAAGGTCTCAGAGAGGTTATTTGCAATATTAGCAGTGAGTTGCTGCTATATTACAATATTGAAAAACACAGCTCACTATCCCTGAATATTAGATGGAAACACATTTAGAATTTGGATCAGTGTGTCTGTGCAGTGTCAGTGTGTCAGTGACCTAGCCAAAGACAACATGAAAAAGCTAAAATTGGATCACAAATTCAAAGCTGTTCCAAACAGGGGCCCCCAAAAGACGTTCGGCCCAGGGCCCCCAAAGATGTCCCAGTGATTACAGGCGGCGTTCCCAATTTGGGCAGTAAGGTGATCTAGGCCTGGCTGTGTGCCTAAACCCCACTACCAAATGAGCTGTAGCAAAAGCCTTCAGTTTCTGAAGCATTTACAGTTTCGGAGAAATTAGGACAGGCCTCATTAGAAAGTGGACTGCTGCTCTCGGTGAAAGGTTGCATTTATTTCAACGGAGATGGCAACTGCGAAAAATCGTTCAAGGTGACGCAGGGAGACAGAAGCCAACTCGCCACACTACGGCTAGTGTAGGAAAATACCGATTTGTCACACCATTGACTCGCCCTGCATTCCACCCCGCCTTCATATTCACCTGCTGGAGTGCCCGGTGGCTAATGCCTGTCATTTTAGAAGGTTAAAAGCCCCTCTTTCTGAAATCTCAGTTTCGGTGTATCAGTCAAACATCACATTTAATTATACTCTAAGCCATGACCTTAAACTCACACAAGAGGCACGCCATACATTACACCATCTGACAATTACATATACATCAGAAAAGGTTGCACATTACAAAAAACCCATCACGCAGCATTTATTTTTAAAGCAGTTCCAGGCCACTGCTAATCTCGAGGCGTTAAACCCAGCTCAGGCGATCCAACGTGAAGCAACAGTGACACCTGTTGTCCATTTCACAGCGGACTTGAAATTGCGCTTTTGCATCTCGGCATTTTTTTTTTCTCATTTCATCCTACCGGATCTGTCACTGTCACATCTATAATGGAGGAACGGCTTTGATAACTAAATGCATTTTGTCTGGCGATTGGCTTCCAGCGAACGGCGTAAACCAAGCCTCTTCCATGTTTCCGGCGCTCGGACGATGGATTGCAACTCTGCAGCCCACAGTCCTCCAAAATGAAAGATTTGTCGGAGCTCTCCATTGTGCACCTGGCTTTTCCTGGGCTGGAAATAAATGAATAGACATTATTGTTCCCCTGGGGAACAAAAACACCCATTTATGAAAGAGGGATCATGCTACGATTACAGCCTCGGGTTTCAGGGAAGGCTCTAAAGCCATCCGAATGTACCATGCTACTGGCTAGTTTATAACATCAAAAACCATTACAAGGATTGACGCTTCTCTTGCAAGGGAGCGAAAGCAGAAGGTAATTTTAATTTAAATGATGTAATATTGTCTCACAACATTATCCCCGGTTATTTCTCGAGGAATCTTGACAAAAATAATGAGTGTAAAAAGTATATTTGCTATTGAAGTTGACTCAGTAACACGCTAGGTTCAGTGGAAGTGAATCACACACCCTTTGACCTCGGAAAAAATCACAGACTTGACTCTCTGCCCCACTGGTGCCTGTTCAATAGTAGTATGTGCGTTGCTAAGAGGCTAGGTAATGACAGAGAAAAGAGTCAACATGGCTGCAAAAGCCATACTTTATTTATTTTCCTGCTGCTACCTTCATGGCCCCTGTGCCAGGGGAGCCAAAGGGCTATTCAAAGATAGCAGCTGTTATCCCTGGTTATCACTAATTGGCATATATACAAAATGAGTAGCAGGTCACTATAGTGCCTTCTGCAAATCAATCTGCCTATATCTGCATATATCAATCTGCCCCATGACAGTTCTTCAGTCTCACTCATATGGATTGACAGAACAAAGCCAATCTGCCAGGCTACAAGCCATGTAATATTGCCTGGTTTTGCGCTATCTGATATCCGCCCAATCCCATGGGTGGAACTTTCCACCCATTGTGCAAATCATGAAAAAAGCACGCTGCTAATGGTGAAGGTGCGTAATTAGCCACTCACAGTGAAGGGGGAGTTGACATCTTGGTGTCCTGGCTACTCCCTCTACATCCCGACTGCCCGAGCCAGTGCTTTGTTGTCTTTTACCTTCCATGCTCCAGCAAGCGCTATATGACCTGGATATGGTCATCAGCGGGGGACCGGCAGTGGGTATATAATCCAGCGTCATTCTGGGTATTTCTCCTTTGCCTCATGACACCCAAGCATTACAGCTCCTCAGCCCGTGAAACCCCACCCACCATGACCCCTAGTTGTTATGGATTCAATGGGGTGTAAGAGGGAAAAATACCCCAAACATATAACTATAGAAAGTTCTAACTTTCTTAATGAGATTTTTACGAGGGTATGGAACTTCTTAGAGGGAGGGCTGACCTGCTGATGGTCCAGGACTTCAGCCCTTGGTGGTCCATGGTTTAATGTTTTCATGGGGTGTGAATAGCTTGGGTCATGGGTGCCCTAAGAATGGCCACCGCGTTAAGTGGTTCCCAGGTTGCTGGTTTACTAAATATGTAATTCATCTGCATCATGAAATTGTATTCAGATTTTCTAATTCTTTGCTATAAATATATTTTTGGGCTTTTAGTGGCTGCTGCAAACTGGGATGTAAATAGGAATGTGTTGGAAGGTGGTTCATAAGTAGGTGCAGGTATGTACCTACACCTAGTAATAAACACCACAATCACAAATATGGTGTAGTCAAGTTCTCAATAAATTAATCCCTGCTCAAAGATTAGTAGTTTGGCTGCAAGCAGATAGGCATAATTTAGGAGACAGGTGTGTAAAGCATTTTAGAGCACCAATGCATTAAATAAGTAGGACAAGACACACACTACAAATCTAAAACACACATTATAAAAAGACAAAATATTTTTATGATTACAATGACACCAAAATAAAATAAATTAAATGTAGGAAATCGGAGATATGAATTTTTAAAGAATAAATACTTTCTAGTGCCTAAATGCCAAAAGTGCCAACTTGAACATCTGGTCACACTTGAACGGTACAAAGTTGAACTTTGAGGCCAACTGCAATGGAACGCTGGTCGGATACAGTGAGCGGCAGGACCTGGTCAAGTTTTTACCTTTTGACTTAGTCACTTTTTTGGGGCTTTTTCTCCTTGTCAGGCCGGTTTATTATTCGATGATGGCAACTTACTTCAGTGTGATGCTTCAGTGAAAACCTGGAGGTCTTGGAGCACTGGAGCTGTCAGCGGTATGAATTTGAATTTCAGGTTGGGTTGTGGTTCGACGCCTGCGGCTTGACTCTCGATGATTGGTTGGTCAACTTATGGGTTTTTTTTGCAAAAATTCTCCAATTGCTTCCAAACTTCTGGATCTTCTACCTGAAGGTCCTTTTGGACTGTTGACGTGTTCTCAACACCAATCCAAGGTACCAGAATCCGCAAGTTGCTCCTTGAGATGTTTGGACTACAAGATCTACAATGCACCTGGCCACATCCTCAAAAGTCCACTGACCAGTGGAGATCTTTTAACCTGTTGCTTTCAGGGAGTCCTGTCCTCAAACTGTTAGAGCCAGGCAAAGTCCTTCATTAGCTGCAGCCCAAAGTGTGCTGCAGGTGAAGTTCTTCGGAGTGCAGTTCCCTTGGTGCAGGCCAGGGATTCTTCTTTCCTGGAGCTTCTGGTCTGGCTAAGCCAACCTACAGATGTGGCTAACTTTCCCTACCAATTCCCTGCCAGCCCCTATGCTAATGCAAATATAGGTGCTACCATCCAGCAAGGAGTGCAGAAAGTAGGGGTGGGCATTGTTCCAGTCCTCATCGTCTCGCTCCCTTTGAATTCCAGTTTGGCTACCCAGCACCCTTCCTGCATTTTGCTCTGCAGCAGCAGATCTCCTCCCACCAGATGTCTCCTTTGTCTCAGCCCAGGCCACTTCACACCTAATCAAGAGTGCTTGGCTCAGCCTGTCAAAGGCTGGCCAATCAGAAGAAGCAACTGCAGGGCCGAATTCAGGTACACCACAAAAGCAAGTTGTATAACTTATTTTCTGCAATAGGGATAATAAATCCAAGTGGCAATTTTTTGGATTCATTACATCTATCATCTTCATACTTTGAAGTATTATTTTAGCTCACTCCTGTCAATACTTAGAGGTCTATTATAATGTCGGGCGCATCGCCACCGCCCGTATGGCGGTGCCAATCCACCCGACATTATTATTATATATAACTATGGCCGGGGGGACCCCGGCGGACAGAAAGACCGTCCGACGGTTTTCCGCCGGTCGACCAGTCGACCAGGTAGAAAAGGGGCTGGATATGGTGGCGGTGTCTGGAAGACACCGCCACCCATATTAGCATACAGGTGGATTAGTGCCTTCCATGGAAAGGCATGCGGTACATGACTGTGGGAGCCCGTTGCAGGCCCCCAGGGTGTTGGGGGGTGCACATGGGTGGTACCTATGGTACCCCCCTGCATTTGTATGCAGAACGTGGCAGGCACCGCCTTGTAAATCTGGGGCAGTGTAAAAAAAACAATGGGTGTTGTTGTGGCACACCCACAGCAACATCCATTGCACTTCCCTTTCATGCAGGTACCTGCACGAAAGAGTACCATATTTGCAAAGCGGACTTAAGCTATGCAAAATAGCTAAACGCCTGTTTGGAATTATGGTGCAGGGCAATGCACCACAGAACGTCGAAAAAAGTGACGTTCCGGTGGCGCAATCCCCTTGGAAATATGTCCCACAATGTTCAAACAAAGCAGAACAGTTGGGTTCAAAGTAATAACTATTTGTTCTCAAACATAGGATGCAGCTCACTTGATATAAGGATGACATTTCACTGCACCCAGACACTTTTATTTTCGACCTCAATTTATGGAGCTAAGTAACAGGTTGTTAATTTGTAATGGGTGTAATCATTTAGGAGATTTCTTCCTTATTGTTTTACAAACATGGTAAGCTAGAGTCATGGAAATGCAGAGGTGAAGCAGGACACACTGTGTGATCTCTAGTTTCAGAGTAAGCATGGGAAGTGAACGGGCAGATACGTCTGGCAGTGCTTATCTGATACAAAATGATATGTTTCTACCGGTTAAGAGAGCTTCTCTGCTGTACTGATGGCTCCAATCACATCGCGCTCAAAGCTATTGCCCTCTGACAGCTGCTCGGCCTTTATGTGAAATTAGTCGAGACTCTCAGTCCATTTCTCAGAGGGCAGATCTCCAAACCAATAAAGTCCTTCATCTCAATGGGCTCCAAAGCAGGCAGTTGCTGCCAGTCTCATCACAGAAGCCAGAAAAACAAGATGTGCTCCCTCCTGGTTCAGGGACATTGGCAGACTGTTTTGGATGAATGTGCATTGCAGCTGCCTCTGTTGCAATAAAGCAGTCCTTTAGGGGGAAATAGCTCTGTTTCAAGTGTTTTCAGGTTCATATTTTGAAAAGAGATGACCTTTCACAAACACCTAGCAAATATTTAAGGACAAGAGAACATATTATTAAAAAAAGTTTGAGAATTGTTTGTTAAATTTAAGTCAAACACTTTTTCATACAAAACGTTACACGAATTTTTACAATGTCTTTAAAAATATCTGCTTAGATACAGCAAATGGACATTGTCGTTAAGCATTACTGAGTCATTTTCTAAGGCAGAGCTATTGAACAGTGCAATAAGAATCACCTATTTGATGAGTGGTATGCGAGAAAACTTGTGTGGCCCCTGATTCTATGCAACCTTTTAGCTATAGTGTTATTGGGATTTCGAGAAGAGTAGATCATATTCTGCTCACGTTAGTCATTATTTTGAATGCATTCTTTCTCAAAAAGCAGATAACACGCAAAGACAAAGATCCACTCTTGCATCAAGCTTGATCTATTGAACTATAATTACAGATATTTCATACTCCAATAAAAGGGCAACGTCTAGCCATGATTTAAGTACACTCTTTGTGTTCAGTGTGAGAAATTGGATTATTAGTGAGGGGGATGGTAGTCCAGCACAAGTAATTCTTGTTAGGTCAAGTGAAGGTTTCAGTAATGTAAACCTATGCTAAACGTCCGGTAGCTATGGCACAGAGGAGCCAGAATTAACTTATGAAATGTTTAAATCATTTATAAGTACCAAAACTGTTAAAATGTCAGAAACACTACAAGATAAAAATCCCACTTCAACTTATACATTACATTTTAGTGACAAAAAGTGCAAAGCGTCAAGCGTGGGCAACTGGTTACGCTGGACTGGGGCAAAGTCAAAGTTAAGGCTGACTAAGGTCACTGGGTGTCGTAGGGTTTGTCGGTGTAGAAGGCAGCAAGCAGAGGCTGAAGCAGAGCTTGACTGCGATGGGTTGCTTGAGGATGGAGTCCAAAAGAAGCTGTGAGAAGGAGTTGAAGCAGCCTGGGTGTCAATGAATTCCAACGGAGAACGAAGCTGGAACTACTGCAAAGTCAAGTCCACCGGCAATGCAGTCACGACATATCGACTTGGAAGATTGTCCCTATTCTTCTGTCAGTTCTCCAGGCAAAAGTCTGAACAAAAATTCTAAGAATAGGCTTATAGGGTAAGACAGGAGGAGTACACTCTGGCATTTATCTAGGGGCCATTGTACCTCAGGAACACCACCTAGAGGTCCTGACTCACCACAAGAACAGCCACCAGCAGAGTCGAGGGCAGGTCCAGTTGGAATGTGGCAGGTGGGTCCTTCAGGAAAGTGGGCTTCTTTCAGTTTTTTGCCCCTGTAGCTTAATAGGCTAGCCAACTGACCCTTGGAGTCCACTAGTCAATCAAGAATGCAAATGGGAGCAGGATCAGCCCTTGAGGTTGGGGTCCCTTCACATGTCACAACGGTAGGTTCAGTCCTTCTTCTGTTTACCTCCGGTTCAGAAGTCTTCTGAAGAGGGTAATGAGGGTGTCAAACTTGTACCCAGCATGTGGGTCAGGAAAACTCCTGACCACTCCCTAAACAATGTTGCAAACATTCCCAGGGGTGACCCAACCCATTTTTGCAGCAATTTCTATGTGGTTTACTGTAAACTATCCCAACATAACATACATAACACCTGCATTTGTAAAGCGCATGTTCAATGCGATGGGTATCTTGGCACAGAATAACAGATATTTATTGATACCCAACTCCATGGTACTCATTTTATCAGCCTCAGAAGGATGACCGGCTGAGTGGACCCTCCGGGATTTGAACCTGTGCAGAGGTCCCTGTGCCCACCCTGAGGTGTTGTTATGATAATGGAAAAACAATCCCTTGGGGTCACTCAAAACTGGTTTTGGAGTCAACCCCTCTTCCACTTGAGTTCTGACTGGCTAGCAGGACAATAGAGAAGGCAGGCCCACATGTGAGCTGCAACTGCGTGTGGCAGGGTAGGCGCCCTTGAAAAGTAGTTGAGTTCCTGGGCCGAGCCCAAAGGCCATTCTTTTAGGGAGAAAACCACTCCACCACTCCCACTGTCTTTTAAGCAATTCACATTTTACCACAGGGGTGCACTGAGCACTTGCAGAAAGGAACATTTGGGTCAGGTAGAGAAATGACAACTTTCTAGGTGTGTCATTTTCAAAATAATAATCTAAAATCTGACTTGACCATTAAGTTGGATTTTGAATTACCACTATAATGAGCCTGTGAATCATTTTTCCAGCTGTTCCTAAACTGAAGTTAAGTGTTATACAGTTTTTTAATGTAGGCCAGTGTTTTTTCTATGGGAGAACCAGCTTACCACAGTGAAAAGCAACTTTTGGAAAGCTTTAACTCCCAGGACATGCAAAACATATGTATACATGCCAAACTTATTAAATACCATGCACACTACCCTATGAGGATGTAGGTCCTACTTTAGAGGTGACATAAGTATTATTGGCAGGTCAAATTGGCAGTTTTAAACTGCCTACCCGAGCTGCAGGGTCAGGCCTGGAGACATGCTATGCATGGTCACCTTACTGGTGCGGCAGTCCACTAGTGCCATTTAACTTACAGGCCTTGGTTACACTTTTGTACCATATAACATATACTAGTTAAAGATGCCACTCAAAAGTGTAACCAATTTGAACATGTTTCAGGGGTCAAAGCAAATGCACTGGGGCCTTGGTAGCAGAGTCCTTGTATCCAGAGTTAAAAAAAACAGCAACATTGGTGTGAAAAAATGGGGGAGACTACACAAGAAGTGGTATTTTCATATATTCATCATAGCTTTGAAAATTAGAAAAATTACCTAATATATTGCTCTATGTTGTACTATGTTGTTTACAAGCACTGCTGTATGTATGTGCATGTGTGTATGTTTGTGTGTGTATGTATATATATGTATGAATGTGTATGTATATGCTTTTATTGCCCACATGCACTGGTATTAAAACACATACTTTATAGTGAACTTTGAAATATGGAAAAATATTTAATTGTTCCAGGTGAAATATGGATTTCATCATTGTAAGTAAATGGGCTATTAGTAGGGGACAATGTGAGTCCTTCCCAAGTAATAGATGCAAAATCCAGTCAGGACTGACATACAAGTTCAACACATAAACCTGTGCTGAACTCCTGGTAGCTATGGCACAGAACAGACAAGCTTCACTGAAGGAAAAAAGTGTGTATAGTATTTGGGAGTACCAAGAAAAAAAAAACAACGCAATAAAAACCGAACAACCAATTTCTTAAAATAGAGATCAAAAGAACTAAAATGTAGTAAGGAGAATGAAAGCTATCAATTGTTTAATCTTTAGGATAAAAGGTGAAAAGGAAGAGTAAAAAACAAATCTGAAATCACTGCTCATGGTGGACTAGGACCACAGTCTGATTGTTGGTTGACCGTGATGTAGCAGAAGTCGAATACCCCAAGCAGGCACTCCCAATAAAAGATTTATGTCTGACTTAATCTCCAAAATAGAAGTCAAAATCCTCAGTACAACAAGCCTGAAGGCTTCATTCTGCACGGCAGTATCTAAGTTGGAAAGCTGTTCGGTCATGTCCCATTAAAGATGTTGGATTTGGCAGGAATAGCACAGTTTGGGAAAATTCAAATTTTGCAGCTGCCAAAGCTCCTTCGTCTGTTAGATACTTTTTCATGCCTTTACCCAGTCAAGAATTTTACCTTTGCAATTAGGGCCTGATTTTGAGTTTGGTGGATGGAGTAGTGTCTGCTGGAATGGTGGAAAACATTACCTCTGCCATCTTGAGGGTACTCTGCTGGCTAAACTCGGAGATGACAGATGTCCCAGCAATCATCTCTCTACCTTGAAGGGAACCACCTCCACAGTGGTCCATTTCAAAGAACAAAAAGTTTGGAATGCATCTGCTGGTTTTGATGGCCGTCCACAAAACCTTTGACTTATTTTCAGTCAATCAATCAAATAGGATTTGTATAGCGCTGCTTTTCACCTGTGAGGGTATCCAGGCCCTGGGGCTTTCTATTGCTGGGTGGAGTCAGTCGAAGAGCCAGGTTTTGAGATCCTTTCCAAATTCCTGCAGGGAGTTGGAGGTCAAGAGGTGGAGGAGGAGGCCATTCCAGGTCTTGGAGGCCAGGTAGGAGAAGGAGCGACCGCCACTCTTGCTTCAGTGGATGCTGGGTACCTGGGCAAGGAAGTGGAAGACAGAGTGTAGTTGTCTGGGAGGCTGATGGAAGTTCACCCTTTGGTTGATGTATACTGGCACCTGATTGTGAAGGGCATTGTAGGTGTGGGGTAGAATTTTGAACTGACACCTCTTGTGGACAGGGATCTAGTGGAGCTTCTAGAGGGGAGGGGTGATGTGCAGCAGCGGTCTGTGGAGGGAGTTCCGTGGGGCGGAAAGGGCGGCCGGGGAGGGGCAGGGTGGGGGGTACTAAACACCGGAATATGGATAATTGGAAGTAAGTAAACAATTAAATAAATAAAATGAATTTCGTAGCGTGCGCTGCACCGCATTTTGTGATGCAGGGCGTGCTACGAAATTCGTTTTATTTATTTAATTGGTTAGTTACCTCCAATTATCCATTTTCCGGTCTTTAGTACCGACCACCCTGCCCCTCCCCCGCCCTGCCTTTCCGCCCCACAGAACTCCCTCCACGGACCGCTGCTGGTGATGTGGGCCCATCTTGGGAGGTCGAGGACGAGTCTAGCAGCAGAGTTCTGAATGGACTGCAGTCTCCTTAGCAGGTGTGAGGTGAATCCTATTTAGAGGGAATTGCCATAGTCAAGTGGCTGGTGACAAGGGTGCTGGGTGTTGGTGCATCTGGTGCTGGCAAGGAGCCTGTTAAATGTTTTTGGGAGAATGTAGAGAGAGAGGAAGCAGGCTGGGGAAATTGCATTGATCTGGTTTTCCTTGGTGAGTTTGATGCTCAGTATGATGCTGAGGTACCTAATGTGTTCTGTGGGTGTGGGTGAGGGTCCAAGTTCCACTGGCCACCAAGAGTCACTCCAAGGGGATGTGTTGCTCCAGATGATGAGTACCTCTGGTTTGTTGATGCTGAGTTTGAGGCAATTGTTCTGCATCCAGTGGGTGATGCTGGTCATGCAGAGGTGGATGTTGGCTTTGATGGTGACGAGGTCTGCAGATAGAGAGGATGAGCTGAGTGTCTTCAGCATATGATATGAAGTTCAATCCATAGGCCCTGATCAAGTTGACCAGTGGGGTCCATATAGGCTCTCAACAGGGTAGGGCTGAGTGAGGACCCTTGGGGGACACCACAGATGATGTTCTTGTGGTCCTAGGTATAGGATGAAAGGAGGACACTCTGGATCTTTTGGTGAGGAAGGATGCAATCTACTTGAGAGATGCCCTTTTAAGAGGGTGTAGTTTGACATGGTGTCAAAAGATGCTGAGAGGTCGAGGAGGATAAGGACGTCCTTGTAGCTCTGATTAGGGCAGTTTCTATGCTGTGGTTAGAGCGGTACCCAGATTGGGATGGGTCAAGAAGGTTGTTTTTCTCCCAGTAGTTGGTTAGTTTGAGGTTGATGGCTTTTTCCAGGACTTTGGCAGGGAATGGGAGCAGGGAGATGGGCCTGTAGTTCTTGAGATCTTTGAGGAGTGGTCTGACTTCCACATGTTTCTATTCCTCCTGGAAGGTGGCAGAGGCAATGCAGGTGTTAAAGATGGTGGGGAGTTCTTTGCTGATAGTGTTGTTCATCAGGTTTAACATGTGGTGGCGACAGAGGTCCCTGGGTGCTCCTAAGTGGATGGAACTCATGATGGCAGAGGTGGTCTGCATGGTGAGTTTGTCCCATGTTGTGATCCTGAGGTTTGAGTGGGAGTGAGTGACTTTGAGGAGGCTGTGGATGCTGGCGACAGGTGATTGGTGGAGATGTTGTTGTGAAAGAAGTCTGCTAGGATATCACAGAGATCTTGAGAAGGGGTGACAGTGTTCTAGGTTGTTGAGGGGTTGAAGAACTCTTTGACAATGTGGAAGAGTTGTTTGCTGTGGTTAGAGCTGGCTTTGAGGCAGGCAGCCAAGGTATCTCTTTTTAGTGTCTTTCAGGCACTGGTGGTAGTTTTTGAGGGCCAGCTAGTAGGTAGCTTGGCTGTTTGGCTCTTTGCTAGCACATCAAATAATTTCCAATCATTTTCAGCTGTGTTTGGGGGATTTTTAGTTCCAGGGTGAACCAGCTGGTGTGCTTGTTGAGTCTGCCTGATATGGCTGGTTTGATGGGGGTGACTATGCTGGCACAGTTGGTGATCTATGCATTGACGTTTTTGACAACCTTTGGTGTGTCCAGAGAGGTGGTGTCCAGAGAGGAGGAGCTGAGGGTGTTGGTCCATTGGTTTTGAGTATCTTCCTTCAGCTCCTGTGGGTGGTGCTGGGCTGGTTAGTAGAGATGGCGGGGCAGTTGTGAAGGAGAAGTGGATGATTGAGTGGTCCGACCATGATGTTGGGTGCAGATGTGGCGTTGAGCCATGTCTCGGTGAGGAAGACAACATCGGGGCTGAGAGAGGTAATGTAAACCCAGATCTTGGTGTTGTGCTTTTGGAGCGATCAAGTGTTGATCAGGAAGCAGTGGAATTGTCCCAGCTCAGTAGTGGTGGGTGGGGACATTGACGGAGAAGAGGCAGTGTCAGCAGGAAAATGGTCCTCTTGTTTACCGCGGGGATGCACGGCTGTAGTTGTCGTTGTGGGGTCCAGGATTCAGGGCTGTTGTCTCAGCGCTGGTGTAGCTGTGGGTGGGAGGAGACCCAGGGTTCATGGCACTGGGATTCTGAATGGCACGCCCGCTGAGCGTTTCTGCTGCTCTGTGCCCTCCATTAAGTAGCTTCCTGGTATCTTGGAGAGGCGCTGGGCTGTCAGCCGAAGGCAGGAAGCGGGAGGGAGAGGAGCAGAGCAGAGGCAAAAAACGAGTTTATAAGGAGGGGGAAAAAAAAAAGGAGGCAAAAAACAAGATAGAAGAAGGCAAAAAGATGGGAAAAAAGTTAAAAGGAGGCAAAAAACAAATTTGAAGGAGGCAAAAAATGATTTGACAGAGGCAAAAAACAAGTTAGAAATATGCAATAAACATATACGAAATAGGCAAAAATATGGGAAGAAAGTTAACCAGAGAGAAAAAGGGGACAAAGGATACAGATCGTATGCGTTCCTGCATATAGTAGAAGGAAATTGAAGTGGGCTATGTGTCCTCGGCAATGGGAGACCCCTTCCCATTAATTTGCAAGACTTAGAGATGTGCCAGGACAGATAGAAAAAGTCCTAGTCTGTGTGAAGATAATTCCATAAAATTTTTTCTTTAACTTTTGTGCATCACTGTGACTCTTATTTGAAACTTCAAAGTGTTTCAGGACAAGGACAATTAAAAAATTCAAATAAACAAAGTTTATGTTGCAGCCAACACGTGTTTCGTCTCTTAACACTGGCCTATTACCCTGGGGCTTCCTCAGGGCTGCCCAATTTAATAGAGTAAACATTGTAAGTAATTACTGATGAGGCATGATTATGTTACACATCAGAGGCAAAAGTAGTGATTAAATATATTCAAATATACACAAGGACAGAGATATTTGTTCATCATGGTTACAAGTTTCCGTTGTCAGGGATGAATTAGTACATGGTATTATACAAGATATCAGGAGATGAGAAAAAGAAAGAACCCAAGACAAAAGGAGTCATTGAAGGAGTCATAAATGAAAAAGAGGTGAGACATGCACAAAAGAATACACAAAGTAATCCACGAAACATATTACAGTAAGCAAGAGCATATACATACGGTTATATCGCATTGTTATCCAGTGAGGTAGGCATTGGTCCATATGTAGGTACAGAAAAAACATACACAGGGGCCACAACGTTAGCATATATCTTAGTTTACAGATTGTTGTATTTCTAATATGTAGAAGATAAGTGCTCATAACAAGTATAAGGAAAGCCACTAGATACGGTATGGTGATGTTTGAGCAGAAGTTGGTATTATTTTGTGCATGGTTAGGCATTTCAATTTTTGGTATTGTTATTTGTAAACTTTATCTTGATTGCTGTTACACAAATGGCCCCTAGTGAGTTAGTATTGGCCCCTGCTGTATTCCGGTGTGGCCGCATCGCGTGGTGCCCGGCGAGTTCTCTGGGCATGCTAGTCTTTACAGAAAGTTCCTATTCTAAGGGGTGTGGCCCCTTCACCTGTCTTCTCTGGTATTTTGTGCTTACCATGGAGCGCATGAATAGCTTTTATTCTTATAGAGATATCGATGTTCGTAAAAAAGAGCTTCCACTGTTTGCTGATTGGATTTGATCTAGAGGAGATAAGAAATGATCATGTGATAAGTATAATGGGGGCAAGCATATCTTGGAAAAAACAGGATCAAAAGAGAGACAAAAACTGAATAAGAGTAAGTTTAAAGGTGGGTAAAAGAGATCTGGTCTACAATTGGGGCACAAGTACCCGTGTGCGTTGGACCGGGTTGGTGCCTAACGGGGTTTTCAGCAAACTTTCTTGTGTCGGTCATCTGAAAAAAATTACAAGTCGACAAAGGCAGCCGAGTTGTGGGTATTTGTTATCTATATAATGCTCACGACCAGGAGGTGGTCCGCCGGCAAGCACGAGAGCTTCTGAGATCCCAGGCGACCTCACGTTGACATGTGAAGTTCCGGATCATTAGGCGTCATGGTTTTAGGCAGCACCTGTAGGAAAGTGGAATCTGACTATATGGTTGTCCCCACTTTTTTCCTGGTGTTTTTCTGGTTTATGACTTAAATGGACTGGGATCCTGCTATTCAGGGCCCCGGTCTATCTGCTTTCTCTGTAAAATGGTTTGCATGTACATTAGGTACATATCTAATTGGATTCTGGATTGCCTTATAAGCCTCTAGTATATGGTATACTATGTACCTAGGGCGTCGGTACCTCAGAGGCCTACAAGGGGCTGCAGCATGTATTATGCCACCCCTGGGAAGCACTCCAAAATGGCACCACAGATCTGCTAGGGCAGCCTGGGTATGGGTGTGCATGCACTCCTTAAAGTGGTATAGGCTACCTATATCCACACATATATACAGACACATATAAACATATAAGCCACTAATATGGCAGGCCTTGACAATACTGAAGGCAGAGTGCTTGGTTTTATGTGTGAGGGTGCCCAAACATGAGCTGAGTCCCTCTGCAGCTTTCGGAAATACTTCCTTATGGCTGTTCTGTGATACAGCCATACCATATACTCTTAAGTGTATTATAACCTCGCTGTAAATGCTAACTTTGGAATGGCTGCATCCAAACATGTCGTGTTTGGTGTCAAACGCTTTGGAATAATACCCCCCTGTCAGTTCTGGCACCGGAGGTAGCATTCCACCCTTCTAGAGGGAGAGACATGTTCACACTGGTCAAACCCGGTAGGACTTTCCTGAGCCCTGGCATCACAAAATGGATGCCTCTGCCACAGACATGGGTCTGGCCTCCTGCTGCTGACCGAAACTCCAGCAGGGGAGGCCTGGACAATAGGTTTCCTGTCGAAGGGAGGTGTAACCACCTCCCCAGACAGGCAGATGTGTATTGGGGCAGGGCGGGAGCACTCTCTTGTGCTTTGAAGTCCTGCACTGGGGGCACGTTTGCTGTCCCTGTGCATAGCCCAGTTCAAACCAGTTGCAGGGGCTACCTGCCCCTGCTCTGGTGTGAAACTGGACAAAGGAAATGGGTGTAACCACCCCTCTTTCCAAGCCCACCCATAGGTGGGGCCTTAGAGTTAGTCCATCCCCTAAACTTGGTATAAGTATAGGAATCCAGTCCCTAGGACTTTAGATTACCCTGGACGAAACTCTGCTACATATATCCTGGACCTTCGACGTTCTATCCTGACTAGAAGACTGAAGAAATCTCCCTTGGGGTCAAGGAGTGACTCCCCTGCTTGGCAGGCACCAAAGAAGCAACTGACCCGTCTGCATCGCTGAAGCTTCTGCTGGACGCCAAAGTCTTTGCATCACCAGAGGTAGATTTCCAGACTTCCCCGAGGCTACCCTGAGGCCACAGCAAAGCTGAGGCCCGTGGCTATCGTGGGTGACGTGGAACAGTGACCCCTGGAAACCATGAACTTTTGCAGCAACACTATCTTCCTGGTCTTCCTTGAAGTTGTGCTTTTGGCTCTGAGTGGCTCCAGCCTTGAGCACCTCCTGCACTGAAGATTTTTGGCCTCCACTCTACGAGTGACCCGTGGGCCAGCTTCAAGTGCGACTGCTCAAGGCTCCTTTGCGATCACTAGCACATTGGCTAGCAGGTCCCCACGAAGGCAACTCCTTTTCTATTTGGGTTTTCCTGGTTGCTCCAGATGTGCCCCGACTTATCCTCACTGGGTGTGTCCCTCAGACCTTGCTGCTCTGCACCACAGTCCTTTCTCTGAATTCCAGTGACTTGTCGTTGCCAAGGCTTGTTGGGTCCATTCTGGTCGCTGACACCGCAGCACTCAACAGACTTTGTGGAGCAGCTCGAATCCGGCTCATAGACTTCGTCGACGCCTCCTGGACCTTGTGGCTAAAGAGTCAAGACCCCCATCAACTCACCTGAAGCACCCAACATCTGTAGGCATTGGTCCATCCTGCCCTTGGTCACTGGCTAGTGACCCAGACTCTGTCCCCTCTGCTTTCAGGTTCCTTCCATCCTAGATCCAGGCTTGGATCTCTTCGGACAGTTCTTCTCTTCACGGCAGCAGCAGTTCTTTGCAGGCTTCCATTGAAATCGATGACGCGACCCGACACCAAAAGACACCTATGCACCCGGCTTCCCTGGGTGAGGTAACTCGAGTACTTCAGTGCTCCCGTGGGTACTAGCCCTAGAACTTCTTAAGTCCAAAAGGGTTTGCTCCTGACTCGATTAGAAGTGTCCCTAATCCTTAAATTTCCAATCGCGACATTGCCCATAGAAGCCAACGGGAACCCGTATTTGTGTTTACACACTGCATACAGTCCCCGGGGGTCCCCTGTGTCACTTCCTTGGGTGGTTCCTTGGGGTCCCAGCGATTCTACAGGCTCTAGGCCTTGTGTCTATCCCAGTCGTGGTTCTTATACCACTTTTTTGGTATTTGGTTCGGTACGCCCCTAGGGCCCAAACGTGTATTTGTGCTATTACTTATAATTGCTAACTTGTAAACAAAGTACTTCGAACTCCAGTCTCATAAAGAGACTAGAGGGGTGTGTTTTATCTTAAATACATATATTTTGAATATATACCTGGTGTGGTTGTCTTTTCTTTTGATCATTCAAGAGATAATAGACTGGTAAAACAAGCTGCTTTACATTCCTTCAAGACTTAGCCTGAAGTCTGCTCTCCATAGCTACCACTAGGACAGCTTTCAATAAAGCTTGTCTTTAACCATTCACCATTAGGGGTTGTTTGGACTGATACAAGGTGCCCACTAGAACTAGTGGACAGCATATATCAGGCCACCTTCTCACAGCGCCTTCTTCAAGTTGTTTGGGAATAAGGGAAATGTATAGAGTAAAAGTATGAACCGGAGGCGATGTCTATTATCTTTATAATGTTCACGGCTAGGAGGTGGTCCTCCTACAAGAACAGAAGCTTCCGTGATCCCAGGCAATCCCATGTTGACCTGTGAATTTCCGGGTCACTAAGCGTCGTAATTTTAGGATGCGCCATCTTTAAAATGTTTGGAAATAAAGGAAATAAATAAAGTTGAAGCATGTACCAGAGGAGACAATGTATAGTTTCCAAAATATTACTTCAAATGACCAATGTCTATGTTAGATCTGGATGGTCATATATACGGGTTCATCTAAATGAGAGGAAGTGTGATATTTTACGATAATAGTACTTTAGATAAAGAGACATTCAAAACTGCCCATTTAAATATTTCCATTCTCAAAGCTTGCCTGTTTGTGCCACATCATCAGTTTCCCTGACAGGACAGGGGCTCGGGGTTGCTTTTGGGACACAAAAGCATTCCCATGATGCTCCTTATACATATTTCAGGGTGTCTGGTAAAGCCATTGATTGTTAAAGGTTACCATTATCTGTGTAGTCACGTTATCTTCCTGAAAAATAAATGGTTCGAAAATTTGTTTTCATTACAAGAAAATAGTTCCTTAATTTTACTTATGTGTCAAAAGGTGCGGGCAATGATTTTATACATGTTACCTCGTCACAAGAAACAGATGATATTTATTGGGGGGATACACATGGCAAGGAGCAGAATCTAAGAGACTAGAGGGGGAACCTCGGGCAGATAGGGTTCAGGATCAAGACAGGTAGAACAGGTTGGGGGACAAAGGAGTATATCTTTTAGTTGTTGGTGCCCTCAGTCATCCTCCAGTCAAACGTGCATTTCTGCATCTTTATTCCGTCCATTTTTGGCATTGTTATACTGGAGGATAAGTTCACTTTCTCTTCTCCGCAGAGGTTGAATTGTGCTTCCAATATATGGACAATTACATGGGCAGAAAATCACATAGATCACAAATTTGCTAGTTTGATCTGTGGTCCCAAAGCCATAGGGACAAATAAAGTGTTATTGACTCCCAGTTTGCAGATGTTGCAGTTGTGACACATATGGAACACTGCCGGTCTGTCTAAGAAAGTGCTGAAATGTTTCCGTTTATCCATTAACTCTGACTTACAGGGCATTCTTTTCAGATTCGGAGCACGTCTAAAGCTAATTTCCGGGTAATTTCAAAGGTGAACACTGAGTCATACTGTAGTAGACACCAATGGCGTTTTAGGACTGTTCTGATGTTATGGTGACCATTGTGATAGTCTGTGATGTAACGGATTGTATTGTATTGTATTGTATAGTCATTTGTATAGCGCAGACTGTCACCCTATGGGTATCCTGGCGCTCTGACAAAACAATCAATTGCTTAAACTACAAGAGGTGAGACGACATCGACGGCAATCAGGCTTCTGGAAAAAGCCAGGTTTTAAGACTCTTTCTAAATTCCAATAAGGAGTCTAGCTGTCTGATGTTCCAGGGGAGCTCATTCCACAGTCGGGCCCCTACCACACTGAAGGCCCTCCCGCCTATCCTGGCACGTTTGAATCTGGGTTGTGACAATAGATTAGCGTTGGAGGAGCGCAGCTGTCTTGGAGGGGAGTAACGTGAGAATCTTTCCTGCAAAGGGATCGGGCCCTCCCCATGCATTGCTTTGTGGACCAGGCAGAGGGACTTGAAATGAATCCTTTCTCTGACCGGTAGCCAGTGAAGCTCTCGCAGCGCCTGTGTGGAGGAGGAATCGCGCCTGCGATTGAGCGCCAGCTTTGCTGCGGCTGATTGGACTCTCTGTAGTCCCTGCAGGATATATTGGGGAGCTCCTAAATACAGGAAGTTACAGTAGTCCAATCTACTGAGTACTGTACTCTTTACAATCAGGGCACGCGAGTTGCCTGACAAAAACGGGAGGATCCGGCGGATAACTCGTAGTAGCCCGAAACACACGTTGGCTGTCTTGTTTGCTTGTGAATCTAGTTGAAGATTGCTATCAAACAAGACGCCGTGGTTCTGGATAGTATTTGCTGGTATCAATGGAGCCTCATCCGGGGTCAGCCTGAACTCCATCGACAGATGATGACTTTGCCTCAGTGGCGAGTAGAACAGCACCTCAGTTTTGTCTCCATTAAACTGCAGGGAGTTACTCCGCAGCCAGTCTGTGGTCAAGCGCATGCAGTTTTGAAACTGTTCTAGGAGCATCGCCTGTTTTCCTTCCAGCGAGAACACCAGTTGTGTGTCATCTGCATAGTTTACCAACGGATCCTAGTGTCCTTGTTGTTTGGTGTTATTGGTTTGTGAACCAGGGTAGTTGATCTATCAATCCTTGCAACGGTGTTCATTGTAGCCAGTAGGTGGTGTTAGTCATATCCTCTTTTTTCCAGGCACATGATTGGTTTTTTTCCTTTTTGTTGAAAAATTGGTTCTTCGCTGCAGTTTCTTCTAATTCTGAGAAGTTCTCCTTTGGGTATGTTTGTAATCTTATGTTTGGGATAACAACTGTCTGCTCGTAGAATGACATTTACTGCTGTGTCTTTTCTGTCTCATTTGCTATGTAGCTGGTTGTCTTTAACATAAAATGTAAGGTCTAAGAAGTTAATTTCAGATTTGGAGGAATTAAAAGTTGTTTTGATTTTCCATAGCTTAACTCCCAAGTTATATAGAAATCTCTCTAAGTGATTTTGTTCCCCCTGCCAGATGCAAAGAATATCGTCTATGTAACGATGCCAAAAAATGAAGTGTTGTAAACTCGGAAAAACTTGGGTCCCATAGCCAGAATTTTTCCACAAAACACATAAAATAAAGGCAATTCCGCATAACTGTTTGTAGATTTTCTGGTTAAAGCTGAAGATGTCATGTGTCAGGCAGAATTCAAGCATTTCCAGCTGCATTTCATTTGCCTCAATAAAATTGGCTAGTTGAGTCCAAAGAGACTGTTTTACTGATGCTAGTCCATCTTGATGACCAATGGAAGTGTATAGGCTCACAATGTCAATAAATACTAGAAAAAGATCTGGTTCCCAAATTAGGTCTTTAAGCCTAAGCAGGATGTCCTTGCTGTCTTGTATGAATTAAGGTATGTCTTTCATAAGTATTTGCAGTTGCTTCTTATCAATATATTTACCCAGTCTGGAGCAGGGGGAGTTAATGACCGATATAATGGGTCTACCTGGGGTCGGGTATGTACCTTTATGTATTTGGGGGAGTAGATACAGTGTAGGCATTGTCGGATGTTGGTTAAAGAGGTATGCTTTTTCTTTAGAGCTAAGGAGTTCCGACAAATACCACTTGTCTAGTTTTGTTTTTATCGTATGTTGAATATCTGAAGTTGGGTCTTTAGGGAGCAGTTCATAGCATGTTGTATCAGATAGCTGTCGTTGTGCCTCCAAGATGTAATCGTCAACGTGTAGTGCTACAGTGTTGCCATCATTATCTGCTTCCTTGAGAACCAGCTCCTTCCGCTCCTGCAATGCTTTGATAGCCCTCCATTCTTCTGAGGTGATGTTTTGTTACAGACATTTCTTTTTGTTGAGATATTTCTGATATTCTTTTTCCAGGTCATGTTTTACCGCTAGGTGAAAGGCATCTATACTGTTGCCTACTAGTAATTGTGCAAAAAGAACAATTGATGGACAGAATGCAGAACAATGTCATACTTTCACCCCAGTACAGATATCTGGGCTTAAATCCATCTTTTTTTTGCTCACCATGCCATTCATGTTTGGACCCAGCCATATGGAAATCAGTCGGGCCCAATGGGAACAATTCAGCCCGAACTGTCAGGCCAGGCCCTCCCTGGACTGGAAACAAGTATCCTAGGACCGGTTTTGGGCTTTCAGCCCTCATCAGCCAGGATAGCTTGACTCCAGTGCCTTGGAGAGCACAGGACCCACGTCTGGTCATACCCGTCCCACTCGGGGTGACAAATGCAAAAAGAACAATTGATGGACAGAATGCAGAGCAATGTCATACAATCACCCCAGTACAGAGATCTGGGCCTAAATCCAACGTTTTTTTGCTCACCATGCCATTCCAGTTTGGATCCAGCCATATGCAAATCAGTCTTGACCCTGTACCCAATGGGAACAGTCCAGCCCGAACTGCCAGGCCAGGTCCTCCATGGACTGGAAACAAGTATCCTAGGACCGGTTTCGGGCTTTCAGCCCTCATCAGCCAGGATAGCTTGACTTCAGTAGCATGGAGAGCACAGGACCCATGTCTGTGCCTACCCGTCCCACTCGGGGTGACAAATGCAAAAAGAACAATTGATGGACAGAATGCAGGACAATGTCATACATTCAACCAATGAGGCACAGGGTCAAGACTGATTTGCATATGGCTGGGTCTAAACTGGGGTGGTATGGTGAGCAAAAGAACAATGGATTTAACCCAGATCTCTTGACTGGGGGTGAATGTATGATTTATTCAGCATTCCGTCCATCATTTGCTTGCGTAGCACTTTTCACCCTAAGTGGGATGGGTATGCCCAGACGTGGGTCCCTTGCTCTCTGTACCACTGGATTCAAGCTAGCCTGGCTGATGAAGGGTAATACCCAGAAACCGGTCCCAGGATTTTTGTTTGTGGTCCAGGGAGGACCTGGCTTTGCAGTTTGGTCTGGACTGTTCCCATGAGGCACAGGGTCAAGACTGATTTGCATATGGCTGGGTCTAAAGTGGGGTGGCATGGTGAGCAAAAGAACAATGGTTTTAACCCAGATCTCTTGACTGGGAGTGAATGTATGATTTATTCAGCATTCCATCCATCATTTGTTTGCGTAGGACTAGTAATTGTGGGCAGAAAATAGATGTATTTGTCAGATGTTTGTCTAACGTCATGTCTGTACATATTCCCAGTTCAGATGCAGTTGTCGAAATTGAGTTGGGATCCACATCTGGTAAGCTTAGATTTGTCAATAAGTCGATATTTTCCATATGGAGAGATTTCACAGGGGTATTTTTTGTAATTCCTGTTTTCTCTTGGGTTGATCCGCAAAGAAAACCTTTAATTTAAGTTTTCTTGTGAATTTGAATCAGTCAATTTGTGTTTTCACCAGATTCCATGGTGATGTGGGGCAGAATGAAAGTCCTTTATTGATTACATTCAGTTCATGATCAGATAATGGAGTATTTGTAAGGTTTTGTACCAAATTGTCTATCTCATTGTGGTTTTGTCTATTTCCTTTATTCTTGCTCTTGTTGTCACCCCCGCTGGTGATGGTTGGGGTCGTTGATATTGCGGAGAGGCTTCCTCAGTTGAAGTATTTTGGTTGTTTGTTGTTTTTATACCTAGTCTGTAATGAAGGACCTCCTCGAAAAAAATTACTTGGCATTTCTTTGCGTTGTTTTCCAAATTGGTGGCTGATGATTCTATATCTGAGCTAGTGGAGGGTCCTGATTGTTGTATAGAGTTTTCTCCACTAGTGCCTATTAGTGACTTAGCATCGTATTGTTTGGCAAATGTATTTACGTGACCAAATTGGTAATCTAATTGGTCACAACAGAATTTATGTTTTTTTTCTTTTAATTATGTCCTCTTCAAATTCATCAATAATATTGTTAATCGGTTCCGAAACATTCAGGCTGACCGAATGCCTTTCGGAACCGATTCAGACTTCCCGAACAGTTTCCGGCCATCCTAATCGATCATTGGGAAATGTGTATGATTCGTTCGGAAACAAGGGTTCTAAATCAGATTCTGCAATACCAAATCGCATTTGGAGCCTTTTCGAATGACATCGTAATCGGCCCCTTAGAGTGTAATGAGATAACTTAATTACTGTTAGGAAAATCATGTTTTTATCCAATTGTCTGGTTTTTGCTTGGACCTTTTTCTCTTGTTTACAGGAGTTTGGCTGCACCCCCTCTGTCATTCTGCATTGACCTCTCCTCTACCTCCTCCTCTTTTCTTTCCACCTTAAAATCTTGTGTGGCATTGTGGCTCTTATTGTTGATTTGGCTTCTTTCCATGTCTGAGAAGACAAAATTATCAAGTAACTATTTTATTTGAATCTGCATCTATAGACACTACTTCTATATTCTCAGGATCCAAGTCTGAGCCTGCGTCTGAACTGTTACCTACTAATGATAATTCCTGTTCCCTCAAATTTTGTCCTTTCAATTGCACTTTACTGAGATGTTCAAGTAATCATTTTTGTCTCTCTAAAATGTAATTATTTTTCTTGGATTTTATTTCTTTCTGACATTTTCATAAATGCTTTGTTCTAAGTGTGATTTGAAATGACGGCTCTGTTTCTTGTAGTTATGCTTGAAAAGGTCCTTTTCATGAGCATATAGTTCTGCCAAGGCTGTGAGACAATCTATTTTGGCATATTTCACCAAAATGTGTAGCATTTTTTTAACAATTACCACTATTGTCTACTCATTCTTAAAGAAACGAAGGGTTATGGTCCTCATAACTCTGATTCTGTATTCTTCTCAGACAACTAGACACTGTACACTCATCAATGTACTGTTGTGTTGAAGTCAATTCCCCCCATTTACAGAGGTATTTATTTTTATAATATCTTATATTGTGCCAATTTTATTTTCATAGTGAAATCCTCTCTCAAGATCATCATATCATGTTTGTTCTTAATTCAACTGTTATACTTTTTGTTCCCCGACCTTCCTGAGCCACAGGGACTGCATTTGTAACCCTTAGTGCAAGGACTTAGTCAATGCACCAATATGAATTAGAACTTTAGATGGAATACAACCCATACACAACCCACTGGACAATACTGAGCAGGAAGCATATACTGGTAATAAGTCCTTGAAGATGGATTCAGGGGTACAATGGAAAACCAACTCCTCTTTTGTAAATGAATACCAGACTCAAAATAATACTAAGAAACAGGAAATGTATTTTGAAATATTTGAGTTAAAATCCTAATCTAGTACACAAAATATCAATGGTAACCACACAGAATGTAGAAAGGTATACAACTAAGAATATCATGGTCTGTGAGAATAGCAGGGACATTTCTAAATTGGTGACTGAGATCTTCATATCCTAACACCCTTGAGCTATTACTAAGCGCTATGCTAAATATACATTTATAACTTAGAATTTACATTCTCACAAAACTTCTTTCTTTACATGTTTGTGGGCAATCAGACTTTCATTGCCCAATTAGACTGGATTTTATACTACAGAAACCTGATTATAGTCAATGCAGCAAAATAACATTATGATGTTGTAGTCACTGTATATGAAATTACAGAGATAAATAACTCAATTTCTAGGAAATGTAGCATAAAAAGCTAATGCTGTAGATATATGTATATGTAGCTGCATCATAGAGGTGCAAGTTATACTTAGGTCAGTAGAATATAACTGGTCTCAGTGCTTTTTTTTTTAAAACAGGAGTTTTTTATTATTAGAAAACCTACATATAACTCCACTTTAACCTTTGTTTTTATCAGCGAATTCCTAAGGTTTTTTAATGGAAGTTAAAATCTTAGGGCCCGATTCACAGAACTAACTTAAGACAAAATCCTAAACTTATTACCATTTTGGTATTCATAGTAAAGTTAGGTGTTCCAAGTCTTCGCAGTGAGATAGGAGAAGGATTGTTCTCCAGCCATCGTCTTGCAGGACCATGGGAAGGTGGCCAGCACCAGATGGGCAGATGGATATGTCTGGTGGGAGAGTAGAAGGAGAGGCAGTGGTTGAGGTATGCAGGTCCAGTGTTGTGGAGGGCTTTGCAGGCATGCATGAGAAGCTTGAAGGTAATACTTTTGTTGATAGGAAGCCAGTGAAGGTTTCTCAGGTGGCCAGTGATGTAGCTGTGGTGTGGGATGTTCAGGAGGAGTCTGGCACAGGCATGCTGGATTTTTTGCAGTTTCTGTAAGATTTTTTGGGTGGTGCTGATTAGGCCTGGGCGGTAAATTCCGTTCCACTCGTGGAATTTGATGAAATTGGGTAATTCTGCGGAGAACGCGGAATTGCCCAAAATTCTGTGTTCCGCGGAATTTTTTGCTTGTTCGTGTTCTCAAAATGCGTGTTTGAAAGATATTTCCCCCCGAGCAAGCAATTCCGCATGTTCCCAGAATTTCTGCATGTTCCCGGAGATTTTTTACCATTTTGCGGAGCTTTGCTTAGCACGACTACGCAAATTCTGCCCACCCCTAGTGCAGATGTAGAGTGCATTCCCATAGTTGTGTCTGCTGCTGATGAGCACATGGTTGACTCTTTTCCTGGACTTGGTCGGGATCCACTTGAAAATCTTATGAAGCAGATTGAGCCTGTGGAAGCAGGAGGATGAGACGGCATTGATTTGGCAGTTCATTGAGAGAGAGGAGTCCAGAATGATGCCGAGATTTTGAGCATGGTCCGTGGATGTGGTAGGGTTCCCAGCACTGCAGGCCACTGATAGTTGTCCCAGGCAGAGAGAGTGGAGCCCAAGATGAGAACTTTGGTCTTGTCTGAGTTGAGCTTGAGGCAGCTGTCCATCATCAAAGCAGCAACTGCCTTCATCACATTGTGTAAGCTGCTCTCAGTTTCTGTGGGTTTGTCTGCGAGGGAGAGAATCAGCTGGGTGTCATTGGCATGGAGACAATGTTGAGTCCGTGGCTTCTGATTAGGGTGGCAAGTAGGGCCATGTAGAGGTTGAAGAGGGTGAGGCTCAGGTAGGATCCCTGATGCCCTCTGCAGCTGATCTCTTTGGGTTCTGTCTTGAACGGTGGGAGTCTCACTCTCTGTGTTCATCCGTTTAAGGAGTAAATCCATTCTGGGGCTCTGTTGTAGATGTTAGCACCGGGGAGTCTTGAGCACAGGGTGTGGTGGGAGACGTTACGAAGGCTGCTGAGAGGTCCAGGAAGCTGAGGGCAGCAGTCTTGCCTGGGTCAAGGAGGGTGCGGATGTCATCTGAAGCAGCAAGGAGAATGGTCATGGTGCTGTGATTGCTTCTGAAACCCGATTGTGATGTAGTTCATTTCAATAAACTCAGAGAGTGGGGTGTTGATGTCTTTCTCAATGACTTTGGCTGGGAAGGGGAGCAGACAGATGGGTTTGTAATTCTTGAGGTCCGTCGGGTCGACAGAGGGTTTCTTCAGCAAGGGGTTGATCTTGCATGTTTCCTGGCTTCAGGAAAGGTGGTGGACTTGATGGAGCAGTTGATGGTGTGGCAGAGTTTGGCTGCAATGGAGGAGCTGGCTCTGCTGAAGATATGGTGGAATCAGGGGTCCGATGAGGTTCTGGAGTAGATACTCTTCATGAACCTGAGGGTGTCATCAGAGGTGAGGGTAGTCCATTTGGGCAAGGTCTGCTGGGGTCCGGGGCCATTGGGTGTGGTGGTTGCGGGTGCGGTGGGTAGGTTTTGGGTTGCAAAGCTGTCGTAGATCTCTTTGATCTTGTGGTGGAAGAAGGTGATGAGGTTGTCCAATCTATTGCATGCTACTCCAGTCTACACGACTCCACTCTACTCTTTGGCATACCACTCCACTCTACACCAAACCACTCTACTATATGAGATACTACTCCACTCCACACCACTCCACTGTATGCTATTCAACTCTATGCCACCACACTCTATGCCACTACACTCTATGCCACTACACTCTATGACACCCCACTCTATTCCACTCCATTCTATGCCACTCCGCACTAAACCACTGCACTCTATGCTATTCCACTCTATGCAACCCCACTGTATGCCACTGAACTGTACACTATTACCCTTTATACCACTCCATTCTAAACCACTCAACTCTACGCCACTCCACTCCACTCTTACCTATTCCACTCTACACCACTCCACTTTATGCTGCTTCACTCTAGGCCACTGAACTCTATGACACATCACTTCAATCTACACCTCTCCACTACATGCCACTCCACTTTATGCTGTTCAACAGTAGGGCAAGCCACTGCACTCTATGCCACCCTACTGTAAGCCCCTCCATTGTAAGACAGTTTATGACACGCTACTCTATACCTAGACACTCCACCCTACTTTAAGCTACTCCATTGCACAGTACACCATTCCATTATACTTCACTCCACTCCACACTGTTCCACTCTATGCCACTCCAATCTATGCCACCCAACTCTACACCACTCTACTTGGTGCTTTTCAACTGTGCACCAATCCACTCTACACCACTTGATCCTATGCCACCCCACCCTGCACCACTCCACTCTACACCACTCCACTCTATACTTTTCAACTCAGCGCTATTCCACTCTATGCCACTTAACTCTATTCCACTCCACTCTATGCTAATTCACTCTAAACGGTTGCACTCGATACCACTCCACTTTATCCCACTTCACTTTAGGCCACTCAGCTCTATGCCACTCCACTGGATGCCCCTACACTGTAAGACACTGTACGACACGCTACTCTATGACACAGAACTCCACTCTACTCTACAACATGCAACTCTACTCTCTTCCACTCCACTCCACTATACTATACAACATACCACTACACTCTACACCACTCCACTCTACGCTACTTCACTCCACACCCCTCCACTGTAAGACACTGTACAACAAGCCACTCTATGACATGATGCTCCCCTCTACTCTTCAACACACCACTCCAGTCTACGCCACTCCACTCTACTCTTTGACACACCACTCCACTCTACGCCACTCCACTCTACTCTGACACCTACTCCAATGTACGCTATTCCACTCTATGCCACCCCACTATATAACACTCTACTCTAAGCTATTCCACTCTGCACCACACCACTCTAAGCACTTCACTCTATGCTATGTCACTCTATGCCATTTCATTCTAAACCACTTTCCCTCTACACCACTCCACTCCATTATTCCACTCTACACTACTCCACTTTACGCTGCTTCACTCTAGGCCACTCAACTCTATGACACAACACTTAACTCTACACCTCTCCACTATACACCACTCCACTTACACTATAAAACAGTATTGCACACACTGTACTCCACTCCACTGTACACCATTCCACTCTATGCCACTTCATTCTACACTATTCCAGTCTATGCCACTGTAATCTATACCACTGCACTCTGTGCCATTTTAGTCTATGCTATTCCACTGTATACCACTCCAATGTGCACCATTCAACTCAATGCCCCTCCACCCTGCACCACTGCATTCTACTCTTTTCCACTCTGCACCTTTCCACTCTGCGTCACTCCAGTATACTCCACTCCACTCTATGCTACTCCACTCTAGGCCACTCAACTCTACAAAGCTCCCTTGTACCGCCCTCCACAGTAAGACTCTGTGGGACATGCTACTCCATTACAAAACACTCTACTCTACAGCATGCAACTCTACTCTGCGTCACTCCACTCTCTTCTACTACATACCACTACACTCTATGCCACTGCACTCAATGCCATTTCACTATATGCTACTACATTTGATACCCCTCCACTGCAAGGCACTGTACAGAACACCACTGTACGACATGATACTCCACAGTAGTCTACCACCAACCACTCTGAACTATGCCACTCAACTCTATACTATTCCACTCCATGACACCCACTCTATGCCACTCCACTCTACATCACTCCACTCTACACTATTCTACTCTACACCATGCCACTCTAAGCCACTACACTCTATGCTATTCCACTCTACGCCACTCCACTGTATACCATTCTACTCTATGTTATTCCACTATTTGCCACTCCATTGTACCCCAATTCACTCTATTTCACTAAACTCTATGCCACTCCTTTGTATGCCCCTCCACTGTAAGACATGGCATGAGACACTACTGTACGACACACCATTCCACTCTATAAAACTCCACTCTAATCGACGACAAGCCACTCCATTCTACACAGCTGCACACTACGCCACTTAACATTTCTCCACTCCATACCACTCCACTTTACCCAATTCCACTCTATGCCACTGAACTATAAGCTACTCAAATCTGCACCACTTGACTCTACGTCACTCCACTCTATGCCATCCCACTCTACACCTCTCTACTGTACACCTCTCCAATGTACACTTTGCCAATGTATGCTACTCCACTCTATGACATTCTACTCTACACCCCTTAAGTGTAAGACACTGTACGACGCATCACTGTATGACAAGACACTGAACTCAACTCTGCACCACACCACTCCACTCTCCACCTCCCAACTTTACTCTACAACATGCTCTAGGATATTCCGTTCTATGCTACTCCACTGTATGCTGTTCCACTCTGTGCCACTCCACTCTAAACTACTCCAATCTATGCCACACCCATTCTATGCTATTCCACTCTATGCCACTCCACTCTACGTCACTCCACTCAAGTCTGCAACACACCACACCACTCTATGCCACTCTACTCTACGCTGCTCTTCTCTACGCTATTCCACTCTATGCCACTTGAGTCTATATCATTCAAGTCTATGCAACTCTATTCTATGTCACTCCTCTCTCCGCCACTCCACTGTACGCCACTCCACTCTGCACCACTCTACGCTATATTATTCCACTCTATGACACTCAACCCTACACCACTTCACTCTTTGCAACTCAACTCTACACCACTCCACTTTATGCCCCTTAACTGTACGACAAGTTACAACACTTTACTCAATGAGATGACACTCCAAATATGACATTTCAGTCCACTCTACACCACTCCATTCTCCACTACTCCACTTGAAATTATTCCACTATATTCCACTCCACTCTACTCCACTCAATTCTATGAAACTCAACTCTATGCCACTCCACTCTCCACCATCCCACAGCACAACACTCCACTCTATGCCACTCCACTCTACGCCACTCCAATTGTGTCCACCCCATCTAGTCCACCCCACTCTATACCCCTCCACTGTAAGATACTGTATGACACGCAGCTCCACTCTACTCCGTGATGCACCACTCCACTCTATACTATGACACACCACTCTACTCTCCCCCACTCTACTCTACGACATGACACTCTATGCCACTCCACTCTAGTCCACCCCACTCTACACCCCTCCACTGTAAGACATTGTATGACACACCACTCTACTCTGTGATACACCACTCCACTCTATTCTACGACACACCACTCTACTCTAACCTACACCACTCTAAAACATGCCACTCCCCTCTACACCACTCCTCTCTATATCAGTCCATCCTATGCTATTTCACTTTATGCCACTCCACTGTAAACCACTCCACTCTATGCCACTTCACTCTACACGATTCCCCTCTATGTCACTCCACTCTAAGCCACTCCACTCTATGCCACTCCACTCTATTCTATTCCACTCTACACTACTCCACTAAATGCCACTCCACTCCACACTACTCCTTTCTACGCTATTCCAATCTATACCATTCCAGTCTACACCTCTTCACTCCTCGCCTCTCAAGACTATGCTATTCTACCCTACACCACTCCACTCTACACCACATGACTCTAAGTCACTCCACTGTAGGCCCTTTTGCTGTAAGACATTGTCCGACACAGTACTCTATGACACTCCACTCCACTCTATGACATGTTACTCCACTCTACGCTGCTCCACTATACTCTACGACATGCCATTCCACTTTACGCCAATCCACTCTATGGTATTTCACTCTACGCCATTCCACTCTACCCTCTACTCTATGCTATTCCACTCTATGCCACTTGGTTTAAACCAATTGACCTCACCTTCTGACGAAGCCATCTGCTGATAGATCAATTTTGGTAACTTCAGAGCTGATACTGAAGAAGTTGATTACTGGCCAGTTGTCTGAGTATTTAGAACAATACTAGCTGCTCCACCCTTCTCAATCAGGTTTTCACCATAGCTCCAATACAGAATCCTCCCTTGTTGAGGTCATTAACACCATTCCGCTGGCAGGAGATCAAGGGAAACAGGTTGTGTTGCTACTTTTAGATTTATTGGTAGCCTTCAATGTGGTGTCCCATCCAAGTAATTTTGAACAGCTTGAAAATATAGGCATACGTGGATCCAAACTAGCCAGATTTTGTTCATTTCTGCCTGACAGAAGCCCATTGTTTTGTATGGTTGACACCGTATGCCTCAGTTCCTAAACCTTTAAAGTTTGGTGTGCCCCAGGGGTCTTCTCTGAGCCTGACATTGTTCGACATTTATATGACTCCCATGGATGTGTTGGTGGAATTTTTTGGCATTCAGGTTGTGTCCTATGACGACGATACACAGATCCTCCTTAGTCTTGGCAGAAATGTACAAAATTAATTTAGTAGATTTAGGGCCTGGTTATCAGCCATGTTTCAATTAATGTGGTTTAGCAATCTATAGGGCAACAGGAGCAAAACGGAAATCCTGCTATTTGGCACACCTCCCCTATCTGGAATGGTGAATTTTGGCCCAGGCTAGTCCTGCCACTACCAGTTCCTGCCACCATAGCACGTAATTTAGGGGTAAAGTTTGACAATGGAACCTTTTTTAGCCTGCATGCAGATGGGGTGGTGGAAGCCTGCAGAAATGTATGCACCTGCCCCCAATTTATTTCCAGAAGACTGTAATACATTCCCTTAACACTTCCTGGCTTGATTATGCCGACTATCTCTACTGAGGTCTACCAACAAATCAACTTGGAAGACTCCAGTTGGTACAGGAAGTCATTACTCTGCTTTTATTAAAGCTACCAAGAGGCCATCATATCTGTCAGCACCTCAAAGAGGTGCACTGGCTGCTGATAAAGGAGTAAGTACGACTCAAAGGGGGTATGCTGGCTCATATAGCCTTCTACCAGGAAAGGCAGACTAATTCAAATACATCTAGGCGGCACAGGTGTGAGGACTCTACAGCCCAACACCGATCATTAGAGCAAACACGGCCCATACTAGAGGGCAAGACTTGAGACGACCTGCAGTGCGAGGGTGGGGGGAATGTTGGCGAGGGGGGGAGTTGGGGAGAGGGAGTGCAAGCAGATTTAATAGGTTAGGGATGCCGAGACAATACATAGAATAGCCAGATAAACAGAATGTAACTCAACAAATGTTAGTCATGTAACATGTGACATGCAATGTCCACCGCAGACAGCAAATGTATAAGTATTGCAGCATAACTAATAAAATATGTTTTTTAAAAAAAAGCCTTCTACCAGGCAGATCTACAATACCTGATCAAGAGGAACACTCCATACTAACTGGTAGGAACCCTACTTTCCTGTGACTCAATGTTGGCTGTGGTCCCAAAAATCAAGAGAAATAAGTGGGGTGGTACTTCTTTCTCACTGCATGGAATGCCCTCCCTGCTCACCTATGGGCCAAGAAGGATCATCTTTCCTTCAAACACAACCTCAAAACCTGTTTTTTTTAATTGGCGTATCAGTAAAATGTTTTTGGGTTATAGATGGTCAATATGTCTATTAGCACTGGGACTCTCTCTCAGTAGTTGTGTGCTCATCAAAACCTTTGATTGATTGATCCACTCTACATCACTCCACTCTACACTACTCCACTCTACACCACTGCACTTTATGCCACTGCACTCTACACTCCTCCATTGTAAGACATTGTATGACATGCCACTGTATCACAACACTCCATTCTACTCTGTGGCAGGCCACTCCACTCAATGCCACTCCACTCCACTCTATGCCACGCTAATCGACACCAATCTGCTCCACTCTACACCACTCCACTCTATGTTATTCCACTCTTCAGCCCTGTATGCCACTCGACTCTGCACCACTCCACTCTATGTCACTCCACTCTATGGCAATCCACTCTACGACACTCCAATATATGCCACTCAATGCTAATCCATTACAATGTACGCCCCTCCACTGTAAGACACAGTATGACACAGCACTCCACTCTTCTCTAGACACACCACTCCACTCCACGCTATTCTTCTCTATGCCACTCCATTCCAATCTACTCTACTCAACTATTCATTTGACTCTACACCACTTGACTCTACACCATCCCATTCTATGTCACTCCATTCTGCACCACTCCACGCCACACCACTCTACACCACTTCACTCTACACCCTTCCACCTTAAGAATCTGGATGACATACCACTGTATGACACGAGACTCCACTATGCTCTACAAAATGCCACTCCACGCCTCTCCACTCTATGGGCAATCCCCTCTGCAACACTCCACTCTACATCACTCCAATATATGCCACTCAATGCTAAGTCATTACAATGTACGCCCCTCCACTGTAAGACACTGTATGACACAACACTCCACTCTTCTCTAGACACACCACTCCACTCCACGCTATTTTTCTCTATGCCACTCCATTCCAATCTACTCCACTCAACTATTCACTTGGCTCTACACCACTCGACTCTACACCATCCCATTCTATGCCACTCCATTCTGCACCACTCCACGCCACACCACTCTACACCACTTCACTCTACACCCTTCCACTTTAAGAATCTGGATGACACACCACTGAATGACATGATACTCCACTATGCTCTGCGACATGCCACTCCTTGCCTCTCCACTCTATGGGCAATCCCCTCTACAACACTCCCCTCTACATGACTCCAATCTACCCCATTCAATTATAAGCCACTCCACTGTACGCCACTCAATTGTCAGACACTGTATGACACACCACTGTATGACATGGCACTCCACTCTCTTCTGCGGCACGGCACTCCACTATATGCCCTTCCACTCTACTCTTTGGCACACTGCTCCACTATATGCCACACCTACTCCACTCCCCCCTATGCTATTCCACTCTATGCCACTCCTCTCTACTCTACTCTATCGCCTGTTCCATCAACAACTTAAAGCTGATCTTAAAAGATGGGCTCCCATGTATCCATCATGGTTAGGTCACATTTATGCAATAATAATGATTGTCTTACCATTGTTTCAGTATCTTTTTCAGGGACTCCTAATTGAACTAGATTGAGAATTATTTTCGGCGCTCTGCTCTCTGCAGACCAGTTTTATTTGGCAGGATTGCAGAGACTGACTCTCTTATAAACTGTTGCACTTGCCCAAGGACACTCGTGGGCTGGCACTTCCTGATTTTCCCTTTTACTATAAGGCAGCACAACTAAGAGTGATATCCGAATGGTCACTGAAAGAATCAGGCAAACACTAGTTCCATGTGGACTGGGTGGTGGTAGGTTGATGTATATGAGACATCTTATGGAAGCCAAAGGCAGACAGACCACTTAATGCATACCTTAGCACACCTACAAAAACAATCCTTAAAGCATGGGATGATGTGAATCGATCAGCTGCATGGACCATGTTCCCCTCTCCATTCAGTCCTGTTCACTTTAACCATGCCTTTACACCCGCACTTACACTTGGCCCTTTCGATCTCTGGATGGAGGGGGGTGTCTTACCATTTCTGATTTGTTTCATGAATAAGATATCCCCGCCTTTCAATATTGCCAACAATACTATAGTCTGCCAAATTCTGAGAGATACCATTATAATTAACTAAAACATTGGGTAATTCACCCAGACCTGAGAGAGGCAGCATCTGGAGACCTTTCTCCAATTGAGACATTTGGAACACAAGCAAGGGGGGCTAAAGGTAATATCTCTTTCCTCTGCTTGTTCTTACTTGATAACTCCCCCAAAACTCAACCTACCACATAGATTTCTGTACCAACGTACCCAGGAACACAGTCTCCGACAAGCACTGATGGAAACTATGAAGAGGCATCCCTAGATATTAACCATTCTATCGGAATGAGAGACGATCACAATAAAATACTATATGATTGGTATACCTACACCACCAAACTAAAAAAAATGTATCCTAACATGTCTGACCTCTCCTGGAGATTTCTGACATATATGGTGGGACTGTCCAATAATCCGCCCTTTCTGGTTTGAAGTCTTAACTCAGACTAAAGGCATATTAGGATACCAGATCCCATATATGCTAGGCTTTGCTCTTTTGGGACTATGGGAGGAGATCCTGAAACACCAAAACTCAAGGGATCACTCGATTATATAGTTATGCCTGGGGGCAGTCAGGACAGTGCTGGTGGGTTTTTCGAAAAAAAACCTTAGCGCCCTTGATGAACCAGTGGCATACCAGGCTGTGGCAAGCTTTGACAATGGAGAGAATGGTTTACATTTTCCTGGATAACTATAACACCTGGGGTCCCCTGGTGGCCTTCCTCTCCGTAGGCCTTCCACTCACTGCCTGTCTAACCCGTACACGGCTACTTCTTTTTCAGATCTAATATCATATGAGAGCTGGTGACGACTCGAGGACTACCGCAGGCCCCATCTGTCGGCTTCTTCGGGCCGGCTTACTTACATCCCACCACACAACAAACAGCTTTATTACAGTCACTCATGGTTTATAGTTTAGGGTTAATTGGGGGAGGTGGGAGGGGGGATTATGTTGGGCAGCTGTTTTGATTTTGATTTAAATTTGTAAATCACAACAATTGCCCAAAGGCATCAAGGCACTGTAAACGACCATCCAGAGAAACCCTGATGTGCCTATAGATGATCAGATAAGCAGTCTACAGGGAGTATAACCAGGTCTTGAGTGCTTCCTGAAGGACATCAGCTGAGGAATAGCCCCAAGCGATGGTGGAAGGAAGATCCAGAGTCTGCTTGCCGCAGTTGAAAATGCTCTGTTACCCCATTTCTTTCTTTTAATTCTTGGCACCATGAGCTAATTTTGATGCGGTGATCTCAGGTCTCTTACTCCTCAATGGAACAGATGACTTGATGACAATGTTTTTCTTCATTGTTTTATTGCAAGGAAGATATCATTTCATATTGGAAACTGTATGCACTGATTCAATTCTGATTCATACTTCTGATGTTCTCGTTGTGCATTACTGCCTTGCTCACTAACTTACCTCTCACAAATTGAGAATACCTATTTTCAGTGTGGTACTGATGTAAACATTTTTTTAGCAATAACCTAATGCTGAATGATCATTTACATTTCTCTTGTTAGTATTTTAAAATATTTCTGAATGTTGCACAGTGCTAAGAAGTCCAATATTAAAGACCATGTTCTGAAAACCAGTTTTCTGTTTTGCAAGTAACAAAATGTGATCAAGCTGTGTATTCTTGCTGCCTGGACCCAGAAACCCATGTAATCCACTATTCTTATGGATTTTTGAAATGGAAAAAAATTACCTTGTTTCCCTATTGTAACTATGTACTGTCCTTCTTCAAGGGACTGCGTGGCAGAAGGGTAACTCACATCCGAGGGCAGCCCCCTGACTTCTACCACCAGACATGTGCTGTTCGGGTCACCAAAGAAGGCTGTGGGATCTAAAGAATACAGGCATGGATGATATTTTGGCGTGGAGGCATTGGGCTGCCACTGGAGGTGAACCTCGGCTGAGGAAAACATCAGGTGGTAGACAGTGAACAGGATTTTGAAAAGAGGCTGAGGGGTAGAAGGTCAGACCTTAGTCTCTGCTTTATACGAGTGGGGAGCACTGTGAAAAAACAGCTCCCAGGAAGTTCAAACGTTTTACAGACCAGGAAGCCTGAAGTGAATGTTCCTGATGGCTACAGCTCAACATCAAGAGCAAAACAAGCCCAAGATCATCCACATTGGGCCAGGGGGCTGCAGAAAGTAGCACTTGCTGTGGCGCTTTCTACAAAGGCTTTGTGTAGGGTTCACAGATTCTGAATGGCTGACAACAGCAAGAAGCGGTGTCTTCTTGTCTCCCCATGGCACTAATTAGACGGGGTGGCCATGACCTCCCCATTTGAAAAATGTAATGTTCCCTGTGGAGGCCAGAACCCTGGATAATAAATGGCAGCATAGAAGTGGATGTGGTGTCCCCAATCATTAGAGCATTTTCCCTCTCATCATCAGATACCTATGAGGATAAGAGCACCCAAATGCTATTGCACTCTAGCAATAGAACTTTCTCTACAGGCCCTCTCTTCCCCCAATGAACGATGAGTCAGAGAGGAGACCCAGGGATGGCCAAAGCCTAGGAGCCCTCATCATGTGCTGTCACCCACTCCCATGCCTAGTCACAAAGGCTGATATGGCACAGCCTGACCCTGCCCACTGTTAGTATGAGAGAAGAGTGTGGTTGGCACATGCCAGATCTTCATGAGCTGTGGAACTATGGAGCCAAGCTGGGGCCACCAGGATTTTGGGGGCTCCTTTGAACAGACCTAAAAAGTGGAATTGAATGACCCACTTGGGATCAGGACACCCTTTAGAAAAAGAACAAAAAATGAAAAACCAATGAGGCAGTTTCCCAGTTGCAACTGCATCAAAGGGCCACCTACGACACGTGGTGAGGAAGCACCACATAGGCCTGAGTGAAAGGCTTAAAATATGCATTTATCTTTCTTTGGTGTCCCAGAGAGGGCAGGGGCATCACTAATATATGGTAAGATGTTTGGGGGGCTGCCAGGAGCGGGACAGCTCCCAAAAGAGTCCCATTGGCAATTTTAGGTAGACAGCCTAAGTCTCTCAAGGTGTCAAATCAACGGTCAGCAGGCATGATCTTTCATCGCTACACCCCATTATATTGTGTATAGTGCATGTTTGGAGGTGTATGATGGTTTTAAACTTCAAGACTAGGTATGTGACTGGTTTTAATGGTCAGAGATGGGTGAAGTGTAGGGTAGGCTTGGGTGAACTTTTAATTACTCTTAAGTAACTGAGGTAATTTTGGCAATTTTGTGTTACTCTTTGGCTTATTAACACAGATACTTATGTGATTGTGCCCATTTGTGTAATTTTGAGTAACCCCTCAGCCAATACTGGCGCTGCTCCAGCAGCGCCAGCATTGGCTTAGATCAGGGTTACTCGCCGCCCACCTGCCCATTAGGAGACAGAGGGTTGAGCTTTTGATCAACCCTCGCTCTCCTAATGGGCATGCGCCAGCCAGAGCAGACACTAGTACGCATGACTGAGCACGGAGGAAAAATTCACCAACCTTCACCAGTCATGCGCACTTGTGGTGCTGCTTGCCCCTGGTCTGATAGTGCATCATGCATGTCAGTCAACATGACGCCGGACCACCCACCCCCTTCAGAATCTGAAGGGGGTGGGCGGTCCAACGACATGCTGACTGACATGATTGTCAGTTCTCCCTCGGCGTCTCTGAACTTAAGTAAACTGAGTCAGTTTACTTAAGTTCACAGACGCCGAGGGAGCTGTGGGCACGGGCGGCTTGTGAGGCAATGCCCTAGCGCCCTTATGGATGCACCGCCACTGCAGATGATGCTCCTTCCCCCACCTCACCTCCAGAGTCTGGAATGACCTACCTATCCACCTCCGCACTGCATCATCACTGACCACCATCAGAAAGGGACTCACAAATTGGTTGTTCGAATGAGACCAGCAGTAAGTAACTGGATACCCCCGGGGTGACAAGCTGCTCTCTACAAATACGACGTCATTGATTGAGTAATTCTGGATAATTTCACAGAATTTTGCATTAATTTCATGTAAATATGCTACAGCAAAAAAATGAGTTAAGCCTACCCCTAGTTTAGGAGTGATGAGAGTTTTTAGTGTTCAGGGACCTAACTTGTGCATCCTTTGCCTCACAGTATTGCTGCTTCATTAGAGAGCTCTTTCAAATCACTGATGGTGGCCCTGATTGCTTAGAGCCAATCACATTAAAAAACATTGAAAAGGTGATTGACAGCAAGTGTTAACAACCATGTACAAAAGTATTAACTGGGCAACTTTTTTAAATGCAAATATCTCAAAAACTACTTGGCAGATTTTATAAAAAGCTTTAAGTAAATATAAAAGTGCCTTCTCAATGGAAAGTGAGGCTAAACCATAAAGAAACAGGGGCATATGCATCAACATTAGCATTTGCGATTCCTTATTAGCGAAAAATAAGGATTCGCTAATAAGGAATAGCAAAAGGCTATGCATGTAGGAATCGCTATTCAAATAGCGATTCCTTAACTTTCCTTAATTGCTACTAGCAAATAGCGAGTAGCAATTAAGGAATGCCGTCCCAATCATTCCTATGGGCCTCCAGGCCCATAGGAATGAATCGGAGATTGCATGAGCAAATAGCGAGTACCAGTAGGTTCTCGCTAATTGCTCATGCAATTTCAAGGGTGCAAGGGTGTCAAAATGACACCCTATAGCACCCCTGAAAATGATATGTGCACATATGTTGCACACACACATGCTCTAAGGGCATGTGTGTGCACAACATGAAACTTTGAAAAATGCACAAAAGTGCATTTTTCAAAGTTTTTGCAAATTACCATGCAGTTCATCTTCATGGTAATTTGCTCCCCCTATTAGCGAAATCGCTAATTTTTTAACTTTGATGCATTGCATTTAAGGAATATCACTTTGGGATTCCTTAAATGCAATCCCTATTTAAGGAATCGGTATTTAAGGAATCCCTATTTAAGGAATCGGTATTTAAGGAATCCCTATTTAAGGAATCGCTATTTAAGGATTCCTTAAATAGCGATTTCTGCTTTTGGGTTGATGCATTGGGATTGGGTATTTTTAACTTAATACCGGGAGCTATTAGCGAATCGGTATTTTACCGACTGGATTTTGGGTTGATGCATGAGGCTGACAGTGGCAACTGCCAATGTGTAATATGGTAAGGGATGTTTGAAGTTTTGGGTGTGAGGTATTTTTAGGGGTCAAAGATGGGTGAAGTTTAGAGCTACAGCGGGATTTGTAGGTGTCTGATACATTGAGTTTAAGAGTGGTGTGGGTCTTTTAGAGTTTTAGATCTCACATGACATCACTGATGACATCACTGATGACATCATCCAAGTGATAATCTGATGCACCTCCTCACACCCTAATATAACCTTTGATACACCCACTCTAAAATGCAGACTACCATTTTCGAAAACATAGACACACCAATACCAGTTACTACATACCCACTCACTGATTCCTTGGTCTACACACATGCCCACTCATTCATCCATACAGTTACTCATATATGCAGTCACTCATCAATACAGCACTATCATATGCACTCATACATCTATACAGACACTCACACACCACCACTCACCCATAGAGTTACTCACATACCTAGTCAGTCATGCAAAGAATCAATCACACTCCCATTCACTCACCTATACGTTATACAGACATCACTTCACTTATTCATACAGATACTAACACATACTTACTCTCTTCTACAATCACTAACACAAACACACACTCATCCATACAGCCACTCTCACAATCACTCACTCTCACATATCACATCTCTTATATTTATATACTCCAACACTCACATATACTGCCTTTCACATATGTAGTTACTAACACATGTACCACTGAGACATCCATTCACTCACCAATACACTCATACACACACTCACCCACCCATACAGCCATTCATAGATGCACTCTTGAACCCATACACCCAGTGACTCACCTACTCACACATCTATGCACAGAGTCACATACCCCCACCCACCCACAGAGACACTTAGGCACCCATACAGATACTCAGACAACCAATCAATAACCCATATAGACACTCATATAGCTACTCACCAACCCATGCAGCCGCTTACACACCAACTGACAGACTAATGCAGACATTCACACAGTTAAGTCACTAACCCATGCATTCAGTAAGACACGATTAACCACTCACCTATACAGTCAGTCACGCAGCTACTAAATCATCTATTCTCACACTAGTACACCCACTCATTCTTCAATACACCTTGGCATATATATATATAATAGCCTCATGTGAACAAGGCCGTTTTCCGGCCGAAACGCGTCATGGCAGACAGAAGGGAGTTACAAATACAATAAAATATTTGTATTTACTGACGAAGAGGAGTTCGTGCCTTCATTTTCCACCACAAAGCGAAAGTTTGTGAATGCTTGAATCCAATATATATATATTATCTACTGGCGGTCGCCAGTAGATAGTTATAGTTAGGACCGTGTTTCCATAGGAAATCCGCAACATTCTATTTGGAATAACTTTGGCGCCGGTTGACGAAACTTCGCGAAATTTTCAAAATAGGTGGGGCGCTCCGCTCCTACCCTGAAAGTCTCGGGGGGATTCGTCAAGCGGGGGCTGAGAAAAAAGGGGGGTCCCAAAACGTGTTTTCCCCATGCAATTTTCCATAGGGACCTTTAGTCCATGGTACAGCCCGAACGGCTGAACAGAATTACTTGAAATTTGGCAGAGAGGTAGTCCTCAGCTCAGGGATGTGCCTTTTGCATATATGGAGTCAATAAGTTAAGTAGTTCCTGAGAAAATCAAAAGTAAAATCATATATATATGTGGGCGGAGCCTAACCACACATCTCATCCTGACATCTGATTGGCTGTCAGCACTTCATCCAAGAAGTGTTGGGAGCCATCTTGGGACCAATATACATGATAGCACGTCATTAAAAAGCATTGCAGTTAATAGAAGGTTTTAAGACTTTAGTTACATTATAAATCATTTGTTGATGGTACCATACTCATTTTAGGAATTGTGGTATGTTCTGAGGTGATTTCACCATGTGAAAAAGCCTTCTGCTGGGATATCATGATTGAGAGAAAAATATTTTCTCATGCTTTTCCCACAGAGGTTTGGAAGGTGATCTATAAGCTAAACTGAGAGCTTATTTTCTGTAAATTCACATTATCTTTCTCAGTCATGTGAGAATGAAGTCTGACATTCTCAGTAAAACATGTACATCCAACAAGGGCAGAGACTGCCAGTTGATTCCTTTGTGTTCTACTGCAGCTTCCCAGAGTGTTCCAAAGAACAACTAGAGCGCTAACAGTCCTACTTATGATAAACGTATGGCACACCTGAAGCCATCTTGCTTGGATTAAAGTGGTAACTCTTAAAACATTTAATTTAAAAAGGAACAAAATGAGGGGGTTAATTTTTCCATAAAAAGTATGATTAGTGCTGCAGAAAGAAAAATTAGGGCACAGTTTGAGTGACTTCTCAAATCCTCTTCTATTTCATTAAAAAATTCTGACATGCAGACTGAAACATGCACTTTCAATACCAGCAGCAGTTTTCCCTGGTGAGCAGTAGCTTTACTACAGTGATCTAATGAGCAAAAAGAGTGCTAACATTCTGAATTTATGGCAAATGTGTGACACATCTGAATGCCTTCTTGATGGAATCAAAGTAAAAAACTTAAAGTATTTCCAACTGAGGAGACTGCAGTAAATGAGGAAATTAGGAAACTTCATAACAAATAAGTCTCCCAAGATGGCCACCAGAGACAAAAGAGCCCAAATGTAGCCCAAATATCACCCAGATGTAGCCCAAGTATAGCCCAATGACAGAATGTCCCAGAGTGTTCTTAAAAACAACTAGAGCGCTTACTGTCTTCATTATGACAAAAGTATGGCACACCTGAAGCCATCTTGATTGGAATAAACTGGTAACACTTAAAACATTTAATTTAAAAAGGAACACAATGAGGGGGTTCATTTTGCCATAGAAATTATGATTAATGCTGAAGAAAGAAAATGAGGGCACATTTTGAGTGACTTCTCAAATCCTCTTCTATTTCAATAAAAAATTCTGACATGCAGACTGAAACATGCACTTTTAATACCAGGAGCAGACTTCCATGGTGAACAGTAGTTTTACTACAGTGATCTAATGAGCAATTAGAGTGCTAACATTCAGAATTTATGGCAAATGTGTGACATATCTGAATACCTTCATGATGGAATCAAAGTAAAAAACTGAAAGCATTTTCTACTGAGGAGACTGCAGTACATGAGGAAATTAGGAAACTTCATAACAAATAAATCTCCCAAGATGGCCACCGGAGACAAAAGAGCCCAAATGTAGCCCAAAATCACTCAGATGTAGCCCAAATATAGCCCAATGACAGAAGTGTGCAAAACACTTATTATTTTGAGTTTTTGCAGTGTTATATAGTGCAGACTTGTCAGGTATTGGAGTGCTTTACATGAACATTGGTTATATCACACAAGAACAAATTCATTTTGGTTGTAGACATGGGGAGACTAAGTGATTTGACCAGAATCTCAGAATGTCGAGCTGAAGCAGAAACTCCAACCTGGTTCCCCAGTTGCAAAGTCTGCAGTTCTGGAAGTAACACCACATCCTCTCCCCTAAGTGCAACATTTAATCAAGTGGTCAACTGGATAAAAAAACATAAAGATAATAAATAATTTAAAAGTGCTTTGTCGCTATTTGAAAACTCAGAAAATATGTCCTTATTTTAATCTTTTAGAGCACTAACCATAATTTTGATGCCAATAAGACCCTCTCATATATGTAATTTCTAAAGGAAATGCTCTAGGTATTACAGTTTTGATTACATCAAGATGACGTCAGGCGTTCCACACTTTTGTAATAAATATAGAATGTTAGCAATCTAGTTGTTCATTAGGATACTGTTGAGAGGCAGAGGCCAGGGGCACGGACTCTGAAAATTGAAGGCAGGTAGGAGGGTGCAAAGGCAACAATTTAACCACACTGAGCAGGCAGGAAGGGCCGTGGCAGCACAACAGACTATGGAGGGCAGTGGAAAGGGGGGCAGGGGCAACAAGCCAACAATACAGGACTTGTAAGAAAGGCAGTGGCAATGTAATAGACCATTGTGGGCAGAAGTTTACCAAGTTCAAAATGTTCGCAAGTATGGTACATTGGATCATGGAAGGAAATGGGGTAGGGACATGGACTTGGATAACAGAGGACAGGGGGACATGGAGAGGTGCACCAAACTGACCCTGCAGGGCAGGCATCAGGGTTTTCAGCAGCACAATACACCACACAGGGCATGCGGGACGGGAGTGCAGCACAACAATCCATAGAAAGCAAGAGGGAGGGGACAGGACCATGCACATGGACAACAGAGAACAGAGGGGCAAGAGGCAATGGTAGCTAGCTGACCATAATGGACAGACAGGGGAGAAAGCTGCAGCATAACAGACCATAAAGGGCAGGAGGGACGGATCAAGGGCATTACAATGGAACAGACAAGCCAGGAGGGAGGGAGTAGGGGTCTGCACATGTAAACAGAGGGCTGGGGGCAAGGGGGCAGGGCAGGAGCAGCAAGATAGCCATGGAGGTCAGGCAGGATGGGCACTAGAAGCAAGACACACCATGAAGAGCAACAGTGAGACTGTGATGGCATACACACAGACCATGGAGGGAAGGTGGGAGGGGGTCAGGCAGGCTAACTGACCACACAGGGAAGGTGGGAGGGGCCATGGCAGCACAGAAGACCATGCATGGCAAGTGGGAGGGTTAGTGGCAGCACAATGGCTATGATGGGCAAGAAGGAGGGTGCAGGGGCATGCACAAAGGACGATGGAGGATAGAAGGGAGGGTCAGGACCTGTGCACAGACAAGAAAGTTCAGGGGAAGGGGCCTCACAACAGACCGCACGGGGCAGGCAGGAGGAGCAGTTGCAGCACAACAGACCAGGGAGGGCAGAAGGGTGTTGCAGTACAATGGACCATGTAGGACAGGAGGAAGAGGATGGGGCATGGCATGTGGACAGGCAGGGTGGAGGTGGCAGGGACAGGTTACAGTCATCTGACAATGCTAGGCAGGTGGGAGGGGAGTGGCAGCTCAACAGAACACTCAGAGTAGATAGGAGTGGCAGGTCCATGGAACATGGTGGGCAAAAAGGATGGAGCAGGGACATGCACAAAGACATCGGAGGGCAGGGGGAAGGAGAATAGGGGCAGCAAGCTAAGCACAGAGTTTAAGCTGGAGGTCAATGATGGGGCATAGAATTGGGCAATGGAGGGCAGGAGGAGTGCACTGGTACATCATACTAAATTGAGGGCTGTGGCAGCACATCAGACCATGCATGGCAGGAGGCAGGAGGCTAGTCCATGGATTCACACAACAGAGGATAGGGAGGAGGGGGATGGGGCAGCAAGCTAACTGTTCAGAGAAGGCGGGTATTAGTAACTTTATTGTTTTTAAAACGTGTGTCTGTGCGAACTACTTAAAATGTGAACAAGTATGCAGCATAATCTCACTTTTATTCAGGAAGAAGAGGACGTTTGTGACTGTGACTCCGGGCTCACTTGGCAGAAACACCCCCTGACTCTCCACCCCCTATCGCAAAATGTAATGCCCGTGAAAAGGGTAGGTGAACACAGTGTTATATAGAACATAGTTCTGAGAGCACGATTGAAAATGAAAACTAGATATAGTGTATGGTATAAACTAAGCACCAAAAAGTGTGATATAAGATGAACCGGGCGTGAAATATAATATGCAATACATTGTGCGCAATGACAGATTCATTGGAGAGCTCGAGATAGCACAGGCACTAGCGCGTGCTATGCGATATGCGCCTTGGAGTGTAATATGCACAGGGCAGTGTTGTGTAACCTAACTAGTCTCTAAAGTTGTAATATAAAATATGTGCTGGGGAGTGTAAAGTTGCATATGCACTGTGACACAGATATGGATCCCAGATTGTAATATGTATGGCATAGCACTGTGCGTTATAACATAGGCATCGAGGAAGGCACGTTAGATGGGGCAATATAACCCGTGCGAAGACAAGTGTGGCATGACATATTCACGTGGTGGTGTTACAGTGCACATGGGCTAGAGAGTGTCATAGCATATGCACTAGCTAGTGGAATACAACACAGAGGTGTGTGGCACTCAGCAGGCAATGGTGGGTGTAACACAGCATTGGGCTCTGCCAGGAGCGCGCTGTGACTCTCAAGTGATGTTCGTCCCCTTTCCAGAGACTAAAATAAAAAGTATTACACATCCGGCAGTGGATGTGTGTTTTATTAACCGTGAGGGGGGTTTCTTGCATAGTTTTGGTCGAATTCTTGTTGAATCCCCTTTGAATGGCTTGGTGTGCATGTGTATTAAATGTGCCCGTCAATAGCTACCCATGTTTGTATAAATAAACGAAAAGGGCGTCTACCGGGATTAGGCACGGTAGGGCATCAGACATGTCAGAGCTTCACTAGTGGTGTAAATACATTCCACGTGGATTCATTGTATGCATAGTCGCCTTTTAATGAATATCACGCAAATCGTCATGGTAATAGGTACGTACGGTTTGTCCAGCATGTCCTAGGTGTGTCTATAAATATATATTTTTTAAAAATAATAAAAAACAGTGGCCGGCCCTAGGGATTGGGGTCAAAAAAATATAATTAGGAGACAGGCCCTGGGGGATGGGGTCATCAGGGCCAATAAATTAGAATAAGATGGGGAACCACACAGCCCCCCTTCTTAAAAAATTAAAATAATTAAAAGACTGGCATCGCGCCGGAGGCCACGCCCCCTCCTTGCAGCACTCTGCAAACGCGCCCCCTGGTGAGTTGTAAGTTGGGGAATTAATTCCTCTTCAATACTGAGGGTCCCTGAGGGCCAACTAGCCCAACAGGCATCTCCAGTATGCGCCAGGGAGCTGCGCTGCAGACAGGTGTTCTGAGGCCAAGCCCCTTTTTACACCTCTCTGCAACCCAGCTCTGTGGCGCTTACTGGAGGTACCTAGTGGTCTAGTTTGACCCTAGGGACCCTTAGGATTCAAGGGGACTTAATCTCTCAACTTAGAACAGCCACAGGGCGCGTTTACACAGTGGTGAAGGGAGGGGACGGGACCTGAGGTGACGTGTGCAAACACGCACTATGGCACATTTTAGATTGAGGATATAATTTCCCTTCAATACTGAGGGCCCCTGGGGGCTAACTAGGCCATCAAGTGCTGCTAGTAAGCGCCACTGAGCTGCATTGCAGAGAGGTGGTCCAGGCCGTGCCACTTTTTACACCTCTCTGCAACGCAGCTCTGTGGCACTTACTGGAGATATCTAGTGGGCTAGTTTGACCCTAGGGACCCTCAGGATTCAAATGAACTTAATCTCCCAACTAAAAACGGACACAGGGCGTGTTTACACAGTGGTGAAGGAAGGGGACGGGGCCTGAGTTAACGTGTGCAAAAACGCCCTGTGGCCTGTTTTAAGAGGTAGTTTTAATCCCCCTGCCCTATTATATACTAGGGGCTTACAGAGGAGGTCATGCTAATCACAGGGGGACCCCAACGCATAATGTTCCCTAGTGTATGTAGGTGTTTTCACTGTATTCTAAGTGTCTTTTAACATAGCACTGGCTCTAGGACTGGTTAGTCAGACTCAGTTACCACCAGTATCGGTCTGAAAAAGTTGAGGGTACAGGATGATTTTGCAACAAGGCTTCTTTCTGCTCTTCTTTTTGTTCTTTCTGCACGTTATCCTTCTTCCTGAACTTTTCTTCGTCTTTGAGGACTTCTGTTGCTTCTTTCTGCACTTCTTTTTTTTCTTTCTGTGCATTTTTTCTTCTTTCTTCACATGTCCTATCTCTGTAGGCATAGTTAGAAATTAGCATTTAAAAAACCTTTGAAATTCACAGAAAAAACCATAGGTTTCAGGCACGTTATAGTTAGGAATTAGCATTTAAAAAACCTCAGAAATTCCCTGAAAAAACCATAGGTTTCAGGGGTGTTATAGTTAGCTGGACTTTTCAGTTGTACAAAACCATTGAAATTCCCCCGTTATAGTTAGTTCAGCTAACTATAACTCGCGCGCCCGCAATGCACTGCTGATGACGTCACATATTACATCACTCATGACATGGTCAGTGACATCACTGATGACATCTCAAATGACGTCACTGATGACATCACTGATGACATCATCCTTGTGATAGAGTGGCAGACCTCCTCTCACCCTAATATAAGCTTTGATACACACATTCAAAAATAGAGACTAAAATTTTCAAAACAATGGACATACCAATACCAGTTACAACAACCTCTTCAGTAATTCTAAGATCCACATACACATCCACTCATTCACCAACAGTCCTATACAGTCACTCATACATGTACTCACTCATCATATGTACTCATACACCTATACATCCTGTTACACAATGCCACTCATCCATAGAGTTACTCACACACATAGTCACTCATGCTGATAAAGAATCAAACATACATTTACTTGCATATACAGTTATACACACACCACCACACTTACTTCTACGGAAACTTACACATACTTAGTCTTTTAAACAATCACTTATAGAAACACATACTTATTCATACAGGAACTCTTTCAATCTCTCACTCTCACATATACTCACTTATATACACCAATAGTCACATATACTAGTTTAAAACATATGTAGTTACTCATAAAGACACTATTGAGACAGTCATTCACTCACTAACACACCCATACACACACTCATCCACCCATACAGTCCTGCACACATGCTGTCTTCAACACATACAAACAGTGAGTCATTCATTCATGCACCTATGCATTACGTAATACCCCCCACCGAACCATGCAGACACTCAGACTGATACTCAAAAAATCAACTAATAACCTATATAGACACCCATGTAGCTACTCACCAACCCATGCAGCCACTTATACACAAAGTGAGAGACTGATACAGATATTTACATATTTAAACATTACTCACTAAGCCATGTATTCACTATGATACACTTAATCAGTCAGTTACACAATCAATTTTTCAAAAACAAATCATCCATTTAGACACTTATATATAATTCTTCCATCGACCTTGAGATATACATATGTAAAACATATTTAATTTTCAGAAAAACACACATTCACTGGTTGATGTCATCAGTGATGTCATTTGAGATGTCATCAGTGATGTCATGAAGGATGTCACTGACCATGTCATGAGTGATGTAATATGTGACGTCATCAGCAGTGCATTGCGGGCGCGCGAGTTATAGTTAGCTGAACTAACTATAACGGGGGAATTTCAATGGTTTTGTACAAGTGAAAAGTCCAGCTAACTATAACACCCCTGAAACCTATGGTTTTTTCAGTGAATATATATATATATATAGATATATTATCTACTGGCGGTCGCCAGTAGATAGTTATAGTTAGGACGGTGTTTCCATAGGAAATCCGCAACATTCTATTTGGAATAATTTTGGCGCGGTTGACGAATCCTCACGAAATTTTAAAAATAGGTGGGGCGCTCCGCTCCGCTCCTACCCTGAAAGTCTCGGGGGATTAGTTAAGCAGGGGCTGAGAAAAAAGGAGGGTCCCAAAACGCGTTTTCCCTATGCAATTTTCCATAGGGACATTTAGTCCAAGGTGCAGCCCGAACGGCTGAACAGAATTACTTGAAATTTGGCAGAGAGGTAGTCCTCAGGTCAGGGAAGTGCCTTTTGCAGGTCTGGTGTCAATCTGTTCAGTAATTCCTGAGAAAATCAAAAGTAAAATCATATATATATGTGGGCGGAGCCTAACCGTACATCTCATCCTGAGATTTGATTGGCTGTCAGCACTTCATCCAAGAAGTATTGACAGCCATCTTGGGACCAATATACATGATAGCACCTCATTAAAAAGCATTGCAGTTAATAGGTTTTAAGACTTTAGTTACATTATAAATCATTTGTTGATGGTACCATACTCATTTTAGGAATTGTGGTATGTTCTATGGTGATTTCACCATGTGAAAAAGCCTTCTGCTGGGATATCATGATTGAGAGAAAAATATTTTCTCATGCTTTTCCCACAGAGGTTTGGAAGGTGATCTATAATCTAAACTGAGAGCGTATTTTCTGTAAATTCACATTATCTTTCTCAGTCATGTGAGAATGAAGTCTGACATTCTCAGTAAAACATATACATCCAACAAGGGCAGAGTCTGTCAGTTGATTCCTTTGTGTTCTACTGCAGCTTCCCAGAGTGTTCCAAAGAACAACTAGAGCGCTAACAGTCCTACTTAAGATAAACATATGGCACACCTGAAGCCATCTTGCTTGGATTAAAGTGGTAACTCTTAAAACATTTAATTTAAAAAGGAACAAAATGAGGGGGTTCATTTTTCCATAAAAAGTATGATTAGTGCTGCAGAAAGAAAAATTAGGGCACATTTTGAGTGACTTCTCAAATCCTCTTCTATTTCATTAAAAAAATTCTGACATGCAGACTGAAACATGCACTTTCAATACCAGCAGCAGTTTTCCCTGGTGAGCAGTAGCTTTACTACAGTGATCTAATGAGCAAAAAGAGTGCTAACATTCTGAATTTATGGCAAATGTGTGACACATCTGAATGCCTTCTTGATGGAATCAAAGTAAAAAACTGAAAGTATTTCCTACTGAGGAGACTGCAGTAAATGAGGAAATTAGGAAACTTCATAACAAATAAGTCTCCCAAGATGGCCACCAGAGACAAAAGAGCCCAAATGTAGCCCAAATATCACCCAGATGTAGCCCAAGTATAGCCCAATGACAGAATGTCCCAGAGTGTTCTTAAAAACAACTAGAGCGCTAACTGTCTTCATTATGACAAAAGTATGGCGCACCTGAATCCATCTTGATTGGAATAAACTGGTAACACTTAAAACATTTAATTTAAAAAGGAACACAATGAGGGGGTTTATTTTGCCATAGAAATTATGATTAATGCTGAAAAAAGAAAATGAGGGCACATTTTGAGTGACTTCTCAAATCCTCTTCTATTTCATTAAAAAATTCTGACATGCAGACTGAAACATGCACTTTTAATACCAGGAGCAGACTTCCATGGGGAACAGTAGTTTTACTACAGTGATCTAATGAGCAACTAGAGTGCTAACATTCAGAATTTATGGCAAATGTGTGACATATCTGAATACCTTCATGATGGAATCAAAGTAAAAAACTGAAAGCATTTCCTACTGAGGAGACTGCAGTACATGAGGAAATTAGGAAACTTCATAACAAATAAATCTCCCAAGATGGCCACCGGAGACAAAAGAGCCCAAATGTAGCCCAAAATCACTCAGATGTAGCCCAAATATAGCCCAATGACAGAAGTGTGCAAAACACTTATTATTTTGAGTTTTTGCAGTGTTATATAGTGCAGACTTGTCAGGTATTGGAGTGCTTTACATGAACATTGGTTATATCACACAAGAACAAATTCATTTTGGTTGTAGACATGGGGAGACTAAGTGATTTGACCAGAATCTCAGAATGTCGAGCTGAAGCAGAAACTCCAACCTGGTTCCCCAGTTGCAAAGTCTGCAGTTCTGGAAGTAACACCACATCCTCTCCCCTAAGTGCAACATTTAATCAAGTGGTCAACTGGATAAAAAAACATAAAGATAACAAATAATTTAAAAGTGCTTTGTCGCTATTTGAAAACTCAGAAAATATGTCCTTATTTTAATCTTTTAGAGCACTAACCATAATTTTGATGCCAATAAGACCCTCTCATATATGTAATTTCTAAAGGAAATGCTCTAGGTATTACAGTTTTGATTACATCAAGATGACGTCAGGCGTTCCACACTTTTGTAATAAATATAGAATGTTAGCAATCTAGTTGTTCATTAGGATACTGTTGAGAGGCAGAGGCCAGGGGCACGGACTCTGAAAATTGAAGGCAGGTAGGAGGGTGCAAAGGCAACAATTTAACCACACTGAGCAGGCAGGAAGGGCCGTGGCAGCACAACAGACTATGGAGGGCAGTGGAAAGGGGGGCAGGGGCAACAAGCCAACAATACAGGACTTGTAAGAAAGGCAGTGGCAATGTAATAGACCATTGTGGGCAGAAGTTTACCAAGTTCAAAATGTTCGCAAGTATGGTACATTGGATCATGGAAGGAAATGGGGTAGGGACATGGACTTGGATAACAGAGGACAGGGGGACATGGAGAGGTGCACCAAACTGACCCTGCAGGGCAGGCATCAGGGTTTTCAGCAGCACAATACACCACACAGGGCATGCGGGACGGGAGTGCAGCACAACAATCCATAGAAAGCAAGAGGGAGGGGACAGGACCATGCACATGGACATCAGAGAACAGAGGGGCAAGAGGCAATGGTAGCTAGCTGACCATAATGGACAGACAGGGGAGAAAGCTGCAGCATAACAGACCATAAAGGGCAGGAGGGACGGATCAAGGGCATTACAATGGAACAGACAAGCCAGGAGGGAGGGAGTAGGGGTCTGCACATGTAAACAGAGGGCTGGGGGCAAGGGGGCAGGGCAGGAGCAGCAAGATAGCCATGGAGGTCAGGCAGGATGGGCACTAGAAGCAATACACACCATGAAGAGCAACAGTGAGACTGTGATGGCATACACACAGACCATGGAGGGAAGGTGGGAGGGGGTCAGGCAGGCTAACTGACCACACAGGGAAGGTGGGAGGGGCCATGGCAGCACAGAAGACCATGCATGGCAAGTGGGAGGGTTAGTGGCAGCACAATGGCTATGATGGGCAAGAAGGAGGGTGCAGGGGCATGCACAAAGGACGATGGAGGATAGAAGGGAGGGTCAAGACCTGTGCACAGACAAGAAAGTTCAGGGGAAGGGGCCTCACAACAGACCGCACGGGGCAGGCAGGAGGAGCAGTTGCAGCACAACAGACCAGGGAGGGCAGAAGGGTGTGGCAGTACAATGGACCATGTAGGACAGGAGGAAGAGGATGGGGCATGGCATGTGGACAGGCAGGGTGGAGGTGGCAGGGACAGGTTACAGTCATCTGACAATGCTAGGCAGGTGGGAGGGGAGTGGCAGCTCAACAGAACACTCAGAGTAGATAGGAGTGGCAGGTCCATGGAACATGGTGGGCAAAAAGGATGGAGCAGGGACATGCACAAAGACATCGGAGGGCAGGGGGAAGGAGAATAGGGGCAGCAAGCTAAGCACAGAGTTTAAGCTGGAGGTCAATGATGGGGCATAGAATTGGGCAATGGAGGGCAGGAGGAGTGCACTGGTACATCATACTAAATTGAGGGCAGTGGCAGCACATCAGACCATGCATGGCAGGAGGCAGGAGGCTAGTCCATGGATTCACACAACAGAGGATAGGGAGGAGGGGGATGGGGCAGCAAGCTAACTGTTCAGAGAAGGCGGGTATTAGTAACTTTATTGTTTTTAAAACGTGTGTCTGTGCGAACTACTTAAAATGTGAACAAGTATGCAGCATAATCTCACTTTTATTCAGGAAGAAGAGGACGTTTGTGACTGTGACTCCGGGCTCACTTGGCAGAAACACCCCCTGACTCTCCACCCCCTATCGCAAAATGTAATGCCCGTGAAAAGGGTAGGTGAACACAGTGTTATATAGAACATAGTTCTGAGAGCACGATTGAAAATGAAAACTAGATATAGTGTATGGTATAAACTAAGCACCAAAAAGTGTGATATAAGATGAACCGGGCGTGAAATATAATATGCAATACATTGTGCGCAATGACAGATTCATTGGAGAGCTCGAGATAGCACAGGCACTAGCGCGTGCTATGCGATATGCGCCTTGGAGTGTAATATGCACAGGGCAGTGTTGTGTAACCTAACTAGTCTCTAAAGTTGTAATATAAAATATGTGCTGGGGAGTGTAAAGTTGCATATGCACTGTGACACAGATATGGATCCCAGATTGTAATATGTATGGCATAGCACTGTGCGTTATAACATAGGCATCGAGGAAGGCACGTTAGATGGGGCAATGTAACCCGTGCGAAGACAAGTGTGGCATGACATATTCACGTGGTGGTGTTACAGTGCACATGGGCTAGAGAGTGTCATAGCATATGCACTAGCTAGTGGAATACAACACAGAGGTGTGTGGCACTCAGCAGGCAATGGTGGGTGTAACACAGCATTGGGCTCTGCCAGGAGCGCGCTGTGACTCTCAAGTGATGTTCGTCCCCTTTCCAGAGACTAAAATAAAAAGTATTACACATCCGGCAGTGGATGTGTGTTTTATTAACCGTGAGGGGGGTTTCTTGCATAGTTTTGGTCGAATTCTTGTTGAATCCCCTTTGAATGGCTTGGTGTGCATGTGTATTAAATGTGCCCGTCAATAGCTACCCATGTTTGTATAAATAAACGAAAAGGGCGTCTACCGGGATTAGGCACGGTAGGGCATCAGACATGTCAGAGCTTCACTAGTGGTGTAAATACATTCCACGTGGATTCATTGTATGCATAGTCGCCTTTTAATGAATATCACGCAAATCGTCATGGTAATAGGTACGTACGGTTTGTCCAGCATGTCCTAGGTGTGTCTATAAATATATATTTTTTAAAAATAATAAAAAACAGTGGCCGGCCCTAGGGATTGGGGTCAAAAAAATATAATTAGGAGACAGGCCCTGGGGGATGGGGTCATCAGGGCCAATAAATTGGAATAAGATGGGGAACCACACAGCCCCCCTTCTTAAAAAATTAAAATAATTAAAAGACTGGCATCGCGCCGGAGGCCACGCCCCCTCCTTGCAGCACTCTGCAAACGCGCCCCCTGGTGAGTTGTAAGTTGGGGAATTAATTCCTCTTCAATACTGAGGGTCCCTGAGGGCCAACTAGCCCAACAGGCATCTCCAGTATGCGCCAGGGAGCTGCGCTGTAGACAGGTGTTCTGAGGCCAAGCCCCTTTTTACACCTCTCTGCAACCCAGCTCTGTGGCGCTTACTGGAGGTACCTAGTGGTCTAGTTTGACCCTAGGGACCCTTAGGATTCAAGGGGACTTAATCTCTCAACTTAGAACAGCCACAGGGCGCGTTTACACAGTGGTGAAGGGAGGGGACGGGACCTGAGGTGATGTGTGCAAACACGCACTATGGCACGTTTTAGATTGAGGATATAATTTCCCTTCAATACTGAGGGCCCCTGGGGGCTAACTAGGCCATCAAGTGCTGCTAGTAAGCGCCACTGAGCTGCATTGCAGAGAGGTGGTCCAGGCCGTGCCACTTTTTACACCTCTCTGCAACGCAGCTCTGTGGCACTTACTGGAGATATCTAGTGGGCTAGTTTGACCCTAGGGACCCTCAGGATTCAAATGAACTTAATCTCCCAACTAAAAACGGACACAGGGCGTGTTTACACAGTGGTGAAGGAAGGGGACGGGGCCTGAGTTAACGTGTGCAAAAACGCCCTGTGGCCTGTTTTAAGAGGTAGTTTTAATCCCCCTGCCCTATTATATACTAGGGGCTTACAGAGGAGGTCATGCTAATCACAGGGGGACCCCAACGCATAATGTTCCCTAGTGTATGTAGGTGTTTTCACTGTATTCTAAGTGTCTTTTAACATAGCACTGGCTCTAGGACTGGTTAGTCAGACTCAGTTACCACCAGTATCTGTCTGAAAAAGTTGAGGGTACAGGATGATTTTGCAACAAGGCTTCTTTCTGCTCTTCTTTTTGTTCTTTCTGCACGTTATCCTTCTTCCTGAACTTTTCTTCGTCTTTGAGGACTTCTGTTGCTTCTTTCTGCACTTCTTTTTTTTCTTTCTGTGCATTTTTTCTTCTTTCTTCACATGTCCTATCTCTGTAGGCATAGTTAGAAATTAGCATTTAAAAAACCTTTGAAATTCACAGAAAAAACCATAGGTTTCAGGCACGTTATAGTTAGGAATTAGCATTTAAAAAACCTCAGAAATTCCCTGAAAAAACCATAGGTTTCAGGGGTGTTATAGTTAGCTGGACTTTTCAGTTGTACAAAACCATTGAAATTCCCCCGTTATAGTTAGTTCAGCTAACTATAACTCGCGCGCCCGCAATGCACTGCTGATGACGTCACATATTACATCACTAATGACATGGTCAGTGACATCACTGATGACATCTCAAATGACATCACTGATGACATCACTGATGACATCATCCTTGTGATAGAGTGGCAGACCTCCTCTCACCCTAATATAAGCTTTGATACACACATTCAAAAATAGAGACTAAAATTTTCAAAACAATGGATATACCAATACCAGTTACAACAACCTCTTCAGTAATTCTAAGATCCACATACACATCCACTCATTCACCAACAGTCCTATACAGTCACTCATACATGTACTCACTCATCATATGTACTCATACACCTATACATCCTGTTACACAATGCCACTCATCCATAGAGTTACTCACACACATAGTCACTCATGCTGATAAATAATCAAACATACATTTACTTGCATATACAGTTATACACACACCACCACACTTACTTCTACGGAAACTTACACATACTTAGTCTTTTAAACAATCACTTATAGAAACACATACTTATTCATACAGGAACTCTTTCAATCTCTCACTCTCACATATACTCACTTATATACACCAATAGTCACATATACTAGTTTAAAACATATGTAGTTACTCATAAAGACACTATTGAGACAGTCATTCACTCACTAACACCCATACACACACTCATCCACCCATACAGTCCTGCACACATGCTGTCTTCAACACATACAAACAGTGAGTCATTCATTCATGCACCTATGCATTACGTAATACCCCCCACCGAACCATGCAGACACTCAGACTGATACTCAAAAAATCAACTAATAACCTATATAGACACCCATGTAGCTACTCACCAACCCATGCAGCCACTTATACACAAAGTGAGAGACTGATACAGATATTTACATATTTAAACATTACTCACTAAGCCATGTATTCACTATGATACACTTAATCAGTCAGTTACACAATCAATTTTTCAAAAACAAATCATCCATTTAGACACTTATATATAATTCTTCCATCGACCTTGAGATATACATATGTAAAACATATTTAATTTTCAGAAAAACACACATTCACTGGTTGATGTCATCAGTGATGTCATTTGAGATGTCATCAGTGATGTCATGAGGGATGTCACTGACCATGTCATGAGTGATGTAATATGTGACGTCATCAGCAGTGCATTGCGGGCGCGCGAGTTATAGTTAGCTGAACTAACTATAACGGGGTAATTTCAATGGTTTTGTACAAGTGAAAAGTCCAGCTAACTATAACACCCCTGAAACCTATGGTTTTTTCAGTGAATATATATATATATATATAGATATATTATCTACTGGCGGTCGCCAGTAGATAGTTATAGTTAGGACGGTGTTTCCATAGGAAATCCGCAACATTCTATTTGGAATAATTTTGGCGCCGGTTGACGAATCCTCACGAAATTTTAAAAATAGGTGGGGCGCTCCGCTCCGCTCCTACCCTGAAAGTCTCGGGGGGATTAGTTAAGCAGGGGCTGAGAAAAAAGGAGGGTCCCAAAACGCGTTTTCCCTATGCAATTTTCCATAGGGACATTTAGTCCAAGGTGCAGCCCGAACGGCTGAACAGAATTACTTGAAATTTGGCAGAGAGGTAGTCCTCAGGTCAGGGAAGTGCCTTTTGCAGGTCTGGTGTCAATCTGTTCAGTAATTCCTGAGAAAATCAAAAGTAAAATCATATATATATGTGGGCGGAGCCTAACCGTACATCTCATCCTGAGATTTGATTGGCTGTCAGCACTTCATCCAAGAAGTATTGACAGCCATCTTGGGACCAATATACATGATAGCACCTCATTAAAAAGCATTGCAGTTAATAGGTTTTAAGACTTTAGTTACATTATAAATCATTTGTTGATGGTACCATACTCATTTTAGGAATTGTGGTATGTTCTATGGTGATTTCACCATGTGAAAAAGCCTTCTGCTGGGATATCATGATTGAGAGAAAAATATTTTCTCATGCTTTTCCCACAGAGGTTTGGAAGGTGATCTATAATCTAAACTGAGAGCTTATTTTCTGTAAATTCACATTATCTTTCTCAGTCATGTGAGAATGAAGTCTGACATTCTCAGTAAAACATATACATCCAACAAGGGCAGAGTCTGTCAGTTGATTCCTTTGTGTTCTACTGCAGCTTTCCAGAGTGTTCCAAAGAACAACTAGAGCGCTAACAGTCCTACTTAAGATAAACATATGGCACACCTGAAGCCATCTTGCTTGGATTAAAGTGGTAACTCTTAAAACATTTAATTTAAAAAGGAACAAAATGAGGGGGTTCATTTTTCCATAAAAAGTATGATTAGTGCTGCAGAAAGAAAAATTAGGGCACATTTTGAGTGACTTCTCAAATCCTCTTCTATTTCATTAAAAAAATTCTGACATGCAGACTGAAACATGCACTTTCAATACCAGCAGCAGTTTTCCCTGGTGAGCAGTAGCTTTACTACAGTGATCTAATGAGCAAAAAGAGTGCTAACATTCTGAATTTATGGCAAATGTGTGACACATCTGAATGCCTTCTTGATGGAATCAAAGTAAAAAACTGAAAGTATTTCCTACTGAGGAGACTGCAGTAAATGAGGAAATTAGGAAACGTCATAACAAATAAGTCTCCCAAGATGGCCACCAGAGACAAAAGAGCCCAAATGTAGCCCAAATATCACCCAGATGTAGCCCAAGTATAGCCCAATGACAGAATGTCCCAGAGTGTTCTTAAAAACAACTAGAGCGCTAACTGTCTTCATTATGACAAAAGTATGGCGCACCTGAATCCATCTTGATTGGAATAAACTGGTAACACTTAAAACATTTAATTTAAAAAGGAACACAATGAGGGGGTTCATTTTGCCATAGAAATTATGATTAATGCTGAAGAAAGAAAATGAGGGCACATTTTGAGTGACTTCTCAAATCCTCTTCTATTTCATTAAAAAATTCTGACATGCAGACTGAAACATGCACTTTTAATACCAGGAGCAGACTTCCATGGGGAACAGTAGTTTTACTACAGTGATCTAATGAGCAACTAGAGTGCTAACATTCAGAATTTATGGCAAATGTGTGACATATCTGAATACCTTCATGATGGAATCAAAGTAAAAAACTGAAAGCATTTCCTACTGAGGAGACTGCAGTACATGAGGAAATTAGGAAACTTCATAACAAATAAATCTCCCAAGATGGCCACCGGAGACAAAAGAGCCCAAATGTAGCCCAAAATCACCCAGATGTAGCCCAAATATAGCCCAATGACAGAAGTGTGCAAAACACTTATTATTTTGTGCTTTTGCAGTGTTATATAGTGCAGACTTGTCAGGTATTGGAGTGCTTTACATGAGCATTGGTTACATCACACAAGAACAAATTCATTTTGGTTGTAGACATGGGGAGACTAAGTGATTTGACCAGAATCACAGAATGTCGAGCTGAAGCAGAAACTCCAACCTGGTTCCCCAGTTGCAAAGTCTGCAGTTCTGGAAGTAACACCACATCCTCTCCCCTAAGTGCAACATTTAATCAAGTGGTCAACTGGATAAAAAAACATAAAGATAACAAATAATTTAAAAGTGCTTTGTCGCTATTTGAAAACACAGAAAATATTTAGTCTTTTAGAGCACTAACCATAATTTTGATGCCAATAAGACCCTCTCATATATGTAATTTCTAAAGGAAATGCTCTAGGTATTACAGTTTTGATTACATCAAAATGACGTCAGGCGTTCCACACTTTTGTAATAAATATAGAATGTTAGCAATCTAGTTGTTCATTAGGATACTGTTGAGAGGCAGAGGCCAGGGGCACGGACTCTGAAAATTGAAGGCAGGTAGGAGGGTGCAAAGGCAACAATTTAACCACACTGAGCAGGCAGCAAGGGCCGTGGCAGCACAACAGACTATGGAGGGCAGTGGAAAGGGGGGCAGGGGCAACAAACCAACAATACAGGACTTGCAAGAGAGGCTGTGGCAATGTAATAGACCATTGTGGGCAGAAGGAAGAGGCAATGGTAGTACAACCATACATGCCAACAGACCCGATTCAGGCAGGAAACGTCCAATCTTTTTAAGCTCAAATGGGCTTTATTTGATCTGTCTCCTGTCTACAATCTCCTCTTTTTCAATGTAACTCAAAGGGGAAAATCAATACCCCAGTCTTTTTTCAAAATCTCCCTCTTACCAAGTTCAAAATGTTCGCAAGTATGGTACATTGGATCATGGAAGGAAATGGGGTAGGGACATGGACTTGGATAACAGAGGACAGGAGGGACATGGAGAGGTGCACCAAACTGACCCTGCAGGGCAGGCATCAGGGTTTGCAGCAGCACAATACACCACACAGGGCATGCGGGACGGGAGTGCAGCACAACAAACCATAGAAAGCAAGAGGGAGGGGACAGGACCATGCACATGGACAACAGAGAACAGAGGGGCAAGAGGCAATGGTAGCTAGCTGACCATAATGGACAGACAGGGGAGAAAGCTGCAGCATAACAGACCATAAAGGGCAGGAGGGACGGATCAGGGGCATTACAATGGAACAGACAAGCCAGGAGGGAGGGAGTAGGGGTCTGCACATGTAAACAGAGGGCTGGGGGCAAGGGGGCAGGGCAGGAGCAGCAAGATAGCCATGGAGGTCAGGCAGGATGGGCACTAGAAGCAAGACACACCATGAAGAGCAACAGTGAGACTGTGATGGCATACACACAGACCATGGAGGGAAGGTGGGAGGGGGTCAGGGGCAGCTAACTGACCACACAGGGAAGGTGGGATGGGCCATGGCAGCACAGGAGACCATGCATGGCAAGTGGGAGGGTTAGTGGCAGCACAATGGCTATGATGGGCAAGAAGGAGGGTGCAGGGGCATGCACAAAGGACGATGGAGGATAAAAGGGAGGGTCAGGACCTGTGCACAGACAAGAAAGTTCAGGGAAAGGGGCCTCACAACAGACCGCACGGGGCAGGCTGGAGGAGCAGTTGCAGCACAACAGACCAGGGAGGGCAGAAGGGTGTGGCAGTACAATGGACCATGTAGGACAGGAGGAAGAGGATAGGGGCATGGCATGTGGACAGGCAGGGTGGAGGTGGCAGGGACAGATTACAGTCATCGGACAATGCTAGGCAGGTGGGAGGGGAGTGGCAGCTCAACAGAACACTCAGAGTTGATAGGAGTGGCAGGTCCATGGAACATGGTGGGCAAAAAGGATGGAGCAGGGGCATGCACAAAGACATCGGAGGGCAGGGAGAAGGAGAATAGGGGCAGCAAGCTAAGCACAGAGTTTAAGCAGGAGGTCAATGATGGGGAATAGAATTGGGCAATTAAGGGCAGGAGGAGTGGACTGGTACATCATACTAAATTGAGGGCAGTGGCAGCACATCAGACCATGCATGGCAGGAGGGAGGAGGCTAGTCCATGGATTCACACAACAGAGGATAGGGAGGAGGGGGATGGGGCAGCAAGCTAACTGTTCAGAGAAGGCGGGTATTAGGAACTTTATTGTTTTTAAAACGTGTGTCTGTACGAACTACTTAAAATATGAACAAGTATGCAGCATAATCTCACTTTTATTCAGGAAGAAGAAGACGTTTGTGACTGTGACTCCGGGCTCACTTGGCAGAAAAAACCCCTGACCCTCCACCCCCTATCGCAAAATGTAATGCACGTGGAAAGGGTAGGTGAACACAGTGTTATATAGAACATAGTCCTGAGAGCACGATTGAAAATGAAAACTAGATATAGTGTATGGTATAAACTATGCACCAAAAAGTGTGATATAAGATGAACCGGGCATGAAATATAATATGCAATACATTGTGCACAATTACAGATTCATTGGAGAGCGCGAGATAACACAGGCACTAGCGCGTGCTATGCGATAAGCGCCTTGGAGTGTAATATGCACAGGGCAGTGTTGTGTAACCTAACTAGTCTCTAAAGTTGTAATATAAAATATGTGCTGGGGAGTGTAACGTTGCATATGCACTGTGACAAAGATATGGATCCCAGATTGTAATATGTATGGCATAGCACTGTGCGTTATAACATAGGCATCGAGGAAGGCACGTTAGATGGGGCAATATAACCCGTGCGAAGACAAGTGTGGCATGACATATTCACGGGGTGGTGTTACAGTGCACATGGGCTAGAGAGTGTCATAGCATATGCACTAGCTAGTGCAATACAACACAGAGGTGTGTGGCACTCAGCAGGCAATGGTGGGTGTAACACAGCATTGGGCTCTGCCAGAAGTGCACTGTGACTCTCAAGTGATGTTCGTCCCCTTTCCAGAGAGTAAAATAAAAAGTATTACACATCCGGCAGTGGATGTGTGTTTTATTAACCGTGAGGGGGTTTCTTGCATAGTTTTGGTCGAATTTTTGTTGAATCCCCTTTGAATGGCTTGGTGTGCATGTGTATTAAATGTGCCCGTCAATAGCTACCCATGTTTGTATAAATAAACGAAAAGGGTTTCTACCGGGATTAGGCACGGTAGGGCATCAGACATGTCAGAGCTTCACTAGTGGTGTAAATACATTCCACGTGGATTCATTGTATGCATAGTCGCCTTTTAATGAATATCACGCAAATCGTCATGGTGATAGGTACGTACGGTTTGTCCAGCATGTCCTAGGTGTGTCTATAAATATATATTTTTTTAAAATATTAAAAAACAGTGGCCGGCCCTGGGGATTGGGGTCAAAAAAATATAATTAGGAGACAGGCCCTGGGGGATGGGTCATTAGGGCCAATAAATTAGAATAAGAAGGGGAACCACACAGCCCCCCTTCTTAAAAAATTAAAATAAATAAAAGACTGGCATCGTGCCGGAGGCCACGCCCCCTCCTTGCAGCACTCTTCAAACGCGCCCCCTGGCGAATTGTAAGTTGGGGAATTAATTCCTCTTCAATACTGAGGGTCCCTGAGGGCCAACTAGCCCAACAGGCATCTCCAGTATGCACCAGGGAGCTGCGCTGCAGACAGGTGTTCTGAGGCCAAGCCCCTTTTTACACCTCTATGCAACGCAGCTCTGTGGCGCTTACTGGAGGTACCTAGTGGTCTAGTTTGACCCTAGGGACCCTTAGGATTCAAGGGGACTTAATCTCTCAACTTAGAACAGCCACATGGCGCGTTTACACAGTGGTGAAGGGAGGGGACGGGCCTGAGGTGACGTGTGCAAACACGCACTATGGCACGTTTTAAATTGGGGATATCATTTCCCTTCAATACTGAGGGCCCCTGGGGGCTAACTAGCCCACCAAGTGCTTCCAGTAAGCGCCACTGAGCTGCATTGCAAAGAGGTGGTCCAGGCCGGGCCACTTTTTACACCTCTCTGCAACGCAGCTCTGTGGCACTTACTGGAGGTACCTAGTGGGCTAGTTGGACCCTAGGGACCCTCAGGATTCAAATGAACTTAATCTCCCAACTAAAAACGGACACAGGGCGTGTTTACACAGTGGTGAAGGGAGGGGACAGGGCCTGAGTTAACGTGTGCAAAAACGCCCTGTGGCCTGTTTTAAGAGGTAGTTTTAATCCCCCTGCCCTATTATATACTAGGGGCTTACAGAGGAGGTCATGCTAAGCACAGGGGGACCCCAACGCATAATGTTCCCTAGTGTATGTAGGTGTTTTCACTGTATTCTAAGTGTCTTTTAACATAGCACTGGCTCTAGGACTGGTTAGTCAGACTCAGTTACCACCAGTATCCGTCTGAAAAAGTTGAGGGTACAGGATGATTTTGCAACAAGGCTTCTTTCTGCTCTTCTTTTTGTTCTTTCTGCACGTTATCCTTCTTCCTGCACTTTTCTTCGTCTTTGAGGACTTCTGTTGCTTCTTTCTGCACTTCTTTTTTTTCTTTCTGTGCATTTTTTCTTCTTTCTTCACATGTCCTATCTCTGTAGGCATAGTTAGAAATTAGCATTTAAAAAACCTTTGAAATTCACAGAAAAAAACCATAGGTTTAAGGAACGTTATAGTTAGGAATTAGCATTTAATAAACCTCAGAAATTCCCTGAAAAAACCATAGGTTTCAGGGCTGTTATAGTTAGCTGGACTTTTCAGTTGTACAAAACCATTGAAATTCCCCCGTTATAGTTAGTTCAGCTAACTATAACTCGCGCGCCCGCAATGCACTGCTGATGACGTCACATATTACATCACTCATGACATGGTCAGTGACATCACTCATGACATCACTGATGACATCTCAAATGACATCACTGATGACATCACTGATGACATCATCCAGTGAATGTGTGTTTTTCTGAAAATTAAATATGTTTTATATATGTATATCTCAAGGTCAATGGAAGAATAAATGGGTATATAAGTGTCTAAATGGATGATTTGTTTTTGAAAAATTGATTGTGTAACTGACTGATTAAGTGTATACACGGCTTAGTGAGTAATGTTTAAATATGTAAATATCTGTATCAGTCTCTCACTTTGTGTATAAGTGGCTGCATGGGTTGGTGAGTAGCTACATGGGTGTCTATATAGGTCATTAGTTGGTTTTTTGAGTATCAGTCTGAGTGTCTGCATGGTTCGGTGGGGGGTATTACGTAGTGCATAGGTGCATGAATGAGTGACTCACTGTTTGTATGTTTTGAAGACAGCATGTGTGCAGGACTGTGTGGGTGGATGAGTGTGTGTATGGGTGTGTTAGTGAGTGAATGACTGTCTCAATAGTGTCTTTATGAGTAACTACATATGTTTTAAACTAGTATATGTGACTATTGGTGTATATAAGTGAGTATATGTGAGAGTGAGAGATTGAAAGAGTTCCTGTATGAATAAGTATGTGTTTCTATAAGTGATTGTTTAAAAGAATAAGTATGTGTAAGTTTCCGTAGAAGTAAGTGTGGTGGTGTGTGTATAACTGTATATGCAAGTAAATGTATGTTTGATTCTTTATTAGCATGAGTGACTATGTGTGTGAGTAACTCTATGGATGAGTGGCATTGTGTAACAGGATGTATAGGTGTATGAGTACATATGATGAGTGAGTACATGTATGAGTGACTGTATAGGACTGTTGGTGAATGAGTGGATGTGTATGTGGATCTTAGAATTACTGAAGAGGTTGTTGTAACTGGTATTGGTATGTCCATTGTTTTGAAAATTTTAGTCTCTATTTTTGAATGTGTGTATCAAAGGTTATATTAGGGTGAGAGGAGGTCTGCCACTCTATCACAAGGATGATGTCATCAGTGATGTCATCAGTGACGTCATTTGAGATGTCATCAGTGATGTCATGAGTGATGTCACTGACCATGTCATGAGTGATGTAATATGTGACGTCATCAGCAGTGCATTGCGGGCTCGCGAGTTATAGTTAGCTGAACTAACTATAACGGGGGAATTTCAATGGTTTTGTACAAGTGAAAAGTCCAGCTAACTATAACACCCCTGAAACCTATGGTTTTTTCAGTGAATTTCTGAGGTTTTTTAAATGCTAATTCCTAACTATAACGTGCCTGAAACCTATGTTTTTTTCTGTGAATATATATATATATATATATACATATATATATATATATATATATTCACTGAAAAAACCATAGGTTTCACACATGTTATGGTTAGCTGGACATTTCACTCGTATAAAACCATTGAAATTCCCCCGTTGTAGTTAGTTCAGCTAACTATAACTCGCGCGCCCTCAATCCACTGCTGATAACGTCACATATTACATCACTCATGACATGGTCAGTGACATCACTCATGTCATCACTGATGACATCACTGATGACATCTTGAATTTGCAAGGTTTTTTAAATGCTAATTCCTAACTATAACATGTGTGAAACCTATGGTTTTTTCAGTGAATATCTATATATATATATTCGAAAGCACTCTCCTTTATCACGCTGAGTAAAGAGAGCACGGACCACAGGATTCTGGTTCAATATCCGTTTATTCGTTGGATCTCACAGATAGAATGGCAGCCATAATATATATATATATATATATATATATATATCTAGAGGTACCGTCTCTCTTCTCCAAGTTTTATGACAAAAACAGAAACGGAACATGAAGTTAAGTGCTGAATTATTCTTTAATGGTGCAAGTCGCCATGACGCGTCAGCCCCTCCTCATTTAAACGATTTAAACTTTACAGAAACACAGTCACTGGATGATGTCATCAGTGATGTCATCAGTGATGTCATTTGAGCTGTCATCAGTGATGTCATCAGCGATGTCACTGACCATGTCATGAATGATGTAATATGTGCCATCATCAGCAGTGCATTGCGGGGGCGCGAGTTATAGTTAGCTCATCTAACTATAAAGGGCGAATTTCTCTGGTTTTGTACTAGTGAAATGTCCTACTAACATAACGTCCCTGAAACCTATGGTTTTTCCAGTGAATTTCTATGGTTTTTTAAAGGCTAATTTCTAACCATAAGGTCTCTGAAACCTATAGTTTTTCCAGTGAATTTCAAGGGTTTTTTAAATGCTAATTTATAAGTATAACATCCCTGAAACCTATGTTTTTTTCAGTGAATTTCAAAGGTTTCTTAAATGCTAATTTCTATCTATAACGTCCCTGAAACCTGTGATTTTTTCAGTGAATTTCTAAGGTTTTTTAAATGCTAATTTCTAACTAAAACATCCCTCAAACCTGTGGTTTTTACAGTGAATTTCTGAGGTTTTTTTAAATGCTAATTTCTAACTACACCTAGATAGGTAAGACATGTTCAGAAAGAGAAAGAAAGGCGCAGAAAGAAGCAAGAGAAGTGCAGAAAGAAGCAAGAGAAGTACAGAAAAAGTCAAGAAAAGTGCAGAAAAAAGCAAGAGAGGGGCAAAAAGAGGAAGAAAGGTGCAGAAAGAAGCAGGAGAAAAGATGAAAGAGGCAAGAGAGGTAAAGAAAGAAGCAAGTGAAGTGCAGAAAGAAGCAAGAGAGGCACAGAAAGAAGCAAGAGAATTGCAAAAAGAAGAGGGCGAGGTGCAGAAAGAAGAAGAAAGGCACAGAAAGAGGCAAGTAAGGTGCAGAAAGAGGCGAGAGAGGTGCAGAAAAAGACAAGAGATGTGCAGAAAGAGGCAGGAGAGGTGAAGAAAGAGGCAAGAGAGGTCCAGAAAGAGGAAGTTAGGTGCAGAAAGAGGCAAGAAAAATGCAGAAAAAGGAAGAAAGGTGTAGAAAGAAGCAAGAAAAGCACAGCAAGAAGCAAGAGGGGTACAGAAAGAAGCAAGAGAAGTGCAGAAAGAAGAGAGTGAGGCACAGAAAGAGGCAAGAGAGGTGCAAAAAGAGGCAAGAGAAGTGCAGCAAGGGGCAAGAGAGGTGCAGAAAGAGGCACAAGTGGAGTAGAAAGCCAAGAGAGGTACAGATAGAGGCAAGAGAGGTGAAGACAGGGGCAAGAGAGACACAGAAAGAGGCAAGAGAGGTATAGAAAGAGACACAACTGGTGCAGAAAGAGGCAAGATATGTGCAGAAAGAGGCAAGAGAGGTGCAGAAAGAGGCAAGAGAGGTGCATAAAGAGGCAAGAGGGGTGCAGAAAAAAGAGAGTGAGCTGCAGAAAGTGGGAAGAGAGGTGTAGAAAGAAGCAAGAGAGGTGCAGAAAGAAGAGAGTGAGTTTCAGAAAGAGGCAAGATAGGTACAGAAAGAGGCAAGAGAGGTGCAGAGAGAGGCAGGAGGTGTAGAAAGAGTCAAGAGAGGTACAAAAAGAGGAATAAAGGTACATAAAGAAGCAAGTGAGCTGCAGAAAGAGGCAAGAGAACAGCAAAAAGAGTCAAGAGTGGTGCATCAGTATGCAAAAGAGGTGCAGAAAGAGGCATGCGAAGTGCAGAAAGAGGCAAGAGAGGTGCAGAAAGAGACAACAGAAGTGCAGAAAGAGGCAAGAGAGGTGTAGAAAGAAGAGAGGTGCAGAAAGAGGCAAGAGAGGTGCAGAAAGAGGCAAAAGAGGTGAAGAAGGATGCAAGAGAGGTGTAGAAAGAGGCAAGAGTGGTGCAGAAAGAGGCAAGAGATGTTCAGAAATAGGCAAGATATGTGCAGAAAGAGGCAAGAGAGGTGCATAAAGAGGCAAGAGAGGTGTAGAAAGAAGCAAGAGAGGTGCAGAAAGAAGAGAGTGAGCTTCAGAAAGAGGCAAGATAGGTACAGAAAGAGGCAAGAGAGGTGCAGAGAGAGGCAGGAGGTGTAGAAAGAGTCAAGAGAGGTACAGAAAGAGGAATAAAGGTACAGAAAGAAGCAAGTGAGCTGCAGAAAGAGGCAAGAGAACAGCAAAAAGAGTCAAGAGTGGTGCATCAGTATGCAAGAGAGGTGCAGAAAGAGGCATGCAAGGTGCAGAAAGAGGCAAGAGAGGTGCAGAAAGAGACAACAGAAGTGCAGAAAGAGGCAAGAGAGGTGTAGAAAGAAGGGAGGTGCAGAAAGAGGCAAGAGAGGTGCAGAAAGAGGCAAAAGAGGTGAAGAAGGATGCAAGAGAGGTGTAGAAAGAGGCAAGAGTGGTGCAGAAAGAGGCAAGAGATGTTCAGAAATAGGCAAGAGAGGTGCAGAAAGAGGCAAGAGAGGTGCAAAAGAGGCAAGAGAGGTGCAGAAAGAAGAGAGTGAGCTGCAGAAACAAGCAAGAGAGGGTCAGACAGAGGCAAGAGAGGTGCATAAAGAAGCAGCAGAAGTGCAGAAAGAGGCAAGAGAGGTGCAGAAAGAAGAGAGGTACAGAAAGAGGCAAGAGATGTGCAGAAAGTGGCAAATGAGGTGCAGAAGGATGCAAGAGAGGTGTAGAAAGAGGCAAAAGCAGTGCAGAAAGAGGCAAGAGATGTGCAGAAAGAGGCAAGAGAGGTGCAGACAGAGGCAAGAGAGGTGCAAAAGAGGGAAGAGAGGTACAGATAGAAGAGAGTGAGCTACAGAATGAGGGAAGAGAGGTGCAGAAAGAGGCAAGAGAGGTGCAGAAAGAAGAGAGTAAGCTACAGAAAGAGGCAAGGGAGGTGCAGAAAGAGGCAAGAGAAGTGCAGAAAGAGACAAGAGACAACTAGATTGCTAACATTCTATATTTATTACAAAAGTGTGGCACACCTGATGTCATCTTGATACAATCAAAACTGTAATACCTAAAGCATTTCCTTTAGAAATTATAGAAATGAGAGGGTCTTGTTTGCATAGAAATTATGGTTAGTACTTTAAAAAAGTAAAATGAGGACATCTTTTCTGAGTTCTTAAATAGCAACAAAGCACTTTTAAATTATTTGTTATCTTTATGTTTTTTTCATCCAGTTGACCACTTGATTAATTGTTACGCTTAGGGGAGAAAATGTGGTGTTACTTCCAGAGCTGCAGACTTTGCAACTGGGGAGCCAAGTTGGAGTTTCTGCTTCCGCTCGACATTCTGTGATTCTGGTCAAATCACTTAATCTCCTCATGCCTACAACCAAAATGAGTTTGTCCTTGTATGATGTAACCAATGCTCATGTAAAGCACTCCAATATCTGATCAGCCTGCACTATATAAAACTGCTAAAAACAAAGGATAAAAAGTGTTTTCCATATTTCTGTCATTGGACTTTATGTGGGATACATCTGGGTGATATTTATGACACATTTGGGCTCCTTTTTCTCTGGTGGCCATCTTGAGAGACTTCAATTAAATTCATGAAACTTTATTCGATCTAATTTGGAAACATAGATAATAAAAGTGTACATAAAAACAGTAAATTCTCTTTCTTAATACAATACAGTGAAATTTATTTAAAACCAGTAGGTAAAAACAGGTGTTACCAAGGCCAGTTCAGAGCAACTTCATGTTAACAGAATAGTAAAGTTCAATGTTTCGCAAAATCAATCTCATGTACTTCGTGCTAAATACGCAATAAGGGGTCCAAGTAAGATGCAACACTCCAATACCTGACCAGTCTGCACTATATAAAACTGTCATTGGGCTATATGTGGGCTACAACTGGGTGATATTTGTGCTTCATTTGGGCTCTTTTTTCTCTGGTGGCCTTCTTGGGAGACTTATTTGTTATGAAGTTTCCTAATTTCCTCATTTACTGTAGTCTCCTCAGTAGGAAAAGCTTTCAGTTTTTTACTTTGATTCCATCAAGAAGGCATGCAGATGTGTCACTCATTTGCCATATATTCAGAATGTTAGCATTCTTGTTGCTCATTAGATCACTGTAGTAAAGTTACTGCTCACCAGGGAGTTAACTGGAAGTCTACTGCTGGTATTGAAAGTGATTGTTTCAGTCTGCATGTCAGAATTTTCTAATGAAATAGAAGAGGATTTGAGATCTCACTTAAAACATGCCCTAATGTTTCTTTCTGCAGCACTAACCATAATTTCTATGGCAAAATGAACCCCCTCATTTTGTTCCTTTTCAAATTAAATGTTTTTAGTGTTACCAGTTTATTCCAATCAAGATGGCTTCAGGTGTGCCATACTTTTGTCATAAGTAAGGCTGTTAGTGCTCTAGTTGTTCTTTAGAACACTCTGGGAAGCTGCAGTAGAACACAAAGGAATCAACTGACAGTCTCTGCCCTTGTTGAATGTACATGTTGTACTGAGAATGTCAGATTTCATTCGAACATGACTGAGAAAAATAATGTGAATTTACAGAAAATATGCTCTCATTTTAGCTTCTGGAGCACCTTCCAAAACTCTATTGGACAAGCATGCGAAAATAGTTTTCTCTCAAACATGATTCATGATATCTCAGCAGAAGGTTTTTCACATGATAAAATCACCTTAGACAATAACTAAATTCCTAAAATTAGTATAGTAACATCAACAAATGAATTCTAATGTAACTAAAGTCTGTTATCACCCTTTATAGTTCTCCTTTTGGTGACCCTCAACATCTTCTATTCACTACAATGCATTTAAATGGGGTGCTATCTTGTATATTGGTCCCAAGATGGCTGCTAGAAATTCCAGGATGAAGTGCTGACAGCCAATCAGATCTCACGATGAGATGTGTCATGAGGCTCCGCCCAGATATCGATATTTTTTATTTTTGAATTTCTTAGAAACTGCTGAACAGATTTACACCATTTAAAAAAAAGGTTGCTTTGTGCACCAAGAGCTAACTTTTTGCCAAATTTGGTGTAATTCCATTCATCAGTTCGGGCGGTAGCCGTGTCTAAAGATTCCTATGGAAATTAACATGGGGAAAATACGTTTTGGGACCCCCTTTTTTCTCAGCCCCCGCTTGATGAATCACCCCGAAACGTTCAAGACAGGAGCTGACCGGAGCGGGCCATTAGTTTGGAAAATTTTGCGAAGATTCGTCAAACGGCGCAAAAGATATTGGCAAAAGAAAAACACTTTTTGAATAGAAACAAGGTCCTAACTATAATTACCTACTGGGGGTCACCATTGGGTTTTTTAGGGTTCAAAGATGGTTAGAGCCTAGGGGTAGAGAGACAGTTTTAGGAGTCAGAGATGGGTTCAGTTTGTTGGTATAGTATGGTTTTTAAGGATGGGTAGACTTTAGGACAGGTCAGTGATGGTTGCAGGTCTCTGCTCACAGCATAAAGTGGAGCTTACAGGCACTTCAATCCCCTGGAACCAAAGTCCCCATGAATAATCTTAAACAAGTATAGCAGCACTCAATTTGTTTCCCTCTTCTTTGTGTCAGTCCATGGGAACAGATAAAATAGGGAAAGAGGAACATCACTGATGCCCGAACTTGGTCAGTCCCTTTAAGGGACTACCCTTTTTTGGGCTCACCAGCACAAAGTACCTAAAAAAATGAGGTCTTATATCTCCTCCTTGAGCTGATTCTCACAATCTTTGGCTCTTTCTGCACCTGGTGGCAGTCTCTAGCTGCTAGAAGTCCTGTTTTAGGTCTCATGTCTGCTAGTCTTAAGGTGCATCTGAGAGCTGACGTTTCACTGTTCTTCCCCTGAAGAGGGGGAGCTCAGACTTGGCTCCTGTCTATTAGCTGCTCCACCAAGACCTGTCCTTTCCATGTCTCCTGGTTCTATCTTCAGCCAACGATCCGCACAGTAGCACCCACAGTCCCCAAGAAGAGGACTCTACCTGCCTGCACTGCCCAACTCCTGCTTTGGAAATTTGCAGAGCACTTGTGTGTCAGCAGGAGTGTGTGAGGGTAACCTCTATACAGGGGACCCCTCTCTTTCATGATCTCCCAGAAGGTCCACCCCTCTAATGTCCTGTGTATGGAAGCCATTGAAATATGCCTAGGAGAGAATGATCCACAGGGTTCAAGTCATTGCAGGTCCGTCCATCAGAGGTCCAGTCAGAAGGGATCCATCCATCAGGTATCTAGCCCTCCTTGGTTTCCTGAGAAATCCATGCTGCTCTCTCCCTGTCTCTCCCTTGTGCAGAGTTATTTTAGTGTTGGTATAAACCCTCCTGTACAGCCTGTTGGGACTTTATAACATGGTGACTTCAACTGGACTTCAAGTAGTCTCTTAAAAAAGGCCTTTCAGAACTTTAATCTAAGCCATGCCCTTGGTTGCCACAGCTGTCTGGTACCTTCCCTCCAAAACATCAAAGAACTCATCCTGTGATTGACTAAAGCGGTATGGCTGACCTTCTTTGTTTTCCTTAGAGTGAGCCTTCCCAAGCTAGGGTGCTGTGAAAATGAAATAACATATGCTGATTCTGGCCACACCAATTTCCTTTACCAGGAACAGACCAACGGCTTGATTTAGAGTTTGACAGACAGGGTACTCTGTAGAAAATTCAGAGGAGTACTCTGCCTACCCATCCAATCTCCACCCTCTTCATTTAAAGACAGACATACCTTATTGGTTCTGTTGACAAAGCCCCCATTGGCTCCATCAAAGGAAATATGTCTTTGACAGCCCAATGGAGCAGGGGCTATTGGAGGAAAGCTGTCACTCCATCTACCCTATTTAGAGTGGTGAACAGCCATCAAAACGAATCCACCAGAGCTTGTGTGCGTTGAGAGGAGCACAGTGATGGTGGATCCTTTAAATGTAGGGTGATGCCTGGTGGGCTTGAGGCCATTTCAAAAATGTAACAGATGGCAGTCTGCCAGGATGGCGGAGATAATATCTTTCACCATGATGATGGATAGGATACTGTCCGTCACATTTTGGCTTGATCACTTCAGATGGTTCATTATATGGGGCAGGACTTGATTAAGTCTGGGTGGTGAACTCTGCTCTGCTCACAGAGTTCCTACAAACACAGCGAAGTGGAGCAGAGTTTTTTCCCTCGCTCGCGTTCATCAATGTCAAGTTGGTGAGCGCGAGCGTGGAAAATCAACCTTCGGGCGTGATTTCTCAACGAAGGCTGATTGCCAGTGGTCGAGTATGCTCGCGACCGCTTGCATTGAGAAACTGTCTCTTTGCATTGAGAAAACTGCTGCTAGAGTAAAGGAAGCGGCACCCGCTGTGAATAGTGCCATTCGCTATGATTGCACAGTGCAGACAAGCACCTGGCACCAAAATCACCACAACAGCATTTATCCAACGCACTCCACCGCTCGCGGAGCTCCGGGTAGCGCTGCGGACAAACTCCGCCCAGGCTTAGCCTTGATCACCTTCTAGAATTGGTGCATCAAGCTAGTCTATAGGCCTAACCACTTCAAAACTGTACTTTGGTGCAGCTTTCACCCATAGTGTACACTACAGTGAAGCACCCGTGCTTCAGTGTAGTTTTACAGATGTATATTATGAAAGGCCTCTCACATTATAAGGCTTACTCAGGTCATCATCATTTTATGAATGGTCCCATTCATGATGGGCTATGTATGCTTGGATACTATTCTATTTTGCAAATTACTTACTGCCTATCACTAACGTGAACAAATGTGGAGTAGATTATGTCCCAAGACAATCCTGTTCTTTCACCATTTTATTTGAGTGAAACATGTTTTCCAAACAGTTTGTGTTGGGTTTTCCTATACTTCGGTAAAAAGGCTGAATAATTGTGTCAGGGTTTTGTCACGTGCTAATTTTTTTAAAAAATAGTAGGAGAAACCTCAGACTATATTTTAACTATAGATTCCGCTTCTAAAAGAATATCTAGCGGGCCAACTGCAGCTACAGCGCATTTTTCAATTCGGTTTGTTTCCATCTGGTACCACTGAAGGTTGTGCTTTTGTCAGTTGATAATGCATTTTATTGTGAACCTGCACTGTATACCCTTTCCATGCAAACCAGGCACACTTGCAAAGATTGGAGCACATTGTAGTTTAAAAAATAAATCCACTGTGGATCTGAATTAGGGGAGAGATGTATTGTCTCACTGATTTTTCATGATTGTTCTTTGTATCCAATTGAGGTTACTTTTACGAAGTAATTCTGTTTTGGTATTAAGTTGTGTTTATGTATGAGGGCGTAAATTGTGTAAACTTACTAGAGAATTATCTCATCCCTGGAGAAGAGTGGGAGTCCTAATGCATATTTTCACATTGTGTTCCACAAGTCAAAACATATGTGTGTGATGCAAGATAACATTTCTTGTTGCAACAGGTCTGTCTTCAGTGTCTGTCTGAATTTCAGTAGGTAAAAATCTTGTCATTTACGACGCCAATTGCTCTAACTTAAGCCAATGCCCAACCTATCGCATTTCCAATGCTTGTTTAAATATATTTTGTACTTAATTTGGAGAGCTTTGCTCTCATCATTTGTTCAAGTACTTCCTAGTGGCCTTTCACTCTTGCAATGTAACCCTCTCCTACGAAGGAGACCTCTGGTACAGCAGTTTGCTTAATTCACCTTTTCTTCATTTATACTCTTGTCAATATTGAAAAAGACTGCACGGCTGTTGTCAAAATCACCCAATATGACCTCTCCATCAACCCCAAGTCAGAAAAACGTGCTCAGGCAGGCCTTGCGACCTAGGTTTGAGGCAAATGATTGACAGATCACAGGTGGGGGTGCAGTCAGCCAGCGGAACAAACACGCAAACAGAAAAAAAAACAGATCAGACCCACAGGTAGGCAGCGATACCACAATGGTCCGGGGAGATTTGTCCCAATAAGGCACACATGGCTTGAGGGATGCATGCATTCCCAAGACACCACAAAGTTAGATGCCACAAGAAGTTAGGAACACTGGACATGTTACCCACTGGCCCTCAGTGTGTCGATGCAAGGTAGAGACCCACCTGCATTTGCTATCTGGTAGGAGTAATTTATGACTCCATGACAAGGCCTGCATTCCTCTTCCTAAAAACGAGGTCTGAATTCCTTTATAATGCTCACAGAAATGTATATAAATGCACTGAGATCAATTGTACTTTGAGACAGTCCTCAGACCCCAAGTCTGTAACTGTTCTCCCGGCTGAAGGAAATGAAAGCTGCCGAAACAGATTCACATCTGTACAGCAAGGAAGGTGAGCAGCACACCAATTGATTGAAAGTTCTACTGAATCCGTGGGGTGGAGGCTCATACTGAAGCTGCCAAGCTGCCATTAGTGGGTAGGAGACTACATCTGATCTTAACCCCCTGCATTTGGTGCATGGCAAACTAGGAAGAAGGGAAAAATGTAACCTGAGTGCCTTGCCACTGACAAAAATCTGACATATTGCATATTTTATGTGTCTGAACTGAGTATTCACAATGTGGCCTCGGTGGCGTTCTCGCTGAATTCACCTTTTTTTCATAGTCAGCATTTTAGGAAAGGTGAAGGTTGCTAGTCGCTTGGAGTGCTGGGGGTGTGACACAGTCGATACACTTGTCCACTGGGTGTGATACAGGGGCTAAGCCTCACTGATTGGACCTGTGGACATGACACTGAAGGTACGCATGGGCCTGGGTGTTATATGGGGCCAATACCTTGATCTTATTTTTTAGTATAAAAGGGTTTTCTCAGTGCTACCGGTTTCTTAACACTGTTGGTATCTGAAAGAAGTGAGAGGTGTTGTTCGCCTGGACAGCTGGAATTTACACAGATAGTACTTATGACCCCTGGGTGTGATATAGGGTGAAATTCGGATGGTAGGAAAAATGTGCGCCTAAAATCTGGGCCTTGGAGATTAGGTGTAGCCTGTACTTGGCCAAGAAGGGTCGGTGGTTGTTCAGTTTTTCCCCTTTTCTGCAAAAATTGCTGTTATCTTTGTCCCATAGCTGATATTAGCATACTAATAGGCTCTCATAGCCCCGTGTACCGCACAGAGCTCAGCTCATTTATCAGGTAGAATGCACTAGGAGCGGGCTAAGGTATTTTTTCTCTCTCAGTTTTTCTCTTATTATCTTTGTTTTGGTTTTTGATTGATCATTCTTGATGTTGTGGTGTTGGTAAATTATTGCAACTGTATTTTTGTCTTTGATGTCGTGTTTTGTCAATGACTCAATGTGCTTATAAAGCTGTTGCTATTTCTCACAGTCGTTATTCCATATCTAAATACAGTCGGTAATTTTGCTGCTGAATGCACACATTTGAAATAACAATTGCAATTTCTTTCAGGTTATGACCCTTCATATGCATTGTTATTTTCATTTGTGAAATATTTAGTATGATGCATCTGTACCTAACGTTGATCTCTTAGGAAAGTTGTTGTAACCAGTAATTTGCGTGTATTTATTACCCTACAATCAGAGTAGAATCTAAGATTACTTAATCCCGAGAAGCCAGCGGGTATCAGTCCCTTAAAAATGTTCCCTGCTTATCATGAAGTTGAAGCTAAAGCACATGCAATCTAGGTGCCCCACACAGGTTACAAAACATAGCAAGTATTGTGATGAATGGTACGCACACACTAAGGCACACATGTTACCCTGGCCAGAGGGGAGAACCTTCAACATAAACATAATCAAACACATGAAGACACACATTCAGGACAAATACATAGGGCAAAAGAAGGCCCGAAGAGAGACACTGTTAGCACTGTGGGCCATCTTCGAGGAGGCCCAGACCTGCAATCTGATTCCAGAACCAGCATGTAAGGTGTATGCACCTACCCTGCCATTTGCAAGAATGGAGGTGCTCTCCCTGATGCCTGCCATCCCGCATTAGGTTATACCAACCCAGAATTCGAAGGAGCATCACCCCAGTCCAGTGCTAGAGCTCCCCGAAGTTCGACCCACCCATCCGTCAAGGTCAGCCCATTGAAACCCAGCAACGCAGGGAACATACACTCTCACCCATCCAGGTAAATACAGTCAGGTGACCTGGTCAATTTATTGTAAGGCTGGACAGCGATACAATTGGTAGGATTGAGGAGGAAGGCTCCAGGATCCGAAAGCAAGGGTGAGGTTACAGGGTGGGCCCACTAGACCAAGGGCAAAATTTGGAAATATATACCAGGCGCCGACGAAACATCCAAGCCCACTCACTCCATTCTGTTCACTCCAGGCTGATCAGAGAGAGAAGCCATGGTCACCATGCTTGTTAACAGTACACTTCACAATTTCCTGATAAACATAGGGGTGACAAGGTCGGGCCTGAGGGAATGGACAGTCCCCTTATCAGTCAGTCAGTAAAAATCACTCTATTCGGTTAATATAAATCCATAAAAGTACATTACAAAAAATCTGAGAAAAACATTAAAAACATGTACATTTTTCTTTTAAACATGATCTTATGCACCACAAAAATCAGGATAAAATCATTTACCATCATTACAGTGTAAAAATCAAGTTTGTACCACATCACAAAAACCTTTTTTTCCTTTCCCTAACTAGGCAACAAAAAAACTACCAAGGGTAAAGTGCTCTTATCAAAAAGCACTGCAAGCATACAAGGATTCTCGGGTATGGTGACCAGGATCCCCTTCACAGAGCCCCTCAAGCTGGAGATGGGGCGAATAGGAGGAGGGAACACCTATTATATTTTCTCTCATCTTCGATTACCATATTATGGCGAGGCATAATAACCAAACTAAAAATCTCCATCTAGTTTGCCAACGAAACTATGGCCTGCTCCTCCCCCGGAGCTCTTTCTCGAGAACCCAAACAAACGAAACACTTGCTCATTGCATAAACACAGGCAAGGACAGTCCCAGCCAATCAGACCCCCTAAGGCAGTCCTGGATATACAGGAAACGTCTTTGATCCGGAAGTTAGTCCAGCAGTGGGTATGTCACACACACCACCTCTTAGCTGAAGCATCCTAAAGAACAAGAACTTTGATAGCCAGCAGGGTATGCAGGGAGGAATAGAGCTGAGACCGTCACACGCACATGCCTACTGGGTCCCCTGAGACTGGGCAGGAAGCAGGGCCAAGATGCATAGGGGAAATGGCGGTAACAGCCTGAGCACAGGTGCCTCAATGGTCCCCAAGCTCAGCCCCTACCACCAAGTGATACAGACGAGGTTGCCTGGCAGTATGTGGTGTGTTCTCCATGCCTGAAGCCCCTGTTCTGCTGCTGAATACGGTACCCAAGTGTGTAACTAGCATAGGAAATTCAGCACTTAGAGCAAAGTGAAAACCACCCCAAGGAAAAGTTTCTGCTGACCACATGGGCAAGCAGCCACACATACCCCCAACACAGCAGCCCACTGAGTAGTGTCAGGAGCAAGAGCAAGCCCAAATAGACACGGGTCAGGTTGGTCCAACACAAATTGAAAACAACCATCCCGGAAGGGGCCACATTGGCTGCAAGTGCACAAATGGCACCTGTCTTTAAGTTGGCTCCACTGCAAAACTCTCGAGGATTTCAACCCAGTTATAATGGCATAAGTCAGGGAGGCTAGCAGCAGCCGGACCTTAGAGAGCGTTACTACTCCCTCAGAATGGGCCACATGATCATCTAAAAGCATATCATGTACAGAGATCAATGGATCTGGGCCAGTCTCAGCAAAATCCCCATCCTCAAAACCAAGCTCAGGGTAACCCGAATGCACCTTTCACTCAGCCACTGGGAAATCAAACAGCCACTGCACCACTGCAACAGGGATCTGGTGGTTGGTCAAACACATGGCAACAGCTTTGACAGACAGGAAACCCAGCCCAGCAAGGACTGGGACTACGGCAGGAAGGGGTAACTGTCTAGGGAGATAATGCCCTCACACAAATGCAAAACCCAAATCCACAATAAGATTAAAACCCCCAATCCGAAACATCCACGTTATGCACACTTCAAAATTAGTTTAAAAAATAAAGACTAGTGAAACAACATTAGGATTTCAAAACTCTACTGTTATTCTGGAAACTCAGGGCTGTTGTACATTTTGTCAATCTTGGAATCAGCACTAGAATCTGCCATGTGGGTGCATACAGGAGCCAAGGCCCCACTCGGCTGCTGAGCCCCCGGTGTGGGGCTGGCTGATCACACCCCAAGGGGAGGTCAGTCTGACGAAGAGGACTGGATGACTCCTGTCCAGTGTATAAAAGCAGGTAGCCAAGTACACTCACCCAAGTCCAATTGGGGTGGGTTCTACTTACCAGATCGAAAGGACCCCATTCTCAGGGCTCCGGCCTGGGACCAGAGTTCCTAAATGCCTTGAGGTTCCTACTGTAGCACCCCCAAAATCCAGAAGCATCCAACCAGGACCCCTTTCAGTTCCAAAATTTATCTGCCCTCCAGTGTGGGGAGCCATGTTTCCTGTCCAATCTGGATAGCGAAGACCCCATGACCTCCCATGCACAAGATCCAACAGGTGGTGAAGCGCCACATGGCATGTCAGTCAAGAGGAGCGGTCCGGCCAAACAACCAACTGTCCCAGCCCATCACATCTGGCGAGACGAATTGCGATGAGTTCTGGACTCCCACTGACTCTCATTTTATCAATATTCCAGGTCCTCATTTCCCTTAAAGTTTTTCAAACATTCCAAAGCCTTCTCATCAGGTCATGTCCTGCCAAAACATTGACAGTAGTGCCTCACTGGTTAGAGGTCCCTGGCCAGAGACAGCAGGCCCAAAGAACCTGGATTAAGATATAGTCAGAGGGTAAAGGCATGTTGGGAAAAAGAGAGTCTGCAAAAGTCCATCACAGCTCTGCATGAGAAACACCGAAATATGCTTATCGGCGCATCTGACATAGCATTCAATTAGCACACAAGGCCTTATACACACCGTCCAGGGAGCAATTATCCCATTCTTGGAAACTGTCACATCAAGATCACAAGGGGGCTGTGGGATAGCCTTCCGACCCCCTCCCATACACATCTATAGAATGAGCAAATCACATATAAACCTAGGGAATCACCCAAAAGACCAGTAAAAAGAAACCCAAAGCTAGCCCAAAAAGAATCCTCTAAAGTAAGAGCGTAGTCAAGACATCTGATTCAATTAGGAAGAGTCCCCCTTTATGTTGCATGCCGGGACTGGAGGGGCATGCACGTGTCCTCAGGGCATTCTGCCATCACCAACAACACCCAATTATGGCACAGCCCCTCTGTATACAATGCCTTGTGCATGGGTAGGTCAATAGGCTCCTCCCCACACACACAGAAGGGAAGGTAGGATATTGGAAGTCTGGCGACAACATATCATGCTAATTAAAATAACCAAGATCGTCTGCATGCTCACGAAGACCACCCTTTAAAAAAATCATTTTTCTGTCATGCTGAGGGGGAGAACTGATGGCTTATATGTAAGAATTAAGGTGACCCATGAATTAACACTCACTGTTTGAAAAGAAAAATCAATAGATACTCCGATTGGGACCACCTTCCGGTGCCCGATTAACATAACACGTGTGAATGTGAAAGCACACTCCTAAAAAGAAAAGGCACAGGGATCCCCAAGAATGATCGATGATAATATACAGAGGGATGCAAATGTTTTTTTTAACTAAACCAACGAACAGCTTTTATCCAACAGGTCTGGAAACTGGCCTCCAAAGTGCACCACCTTTATGGCTGCCAACCACCGCTGCAGCGACCATTTCGATAACCCCAACAAGACCAAAGTGTGCGAGTGAAAGACCACAAACTTTTTACTCAAACATTTTTTAACTGTATCAAAAGTGAAGAAACCCCCGAACACTAGCAGACTACAGACGTCTCGCCTGGAAGTCATCCCAAGACCTTCAATGTTTAAAGAGTTACGTATTGTTGTATAAATGCATACCCTCTATTTACTATGTGTTTGGCCACATCCATACGTTGCCAAAGATATGCCTAATTCATGTTACAGCTGTTTGCTGATACTGCATGCAGTAGGTACAGACAGGCTTTACTTGTCCCAAGATATAGCCCCGCAAAAAGTGAAATCCCTTCCCCACCTGTACCTATGTAAGATTAGGGTCAAGATACAACCCAAAAAAGTGGAACCATATAGAGTAGCAGTGAATGTGACCTATTATGAGACAAATCCCGCAGCACTATACCTTTTCTCCAAGTCTAGTGATATGCAAACTGAGCTAGATAAGATGTGCAGGAGGGGCACCATATGGGAGGAATTTGTTTACCCCAAGACTTTCCAGAAAAGAGATTCATGGAGGTAGCAAAGCCACCCCACCAATGCATATGTCCATTCTTGCTTCCGTTAGTGGTCCCAGGGTGGCCCTTAGTGTGTCTGGTGTGGTCTTCTTTAATAACAAATGGACCCCAAACATGGAGTTCCAGTGTAGGGCCATCTACCTTGATGATACGAAGGGAAATGAGTCTCGTAGAAGAGGGTTGAACACCAGCATAGCTAACCCATGTCAGGAAATATGGGATACTGTGATAGATAGGTACACGTATTTGGAAGGGAAGGTGCAGCCCCTAATTGTATGAAAACTTACACTGTATTCCTTGTGTTTCAGAGGTAAAGGGAGGATTTCACTCGGCACAAATGAGAGCTGTGGCACAACACTACACATACTAGACATGCAATGGGGCATCTCCATGCTGATGGATTCTTACTGGCTTCCTAATTTGCTTAGAACTCTCACTATGATCGCATCATGGATGCCGCAGCATTTCTAAATCAAAGGGGTCAAGAAATTACACACTACTCTTCTTTGTCCTGAAGATGGCCTCACTGATTGGATACAATGGAGACAGAAACTTCGATGCCTAATCTGTTCTTCTTATTTTTTAGTTACTGTCCATTGATTTGATTTGAGTTCTGAATCCTATGCATTGGACAGACTCACTGGCTTGATTTAATGAAGATGGATTTTATACATTGAGAACCAGGATATTTTTGATTTTGACTGATGCACCGGGAGAGCACGATTTTTGCCCTGAGCCCTGCTGGGTATCGGAGAAAGCATACCGCACTTTACAGACTGTCCCTGGAGGCGGGCGAAAACTTGAAAGCCACAGAGGAGGTCCCGCAGCGCGGGACGCGCGCGGGGCGTGCCCTAGATCGGCCCGGGCTATATGCCGGAGTAGGCTGGGCTGGGCCACAGCTCTTGGCTGTGCTGCTGAGAACGAGCGACGTGTGACTGTCCACGCCAATCCCTCAGTAACTGTTACTTCATAACGCCGGCCGAAAGAGTGGGGTGAGTTTTTGCCACTGGGTGTTAACGTGTACCGTAATCTGGTGGCCTTGGTCTTCTCCTCTCTACTAATATCTGAGCCAAATTGTTGGTAAATACCTACCCATGGGGCAAAGGAAAACCATGTGCCAAAAAAATCCCCAAAAGGATGGCGGGGGGGAGTCGCCAGTCTCTCTTAAAAATACTTGACCGGGGCCATGGGGGCGATAGAGCAACAGATCTCCACCGTGGAGGAGGCCATGAACATTGAAAGACCTGGTTTGGGCATAGGGTATGATACTGGGAAAGAGACTCTCACAACCCTTGCCCACACACCAGTCGCTATAGAGTCCCCGAAGCATAGCGCAAATATTAATGGATGCGTATTGAACCTCTCAGAACACATTTCTATTTGCGACTTAGAGTTAGTTGGTGACTCCCAACCCCTGATCAAACGTTTGAGGAATACCATCAATCCTACCATCAATCCTACTAACATCCCTCATAGTCAGTCTGAGGATAGAGTCACTGCTAACAGCCCCACACCATGTACTGCACGGGACAAAACTGCAAAAAAGGTTAAACCAGCGTCGGCGACACAAGGCCGTAAGGGCAACACAAACAAAGGCCCGACATAACACTTCAAAAGAACTGGCGATATTAAATAGCAAGCTTGATACATTGGACTCTTACCTGCGAGAAACTGTATCTAATCTTAACAGTAGAGTGGGCACCCTGGAAGACTTATTGTCGACTCGCCTAGAAACCTGCCAGCCTTTTATCTCTGAAGGTCGCAATGCAATCCACCATAGGGACCCTGCCTTAGACGGGCATGTCAATAATCCGGCTCCTAAGGGTGTCATTATTCCCAGTAATTGTGTGACCTTAATAAGTCATAATCAGCCAACTAGCAGCATCAATTTAGGCACCAATTCAATGATTCCATCCATGGATACCCTGCAGGGAATTTCCAAGCCTGTCCAAACCATTTTCAACAAGGGTTCTTCCCATTGTCCTGATGCCGGCCTCAAGTCAGGCCACCAACAGATAAATCACTCGGGAGTTCCCAATAGCCTTTTCCCCTGTGTTTTAGCCCCTATTTATAACCAAGTAACTGATCCGTCCATGACAGTCCTGGACCTTCCTCCAGCTGTGACACCATTGGCCAATATACCATGACTACATGCAGGAGCTGTAGAGCCTTGGAATGCATTAAGAAATAAATCATTATTTTGGCTAGGCTCTAAAACTGGCTTTACAGATAGTCTTTTTTACTAACTTTAAAATGGCCAGAAGAGTCAGTTGGTTAGGGAAGGGACGGAAGTCTATGCCAGTAGACTGTGTGATCTTGACTTTTAAGTCAATAGAGTTGGTACAGCATATTTTGACCAGGGTTGGAATCTATTCTATCTCCTAGCACAGCATTAATGTGGTTCTCCTGGGTTTTTTCTATCAACCTTCCCATTATAATCGCTCGTACTCATGTGGTAAGGAGCACTTAATGAATCAGTTACCATTATATAATGTCCCAGTCCAAAACCGTTATGACCTCCTCTCTCACTTAGAGCCGGTGGATTGACTCCTCATGGCCACCCAGGGATCGAACCTGCCGAGCAGTGTGGCTATTATAAATATGAGATCACTAGCCGAGGGAGTAACTGAGCTGGGTCATACAAATATTATAGCAAGTGTACCATTAGCCTCAGAGCTTGGCCAAGCAGGCGATCACAGGAACCATATCCATCCTTCCATAATGAGTACTGATGATGAGCCCATAGGTAATATCCCAATTCCAGCTGCCCCTTTTGTTCATAGTTTAGACAATAGTCCAATAGTTCATTCTGAAGTTGGCACTGTCACTGCTTCTGGAACAAGCTTGAGGGATGCAAAGGGAATCATTAAAGACAGCACTTGTCACTTCTTGTTCTGGAATATTGCTGGCCTAAAGCCAAAGATTCTGAACCCACAGTGGACAGAGTTTGTACTTGGGTTTGATGTACTATGCTTACAGGAGACATGAGTGGAAGACCCGATCCATATTAACGATTTCAAAACCTTTCATTTGCCCTCAGTTGCATCACTGCACGGGAGTAGCCTACCACTTAAATCTGGGGAATATTGCAATATTGACTGCTGATCGTTATTTTCAAATAATAGGGGCGGATTTGGATAAAACAATTGGCATAGTTATAGTGAATTTTTACAATAATGCCCCACGCGAAGAGCTGGCAGGAGTGTTGGGGGCTATATCCTTTCATATTACTAAGATCCAGGCAGCCTCCTCTAAAGATCTTTTTATAATTTGGGGTGGTGATTTCAACATCAATTTATGCCAATATTGGGATACTGGGGTCTGTGGTTTTGGATATAACAAAGATATTAGTTTCCCTCATTTTAATCATTCTGGTCCCGGTGATATTATAAATGATATAATGCTTACAGGAGACATGGGTTTCACAAATAATTTATGCAGTACCCCGGTCCCATTCAGCCCAAAGTTTAATGGATGAGGGCTGTCCTCTACCATTGATTTTACCCTAATTTTGTCTAGATATGCCTCTAGAGTCATAAACTTTCAAACCCATTACATCTCTCTTAGCGATCATTTCCTGCAGAGCATTTGAGTCAAGGTTGGTCGCAGATTAGTTAAAGGGAAGGTCCCTTCTACTTACCTTGTTAATGAGGTTATATTGTCCAGACAAAATGGCTATGCGCTGAGTTGGAAAAAAGTAGATCCAGATTCATTTATGAGTAAGGTGATTTCTAATTGCAGTGAATCTATAAAAAATGTTTAGGAGATGGCTATTCCCCATTGGATATAGCGGAGGGTTTTTCTGTCATATCAGAATTCATTGGTAATACCCTTCATGTAAACCCAAGCAAGAAAATCCCTCCAAAGAAAGGATAGGTTGATTCTAGTTGCTCTAAAGCCCACTCCAAACTTAAACTTGCACGTCAACAACATGGACAATGGGACTCAGACGCATGCTTTCCAATCACAGCACCATTTACAAGCAGACATACATAAGGAGGGAGGTGCCCCTGAGCAGGAATGGTATGCCAACTGGTTTTCCTAGCTTCCCCAGTGGTTGGCTGGTCTGTGTACATCATTACTGTCCATTCTCATTCACATACTGTTTTTGTGTGGTTTCCAACAAATAGGGGTTTCCTGCTATAAAATTGGGTAGGGTGCAAGTAACTAGGGGAGTAGTAATAGTTACAACTGAAGCACAACAAGCCCCTTATAATGTGACTGTCATGAAGTGTGGCATAAATGATGTAGTTGAAAATTCAACTAGAGGGGGGAATATTAATATTGAAAAAGTTGATGTCAATGTACGCAAGGATTCATGTGTATTTAAACAAGAGATCACATTGCCGGTAGGCGGCAAGTAACTAGGGGAGTAGTAATAGTTACAACTGAAGCAGAACAAGCCCCTTATAAAGTGACTTTCATGAAGTGTGGAGTAAATGATGTAGTTGAAAATTCAACTAGAGGGGGGAATATTAATATTGAAAAAGTTGATGTCAATGTACGCAAGGATTCACGTGTATTTAAACAAGAGATCACATTGCCGGTAGGCGGCAAGTAACTAGGGGAGTAGTAATAGTTACAACTGAAGCACACCAAGCCCCTTATAATGTGACTGTCATGAAGTGTGGCGTAAATGATGTAGTTGAAAATTCAACTAGAGGGGGGAATATTAATATTGAAAAAGTTGATGTCAATGTACGCAAGGATTCATGTGTATTTAAACAAGAGATCACATTGCCGGTAGGCGTCAAGTAACTAGGGGAGTAGTAATAGTTACAACTGAAGCAGAACAAGCCCCTTATAATGTGACTGTCATGAAGTGTGGAGTAAATGATGTAGTTGAAAATTCAACTAGAGGGGGGAATATTAATATTGAAAAAGTTGATGTCAATGTACGCAAGGATTCATGTGTATTTAAACAAGAGATCACATTGCCGTTGTCAAAATCACCCGATGTGACCTCTCCATCAACTCCAATTCAGAAATATACGTGTTCAGGCAGGCTTTGCACCATAGGTCTGAGGCAAATGATTGACAGATCACTGATGGGATGGCACGTGGCCAGCAGAACAAATGAGCGAATAGGAAAACACAGATCAGTCCCACAGATAGGCAGCAAAACCACAATAGTCCTGGGAGTTTTGCTGCAATAAAATGTACATGGCCGGATGGGTGCAGTCGTTTCCAAAACACCATAAAGTTAGATGCCACATGATGAAGTTAGGAATACTCAGCCAATCAGTTACAGCACACACAGCACACACAGGGAAAACGCGCTCTCCTTGCTCGACATCTGGACATGTTACCCACTTGCTCTCATTGTGTCCCCGCAAAGTCAAGACCCACCTGCATTTGTTATCAGGTGGGAGTAATTTATGACTTCATGACTAGGCCTGCATTATTCTTCCTAAAAAGGATCTCTGAATTGTTTTATGATGCTCCAAGAAATGGATCTAATGGTACTCAGATCAATTGTACTTTAAGAGAGTCCTCAAACCCCAACCCTGCCACAGTTAAACTCGGCAGAAGATATAGATGAAACTAAGTATTCCTGTTTTGCCAAACACCTCTTGTCTTCTATTTTTCAAGGTACATTCACATTTGAGCAATAATATTTTTTGTTTTAATTACAATTTTTACTCTATTTGATAGTCATTTAGTATTTCTACATTTGATTTAAAGAGGCACGTAAAGGTTACTGTAAGTTACTGACTTATTTCCGCATCAATACAGTTCCGAGAAAACCACATGGGGGAAATAAGGAACTTATCTTAAGATGGCTAAAAGTTCAATATATAATCAATTTGGGGACATGTAGCAGTAGAGGCTTCACTGCTGATGAAGAATTAACAGTTCATTTAAAGTAAACATTGTTTGATACGCATTTCTCTTCTGCCTGAGAACATATAATGTGGTGATTTGAATGATTTTAACGGCAAGGACTCAGTTTCCCAATAGTTAAATAACTGCTGTCTGATGTCTCTTTTATTTTCAGATTCCTTGGACTAACTTTGATATCTATAAATGTATTGATTTACATTTCAAGTACTGCACAATTTATATTTTGCCCACTCTGATTTGGCTATGGACTTATTATTCATCTTGCTCATTTTAAAGTTAATTGACTCTACAGTGTTTGTAGTAGATATTCAGTACTGTGAATAGTGAACACACAATAAGTCAGGAACATCAGAATATCCAATGCTATGAATTCTAGTCTGATATCTGATGATGATATCCTTTAAAATGATTTATTATTTTTTGTTCTACTCCCTTAGCTCACTGTATTTGTTAAGTGAGCCAGATGTATCCCACCCATCATTCATCACGCCCCCTTGGCCCATGGTATTTTGCCACCTATGACCAAAGTGAAGTATGATTCAATTCAGGACTGCAGTGCTGACTGTGTAATGTGCGCCTGCTTCAATTAATGCAGCATTTACACAGTTTTCAATGCATTTCAAACTGAACACACATGGTATGATTTCCTTCGCCCACTAAGTTTCCTCTTAATTCTTCGGCCTGCCAAAAAATTGAAAAATCCTTTCTTGGCATGTGCCACATTTGATTTTATAGCCATGTGAAGTGATTCCAAAATGTATTTCATGATTTCCCATGACATATTTATTTTATGCCTGTTCAGATTTTTCCTCTTTGACTTCCATCGACTAATACAGTGACTGAATAAGCCAAAAGTGATGAATCAATGCTCAGTGTACTGACCCCTCAATTCTATATCAAAAGCTCTACCCTACCAGCCTTTTCCTTCTATCTTACCCTGCAGTAGAGTAAGTCAAGTTTCCTTTCCCTACTGCCAAGCGAATTAATTTGTTGGAAATAATATGTGGTGGTGGATGAGGCCAGTGAGTAAAGTGTGTCCTCATTTAATGTAACTGGTGCTATGTAAAGCGCTCTGATAACCGATATCGGGTCAAGTTTGCGCTATATAAAACTACATTAAAAAAAGTGGGAGTAAGTGCATGATCTGATGTCAAGTTTGGTTCATGGGATATCCTGTGACAAACATGCCAAACACAATCTATAAAGCCTATTCCTTTCCCTGTAATGCAGTTTGTAATTTTTCCCAACTTCTGCTTACGGCAGACAGGATAATATTTGCATTTCATATGTGAGGTGTGTGATATAGTAGCCTATTTATTATTTATCTGTCTCTTTGAAGTCAGAGTAGCAAGATAAAGGCATTTGAAGAAGAGCAGGGCCATTGGAATTAAAACAAATAGAAAACTACAGCTGCCACAGCTGCAGACAGTAACAAAATACCAGTGAGCTGACTGGAAATGAGCATGGCTCTGTTCATTTAGCACACCACACAACTTTTACCCCATAGTGCATAATGCCTTACTCATTAATTGAAGGTCATTTATTTTTCCACTCAAAGTGTTAGTTATGTGAACAGCCTTTAGAAGACAAAAAGTAACAAACCATGATTTTTTTTTATCTGGTGTTATTCTTATTCCGCCTAATACTTTCTGCCGCACAGTCAGTACTTTTTATGACAAGCATGTGGGGGTAAAACAAAATTAGCCTTGGGACTCTCCTAATCATAATCAAATCAAATTTCAATGGCCTCAGGGGACCGGCAATGCACTGCTACCATGCCAACCACTAATTTAAAACAATTGTTTGCACAGAGCTTTATTTATTATTTGTCTTTTTTGTTTTTCTCAATATGGCTACTCATGCTGGTCCACCCATACCACCCACCAGGCAGGAGATATCTGCTTGTCTGCAGTGGTGGAGGCTGAAATGTATCGAGCAGGATAGTGGCGGTTGGTGATCCTGAAGGAAGAAGGGGTAGAAGTAGCTGCCTCTCAGTCTCAGATGGGCCCCAGTGCAGTCGGTTACCCTCAGCCTCCAGCCTTCTGGCCATCCCATCGCTGCTGCCAGCAACTGCTGCCGCCACCTCCCACTCTGACAACAGCAGGCTTTTGCTGCGGCACATCCTGCAGCAGCATGGCACTATAGAGAGATGGCTTACAAGGATGGAGCAGAGCCTGGACCAGCTCTGGGCACAAATACAGAATGCCCACTTCTAGTCCTTTTTTAAATGCTTTGTTTTGGTGGGAGTGCCTTGTTGTGGGTGGGGAGGGTGAGAAGGAAGTTGGGACCAGGTTTTTTATTCGTTGGATATTTCAGTTTTTTGGGCATTGGTGGTTGGGTCGGTTTGTTTTAGGAGAGGAGTTGGGCTGTTGTGGGTGGAGAGGGTAGTTTTGTTTGTAAAAAAGGAAAGAAGAAACTTTATTTTATCAAAATTTAGCCTGAAGTAGTTTGTTTTACTTTTAGTTTGCACAGCTGCCTTTAGTTTTTATGCAGCCTGTTTATCTGCTTGTAAGAGTGCACCGCTAAGTTATAGAGTTATACCTCTCTAACTATCTTGATGATTGGGGGTGTGCTACCATGGCCTATATTGTCTACATCAACCTAGATAAATGATTACTTGCAGTGGCAGTTAGTAACTTACTTACCAATTTAACTAGTTCACTTCACTCCATAGTTGTCTTACCTGAATATAGATGAAGCAATAACAGGGAAGGCATCACAACTTCACAAGCGAGGTCCCACTTCCTCCCAAGTGAGCTTCAACTGTAGGATTAAATGGAAGGATTATCAATTGCAGGCACCTAAATGGAAATAAAAACACTGAGTTTGTGGGTTAAATGATATCAAAGCTTTACAAAGAGTTGACACCAGCATACTACATGGTGACACAACAAGAATTCCATATAGCAATAGTATTAACCTAAGCAATGGGAAGCTGCTAGTAACTTATAAAATCCTTGAGTTATAAAAAATGTACTTAAGTTCTGGAGTGGACAAGCCTAGGTTAGGTTTTTACACAAGGCCTGAATGATGGTACTTACGACTGATGTTCTTCGCTCTATATCCAAAATATGGATCACTTTACTGCCCGGGCGGGTAAATGGGGCCAGTGCGGTTTATTGCTTACAAGATCCTGCCGTGAGTTGGTGTTGCTTTCACAACATGCGCCTCACCATGTGTGTGATCCATCTAAATGAAGCAAACACAAGGAGATGGGTAGGGTATGTCCAGACGTGGGTCCCTTGCTCACTTTGCCACTGGATTCAAGCTAGCCTGGCAGGTGAAGGCTGTTGGCACAAAACCAGTCCCAGGATGCTTGTTTCTGGTCCAGGGAATACATGGCTTGGCTGTTCAGTCTGGACTGTTCCCATGAGGCACAGGGTCAAGACTGAATTGCATATAGCTGTGTCTGAACTAGGGTGGCAAAGTGAGCTAAAGAACAATGATAGATTCAACCCAGATCTGTGACTGGGGATGAGTGTTTGCAATGTTCAGCACTCCCTCCATCCTCTCCTTGTGTTTGCTTTGTTTGCCTTAAGTTGTCAGGGTATGCCCAGACATGGGTCCCTTGCTCACTTTGTCACTGGATTCAAACTAGCCTGGCTGATGAGGGCTGTTGGCCCGAAACCGGTCCCAGGATGCTTGTTTCCGGTCCAGGGAAGACATGGCTTGGCAGGTCGGTCTGGACTGTTCCCATGAAGCACAGGGTCAAGACTGATTTGCATATAGCTATGTCTGAACTGGGGTGACAAAGTGAGCTAAAGAACGATGATGGATTCAACCGAGATCTGTGACTGGGGGTGAGTGTTTGCAATGTTCAGCACTCCGTCAATCATCTCCTTGTGTTTGCTTTGTTTGCCCTAAGTTGGCAGGCTCTGACCAGACGTGGGTCCCTTCCTCACTTTGCCACTGGATTCAAGCTAGTCTGGCTGATGAGGGCTTTTGGCCTGAAACCGGTCCCAGGATGCTTGTTTCTGGTCAAGGGAAGACATGGCTTGACAGTTCGGTCTGGAATGTTCCCATGAGGTACAGGATCAAGACTGATTTCCATATATCTGTGTCTGAACTGGGGTGGCAAAGTGAGCTAAAGAACGATGATGGATTCAACCCAGATCTGTGATTAGGGGTGAGTGTTTGCAATGTTCAGCACTCCCTCCATCCTCTCCTTGTGTTTGCTTTGTTTGCCTTAAGTTGTCAGGGTATGCCCAGACATGGGTCCCTTGCTCACTTTGTCACTGGATTCAAACTAGCCTGGCTGATGAGGGCTGTTGGCCCGAAACCGGTCCCAGGATGCTTGTTTCCAGTCCAGGGAAGACATGGCTTGGCAGTTTGGTCTGAACTGTTCCCATGAGATACAGGGTCAAGACTGATTTGCATATAGCTGTGTCTGAACTGGGGTGGCAAAGTGAGCTAAAGAACAATGATGAATTCAACCCAGATCTGTGATTAGGGGTGAGTGTTTGCAATGTTCAGCACTCCGTCCATCATCTCCTTGTGTTTGCTTTGTTTGCCCTAAGTTGGCAGGGTATGCCCAGACGTGGGTTACTTCCTCACTTTGCCACTGGATTCAAGCTAGTCTGGCTGACAAGGGCTTTTGGCCCGAAACCGGTCCCAGGATGCTTGTTTCTGGTCAAGGGAAGACATGGCTTGGCAGTTCGGTCTGGAATGTTCCCATGAGGCACAGGGTCAAGACTGATTTCCATATATCTGTGTCTGAACTGGGATGGCAACGTGAGCTAAAGAACGATGATGGAGTCAACCCAGATCTGTGATTAGGGGTGAGTGTTTGCAATGTTCAGCACTCCGCCCATCATCTCCTTGTGTTTGCATTGTTCTCCCTAAGTTGGCAGGGTATGCCCAGACGTGGATCCTTTGCTCACTTTGCCACTGGATTTAAGCTAGCCTGGCTGATGAGGGCTGTTGGCCCAAAACCGGGCCCAGGATGCTTGTTTCCGGTCCAGGAAAGACATGGCTTGGCAGTTCGGTCTGGACTGTTCCCATGAGACACAGGGTCAAGACTGATTTGCATATAGATGTGTCTGAACTGGGGTGGCAAAGTGAGCTAAAGAACGATGATGGATTCAACCCAGATCTGTGACTGGGGGTGAGTGTTTGCAATGCTCAGCACTCCGTCCATCATCTCGTTGTGTTTGCTTTGTTCGTCCTAAGTTGGCTGGGTATGCCCAGACGTGGGTCCCTTGCTCACTTTGCCACTGGATTGAAGCTAGCCTGGCTGATGAGGGCTGTTGGCCCGAAACCAATCTCAGGATGCTTGTTTCTGGTCCAGGGAAGACATGGCTTGGCAGTTCGGTCTGGACTGTTCCCATGAGGCACAGGGTCAAGACTGATTTGCATATAGCTGTGTCTGAACTGGGGTGGCAAAGTGAGCTAAAGAACAATGATGGATTCAACCCAGATATGTGACTGGGGTGAGTGTTAGCAATGTTCAGCCCTCCGTCCATCATCTCCTTGTGTTTGCTTTGTTGGACCTAAGTTGGCAGGGTATGCCCAGACATGGGTCCTTTGCTCACTTTGCCGCTGGATTCAAGCTAGCCTGGCTGATGAGGGCTGGTGGCCCAAACCAGTCCCAGGATGCTTGTTTCCGGTCCAGGGAAGACATGGCTTGGCAGTTCGGTCTGGACTGTTCTCATGAGGCACAGGGTCAACACTGATGTGCATATAGCTGTGTCTGAACAGGGGTGGCAAAGTGAGCTAAAGAACAATGATGGATTCAACCCAGATCTGTGATGGGGGGTGAGTGTTTTCAATGTTCAGCACTCCGTCCATCATCTCCTTGTGTTTGCTTTGTTCGCCAAATTGGCAGGGTATGCCCAGACGTGGGTCCCTTGCTCAATTTGCCACTGGATTCAAGCTAGCCTGGCTGATGAGGGCTGATGGCCCGAAACCGGTCCCAGGATGCTTGTTTCCGGTCCAGGGAAGACATGGCTTGGCAGTTTGGTCTGAACTGCTCCCATGAGGCACAGGGTCAAGACTGATTTGCATATAGCTGTGTCTGCACTGGGGTGGCACAGTGAGCTAAAGAACGATGATGGATTCAACCCAGATCTGTGACTGGGGGTGAGTGTTTGCAATGTTCAACACTCCGTCCATCATCTCCTTGTATTTGCTTTGTTCGCCCTACAGGGTATGCCCAGACATGGGTCCCTTGCTCACTTTGCCACTGGATCCAAGCTAGCCTGGCTGATGAGGGCTGTATGCCCGAAACCGGTCACAGGATGCTTGTTTCCGGTACAGGGAAGACATGGCTTGGCAGTACGGTCTGGACTGTTCCCATGAGCCACAGGGTCAAGACTGATTTGCATATAGCTGTGTCTGAACTGGGGTGGCAAAGTGAGCTAAAAAACGATGATGGATTCAACCCAGATCTGTGACTGGGGGTGGGTGTTTGCAATGTTCAGCACTCCGTCCATCATCTCCTTTTGTTTGCTTCATCCATTTAAATTAAGCCATACCTCAATAGATCAGACAGCCCAGGGAAACAGGGTTAGGGGTTTGATGAATGGATGGGAAAGGATATAAGGGGAAATGTTTGACAAAGCCAAACACTACACAAGGACAACATTCATCTGGGCAATGAGCAGTGCATCATTCTTCATCTATCTATTGCAGGAGGAAATGAAGGAATGAGTATGACAAAGTACAGTTAACTGCATTACAAACAGTCCTTCTGCCCACGCAACCCAAGTTATTAGATATCTAAATGTTCTGTCTTCTAGGTTGGGAGTGAACCCACTCACCCAGTTCTCCAAATATGATTGTTTGATTTTTTTTTTTTTACTGTGCTGCACAATTTGGTTGTACATCTTAATTTTCCTCAGGAATGTCCATTACTCTCTGGTGCCTGTCTGGACTGGTCTGCTAGGTAAACAGGAGTGTTGAGCTCAGTTTTTTGCCTTTCATTCATGCAGTAGACTTCAAGGGCTGCAGATTGTAAAACCAAATGTGTATTTTAGAGCCAAGGACAAGGACAGAAGGGAGGTAAGCTTCATGAGAAGTGTATCAAGAAGACTCTGAGCCAGAGCAAAAAACAAGAGGGGGACTTAGATTTTCACTTGCTCCACCAGTGCAATACATATGTACACTCACACACACGCACACACATAGCGCATCATTTCACAAATCAACGCACTTCTCTCCATTCCACATAGCTGAGTACTAGGCCTCAGACTCACCTTTGCAGTCGATAACTTCTTGCTTCTACCTGTCCCTGAGGCAGTCCCATGGCTCCCGCCCTGAGTTCTTTCATCCTCCTCCTGAATCCAAGTAACTCTCTCCCAGATCAGTCATGGCCCGAGCAAGATAGGCGTGTAGTGTACTGCTGTTGTAGAACAAGTAGAGAAACAGAATTGCAGTATTTTGCATAGGTTTTTATTTGTTATCTAAAGAGACTGTTCTGGTCTCTGAAGAGTCAGAAAAAAGGGGAGGACGCTTCAAGTAAATCTGGCCAGTCATCTCCAGGGAAAATATGAATGCCCATCATTCAGGCCCAAATCATTGTACATCATCTCAAGTAAGTTCCCAAATTATAGTTCAACACCCTCTTTGCCACCACATGAATCATCAATCATCAATCATCACTCACAATCACTCAATAATCAGATCACTCATTGGTGTAATGGTTACTTTATCGAATCCAAGCATGTTGATAGGTACACTATGTCCCTTTAGATGCAAGCAACAGATTGGATTTTGGCAGACTTGTAAATCAAATGATTTCATTTGGCAGCTTTCCTAGGTGATGGTAAAACAGAAGGAGAATAGGAGTGAATCATACAGGTTAATTCATTTTCACTAAGTAAGTTTGTAAAGGCTCACCTCCAGTGAAAAAATGATCGCCCATCAGTCAGACCCCAAACATTGCAAATCATCTCAAGCAAGTTCCCAAATCATAGATCAACACCCTCTCTCACTTTCTGCCACCACATGAATCATGAATCATCACTCACACAGTCACTCACTCAACATTGCAAAAGTTATAAGGACTTCTTCCAATCTAAGAACGGGTAGGTTAGGTAGTAGGTATTCAACATTGATGCAGGCAACACATGGGAACTTGCTGTTGGCACAATTGTAAATCAATGATCTTCTGGGGCAGCCCTGCTAATGCTAAGTGATGCAAAAAAGAATAGGCATGCGAGGGAAGCAGGCATTGTCTCCAATGTTGTGTAGGACTTATGGAGACTTCTTCAATGTACACTGGTTCAACTGTAATCCAGCAATATATGTGGCTAGAAAATAGTGGTGCAGCATACATTTGACACAAAAATAATAATGTACTGCTATCTACTTTTTTTGTGTGCAAATAATAAATAATTAAAAGTTCTATGGGGCCACTAGCATACTCAGTCCAGCAAGCAGAGTACATCCTCAAACTCAGATATTTCACCCAGAAGTTGGTCAGCTAACACACTTGATTCTGACCAACCATTCTACTCCTCCTCCTGTGCTTTTTCAGGAACGGTATAACTGTTTGGTATGAAATGTTGTTTCATTTTGATCATAATCAATCGCTCCAGGTGTTGAGGTGAGATGTTGGCCCTTCTCATTGTAACAACCGTACCGGCTGCCCTGAGCACACGCTCAGCAGATACACTGGCTACAGAACACCCCAAAATCTTTATTGCCAGCCTGCTGAGCTCTGGCCATTTGGCACTCTTACCGTACCGATATATCAATGGGTTTTGATTGTCACAGACCTCTTTTAGATCATCCAGATACTTCTGAAACATTCTGCCACATGCTCAACATCTTTTGCCATTGCCTCTGTACTAGACCTAAGCCCTGCTGATTGAAACCTATACAATGCAGAGGTTGGGGCCAATCCTTCTGTTGCTGTTGTTGCCGGGGTTCTGGTTGATGGTATTGTTGGCTGCTGTGAGACAAGATTGCCATCTCTGGAAGTTGAAGACAGCATCCCAGAACTGTGGAGTTGGAGTCTAGGTTCCAGCCATTCCACTTCCAGGTCTCCAGCTTGCTCAACAATCCACCTCTTGTATTTTGAAACATACCTTGCAGAAAAAGGAATTGAAGCGGGCAGAATGCTTTTGTATCATATCAAGTAGTGTGGCATATATGTACTGTTTGGATGAGATGATGTCCTGTTGCAGCCTTGTATTACAAGTCAAGCAAAGAATTAAGCAACAAGGCATGCGATTTTGCGTTTTTATTCACATCTGTGGGGCAAACCTTTCAAACACTTTCTTTACCTGGTCCTTTAGCAGATGCAACAACGAGATAGCTTGGCCCATCATACTGTCCTGCTTCCTAACTTCCTGCATGAAAACCTAAAATGGGAGAGGCATCTGTGTCAGGCATTTGACTTGGCCCCATGTTGCCGCATCCATGGTGATAGCTTTCCCAACTGCATCCCCTGCTCTTTGAATGACATAGTCATTCATCTGTTTGTACTGCTCTAACAGACATTGCAACATTTATTAGGTTGACTTCCAACGCTTTGGCACCTCCTGTATCAGGGCTTTAACTGGTGCTCTATTACCATGCTGAATAATCCACAACTGCTTCCAGGCTCTAAAACTATGGGTGAAATTAGTGCAGATTCTTCTGTAGGGGGTCAATATGTTGCTGGCTATGTCTTCTTTTTGAGAAAGTATATCACCACCAGGTCGATGAATGGGCCAAACACAGGACCCTGAAATAGCCACCATCTGACAATGCATTAATTATGTTACTGCCATTGTCCGTGGCTACAAATCCAATTCTGAGACATCTGTTAGCAGCCATTCATACACCTTGCTGTTAAATTGTTCCAAGCTGTTTACAGCTGTATGCGATTTCTCCATAGTGAACATGGCCACTGTTGCATGCCACTGAATGCTGTTAAAACGTTCTTCATGGCCAAGACCTGTAGATATCTTTTGCTTTACCCCCACAACAGAGATCCAGTGTACAGTGATGCACATGTAATCAGTCGCCTGAGAACTGGTCCACATGTCCCATGTCAGATGGGTAGTGGGACAACACTTTGCTGCAAAGATTGTCTAACCAACTGCAGCACATTGTGACGCAGCGCTATAGCAGCAACTCTGGCAAAATAGGTCTGACTTGGAACCTTCCATTTCAGGCAAATGGCTGCCAAAAATTCTAAGAATCCCACTCCTTCCACAAAAGAAAAGCGTGGAGGTCCAGCACTACCATTTTTGTCACCTTCCCATTGTACAAACGTGTGGTTGGGTGATTACGCTCATACGCCCCCTCATGCCTAAACATGCCCATAATATTGGCTCGATTTTCTTCTTTTCTGGGGCCAATGGAACAGACAACTTTTGAGAAGTAGATGGTGGTAGACTCAATGTGGGTCATGGTGGGGAAGTCACCGTATGCCATGGTTTCTTCAATTTACGTGCCATTGTGCCATTGGGAAGAGGATGTAGCCTACCGGATAGAGCGGTCGCCCTCAAATCGAGGGAACCAGTTTTGAGTCTCGGCAACGAAGCTCAGCATCCTGTGATCTAAGCAAATCACTTAATCTCCCAGTGCCTAACAGAAATTAATGTGTCCTTATGTAACGCAACTGGTGCTCATGTAAAGCAATCTGATTCTGCTGGCACACGGCTGGGGACAGGGCTGGTATGCGTGAAGATGTCACCCTCTTCTTCCTCATGATCACTTCGCACCATGATTGGACATGTAGCTGATTTGCCCCAGCTCTTCTCACCACCAGGACCATGCTCAGCAATTTTTTTATGGTGTTCCTCCCACTAGCTTGTGTGATGTTTTTTCATATGAGTTGTTTGCCCTCCAGTACCATCATTTGTAACAGGCTTACCTCAATGAACATTTGGCAAATGCTGCATACTGCAATGTGCTCCGCCTTTTTGCTAACCATAAAAAAGTCCCAAACTGGGGAGAACTGCTTTTTTATTGTGCCAATGCCTGAAAAAGAATTGGAGGTAGGTGGGTGTGTTGTCAATTGTCTCTCTGCTTCTCCTGAGGTAGGGATTTTTGCAGGTCTCAGCTGGGGCTTTGAAAATATGAGAGGTGGCAGTGCTACCTGTGCCACATCCCATGGAGCAGGTTGAATAGCAATGTCAGACTCCTCTGTGTCACATTCCTCAATGACTGCCTTATCTTCATCATCCTCCTCGTCATCCCCTTCCATAAGTCTAAATCTTTCAGGAGCATTTCTTTTCCCTTACCTCTCCCGTTATCTACTGGACTCTGCTGGGGTCCACTCCATATCCCTATCATCATCATCATCAGAAGTGGTGCTTGGAGAAGATGGTGGAGTTGTACCCTTCATTTTCCTTGCTGGAGATCTGGGAGCCAATGATACTAAAGAGTAGTTTTTTGCTCAGAAGGAAGCTCAACTTCACTATTCATCTGCATTGCCATGATTGCGGTGGCTGTCACACTGACAGCCATGGTTCTGTGGCTTAGGTTGGGCTTGATGCAGGAGTGCTGCTCTCAGTTTGTTCCCCGGAGGCTGGTGCAGCAAGCACATGATGTGGTTGTCCAAAAAAGATTTGGGGCAACATGCCACAAGTAGGCAGTTGCTTCTTTTAACTGACTACTTTCTTGGAAGCATCTCTCTTTGGGGCAATCTTAAAGCTCTCAGTTGGCAGTGGCACAAAGCTACACAAACGGAAGAGATTGTAGAACTGACGTGTGACTGTACAGGCCTTATGTTTGGCATTACTGCGGATGATCACTAAGTAAAAGTGGAACCCCTGAATAAATGAAGGTAGAGCAGTAGGGGAAACTCAACAAATACTAGACAAGTAACAATCTGCTGTACCTATATATTTCAACTAAACGCAATTAAGTCAATTTCTAAAAAAGCCACTCTTGCTAGACCATGCGCTCAAATATTTACATGAATCAGACTGTTAAGTCAGTATTTTATTTTTATTTTCAAATTAATCAAAACAAAAAATAAATGCATAAATCATGTACTATTTTCATAATAGTACATTTACATAATTCACTGAGACCCAAAACACAATAATTCACATGGACAATCTTTCACAGAAGTCATTCATACATTCTCACATTCACATGGATCCATTCAAACCGTGAACACACACTGGACATTCACCCCAAAATATAAAAAGTTATAATTCGTAGCCCCTAAGCATATGTCACATCAGACAAATGTTTTTCTCATAAAAAAGTCACATTACTGATATGCAGTTCAGAATTTGTGGATGAATAAATCCAAAAGGTGAAGAGGAACTTTTGTTCAGATGTATAAATGACATAAACATTAGTACATCTACACAAATTAATCAGTGAAGTATAGGACTAGGGGACAAATAAGGTCAAGACGCCGACGCGCGTTTCGGTGTTAAACCCCCTTTCACAGGGTACCACCTTCTTCAGGGCGTGAGGGCTTAAAACCAGTGAAGAACCGAAGTTATCCACCATTGCTTGCTAAAGATGTAAGACTGAAATATTTGTAGTAATTTACAAAAATGTACACATTTAATTACATTTGGCCTGATTTAGAGTTTGGCGCTTGGGTCAGTTCATCACAAACAAGTTCCATATGATATAATATTTTTGATATAGTAACCCTTTCAGCCAAACTCTACATCGGGCCCATAGTCTGTGGAAAATATATAAGGGATACAGTACCCCCTGCCCTACATTATAAGGATATTGAAAGTCACAGAGGAGTTCATAACCCTATAGAGGAATGTGGCCGAAGGCCGTGTTCCTTTATAAGGAAATGGAACTTGAGGTGACTGCAAAATATCCTTATCATGTATGTGAGTGGGTACTTAATCCCAAATGGTACAAGGTCACACCATCAGCTTTCCCACTAACCACTTAAAACCTTGATGCGCAGTTCTTTCATATGAAGGAGAGAGCATGTTTGCGAACATGAAGAATAAAAATAGAACCTCTAGTGCAAAATTAAACACTTCAAAAACCTATTAAATAATTGTTGCAGAAGATATTAGAAGCAGTTCATTACAAGTAAGTTTTTTTCAGAAAAAGCTGCAATAGCTTGGAATGAGTAGACACGTGCAGAAATATTCTAAATTTCATTTAACAATCTAAGGAATGCAAAAAATAATTATGTTCTTTCTTTTAGTAACTGTAAAATAAAAAAATAAAGTTTGAAGAAAGAAAACAACCTTTCATTTTCATTGCTTTAAACAGCTGCTTCAGGACCTGACCTGACTTCCGCCTCTTCGGTTTGATCTGGTAGCAGGCATTGTGAGGTCAGAACTCGACTGAAATAACATTACAGTTGAGTTCTGATGTTTTTTCTTAATAATCAGTGACTAAGTGGTTGCTGATTATAATGAAATTAGAGACAGGCGCTTATACAGGGATTGCAGAATCCCATGTATTATAATAATCTAAGAGACTCTTAAAGAAAAAGTATAGCAACAGTTACTAGATGCACAATTGTGCATTTTTTTGTTGTAGTCAAAGATTTTGCAAATCAGAGGCTCATTTATAAATCTGTGGTAATTTGAAGTTTAGAAACTTCTGTTATGGAAATGAATATATTCAGCGCCATATGCACTTATCCTGCTTAACTTTCGAGTACGGGCCCATAAAGCAGTTGGGCTATTACATATTCATGTTCCCTTCTGGCAAACAAAAGAGGAAAAACATCACTTGCAGAGATGTTTCATAGCCTAAAGACTTTCTTGAAAGGTAGTTTTTGCAAAATGAATTGAAGACAAGGACTATTGTATTGAAAGAAGTCGAAGCACTGTAATCCAGACATGTGGTATGCATATGCAGATGTCTACAGTACACTTCTACAGAAAAAGGCTATGGGGGTAACAATTAGCCACAAAAAAAGAGATAATAAAGGGAATATTGCAATGATTTCAATTGTGACGCATGATTGGGCCATGAGTTTCCAGGCAATCAGGGGTTGTCTGAACATAAAGGTTGAAGTTTGCACAGGACACAACTGGGCTCCTGTTTCCGAATTAGGGCATGCAGACGGCACAGGTCAGAAAAAGGGAGCAGTGATTGCCTTTCTCTGCCTCCAAGCTGAGTGATCTGCAGCTTATGTCCTCTCAGAGACATTCCGCACAGCTACTTGATACTGTGCCTATTTGCAGTGGTTAATTTGTAAAATATTAAGTGCCAGTGTCCAAACTTGCAGACAGCACTGATGAATGTTGGAATTACTGAATTCCAATGGTGCATTATTTGAATTTCACCATGTCTCTTTCTTCCACCACCATATTCTCCCTGCCCCTTTATTTGATTCACTCTTGCAGTTTCTTTTTCATCCCTGCTTTCCTTTTTTGACACTGCTTTGCTGTCTTCCACCTTTTGTGTTTTTCTCTCTCTTGCTCTGAATGAAATTCTGTTGAAGAAAAATAAGTTCTAACTCCCCAAAATGAAGTGCCTGTGGGCCTCACCTGCAACCACTTGCTCAAATTAAGAACTGTCTACTTGCCATATTATTTTGTTTCTATTGCGAGGTGTTTTTGCCTCCAGATCATAGACAGTCTTATGACTCAGTAACAGTATTTTTCAAGATCTCAGCCGTATTTTCTAGATTTAAAAAACAGTCAACAACCAATGACATGAAAAAATAAGAGCAGTTAAAAAAAGTGAGACACATTAATATAGTCCTTCATAGACACAATGTATCAGCTATTTTAGGAAGGGGGTCTTCATGGCTATTGGATGAGCTTGAGCCTATGCTACAAAGAAATAGGAAATAAAAGTAGACAGTTCTTTTTGTTGTATTTTTCCGCAGCTAGCCTTTTTCATCATTTTCAGCCTGGCAGACTGCTTTTGGTACAGGTGTGATTCTTCATTGACTTCTCACAAAAATAAAACATGCTATAACTTTGAGAGGCGTAACACAGGCCCCTGTAGCCCTTGCGAAGCAGGGGGGCCCCCCGAACCCTTCAGGGACTCCCCTTTCAGATATTATTCCTGTGGTGATCAGGGTCAGTGCATCGGTTGACTGAACTTCTGAAGTGGTCGGACGAGTCTTTTGAAATACACTCAGTTTGGGGCCTTGCACGCGCTGTGACATCATGTTGCTGGATCAGGGAGCAGCGGTGGAGTTGTGATTGCTTGGCGGTGCGTAGCGGTTGAGGTACCTTTTGTAGTTACCATTATCTTTTATTCTAAAATGCCTCCCGAACAATTCTCTGAATATTATATGTATTTTCTTGGCTTCACCAGAGCCAGTGGTGGCCTTTCAGGGTTGCATTTCTAGAAGATAAAGCGATGATGATGACAACGGGGGTGGGAGGGCAGATATGTGATATAATGGAGGCATAGGGGAAGGGCCTCTACAGAAAAGAAATTGAGACTTCTGGATAACTTCTGAGGAGGATGGCTTATCTTGAAATAAAGGCTTATACTCTGCAAATATGGCTCTTTGTTTTTTTTCGAAATTATAGCAGATTATCATTAAGTCTGACATCCCCATGCAGATTGTTCCATAGTTTTGAGCCAGACATAAAAGTGGCTGTTTTAGTGTTTTCTGGATTTATTTAATATTTATTTCAACTGCTTCTTTTACTTGTTTTTCTTCAGTGATTAAGAGTTTGTCTTTCAAGCAGCTAGGAAGGCATAGATATGATTTTTGTAAGTGATGCATGCCATCATAGAATGGATCTTGGCCTCCTTGGAAAACCATAGGAGATCTCTCGTGGTGGAGAGACTTGTAATGATTTCTTGGCATCCTTGACACAACATACAGGGAAGTTTAGCACTCAGGGCCTGATTACGATGTTGGTCGGAAACTAAACCGCCCGACTCCTTGTTGCATTCGGTTCCAAAAGACTCGTGGTCAGCGGTTCCTCCCGACCGATTATAATGCTTCCGAACACCGTTCGGAAGGACTCCCATTGACTTCCAAGGGAGCCTGTGTTCCGATCGACAACACAGGCTTCTATGGGGAAAATGGGTGTCTATGGAAAACCTTGCACCCTGTCACGGGCACCCCATGGTGCCTGCCACACTGTGCATGGTTTTACAGGAGGGTCTCTTGGGTAGCCCCTCGATCCCAAACTGGAGGCCTCAGGATGAAAGGGGGCCTGTTAGGGGCCCCCAAACTCATTTTCTGACATCCTTTTTGTGTCAGACAGACCGAGTCGGAAACGCTGTTGGAATCCTACATCGTAATCGGTCAGTCTGAAACACTATCCATAGAGCTGTACTCTACAACTTCCCTGAAACCTATGGTTTTTTCAGTGAATTTCAAAGGTTTTTTTAAATACTAATTTCTAACTATAACATCCCTGAAACCTATGGGTTTTTCAGTGAATTTCAAGGGTTTTTTAATACCAATTTCTAACTATTCCTACAGAGGTAGGACATGTGCAGAAAGAGCAAGACAGGCGCAGAAAGAAGCAAGAGAAAGGCAGAAAGAGGCAACAGAATTCCAGAAAGACAAAGGAAGGTGCAGAAAGAAGCAATAGATATACAGAAAGAACCAACAGAGGTGCAGAAAGAGGCCTGGTGGAAACTGACTCTGACAAACCAGGCCCAGAGCCAGTGCTATAGTGAAACACCTTCATGCACTGGGGTACACTTTGGGTTGGGTCACCCCTGTGATTGGCATGACCTCCCGTGTAAGGCCCAAGTACATAATAGGGCAAGGTAATTAAAACTACCTTTAAGTCAGAGGTGCAGAAAGAAGCAAGTGCTGTGCAGAAAAAAACAACAGAGGTGCAGAAAGAGGCAAGAGGGGTACATAAAGAGGAAAGAAAAGTACAGAAAGAAGCAAAAGGGGTGCAGAAAGAGGGAAGAGAACTGCAGAAAATGGCAAGAGAGGTGCAGGAAGAGGCAGGAGAGGTGCACAAAGAGGCAAAAGGGGTATAGAAAGAGGCAAAAGGGGTACAGAAAGAAGCAACAGAGGTGCTTAAAGAGGCAAGAGGGGTGCAGAAAGAGGCAAGAGAAGAGCAGAAAGAAGCAACAGAAGTGCCGAAAGAGGCATGAGGGATGCAGAAATGTGCAAAAGATGCAAGAGCAGGTGTGAAAAGAGGCAAGAGGGGTACAGAAAGAGGTAGGAGAGATGTACAAATTGGCAAGAGAGGTACAGAAAGAGGCAGGAGGGGTACAGAAAGAAGGAAGAGAAGTGCAGAAAGAAGCAACAGATGTGCTGAAAGAGGCAAGAGAAGTGCAGAGAGAAGCAACAGAGGTACAGAAAGAAGCAAGAGAGGTGCAGAAACAGGAAGGAAAGGTGCAGAAAGACAGAACAGGGATGCAAAAAGAGGCAAGAGAGGTGCAGAAAGAAGGAAGAAGGGTGCGGAAAGAGGTGAGAGGGGTGCAGAAAGAAGCAAGTGAGGTGCAGAAAGAGGCAATAGAGTTGCAGAAATACGCAAGTGAATTGCAGATACAAGCAAGAAAAGTGCAGAAAGAGGCACGAGCATTGCTGAAAGAAGCAACAGAGGGGTAAAAAGAATCAAGAGAAGTGCAGAAAGAGGCAAGTAAGGTAAAGAAAGAAGCAAGAGCAGTGCAGAAAGAACCAACAGAGGTGCTAAAAGAGGCAAGAGGGGTACAGAAATTGAGGTAGAAGAGGTGCACAAAGAGGCAAGAAGGTACAGAAAGAGGCAGGAGGGGTACAGAAAGAAGGCAGAGAAGTGCAGAAAGAGGCAAGAGAATTGCTAAAAGAATCAACAGAGGTATTGAAAGAAGCAAGAGAAGTGCAGAAAGAAGGAAGAAGGGTGCGGAAAGAGGCGAGAGGGGTGCAGAAAGAAGCAAGTGAGGTGCAGAAAGAGGCAATAGAGGTGCAGAAATACGCAAGTGAATTGCAGATACAAGCAATAAAAGTGCAGAAAGAGGCAAGAACATTGCTGAAAGAAGCAACAGAGGTGTAGAACGAAGCAAGAGAAGTGCAGAAAGAGGCAAGTAAGGTAAAGAAAGAAACAGGAGCAGTGGAGAAAGAACCAACAGAGGTACACAAAGAGACAAGAGGGCTGCAGAAAAAGGTAGGAGAGGTGCAAAAAGAGGCAAGACAAGTACAGAAAGAGGCCGGAGGGGTGCAGAAAGAAGCAACAGAGGAGCTGAAAGAACAAGAGAAGTACAGAAAGACGCAATAGAGGTACAGAAAGAGGCAAGAGAAGTGCATAAACAAGCAGGAAAGGTACAGAAAGAGGGCACAGGGGTGCAGAAAGATGCAAGAGAGGTGCAGAAGGAGGAAAGAGGGGTGCAGAAAGAGGCAAGAAGGGTGCAGTAAGAAGCAAGTGAGGTGCAGAAAGAAGCAACAGAGGTGCAAAAAGACACAAGCGAGGTGCAGAAACAAGCAAGAGAAGTGCAGAAAGAGGCAAGTGAGGTGCATCAAGAGGCAAGATGGGTAGAAAAAATGGCAAGAGAACAGCAGAAAGAGGCTAGAGGGATCAAAAAAAGGGGAGAAGGGCACAGAAAGAAGCAAGAGAGGTGCAGAAAGAAGCAAGAGAAGTGCAGAAAGAAGCAAGAGAGGTGCAGAAAGAGGGAAGACAAGTGTAGAAAGAGTCAAATGAGTTGCAGAAACAGGTAAAAGGGGTGCCGAAAGAAGCAAGAGCAGTGCAGAAAGAACCAACAGAGCTGCAGAAAGAGGCAAGAGTGGTGCAGAAAGAGATAGGAGAGGTGCACAATGAGGCAAGAAGGGTGCAGACAGAGGCAAGAGGGTTGCAGAAATACGAAAGAGAAGTGCAGAAAGTAGCAACAGAGGTGCTGAAAGAGACAAGAAGGGTATAGAAAGAGGCAAGAGAAGTGCAGAAAGAAGCAACAAAGTTGCAGAAAGAGGCAATAGAGGTACAGAAAGAGGTAAGAGAGATGCAGAAAGAAGCAAGTAAGGTGCAGAAAGAGGCAAGAGATGTGCAGAACGAAGAGAGTGAGGTTCAGAAAGAGGCAAGAGAAGACCAGAAAGTGGCAAGTGAGGTGCAGAAAGAGGCAAGAGAGGTATAGAAAGAGGCATGATATGTGTAGAAAGAGTCGAACAAAGTGCAGAAAGAGGCACTCGAGGTACAGAGAGAGGCAAGAGAGGTACTGAAAGAGGCAAAAGAAGTGCAGAAGGAAGAGAGTGAGGTACAGAAAGAAGCAAGTGAGAAGCAGAAAGAGGCAAGAGAGGTACAGGAAGAGGCAAGGGAAATACAGAAACAGGCAAGAGAAATGCAGAAAGAGGCAAGAGAGGAGCAGAAAGAGGCAAGAGTGGTGTAGAAAGATGTAAGAGAGATGCAGAAAGAAGCAAGTAAGGTGCAGAAAGAGGCAAGAGAGGTGCAGAACGAAGAGAGTGTGGTTCAGAAAAAGGCAAGAGAAGACCAGAAAGTGGCAAGTGAGGTGCAGAAAGAGGCAAGAGAGGTATAGAAAGAGGCAAGATATGTGTAGAAAGAGTCAAGCGAAGTGCAGAAAGAGGCACTCGAGGTACAGAAAGAGGCAAAAGAAGTGCAGAAGGAAGAGAGTGAGGTACAGAAAGAGGCAAGTGAGAAGCAGAAAGAGGCAAGAGAGATACAGGAAGAGGCAATGGAAGTACAGAAACAGGCAAGAGAAATGCAGAAAGAGGCAAGAGAGGAGCACAAAGAGGCAAGAGTGGTGTAGAAAGAAGCAAAAGAAGTACAGAAAGAGGCAAGTGAGGTGCAGAAAGAGGCAAGAAAGGTGCAGAAAGAGGCAAGAGAGGTACAGAAAGAGGCAAGAGATCTGCAGAAAAAAAACAGGTGCTGAAAGATCTAAGTGAGGTGCAGAAAGGGACAAGAGAAGTGCAGAAAGAGGCAAGTGAAGTGCAGAAAGAAGACAGTGAGGTGCAGAAACAAGAAGAAAGGTGCATAAAGATGCAACAGAAATGCAGAAAGAGGCAAGAGAGGCACAGAAAGATGAGAGGTTTGTGCACCATTAGTACCAATTTAATACCCACATTTAGCAATAAGTAACACGTAATCATTCCAGCTTTCCAAAGGGCCTTCCACCATGCTGTAACACGTGAAGCTGCATTTTTGGAAACATTTGAGCTGTTTGAGCTAGAAACAAGGCTTTTTTAGTTCAAATCTGCATATTAGGCAGCAGATGATGGGATATTTGGCAAATGCAGTTTCTAATTATGTGAAAATTGGTGTAGCCGAACAGTTACATAATTCCAGTGGTCCTGCTCATACCTCTGACTAGGTCCAGAAGTGCCCCTCATTGGTTCCTTCTTTTTTGTGTCTCATTGAGTTTATAGTTTAGCTTCTATGGAAAAGAGAAGTGCAAACCTGAGGTTACCACTCCACTACACAGACTACAATACCACATAATTACTCTCCAAAACACATAATCCCACTCCACATAATTCCTATACACTAAATACCACATAATTTCTATTCACATAATTTCACTGCACAACAAACCACATATTCCCACTACATATAACGTACATCCACTCTACACAAAAAAAACATTAGTAAAAAACTATTACATTTAGAATGCCAATAGCTCTAACTCTTGGTAATGCAAAACCTATTACATTGCATATGCTTCTTTAACTAGTAGTCATGTTTGCTGAGTGGTGGAGAAAGGGTGCTGGGCGTCTGACCAGCGCTCAGGAATTCTGCTGTGTAGGACTTGCAGGAGGTACCATAAGGGCTTCTTGGACCCCAAAGTCCCTCAGGAGTAAAGTGGACTTCATCCCCCATCCCGTAGTCTGCCAGGAGGTGCGTTTGCAGAGTGGTGGAGAAAGGGGACATGGTCTCGAAGACATTTTAGCAATACCACTGTGTGGGACTTACTGGAGGTAACAAGAGGGGTAGTTGGCCCCCAAGGACACCCTTGGGGGCCAACTAGCCCTCCTATTACTTCCAGTAAATCCCATACAGCTGTTTTGCTAAGTTCTCATAGCAGGCCACGCCCCCTTTGCCCACCACTCTGCAAATGCACTCCCTGGCGCGCTCTGGGATGGGGATTGAATTCCCCATCACTGCTGGGGTTCCTTAGGGGCCAGCTAGCCTACCTCTTACCTCCAGTAAGCCCCACACAGTGGGATTGCTGAGAGGTGGACACAGGCCATGCCCCCTTTCTCCACCACTCTGCAAACGCATCTCCTGGCACGCTCTTGGTTGGGTGATGAAGTCACCAGGGCATGGCCAGCCTTTTCTTTTTTTTTGAGGGTGGCCTGCCTGGCCCCCCTCCTCAGTCCTTCATCGCCCTGGGGACCTCATCCCCCCGTGCATTGCCTTTTTTAAAAATAATTAAATATTTGGGATGGGGGCTGCGTGGCCCCCCTACCCTGTGCAAATTCTGGCCCTGGGAACCCCATCCCCAGGGCCTGGCCTCTTTGATAGGGACTGTGGGGGGAGCCCCAATGCCCCCACAGTCCCTGCCAGCTCCCTGCCTCCTGTGGGAGCCAGGATTGCATTTGGGCAAGGGGAGCTGCTAAAATGCAGCTCCCCTTGCCCAAAATCAATCCCGCTTTGCTTTGTTGAAGTGAGAGCAGGTTTTCTGCTCTTGCTTCAGCTAAGCAAAGCAGTGTTTGGTATGTCAGAGCCGTGCTCCTGCCCTTCCATAGCAAACGGCAATGTTCCGGGGGTGGGCACCCCAGTACATTGCAGGAGTCGGCCCTGGGGGGTTGCGGTCCCAAGGGCCATAGAGGGCTGCAGGTTACCGAGTCACAAGATGGCTGCCAACACATTCTGGTTTGGAGTGTTGGCAGCCAAACAGAATGAAGCTCGTGCTCAGGAGGAGTGACGGCTCCTCGGTGCTCAGATATCAACTACTGAACGGGTTTTCACCATTTTAGAAAAGCACACTTTCTTGACCAAGGTCTACATTTTTGCCAAATTTGGTGTAATTCCGTTCAGCACTTCGGGTTGTAGCTTTGTGTAAAGTTCCTAGGGAAATTAACATGGGGAAAACGCATTTTGGAACCCCCCTTTTTTTTTTCTCGGCCCCCACTTGATGAATCACCATGAAACTTTCAAGACAGGAGTTCACCTGAGTGAACCATATAGAAACAAGGTCCTAACTATAACTACCTACTGGCGATCGCTAGTAGGTAGTTATAGTTAGGACCTATTTTCCATAGGAAATCCGCAACATTCTATTTGGAATAACTTTGGCGCCCGTTGACGAATCTTCGCGTAATTTTCAAAACTTTTGGCCAGCTCCGGTCCGCTCCTATCCTTAAATTCTCGGAATGATTTGTGTAGCGGGGGCTGAGAAAAAAGGGGGTCCCAAAACATGGTTTCCCCATGCAATTTCCCATAGGACCTTTAGCCGCAGCTACAGACCGAACTGCTGAACGGAATTACACCAAATGTGGCAGAGTCATGCCTTTTGCTTAAATGGTGTAAATCCGTTCAGTAGTTTCTGAGAAAATCAAAATCGAAATCACATATATATCTGGGCGGAGCCTAACCACACAGCTCATCGTGAGATCTGATTGGCTGTCAGTACTTCATCCAGGAAGTGTTGGAAGCCATCTTGGGACCAATATACATGATAGCACCTCATTAAAAAGCATTGCAGTTAATAGAAGGTTTTAAGACTTTAGTTACATTTGTTGATGGTACCATACTCATTTTAGGAATTGTGGTGTGTTCTAAGGTGATTTTACCATGTGAAAAAGCCTTCTGCTGTGATATCATGAATCATGTTTGAGAGAAAACTATTTTCTCATGCTTTTCCCAAAGTGGTTTGGAAGGTGATCTATAAGCTAAACTGAGAGCATATTTTCTGTAAATTCACATTATCTTTCTCAGTCATGTGAGAATGAAGTCTGACATTCTCAGTAAAACATGTACATCCAACAAGGGCAGAGACTGTCAGTTGATTCCTTTGTGTTCTACTGCAGCTTCCCAGAGTGTTCTAAAGAACAACTAGAGCGCTAACAGTCCTACTTATGACAAACGTATTGCACACCTGAAGCCATCTTGATTGGAATAAAGTGGTAACTCTTAAAACATTTAATTTACAAAGGAACAAAATGAGGGGGTTCATTTTGCCATAGAAAGTATGATTAGTGCTGCAGAAAGAAAAATTAGGGCACATTTTGAGTGACTTCTCAAATCCTCTTCTATTTCATTAAAAAATTCTGACATGCAGACTGAAACATGCACTTTCAATACCAGCAGCAGACTTCACTGGTGGGCAGTAGCTTTACTACAGTGATCTAATGAGCAACTAGAGTGCTAACATTCTGAATTTATGGCAAATGTCTGACACATCTGAATGCCTTCTTGATGGAATCAAAGTAAAAAACTGAAAGTATTTCCTACTGAGGAGACTGTAGTAAATGAGGAAATTAGGAAACGTCATAACAAATAAGTCTCCCAAGATGACCACCAGAGACAAAAGAGCCCAAATGTAGCACAAATATCATCCAGATGTAGCCCAAGTATAGCCCAATGACAGAATGTCCCAGAGTGTTCCTAAGAACAACTAGAGCGCTAACAGTCTTACTTATGACAAAAGTATGGCACACCTGATGCCATCTTGATTGGAATAAACTGGTAACACTTAAAACATTTAATTTAAAAAGGAACACAATGAGGGGGTTCATTTTAACATAGAAATTATGATTAGTGCTGAAGAAAGAAAAATGAGGGCACTTTTTGAGTGACTTCTCAAATCCTCTTCTATTTCATTAAAAAATTCTGGCATGCCGACTGAAACATGCACTTTTAATACCAGCAGCAGACTTCTGTGGTGAGCAGTAGCTTTACTACACTGATCTAATGAGCAACTAGAGTGCTAACATTCAGAATTGATGGCAAATGTGTGACATATCTGAATACCTTCTTGATGGAATCAAAGTAAAAAACTGAAAGCATTTCCTACTGAGGAGACTGCAGTAAATGAGGAAATTCAGAAACTTCATAACAAATAAATCTCCCAAGATGGCCACCAGATACAAAAGAACCCAAATGCAGCACAAATATCACCCAGATGTAGCCCACATGTAGCCCAATGACAGAAGTGTGCAAAACACTTATTTTTTGTGTTTTTGCAGTTTTATATAGTGCAGACTTGTCAGGTATTGGAGTGCTTTACATGAGCATTGGTTACATCACACAAGATCAAATTCATTTTGGTTGTAGACATGGGGAGATTAATGATTTGACCAGAATCACAGCATATTGAGCTGAAGCAGAAACTCCAACCTGGTTCCCCAGTTGCAAAGTCTGCAGCTCTGGAAGTAACACCACATCCTCTCCCCTAAGTGCAACATTTAATCAAGTGGTCAACTGGATAAAAAAACATAAAGATGACAAATAATTTAAAAGTGCTTTGACGCTATTTGAAAACTCAAAAAATATGTCCTCATTTTAATTTTTTATAGAACTAACCATAATTTTGATGCAAATAAGACCGTCTCATATATGTAATTTCTAAAGGAAATGCTCTAGGTATTACAGTTTTGTTTACATCAAGATGATGTCAGGCGTTCCACACTTTTGTAATAAATATAGAATGTTAGCAATCTAGTTGTTCATTAGGATACTGTTGAGAGGCAGAGGCCAGGGGCACGGACTCTGAAAATTGATGGCAGGTAGGAGGGTGCAGATGCAACAATTTGACCACACTGGGCAGGCAGGAAGGGCAGTGGCAGCACAACAGACTATGGAGGGCAGTGAAAAGGGGGGCATGGGCAACAAACCAACAATACAGGACTGGCAAGAGAGACTGCGGCAATATAATAGACCATTGTGGGCAGAAGGAAGAGGCAGTGGCAGTACAAAAAAAACATGCCACAGACCCAATTCAGCCAGGAAACGTCCAATGTTTTTAAGCTCAAATGGGCTTTATTTGATCTGTCTCCTGTCTACAATCTCCTCTTTTTCAATGTAACTCTAAGGGGAAAATCAATACCCCAGTTTTTTTTCTAAATCTCCCTCTTACCAAGTTCAAAATGTTCGCAAGTATGGTACATTGAATCATGGTAGGCAGGAGGAATTGGGGTAGGGACATGGACTCGGATAACAGAGGACAGGAGGGACATGGAGAGGTGCACCAAACTGACCCTACAGGGCAGGCATCAGGGTTTGCAGCAGCACAATACACCACACAGGGCATGTGGGACAGGAGTGCAGCACAACAATCCATAGAAAGCAATAGGGAGGAGACAGGACCATGCACATGGACAACAGAACAGAGGGGAAAGAGGCAATGGTAGCTAGCTGACCATAATGAACAGACAGGAGAGAAAGCTGCAGCATAACAGACCATAAAGGGCAGGCGGGACGGATCAGGGGCATTACAATGGAACACACAAGCCAGGAGGGAGGGATTAGAGGTCTGCACCTGGAAACAGAGGGCTGGGGGCAAGGGGGCAGGGCAGGAGCAGCAAGATGACCATGGAGGTCAGGCAGGATGGGCACTAGAAGCAAGACACACCATGGAGAGCCACCATGAGAATATGATGGCATACACACAGACCATGGAGGGAAGGTGGGAGGGGCCATGGCAGCACAGAAGACCATGCATGGCAAGCGTGAGAGTTAGTGGCAGCACAATGGCTATGATGGGCAAGAAGGAGGGTGCAGGGGCATGCACAATGGACCATGGAGGATAGAAGGGAGGGTCAGGACCTTGGCACAGGCAAGAAAGTTCAGGGGAAGGGGCCTCACAACAGACCGCGTGGGGCAGGCAGGAAGAGCAGTTGCAGTACAACAGACCAGGGAGGGCAGAAGGGTGTGGTAGTAAAATGGACCATGGAGGATAGGAAGAAGGGGATAGGGGCATGGCATGTGGACAGGCTGGGTGGAGGTGGCAGGGACAGGTTACAGTCATCTGACAATGCTAGTCAGGTGGGAGGGGAGTGGCAGCTAAACATAACACTCAAAGTAGATAGGAGTGGCAGGTCCATGGAACATGGTGGGCAAAAAGGATGGAGCAGGGGCATGCACAAAGACATCGGAGAGCAGGGGGAAGGAGAATAGGGGCCGCAAGCTAAACACAGAGGCTAAGCAGGAGGTCAATGATGGGCCATAGAATTGGGCAATGGTGGGCAGGAGGAGTGGACTGGTACATCATGCTAAATGGTGGGCAGTGGCAGCTCATCAGACCATGCATGGCAGGAGGGAGGAGGCTAGTCCATGGATTCAGACAACAGAGGATAGAGAGGAGGTAAATGGGGCAGCAAGCTAACTATTCAGAGAAGGTGGGACTTTCTTGTTTTTAAAATGTGTGTCTGTGCGAACTACTTAAATATGAACAAGTATGCAGCATAATCCCCCTTTTATTCAGGAAGAAGAGGACGTTTGTGACTGTGACTCCGGGCTCACTTGGCAGAAACACCCCCTGACCCTCCACCCCATCGCAAAATGTAATGCCTATGAAAAGGGTAGGTGGACGCAGTGTTATATAGAACATAGTCCTGAGAGCACGATTGAAAATGAAAACTAGATATAGTATATGTTATAAACTATGCACCAAAAAGTGTGATATAAGATGAACCGGGCGTGAAATATAATACGCAATACATTGTGCGCAATGACAGATTCATTGGAGAGCGCGAGATAGCACAGGCACTAGCGCGTGCTATGCGATATGCGCCTTGGAGTGTAATATGCACAGGGCAGTGTTGTGTAACCTAACTAGTCTCTAAAGTTGTAATATAAAATATGTGCTGGGGAGTGTAACGTTGCATATGCACTGTGACAAAGATATGGATCCCAGATTGTAATATGTATGGCATAGCTTTGTGCGTTATAACATAGGCATCGAGGAAGGCACGTTAGATGGGGCAATATACCCTGTGCAAAGGCAAGTGTGGCATGACATATTCACGGGTGGTGTTACAGTGCACATGGGCTAGAGAGTGTCATAGCATACGCACTAGCTGGTGGAATACAACACAGAGGTGTGTGGCACTCGGCGGGCACTGGTGGGTGTAACACAGCATTGGGCTCAGCCAGGAGCACGCTGTAACTCTCAAGTGAGGTTCGTCTCCTTTCCAGAGAGTAAAATAAAAAGTATTACACATCCGGCGGTGGATGTGTATTTTATTAACCGTGAGGGGGGTTTCTTGCATAGTTTGGTCGAATTTTTGTCGAATCCCCTTTGAATGGCTTGGTGTGCGTGTGTATTAAATGTGTCCGTCAATAGCTACCCATGTTTGTATAAATAAATGACAAGGGTGTCTACTTGGAGAGTACCCACCGGCGGGGGCACCAGGATTAGGCACGGTAGGGCGTCAGACACGTCAGAGCTTCACTAGTGGTGTAAATACATTCCACGTGGATTCATTGTATGCATAGTCACCTTTTAATGAATATCACGCAAATCGTCATGGTGATAGGTACATACGGTTTGTCCAGCATGTCCTAGGTGTTTCTATGAATATATATTTTTTTTTAAATAATAAAAAACAAAGGCCGGCCCCGGTGGATGGGGTCCCCGGGGCCATAAGTGGCCTGAGGAAGGTGGCAGCGCAGCCCCCCTCCTAAAGATTTTTTTTTAAAAAGGCCATGACCCGGGGGTTGGGGTCCCCGGGGTCGATTAAGGCCTTGGGAGGGGGGCCGCGCGGCCCCCTTCCAAATTAATTTTTTTCAACAAAAAAAATTAAGGTGCAGGCCCTGGGGGATGGGGTCCCCAGGGCCAATAAATTAGAAAAAGAAGGGGGGCTACACAGCCCTCCTTCTTAAAAAAATTAAATAAATAAAAGACCGACATAGCGACGGAGGCCACGCCCCCTTCTTGCAGCACTCTGCAAACGCGCCCCCTGGCCAGTTGTAAGTTGGGGAATGAATTCCCCTTCAATACTGAGGGTCCCTGAGGGCCAACTAGCCCAACAGGCATCTCCAGTATGCACCAGGGAGCTGCGTTGCAGACAGGTGTTCTGAGGCCATGCCCCTTTTTACACCTCTCTGCAACGCAGCTCCGTGGCGCTTACTGGAGGTACCTAGTGGGCTAGTTTGACCCTATGGACCCTTAGGATTCACGGGGACTTAATCTCTCAACTCAGAACGGCCACAGGGCGCGTTTACACAGTGGTGAAGGGAGGGGACGGGGCCTGAGGTGACGTGTGCAAACACGCCCTGTGGCGCGTTTTAAGTTGGGGAAATAATTCCCTTTCAATCCTGAGGGACCCTGGGGGCCAACTAGACCACCAGGTGCTTCCAGTAAGCGCCACTGAGCTGCGTTGCAGAGATGTGGTCCAGGCCGTGCCACTTTTTACACCTCTCTGCAACGCAGCTCTGTGGCGCTTACTGGAGGTACCTAGTGGTCTAGTTGGACCCTAGGGACCCACAGGATTCAAGGGTACTTAATCTCCCAACTTAAAACAGTCACAGGGTGTGTTTACACATTGGGGAAGGGAGGGGACGGGGCCTGAGGTGACGTGTGCAAACACGCCCTGTGGCGCGTTTTAAGAGGTAGTTTTCATCCCCTGCCCTATTATATACTAGGGGCTTACAGAGGAGGTCATGCTAATCACAGGGGGACCCCAACGCATAGTGTTTTCTTGTGTATGTAGGTGTTTTCACTGTATTCTGAGTGTCTTTTAACATAGCACTGGCTCTAGGACTGGTTAGTCAGACTCAGTTACCACCAGTATCCATCTGAAAAAGTTGAGGGTACAGGATGATTTTGCAAGAAGGCTTCTTTCTGCTCTTCTATTTGTTCTTTCTGCACGTTATCCTTCTTCCTGCACTATTCTTCGTCTTTGAGGACTTCTGTTGCTTCTTTCTGCATTTCTTTTTTTTCTTTCTGTGCGTTTTTTCTTCTTTCTTCACATGTCCTATCTCTGAAGGCATAGTTAGAAATTAGCATTTAAAAAACCTTTGAAATTCACTGAAAAAACCATAGGTTTCAGGGGCGTTATAGTTAGCTGGACTTTTCACTCATACAAAACCATTGAAATTTCCCCGTTTTAGTTAGTTCAGCTAACTATAACGCGTGCACCCGCAATGCACTGCTGATGACGTCACATGTTACATCACTCATGACATCTCAAATGACATCACTGATGACATCATCCTTGTGATAGTGGCAGACCTCCTCTCCCCCTAATATAACCTTTGATACACACATTCAAAAATTAAAACTAACATTTTCAAAACAATGGACATACCAATACCAGTTAGAACAACCTATTCAGTAATTCTAAGATCCACATACACATCCACTCATTCACCAACAGTCCTATACATTCACTCATACATGTACTCACTCATCATATGTACTCATACACCTATACATCCTGTTACACAACGCCACTCATCCATAGTTACTCACACACATAGTCATTCATGCTAATAAAGAATCAAACATCCATTTACTTGCATATACAGTTATACACACACCACCACACTTACTTCAACAGAAACTTACACATACACATACACAGTCTTTTGAACAATCACTTATAGAAACACATACTTATTCATACAGGAACTCTTCCAATCTCTCACTCTCACATATACTCACTTATATACACCAATAGTCACATATACTAGTTTAAAACATATGTAGTTACTCATAAAGACACTATTGAGACAGCCATTGACTCACTAACACACCCATGCACACACTCATCCACCCACACAGTCCTGCACACTTGCTGTCTTCAACACATACAAACAGTGAGTCACTCATTCATGCACCTATGCACTACGTAATACCCCCACCGAACCATACAGACACTAGACACTCATACTGATACTCAAAAAACCAACTAATAACCTATATAGACACTCATGTAGCTACTCACCAACCCATGCAGCCACTTATACACAAAGTGAGAGACTGATACAGATATTTACATATTTAAACATTACTCACTAAGCCATGTATTCACTAAGATACACTTAATCAGTCAGTTATACAATCAATTTTTCAAAAACAAATCATCCATTTAGACACTTATATACCCATTTATTCTTCCATCGACCTTGAGATATACATATATAAAACATATGTAATTTTCAGAAAAACACACATTCACTGGATGATGTCATCAGTGATGTCATTTGAGATGTCATCAGTGATGTCATGAGTAATGTCACTGACCATGTCATGAGTGATTTAATATGTGACGTCATCAGCAGTGCATTGTGGGCGCACGAGTTATAGTTAGCTGAACTAACTATAACGGGGGAATTTCAATGGTTTTGTACAAGTGAAAAGTCCAGCTAACTATAACGCCCCTGAAACCTATGGTTTTTTCAGTGAATATATATATATAAATATAAATATAAATATCAATATATATATAAAACAACTGATGCAACAAAACAACCTGCCAACACTGCCATACCTGATACCTCTGCCTCTGAGTTAAGTTCCAATGTGGATAGTGAATCTGACAATGATCAACAAAGGGCGCAGAGATTGGGGTTTCGCAAATTTACATTGACCCAGGAACTGGAGTGCATGCGCCAAGATCGCAAACAAACACTGCGCTCGAGTGTCCAAAGTGCAGATACAAACAAAATGCCAACAGAAAACGGAGCGAAAGGAGGAGATGCAACAAGTTGCGCAAACGGGAACGCAAAGAAACCCTACAAGAAAACCCGCAAGCAGTGGCAACGCAGGTAAATTCATTATGTAATCAGAATGATCCTCTGACTGTCATAAATCTCACTGATACTGTACTAAGTGAACAAGAAAATAACATTTTGGCATTAGGACTAACGTATAGTGCCAACAGTAATTTTGACTAGGCAAATACTAAAATCGATGTATTCAGATTTGTTCGTAAATTGAAACTGCGAAAATTCTTTTCAACACACAAGTCAACCAGAACAATGATACCTACACAGCCTGTTCTAAGTCCCACCTTATTCACAGCAGGGGATGCTGGGCTCCTACAGGACCTTATTCAAATGCAGGATGAGACCATCACACATCCAGCTAACCTTGGTCTGGGGCAGGGAGGAGCTATAGCACCTACCCCATTCAAACCTAAATCTACTTTCTGTCCCCTCATGTTAAAAGATAACATTGATATGTTCCAAGACAAAGTATCACAAGAACTAAAGAGTTTGCATCTTAAACAATCCAATATCAATAAGAAACATCGATATCGTGACTTTGCTTATCGCCAACTTGTAAAGAAGTTACAGAACAATGTCAATATTGTGGTCCGCCACTGGATCGGGACTGAGGGGTCAATATTGGGCCTCACTCTGGACGAATATGATGCTACTTTCGATCGAGCGTCTGTCTTTGTACATTCCCCTCCCATGGAGGTTGTGTGGGGTCTAGAAGGGGTACTCTTTCCTCCTCTAGGGGGTCTAGCTAGTTTCATTCTATAGGGGCGAGAGGCACACTGCAAGTTGGGGGGGCTGTCCGGGCTCATGCAGGGGTGCAGGGAGGGGGGAGTTTTGTTGGAGTGGGTGGGTTGGGGTGGGGTGTTGTTCGTTTACACCACAAGGCAAACGTTTCATTGTGTTACCTCTACAGTGCTCCCTGGGGGACGAGTGATGACTTCTGTTTATGATGGGGGGTAGGGGACTGAGTTTGTTGTCCTGGAATGTTAATGGACTGGGGGACAGGATAAAACGAGGTGTGGTCCTGCAGTTCTTGAAGCGAATTTCGCCCGATATAGTTTTTCTGCAGGAGACGCACCTCATTGGCAACTCCTTTTGCGCTATGAATCGACGGGGCTACCGCCTTGTGGCCCATTCGGGCTTCACGTCTGGTTCAAGGGGTGTGGGCATTATGGTTAAAAACTCGCTCCCGTTGGAGATTGATGAGGTGCGCCATGACGATAGGGGACGTTACACGGTTGTGGTGGGCAGAATGGAGGGCAGAGTGGTCGTTTTTGTGTCAGTATATGTCCCACCGGGGCTGCAGACGACCACCTTTGCAGACCTGGGGCGCCTCCTCCTTGGCCTTCCGGAGGGGATTCTGGTGGTGGGGGGGGATTTTAATGCTGTAGTTTCCGGAACTGTGGATCGTCACCCCCCTAGGGATCTCCCCCGGGCCCAAGCGTGGTTATCTGGCCTCTTGGATACCCTGGGGCTGGTGGATTGTTGGCGTTTAAAGCATCCCACGCAGCTACAGCACACCTTCCATTCAGGAGCTCATGGTAGTCTCTCACGGCTGGATTATATCCTGGTCCCAGCGGCTTATGTGGGGAGGGTGGGAGAGGTGCGCCATTTGGCACGGGGTATTTCGGACCACTCCCCGCTCTTGTTGCACTTTGATATTTTGCCGAGGGGAGAGGGTAGAGTGGCCCCGATCAATCCCTGGTACCTGCGTGACCCCACCATTCGCGCAGAGCTGATTAAATCCCTTAAGCGCTATTTTGACGAGAATGTGGGGTCTGTGTCATCGGCGGTCTCACTGTGGGAGGCGTTCAAGACAGTACTCCGGGGAGAGGCCCTGTCCCTTATTTCCCACTCCCGGAGGCGCGAGCGGGAGGAGGTGACCCGTGTTGAAGCTGAGATAACCGAGTTGGAGGGTGATCTAGAATGTGGGGTGACGGATGACAAATTGCATGTTCTCCAACTCAAGCAAGCGGCCTATAAGGCCCTCGTCACGGAGGCGGCCAGGGGCCTCAGTAGAGAGCAACAGGGGAGATTGTATGATGTGGGTGATAAGGCCGGTAAATTGATTGCGTGGCTGGATAAAAAAGAGAGAGCGAGTCGAGTTGTCCCGTTGATTGAGAAAACGAATGGTGTGTGTGTCACTGAACCGGAGGAAATTGTCTCCTGCTTCGCGGACTATTTCCGTGGGGTGTATTCCCACGTGTCTTCCCGCTCTGAAGAGGATTCCCATGCCCTGCTCAGAGATATCGCGCTGCCTTCCCTTTCGGAGAAGGACAGAGTGTTGTTGGACGCCGCTCCAACCTCCGAAGAAATTGCCCTCGCTATACGCTCGGTCGCTTCCGGCAAGGCCATGGGTCCTAATGGTCTTCCCATCGAGTTGTATAAGCTGCGACCGGATACGCTGGCGCCGCATCTCCGTGCTATGTTCCTTGCGGCCCACTCGGTGGGTTCCCTCCCGCTAGACCAGCGTCTGGCTACCATCGTGGTTATCCACAAGGAGGGGAGGCCACGGGACCGGGTCACATCCTATCGACCCATTTTGTTATTGAATGCGGAGCCCAAAATTCTCGCCAAGGTTTTGGCCAATCGGCTGGTCGGCGTGGTGTGTGACTTGGTCCACCAGGACCAGTCCGGCTTCATTCCCCATCGTAACACAGCCCTCAACCTGCGGCGTTTGCATGGGGTGCTCGCACGTGTCCCGTTCATAGGGGAGCCGGCCATCTTGGCATCCTTGGACGCCACTATGGCGTTTGACACACTTGAATGGCCATATATTTGGGCGACACTCGCGAAATTTGGGTTTGGCCCAGGGTTTATCAGCTGGGTTAAATTGTTGTACTCTGGCCCACTGGCGCAGGTGGTTGTGAACGGTAGAGTGTCGGCTCCGTTTGAGTTGGGCAGGGGCACGCGGCAGGGCAGCCCGTTATCGCCGCTCCTTTTTGCGCTTGCCTTGGAGCCCCTGGCGGAGTGGCTGCGGTGGGAACCTTCGATTCGTGGTCTCCGCTGGACCCCCGAGTATGAGGACCGCGTGTCTCTATATGCTGACGATATTCTCCTGTACCTGGCTTCCCCACGTAAATCACTGATAGTACTGGTTGATGTATTGCAATCATTTGGTCGTAACTCCGGCCTTGTCATCAACTGGGCTAAATCGTGCGTGTATGTTCTCTCTGGGGAGGCTCCTATTCTTCCGCGGGGCTGTCCTATCCAGATCGCCCCGCGGGGATTTAGGTACCTGGGTATCTTCATCACCCTGGACGCAGAGGCCCGGTATTATCGAAACCTGCTCCCCCCCCTCCAGCGCCTGAAGGAGGATGTCGCGCGTTGGCGGCGTTTGCCGCTTTCGCCGCTCGGCCGGGCGGCATTGTTTAAGATGATGTCGCTGCCGCGTTTCCTGTACGCTCTGCAGAATACATTGGACCTCGTCCCGGCGCGCTACTTCCGTGAGGTGGAGAGTTTGCAACGCCGCCTGTTCTGGGACGGGAGACCGCGTATCGCCCTGGCGAAGCTGACGCTCCCGTGGTATGACGGGGGGATTGCCCTCCCGGATATTAAACGGTATTATTGGGCCTCCCAGCTGGCTGCGATTATTCACGGCCTCTACGGGCCCGGCCTTTGAAATGGATAAGATGCTACTGCCGGGTGGTGACTATAATCGAGCGCTCTACTCCAGCTCGCTCGACTCACGTCTGACGGGCCCCACGCGTGTCATGGTACGAGTGTGGCACGCGGCTAATGTAGCGATGGGGTGGAAGGATCGTTTGACCCGGGCGTCACCACTGTACGCATCTGAGCAGTTGGGCTCCCTGTGGACCTCGAAGGGCTTCGAGAAGTGGGACATGATAGGCATCAGCAGGGTGGGGGATCTCTGGACGAGGGGGGGATTCAAAACGTTCGGGATGCTGCAGACGGAATTCCAGTTGCAAGACAGGGAGTACTTTCGGTATATGCAGATCCGTCATGCACTATGCTCCGCCATCCCGGACGTCGCCTCCATCCCGGAGTACTCCCCTCTGGAGGATAGAGTGCTGGATGGACATGTACCGGAAAGCACGATCTCGTTAATCTATAAAAAACTGATCAATGACTGCGCGGGATTGCTGCTTGATCTTCGCGAGGCTTGGGTTGCCGATGGCTTGGAACTGGACGACGAGGACTGGGTCTCTGCGGTGGCCTCCCCGAAAGAGGTGGCCATACCGGCCCGCCTTCGCTTCGTCCAGCTCAAGATACTCCATAGGGTCTATATAACGGGGCCAAGGCTATTGCGTATGGGCTATGCTGTGGACGGGTTGTGTAAGCGTGGGTGTGGTTCTTTGGGGACCTTTCTTCATATTTTGTGGGAGTGCCCAGAGGTGGAGCGATTCTGGCGTGGTGTGCATGAGGTCCTGCGGGTGGTTACGCGTGTGCCGCTGCTGCCCGAAGCGAGGAGATGCCTGTTGAACGTGTGGGAACCAACTGACTATTCGGCACCACAGAGGTGGTGGGTGACTCTGGGATATATGGTGGCTAAGCGTGATATTGCTCAACTGTGGGGTTCCCAGAGGTCCCCGACTGTTTCGGCCTGGAAGGAAAATATGGACTGGTGCATGTTTCGGGAAAAGGTGGTGTATGTAGCGAGAGGTAAGCCTGGGACATGGGTGAAAGTATGGGGCCCCTGGAACGCCTACCGCGGGGGACTCTGTGCCCCGCCGTTATTGCCCGATCCATCGCCTGCCCCGTCCCCTTAGCCGGTTCAGCTCTCCGGTACCGGGCACTGAGTCCACCCAGTCCTTGTTCTGACCTTCTCCCCCCCCTTTGATACTCCTATGGATTGGTAGAGTCCCCCTTCTAGGGGAGCACATGCTGCTGTTTTCGATCGTGGGTTGCCTTGTGGTTTGATTTTGTTTGTTGTTATTTATGTTAAAAAGAAACCGTCATGTGGGGTCCGGATGGTGTGGCCATCAACGCGGCTAACTCCTGTATGTTTCCCTTTGCCGCAGCCTGCGGTCTACTGTGTGTATCTTATGCTCCTCTTGTTTGCTAGCGGCCGTCCTGAAGGTTGTAGGCCCATCTTTGTATATTCTCTGAACTTTGTAATAAACGGTTTCAAAAAAAATATATATATTGTGGTCCGCCAGTCGGACAAGGGCGGCAACGTGGTACTATGGCCAAGAGACATGTACATGGAGGAAGCATTGGGCCAACTAAATGACAGACAATGTTATAAAAGATCCACAATGACGGAGGTGAAACAGGCATGGAACTTATTCCATATGAACTTAATGGGTTGGAGAAGCATGGGTCTACTAACAATGGACGAGTTCAAATTTCTCAAGAATGACCATCCAGTGATGCCGATAATTTACTTCATTCCTAAAATTCATAAGAACAGTGTGAAACCACCAGGCCGTCCCATCATTTCCGCCTGCAACAACATTATGGAACACACTAGCAAATATGTTGATTTCTTTTTGCAGGATTTTGTAAAAAGACTTCCATCATACATTCTTGATACTGGTGATTTATTGAAGAAAATGGAGGGTTTAATATGGCAACCAGGGTACCTTCTTATATCTTTAGATGTATCCTCCTTATATACTAGCATCCATCATAGGGACGGTTTAAAAGCCATAGAATATTACTTAAATTTGAGACCCATTCATTTTCATCAGCATAACAGAATGTTACTGTCAATGATCAACATGTGCCTTGAGAACAATTTTTTCTTGTTTTCCAACCAAGTATTCCAGCAGGTGAGGGGCATGGCTATGGGGGCATGTTTTTCCCCAAGCTATGCTTGCCTTCATTTGGGATACTGGGAGGAACATGTCCTCGTACCCACGTACTCTAAAATTATGTCTGAAAACATTGTCAAGTGGTACAGGTATATTGATGACCTTTTAATAATTTGGAATGGATCAGAAAGTGAAGCTAAGCTATTCATAGACAATCTCAACAACAATGAATTAAATCTTGGCTTCTCTGGGCATATTAGTGACACCTCTATTTTTTTTTTGGATGTTGAAATTCGGGTTTGTTCTAATGTATTGCAGACCAGTTTGTTCAGAAAACCAACGGCGGGTAACGCTATACTTCATGCTACTAGTCATCACCCGGCACATGTAATTAGGAGTATCCCATACGGGGAAATGCTTCGTATTAGAAGAATATGTAGCAATGACACTGACTGTAGTATAGCACAAAAAGACTGTAAAACTAGGTTTTTGAGTAGAGGTTACCCAATGGAACTCATTGATAAAGCCATCTGCAAAGCCAATGAACCAGGTAGGGCACTAGCACTACTAGGCAGAAAGAAACCGGTTTCTGTTGAACACACGGAGTCAAGATTGATTCTGACATATAACAACCAACATCAGACCATACGTAAGATCATAAAGAAAAACTGGGCACTGATTGTGAATGATCCTGTATTGGGGAGTCAATTACCACGATCTCCCAGTATCACATACAGGAGGGCCAGGTCCCTTAATAATTGCCTAGTGTCCAGTAGCCCTGAAATCAGAACTAACAATTCTTGGCTCAATAGCAGCACAGGTTTTTTCAAATGTGCAATATGTAAGGCCTGTAAAAATGGGGTAAACAAAACAGAATATACTACTCCCCTTAGTGCGAGTCCTGTCCCCATTCAGCACAAACTTACCTGTAAGACTGAGTACGTGGTGTATGTGCTGGAGTGTCCGTGTGGCCTGCGCTATGTGGGTAGTACCAAGCTGCAGGTCCACAAGCGGATACTCCAGCACTTACGAGCCATCACCAATGGGGACACCACGTACCCAGTGGCCAGGCATTTCAATGAGTCTCACAATAGGCCTGAAATACTTTGCCATAGATACAGTCCTGCCCCTAAGAAGAGGTGGTAATCGAGAGGCATTGTTGCCCAAATTAGAAACCAGGCACATTATTCTCATGGATTGCAAAACACCAAATGGACTCAATGCTAGTGAAGACTATTTTACCTGTCTCTAAATATTTTTGAAAAAATTATGTTTTAAAAATAACTGTTTCAGCATTTTAACATATAAGACTGCCTTCTCCCGAGACCAATTTGGTCTCTTTTTTCGATTTTTATATAACATATTTTTTTACACACACACTTGGTTTGCACATATTTATGATGATTTTATCTCTGCATCTTTTGTACGTACAGCAATATGACATTCAATGATGGGTATGACTAGCATTTGTCTCACATTATTGACAAAGTGTCTAATAGGAGCTAAGGTACCAAATACAGAACATCAACACATGCATTATTTTTGAACTGATCAAATGTTCATTAGCTATTCTTTGTAAATAAGATACCCTAATTTTTATATATGATATTTATTTATTTATTTATTTATCTATTTATCTATATTTATGTGGGCATGTATCACAATTTGTATCTATTTTACAACTCATACATGGTTTTAATATGTATAAACACAACAAGGTTTTTTTAAGAACATGCGGTTAAATATGTAATGCATTTGTGTTTTATTCTTTTATGTATATATTTATATATTTATATATTTATATACTGTGTATGATCTGGGTAGATTCTTGTCCTTTACCCCATTTCCCGTATTATACGGTGATTCCTAATCATGTATTTTACATTAATGTCGTGCTCCGATCTAACATGCATTTACCGATATGTTGAGATGCGATCGGAGGATGTTCTCTATGTCTATTGCTCAAATCACACACCTGATGCATTTGATAATGAGGTTGTTCACTTTAAATACTTCTGTCACGCCCTCAAACGTTGTCATGTGATCAAGGCCCCACGAGGGCTGAAACGCGTAATGGCGGCATTGGTGTTGGGCACTAAATAAACGCTGGCACAAAAAGTACATTGGGTACGCTTCGTCTTTTGCCAAGGATTTTGGTTACCTGAAGGCGTTTTCTCATCAATATATATATATATATATATATATATATATATATATATATATATATATATATATATATATATATATATAGCCTACTGGCAGTCGCCTGTAGGTAGTTATATCCCATCCTCGTCGCCAGTGTAAAAATCCAAGAAACAAGATGTAGAAAGAAGAAAGATATATTTTAATCCAATGAGCACAGTACTACAACCTCAGTAGTTCAGTCCAGAATGAATCTTTTCCATTCTAAAATGATGTCATCATAACTGTGAAGCATGTGCCAAGATTGAACATACACAGTACAATTAAAAGGGCAACATGTAATTAAAACAGCAATGGGAAAACAAGCATACAGAATGTAACACAAGTTTCCATAGGAAAAGCATTTTTTGATTTGCTAATAACTTTGGCGTCGTTTGACGAATCTTTGCGAAATTCTCCCCAAAAGAAGTCTATCCAGGTCAGCGCCTATCCTGAAAGTTTGGGAGTGATTCATGAAGCGGGGGTTGAGAAAAAAGGGGTGTCCCAAAACGCATTTTCCCCATGTTAATTTCCATAGGAAATTTTGTGACGAGCTAAAGCTCATACTGCTGAACGGAATTACCCCAAATTTGGCAGAAAGGTAGAGCTTGGTTCAGAAAGCGAACTTTTTTTTAAAATCCGTTCAGTAGTTTTTGAGAAATTCAAAAAATAAGAGTCAAAAAATCAATTTCCCATAGGAAACTTTGTGCAAGGCTAGAGCCGAAACTACTGTAAGGAATAACCCCCAAATTTGGCAAAAAGGTAGTGCTTGGATCAGAAAGCTACTTTTTTTAAAATGATGTAAATCCGTTCAGTAGTTGCTGAGAAATTAGAACAATAAAAGTTTCGATATCTGGGCAGGGCCTAAGTCACGAGCATGAGCTTCCCTGTGATTGGCTGCCAACACTCCAAACCAGGAAGTGTTGGCAGTCATCTTGTTATTTGGTTGAAGAGAGTCACCAGAAAACAGAGAAACAGAGGTATAAAACAAGAGAAGGGAGCTGGGTAGAAACACCCTGACCCCTTAGGCCTGCTCAGGGGGTCCCAGAAGGAACCTCAGGGCCAAAGAAAGCATTAAAATAAATAAATATATATTGGCGCAATTTGTGCTGGGGTCGCGGGTTCCCACGTTTTATTTTAATTGAGACCCCGGGGTGGGCTAGGTCCCAGGGTCATTTCTTAAAAAATATTAGCGGGGGCTCACTGGGGCAGCGGGGGCCCGCTGGGTTTCCCGCAGACCCGGGGCTTCACTCATGTTGGGAGGGGGGTTGCTCGGCCCCCCTACTGGAGCCCTCCACGTGACGAATCTTTGCTAAATTTTCCAAAACGTTTCTCTTTTTTGATCAGCTCGTATCTTGAAAGTTTAGGGGTGTATTGAGGACGTACAAGGTTGGTTGTTGATTGAAAGCAAGTTTATTGCGAGATATTTGCACCCACGACACGAACCATCCAGCTGCGAAGACATATTACAGGCTGATTGGTCAAGGGGGGGCTGAGAGAAAAGGGGGGTCCGAAAAAGTGTTTTCTCAATGCATTTTCCATAGAAACTTTAGACAAGGCTACAGGTCAAACTGCTGAACGAATTTACGCCAAATTTGGCAAGGAGAAAGGTCTTGGTCCAGAAAGCGTGCTTTTGTTGAAATGGTGTAAATCCGTTCAGTAGTTTTTGAGATATTAAAGGAAAAAAAGATATATATATCTGGATGGTGCCTAACTCCCAAGCACGAGCTTGCCTCTGATTGGCTGCTAACACTTCAAACCAGGAAGTGTTAGCAGCCATCCTGTGCCTCGCATTGAGTGAAAATATAAAAGAAAGGTCCCAGGGGCAATTTAATATACCGGAGCTCTGTCTGTGGGAGATACCCCTTTCACGCTGCGTCTCCCTACATCAGCAGGTAACGCACCCATTTCCCCCATCTACAGCATACCTCCAACAACAGTCTTGGGCCCGCAAGTCTCCCTCTGCGAACCACTTGTCGGCTCACAGCTCTTCGAGTGCGGGTTCTCGGGCCCGCAGTTGTATCTGTGAAGCCAAGACTGTAAATATACCGCAGGTCTCTCTCTGCGAGATACGCTCTTCACGTTCCCTCTCCCCACATCACTGTTCCGCAACTATCCCTTTGGAAGCCGATGGGCCGCACCTTTCCCTATTCTAGTCGGCCCATAGGTGTTCCTCTGTGAGCTGGCCCGCAGCTCTCCTTCTGCGAACTGACGGGCCGCGGTTCTCCCTCTATGAGCCTGCCAGTCGGCTCGCAGGTCTTCATCTATGAGCCAGCCCGCTGGCTCGTAAGTCTCTGAGAACAGATGCAATGGAGGCAACAATCATGCAGGTCAGACACCCAACACTGCTCCGACATCCCCCAGCAGGAGCTTCTTGTCCACCATCCCCCCTCATCCCCATCCCCCACAAACAAATGTGACAGTCATGTTAGGGAATCTGGAACGTAAAAAATTGGGTAATGTTGTACAATTATTAATAAGAAGAAGCTTGTGAGGTTGGACAAAGAAGAATCTTAGTCATGTATGGATTTACATATGAAACATTTTATTAAAACAAAACAACAACAAATAAAACTATGTACAGCCAAGTCATGTCATCGCTGGACCATTTGTGAATCACAGCCTGCAAGACAAAAAGAAAGATAAGATGGTGCGTCATGCGTCCAGCAAAGGAGAAAGAGAAAGAGTGAGGGAGAGAGAGAGAGAAACAAAGAAAGAGTGAGAGAGAGAGAAAGGCAAAGAAAGAGAGAGTGAGAGAGAAAAAGAGAGTAAGAATGAGATACAAGGAAGAGTGAAACAGTGTGAGAGAGAGGAAGAGAGAAAGAGAGAAAGAGTGAGAGAGAGGAAGAGAGACAGAAAGAGTGAGAGAGAGGAGAGAAAGACAGAGAGAGAGGAAGACAGAGAAAGAGTGAGAGAGAGGAAGACAGAGAAAGAGAGAAAGAGTGAGTGAGAGGAAGAGAGAAAGAGTAAGATACAAGGAAAAGAGAGAGAGAGAAACAGTGTGAGAAAGAGGAAGAGAGAGAGAAAGAGAGAGAGAGAAAGAGTGAGAGAGAGGAAGAGAGAGAAAGAAAGAATGAGAGAGAGGAAGAGACAGAGAAAGAGAGAAAGTGTGAGAGCGAGAAAGGAAGAGATGGAGAGGGAGTGTTGACACTGGAGAAAATCTTCACAGCTCACCTTTGTGCCACCGGTGTGTCTCCAACCACGTGCAGGGACATACTGCACTCTCAAGTTTAGTCATCTGAAAGATAGTATAGAATTAGTAATTGCAGAGTACATACAACTGCGCACGCCTAATTCTCTGTTTTGCCAATGCCCACTCAGGCTGCTGCAGCCCATCCACTCCCACTGCTCGGAGGTGTCTGTGTGCTCTTGTGCGCCCAGGCTGCTGCACACTATCCACTCCCACAGCCCAAAGTGACTGCCCGCTGCTGTGGAAAGAAGCCTCTCTGCTCACCTTCTGCCACCGGCGTGTGTGTAAGAGGGTCCACCATGTGCCAAAGCAACTTTCTCAGGTGTTGTCAGGATGGCCACGCATCATCACAGGTTCTACATGCTTTCAGCTGTTGGGGGGATGTTGATTCGTGAATCACAGCCTGTTAGATGAAAAGCAAGATAAGGAGAGAGAAAGAGAGAGAGAGAAAGAAAGAGTGAGAGGAAGACAGAGAGAAAGAGAGAAACAGTGGGAGTGAGAGGAAGAGAGAGAGAAAAAGAAAGAAAGAGTGAGGGGAAGACAGAGAGAAAGAGTGAGAGAGATGAAGAGAGAGAGAAACACTGAGAGAGAGGAAGAGAAAGAGAGGAAGAGAGAGAGAGAGCGATAGAGAAAGAGTGAGAGTGAGGAAGAGAGAGAGAGAAAGTGAGAGATAGGAAGAGAGAGAAAGAAAGAATGAGAGAGAGAGGCAGAGACAGAGCAAGAGTGTGCGAGAGAGAAAGGAAGAGATAGAGAGTGAGAGAGAAAGCAAGAGTGTGAGTGACAGAAAGGAAGAGATGGAGAGGGAGAGTGAGTGTTGACACTGTGGAGAAAATCCTCAAAGCTCACCTTTCTGCCACCGGTGTGTCTCCAACCACATGCTGGAATATAGGGCAGCCCTCAAGCTTAGTCATCTGAAACATAGTATGGGATCAGTAATGGATGAGTACGCCTAAATCGCTGTACTGCCTTTGTGTATCCAGGCTAGTGTACTCCATCCACTTCCACTGCCCAGAGGTGTCTACCCACTGCTGTACACCCAGGCTGCTGCACCCCATCACCTTCCGCCACCAGCGTGTGTCGAAGAGGGTCCACCACGTGCCAAAGCAACCTTCTCACCCATTGTGTACACGCAGCGAAGCCGAGCTCACAATTCAGGTTGAGTGTTGATTGCAGTATGGCCACGCATCATCGCAGGCCTGCTAGACAAAAAGCAAGATAATATTGTGCGTCATGCGTCCATCAAAGGAGAGAGAAAGAGAGATAGAGAGAGAAAGAAAGAGTGAGAGGAAGACAGAGAGAAACAGAAAGAAAGAGTGAGAGGAATACAGAGAAAAAGAGAGAAACAGTGAGAGGGAGAGGAAGAGAGAGAGAAAAAGAAAGAAAGAGTGAGAGGAAGACAGAGAGAAAGAGAGAAAGAGTGAGAGAGATGAAGCGAGAGAGAAACAGTGAGAGAGAGGAAGAGAGAGAGGGAAAGAGTGTGAGAAAGAGGAAGAGAGAGAGAATGAGAGAAACAGTGTGAGAGGAAGAGAGAGAGAAAAATTGTGAAGGAGAGAAAGGAAGAGATGAAGAGGGACAGTGAGTGCCCATACTGTGAACAAAACCCTCACAGCTCACCTTAACGCCACCGCTGTGTCTCCAACCACATGCTGGGACCTAGTGAAGCCCTCGAGCTCCCACATCTGAAACATAGTACAGAATTAGTAATGGCAGAGTATATACGACTGCGTACGCCTAAATCTTTGTGCCGCCTTTGTGCATCCAGGCTGCTGCACCCCATCCACTCCTGCTGCCCAGACTTTTTTGCCCACCGCTGCGCACCCAGGCCTCACTGCTCACCTTTTCGCAGACAGGGCACCCTCCACATCATGCAGCCACTCTCCGCAAGCCTACATGTCTTCCATTTGTTGCTGCGTCTTGATTTTTCCATGGCAGAGGACATACTAGTGCACCTATCATCATCGCAGGTTGCACACCCGGTCAGTCTTTGCAGTGCCACTAACTTAGTGACCAGTGAGGCCATGCACGTGGTGGTAGGCCCCCCTGTTCGATGGCTCAGGCCTACTTTAGGTGTTCAGACCACCGAGACGGGCCATCACAGTGCATGCAGTGGGAGCAACTCTAAAATGGCGCAGATCACGTGCGCCCAGACTTTTTTATTGGTAGGGTCATGCGTCCTGTGATACCTCTGCTGGATGGGTGTGGTGTGGGTGTATACCAGCCATGAGGGAGTGGTTGTGGCATACTGACGACTAGAGCTGTGACCAGCAGATCACTACATTGAAAATCTGGGCCATGTAGCGTTGTTGTCCTTCCCTGTATGCGTAAGCAGAGTGGGCTGGCCTGGCGTATGCCAGTCCTGCATGAGGCTGTGAAGAATGACTCCGGAGCTATGGGTGTGGCTCCATCGTGAGCTGTATGAGGAATCAACTGATGCGTGTGAGTGTTCTTGTTGTAGTGCTGCCGTCACCCAGGTCGCAAGCATCAATGTGTCCTCTGTGAGCCAAGTCCCACAACATGGCCAACATGGAAGGTACGGGGAATCACTGACCCTACATTGATCCATAGTTCCACACAAGAAAGATGGTGGACATGACACATCTGTGTGGATGTGAATGTTTATTGCACATTCAGTGGAGTATTGCATCTGTAGGTCCAAATTTCAGTTTTTGGGACATGGAGGGCAGCCAATTAGAGACAAGCTTGTTGTCGGAGTTAGGCTGCACCAACATATGTACTTATACAATCACACCGCCAATCCCCACGCATAAATTCACTATACACTCTCCTTCTCAGTACTCTAATCATCCAGTCTGTACGTACATACATGTACAATGACCGAGACAAAGTTACATAACCAAAGATTTCTCACACTGTCAAAGATATTTGGTTGCATACGCTGTTCAGAGCATAATGTAATGTGGTAGGGCCCAGGGGCAGCATGTTGCATACTTAATGAACACAAAGACACAGATAGATAGTGGAACTGGGTACGGGCACGTGCGCTTGACTCCTTTTTATTACCAGGGTCACATGTCCAGTGACGTCTGTGCTGGATGCGTGTGGGGTGAGTGTAAGCCTGCCCTCCAGGAATGGTTGGTGCTGGCAACAAGTACAACAGTAATCATTGGATCAGACACAGAGATTCAATCATAAAGGGTCAATGATTTGTGTTGCACTAACGTAGGGGCACCAGATGTGAAATAATACACAAAATATTCTATCGTAAAGAGTCCATGACTTGTGGTACACTGAGGTAGGGGCACCAGATGTGAAATTATACCCAAAAAATTGTATCATAAAGGGTCCATGAGTTGTGCTACACTGAGATAGGGGCATTAGAAGCATTCAGCGTGTGCGCAGCCAGCAATGATGCATGGTCCAGGCCGGCCGCACTGGGAGCAATGTCTCTTGCCTACTGGACTGCGTCATCTGCAATTGCGACTCAATGTGAATTGTGAGCCCTGCTATCCACAGTGTAGATGGAAGGCAGTAGTCAGCATAGACATTGAGGAATGCTTTTTGTGAATTCCTCTTGAGAAAATTCAACGACATAGAGTACAGTTAACTCTGCAATAACTAAATCAAAACTGAATTCAAATTGTGAGCTCTACTGTCTGCCGTGTAGACTGCCATTCAGTGTTCATTTGGACTTGCAAGATGAATTTGGTCATTGTAGTAAAGCTATAACTGATATAAAAGAAGTTCTTGAAGCAAGGTTACTAAAAGGATATTGTGTAGGTTTGAGGGACATTATACTTAGTTGCTTACTGCACTGTGCAATTAATTAATGAAGACTCAGTTTTAATTGTGAGCCCTGATGACCGCAGTATAGGCAGGAGGCAGCGGTCAGCAAGGGCCCACAGCCTTGTGGGGTTGAGTTTAGCTGCACAGTTATTGGTAATTTAGTGTGTGTGCAGCCAGCGATGATAAGTGGTGCACTGAGTTAGTGGCACCTGAATCAACCAGCGTGTGCGCACCCTGTGATGATGCGTGGTCCAGGTGGGCTGCACTGGGAGCTTTGTCTTTTGCCTACTGAATTCTGCCTTAATAAGTGCACGTGGCGATGACTTATGGTATAATGAGTTAGTGGCACCTGAAGCACTCAGCATGTGCGCACCCTGCGATGATGCGTGGTTCAGGCGGGCTGCACTGGGAGCAATGTCTTTTGCCTAATGTATTCTGCTTTAATAAGGCTACGTGGAGATGACTTATGGTGCAGTGAGTTAGTGGCACCTGAAGCACTCACCGTGTGCGCACCCTGCGATGATGCGTGGTCCGACCAGGCAGCTCTGGGAGCAATGTTTTTGTATAATGAATTCTGCCTTAATAAGGCCATGTGGCGTTGACTTCTGGTGCACTGAGTTAGTGGTACCTTTGGCGCTCAGCGTATGTGCACTCTGTGATGATGCGTGGTCCAGGGGGCCGCACTGGGTGCAATGTGTCTTGCGTACTGGACTGCGTTATCTGCAATCGCGACTCGATCTGAATTGTGAGCCCTGCTGTCTGCAGTGTAGATCGAAGGCAGTAGTCTGTACAGACATAAGTCTGTGGTGCTGTGCTGCTGGGTTCGCAGAAGGCCTGTGTCGAGGAGGCCGGCGGTCAGGGCGGAGGCCTCATGGCAGGGTGAGGGCTGCTGCTCTGCCAGATGCTTTGGTCTTCCCAGAAGTGAACCACATCCAGAGCGCCGGTCTATTTATTCATACTCTTACGCTGGAGTGGCGTACGTTGGAGAAGCCTACTCCGCTTCCGCTTCCAGGCGGGGACAACATAGCTACATGACCGAGATCTTCTCCACTGCCTGAGGTAACATGGTTGCGTCCACTGTGCACAACACTACAAGTACCAGCAGTATATGTACATATGGAGAGGTTTGTGCTCTGCATAGTGAGGTCTGTCCAGCACATCACCGCTGCACCGTGTATTGTGTGCATTATTATTGATGGGTGACTTGCGTCCTTCACACATACTTGGTTGCCACATCTGCCAACACTCAAGTATTGTGTGGCTGAGGGACCATGCCATTTTTGGAAGGTTCGCTGTCCTGTTCTGCGCTGCCTCAGTGGTAGTAGGGAGGGGGGTGGTCCGGGGAGCACGTCCTGAGGCTGGTGGCAGTGGGTGTTGTGGCCTTCTTGGGTGTCGGAGCTGCATGATCACTAACTTTATGACATGTGTTGATCTTCAGATGTGATTCTGGGCTGTGCTCCCTTTCACACTGTAGGTAGTGGTCGTGGTTTACACCAGTAAAAAGCAGATTCCTACTACTAAAGAGGCTTATTGCCTTTTTTTGGATCGCACCCCAGATTTGGCTGGTCGTTGAAAATATCGGGAAGTGGTGTTTTTGTGTTATTTTTGCACGGAAACGCCTACTCTGCATATTATTACTGTTAGTTGTTGCTGTCATTTGTGCCGATTTTTTTTTCCGGAAGCTATTGCTGGAAAACTGGGGATATCGGCTGTTTTCACTAGGTTGAGAATGGAATGATAATTTGAAATCACTGAAAAAACGATAGGTTTCAGGGACGTCATAGTTACAAATTATCATTTTAAAAATGTCATCAGTGATGCCACTGACCATGTCATGAATGATGTAATATGTGACGTCATCAGCAGTGCATTGCGGGGGCGTGAGTTATAGTTAGCTCAACTAACTATAACCACCGAATTTCTATGGTTTTGTACGAGTGAAATGTGCAACTAACTATAACGTTCCTGAAACCTATGGTTTTTTCAGTGAATTTCAAAGGTTTTTTAAATGCTAATTTGTAACCCTAACGTCCCTGAAACCTATGGTTTTTTTGGTGAATTTCAAAGGTTTTTAAAATGATCATTTTTAACTATACCTCCCTGAAACCTAGTTTTTTTAGTGTATATATATATATATATATGTATATATATATTCACTTAAAAAACCATAGGTTTCACACAGGTTATAGTTAGCTGGACATTTCACTCGTAAAAAACCAATGAAATTCCCCTGTTATAGTTACTGCAGGCAACTATAACTCACGCGACCGCAATCCTCTACTGATGACGTCAGATATTACATCACTGTATTTAGACACTTATTTACCCATGTCTTCTTCCATTAATCTTTAGCTATACATATATTACAAATATTTATTTTTCATAAAGACACATATGTCATCATTGATGTAATATCTGACGTCATCAGCAGAGGATTGCGGTCGCATGAGTTATAGTTGCCTGCAGTAACTATAACGGGGGAATTTCATTGTTTTTTTACGAGTGAAATGTCCAGCTAACTATAACATGTGTGAAACCTATGTTTTTTTAAGTGAATTTGCAAGGTTTTTTAAATGCTAATTCGTAACTATAACGTGTGTGAAACCTATGGTTTTTTCAGTGAATTTGTACGTTTTTTTAAATGCTAAGTTATGCATTTATTAATTTGTTTATTTTCAGGTTTTTCACCGTGCGCGCACCGTGAAATTATTATTTTTTTTTTAATCGCGAGGTGCACGCACGGTGCGCTTCGCGCAGGGTGCGCGCACTGTGGGCACTCGGTGCGCTTCGCGCACCGAGCACCCAAGGTTCGCATTGCGTGCCGTGCGCGCAGGGTGTGCGCACCTCGCGATTTAAAAATATTTTTTTTTTTTCTCCCTTAGGGGTCCTTCTGTGACCCCCTGACCAAGGCTAGGGGGTCAGGAACTGTCCACTCTGCCCCCTTTTCACGTTCTCCACCTTTTTTTTCACCCCCTCAGACTGCGAGAGACAAAATGGCGGCCGACACTTCCTGGTTTCGACCGATTCGAATGTTTACCGACATCTAACAACCAATCAGAATTGCGCTCGCGCACGGCAGGGTGCGCGCACCGTGGGCGCACCGTGCGCGCGTATAGATATTGATATGCTTTTAAATGCTATTTTCTCAGGAAATACTGAACAGATTTACACCAGACCTTCAAAAGGCACTTCCTTGACCTTATGGCCAAATTTCACGTAATTCTGTTCAGCCGTTCGGGCTGTAGCTGTGTCTAAAGGTCCTATGGAAAATCACATGGGGAAAATGCGTTTTGGGACCCCCCTTTTTTCTCGGCCCCTGCTTGACGAATCACCCCAAGACTTTCAGGGTAGGAGCTGAGCGGAGCGCCCCATTAGTTTTGAAAATTTCGCGAGGATTCGTCAACCGCCGCCAAAGTTATTCAAAATAGAATTTTGAGATTTCCTATGGAAACTAGGTTGTAACTATAACTATCTACTGGCGACCGCCAGTAGATAATATATGTATATATATATATATATATATATATGTATATATATATATATATATATATATATATATATATATATGTATATATATATATATATATGTATATATACATACGGTCACTTAATAAAGCAAAGGTTACAGGGACATTATAGTTAGGCTTACATTTTACTTGTATAAAACCAGAGTAATTCAGCACTTATAGTTAGCTGAGCTCATGACATGGTCGTGGCATCACTGATGACATCTCAAATGACATCACTGATGCCATCTTAAATGACATCACTGATGGCATCATCCACTGATTCTGAGTGTTTTCTAACAGTTACTGAGCGTTAAAGATATATACTAAGGTAAGTGGTTTTGGGTGAGGGAGCAGGTGTGTATGTAGTGCATAGCAGAGTGAGTTTATTTGTGAAAGACTGTATACATGAGTGAGTAGGTGTGTGTTTGCATGGGTAAGGGAATGGGTTTGTCAGTAGGTATATGAGTAAGTTACTGACTGAATGAGTATCTGTGTGAGTGGGTGTGTTAATGGGTGTAAATGATGGATGGAAGGGTGCATGAGTGCCTGAATGAGTAAGTAAGCAGGTACACAAGTGTCTGTATGTTTCAGTAACTGGGTGTGTAACTGGGTGTATAGGTGAGTAACTGGGTGTATAAGTGGAGGTAAGAGTGAGTGAGTATAACAGGTTGTATGGGAGAGTATCTGCTTGTCTCAGTGAATATAGGTGAGTGAGTGCATGTGTTAGTATATGTATGAGAAAGTAGGTGGGTGTGTGAGTAACTGCAATGGTGAGTGAATGGCTGTATGAGTGACTGTATGGGTGAGTGAGCAGGTGTGCCAGTAGCATTATGGGTGAATGGTTCATTGTGAGTGGCTGTATGGGGGTATGAGTGGGTATGTAAGTATCTCTATGTCTGTATGACTGGATGAGTGAGTTGCTGTCTTGGTCAGTTAGTAGGTTTATGAGTGGCTGTATATATGAGTTAGTGGTTTTATTAGTGGCTGTATAGGTGAGTTTATGTGTGAGTGGCTGTATGGATCCATGAGTAACTTTGAGAGTGTTTGAATTGGTCAGTGAACAGGTGTGTCAGTAGTTGTGTCATATTGGGTGTATGAGATGTAAGTGGGTGTGTGAGTAGTTCTCTGAATGGTGTCATCAGTGATGTCATCAGTGATGTCAGTGACCATCCCATGAGTAATGTAATATGGGAGGTCATAAGCAGTGCGGGACGTAAGTTATAGTTAGCTCATCTAACTATAGCTGCTTAATTTCTCTCGTTTTGTACGAGTGAAATGTTAGTCTAACTATAATGTCCCTGTAATCTTTGTTTTTTTCAGTACATTTCTAAGGTTTATTTAACGTTCTATTTCCTAACTATAACGTGCCTGCAACCTTTGGTTTTCTCAGTGTATTTCTAAGGTTTAACAAATATATATTTTCCCAGTATAACAAATTTTCTTTTTTTTGCAATTTTTTAACAATATTTTGTGATATATTTTTTATTTTTTATGTACTATTTCATTAGTAGTTGTTTGAAGAATCCTTCAATATTTTGCCTTTCCTGCTTGTTTAACTGCCACTGTTTTGCCTTTCCTGCTCATTTTTCTGCCCTCTGTTTTGTCTCTTTCTGTTTGTTGCTGACCACTATTCTTCCTCTTTCTGCTCGTTTGTCACCTTTATTTTGCCTCTTGCTGTTTGTTTTTCACCGTTATTCTGCCTCTTTCTGCTAATTTCCCATCTTTATTTTGCCTCTTTCTGCTCGTTGCTGACTTTTATTTTGCCTCTTTATGCTTGTTTCTCACCTTTATTGTGCCTCTTGCTGCTTGTTTCTGACCTTTCTCCTGCCTCTTTTTGGTATTTCTTACCTTTATCTTGAATCTTTCTGCTCCTTGCTGACCTTTATTTTTCCTCTTTCTGTTTGTTTTGGACTTTTATTCTGCCTCTTTCTGCTTGTTTCTGACTTTTTCACTGGGACCGTGAGGGAAGCCTTAGGCTGCTGTGGTCCCAGCTGAACCCCCCACCTCCTGTGGGAGCTAGCATTGCAGCTACATGGAGGGAGCTACTGGAAAGGTAGCTCCCTCCATGTAGGAGCAATTGTTTAATGTCTTTCCATACCTGCATGTCTGCTGGCAGGGAGAGAGATGAAACCTCCGCTTCCAGCGGGATGGAGCACTTTGACAGTTCCCGCCCGCTGGTACCAGAGTGTTTGCTTTAGCTTAATGGGAGCTGGGAGCTCCCGCCAAGCTAAAGCAAACAGCTATGTCCTGGGGTGGGCACCCCAGGACATAGTAGGAGCTGGCCCTGGGGGGTGGCGGTACACAGGGCCATGTATGGCTCCAGGAGGAGAGCTTCGCAACCCCCTCCATTGATGTGCACATGAAGTACTGGGTTTTTCAGAACCACCCAGCGGTGCCAGGGGACACACCCGAAGACTTCGAGTTATTCCTGTTTCAGACTACAGAAACACAGAGTCTTCTAGGTGAAGTTAAAGATCGTCTTTATTGGCTGCAGACCAATCACAGGTATCCGAGAAGTACAGCACAGTGTATGTTCTCAGGAGACTGCTCCAAACCAAAAACCAGTCTTTTCTTATATACAGAATATTACGCTCTGGGCAACACCGCCCCTATTTTACAAGTGGCCGTTCACATACTTTCGCTTCAAAGAAAGAGCACAGTCATGATGATAATCCCACATTTCAGCTCGGTCAGCACATAGTTTTTTTACCCAGCGAGGCTAAGAACCCTCATCAGATATCAGCAGACCCCAATAAAACGGGCACCTCCTCCTCGTAAAACAGGCCATAAAGTAGGAAACAGAGTCAGGTGTGAAAGGGATTAGTCAGAAGTCGCGTGGGATACACGACTTTATGATGTGCTGGGCCCTGATGCTAATCCCGTATGGCCGCAGTTAAAGGAACCGGCCGGGCAGGCCTGACCTCGGGCAGCGGAGTCAGTTTGCATAGGTCACAAAGAAGTCAAAGGAAGATTGCGTGTCCTTTAGGCCTAGGCATGGCCTCAATACGCAGCCTATGTGAGGGCAACCACAAAATGGTTGCCCTTTTAAAATGGAACCCGAGGGTTCGACATGTAGTATCGTATACACAGTGAATTCGTTGAAGAAACATGACGAAAACACTCATACATGCCGCATTAGTCATTTACGGTTTGCTGATACCGCAATCGGCAGGGTAGGACCATGCTACCAACATGGTTCCGAAATTTACAGTACCACAGACCCTCCTTTTGCCCTTACATAGGCAATAACTATACTCATACTAATCTGAGTCCAGGTCTATATTCATAAAGTCATGGAGATGTTGCTGTAGCATCATCCTATTGCTTAGTTCGTCCCTTGATACAGGGTTTCTTATACATGATGCAACACAGAGGCTACACATTGCAGGAGCACACTGTATACATAGACAGAACAGGAAAAGGATGGCTAAGATCTTTCGCAGTGACTATTAGAATCTTCCATCCCCAAGCTGATATCAGTTCCCAGAACCACCCCATCATCGACCAATCTCCTTTATCCACATGAATGGATTCGGAAATCTTATGCAGTTTGGAAATGGCCTGTTAGACTGTCGGAGCGGTATCTGGTATGAAAATACAGCAGCTTGATTGGATAACCTTACATACCCCACCGCGGTCTGCAAGTATGACATCTAGAACCATACGGTTCTGCAACGTCATGAGGCGATCCGCTTGGAGTTCAGCTGTCAAGTTACCAAGGGCACCAGCCGTTACATTAACAGTTGTTTCAACTACACGAGTCAGTTGTCTCAGGTTCCTACTATTGACCATTGGTCCCCAAAATGGCAGGAAACCCAGGAAAAAGTCTCCCGCTTCCTGACCTGCAGTATCCTCCTTATTAACAACGCCTCTCACAACTCTGGTCTTGTGATAATCAGAGGCGGCAGTAAATGTCGGCGGTAGCAAATTCGCAACATAACACGTGCCCGAGAAATCGGGGGGGCAACCATGTATATGCTCGGTCATTACAAACGAAGTATGTACCCTTGGCAGCCAAAAACGCAGGGAAAAACTGTGATGGAAAAATGTACGTTTCAACACAGTTACTCTTCCCTAATTGAGCTCTTGGGTTCTGACCATTACCTTGTAAACAGAACCGGCCTATGTGGGGTACAACCCAAATCGGGGATGAACTCTTACGCTGTTTCTCGCCCAGAGTAATGCTATACCCCGTTGTGTTCCAACCCACATAAGCTCGCAACTCATCCTTGGGAATAGATGTATATGCGTCGATGTCTCTACTCATATCAGCAACTCCTCTCATCAAGGCTTTATTGTTCGTGCTAGGTCTAGTGGAACGCGGTGGTCGTGGGGAATAGGTCTCAAGTGCAAAAAGAAATATAGTCTGGAATGCCCATGATGACCTATTATAGCTAAACGGCAGCACTAGATACGGGATACCCTTATCAATGGTATGCGGCATCAAACCACACACCCAGCAATTTGTTGTGTTCATAACTAGTTGGTGCTGGTGCAGGAGTTGAATAAACGAGTTGTTTACCAATTCAGAACGTCTAGCTTGTTCGTGTTCAGGCAGAGGGTGGAAAGAGTGTGAGGGAACAGTAGGAGGAGGTATAGGCTGTATAGTGGGTGCAAACGGCACTTGAAAAGACAATAATACACAACCTACAGAAAACATCATCATGCTAAATAGTACGAACAGACATAAATTACAAAACGTTTGCTATTCATTACTTTACATATTCTGCTCTTAAAATCTATTTCCTCAATGGGTCTCTCCATCTTGAAAAACTCCATCCTCTAATCGTACTGTTCGCGGCAGATGAGTGTCTTCTGCTAAGGAGTACACCTGTCAGTCCAGGGAACGCCCTAGACCAACCAGACCGTTGACCTACCGTCTCCGGCTTGTACCCCAAAGTCTTGGAGCCGCAACCCTACAGCTGAACCCGGATGGCGGTTCAGAAAAAATACCAAAAATAAGAAAGTTTTTCAGATGGAAGAGAGAGCTGCACTTCTCAAAAATATCAAAGAAAAAAAAGAAAAATTTTAATTTGTCCATAGTTCTCGGCCTCAGATTGTACCGGCTTCTTGCAGGTACTGTTTGGTCTTGGAGCAAGAGTTCAGGCTCTGTAGTGTCCAATCGAATTGACGGTGGCACAGCTTCTTGCAAAATGTCATCGCTTTCCTTCTCAGAAAGCGTTCCTTTCACTCGTGCATCGCTAAACGGCAGGAAACGAGGCACAGTCTCAGTCTCTGAGTCAGCGATCCCTTTCTGGACCCACTGGTCGTAAGGCAAAGGCAAAGCGACCCTTTTGCAATGGACGCCGTGTATCCAGTTCTTTTTCCCTTTCACTCGATTAGCTGATCTCGTCGAGAGAAGGACGAGGTGGGGGCCGGTCCAACGGGGCTCGTCATTTTTCATCCGCTGAAAGTTCTTGACCAGCACCCATGATCCAGGATCGATAGGATGTCCTGGAGCTTCAGAGACCTGAGGCAGAGTATCATGCACCTGTTGGTGTAAAACACGCAATTTAGCCGTCAATTCATACAGGTAATCAAGCAGTACTGGATGTTCAATCTCGCTGAATTTTGTCGGTCTTGGCACACCCCATATATTGGCCGGACGGCTAAACACAATCTCGTACGGACTAAGTCCCACTCGTGAATGCACAGTCATTCTTGTTGATAGGAGTGCTAAGGGCAGAGCGTCAGGCCATTTAAGGCCAGAACTCGCCTGAATCTTAGCCAACTTAAGTTTCAAAGTGCCGTTGTAACACTCTACTAGTCCAGCTGATTGGGGGTGATTTGCAGCATGGAATTTTTGCTTAATACCTAGTCCCTCACATACATTCTTCATTACTCGACCCACAAATTCACTCCCATTATCACTCCATACCATTCTCGGCATTCCAAACCTAGGGAAAAATTCCTTGACGAGGGCTTTAGCTGTGGATAAGGCAGTATTGTCTTTTAGGGGATAGGCTTCTATCCACCTTGAAAAAGCGCAGACAACAACAAGTACATATTTCAAATTGTTGTACCTTTCCATGTGGATGAAATCTAGCTGCAAAACCTCAAAAGGATACGTTGGAGGCGCAAAATGACCAGCTGGAGTTGGCGTTCCCCTACCAGGATTGTACTTCAAACATACCATGCAATTTTTGACCACATTCTCTGCACACTTAGGAATCCCAGCATTCTGCCATACTGGAGCTAACAACTTACAAATCCCTTTCACACTGATATGTGCCATTCCATGTGCCATCGTGACCACTGGAAGCACATATGCATCAGGTAACAACCATCGCCGGTGCTCTGACAAATCAACCCAACAACCATTTTCATCCAATTTACCCTTACTTTCTCTCCACATACTCAATTCTTTCTCTGTGGCTTCAGCTTGAAGGGACTTCACACTCTCTATCGTGTCTTCACAAATTCCAACATCACCAACCCATCTTGCAGGGCCTGCAACATACATTCGAGTTGTAACATCTTTTGCTGTTTCCTTCGCAACTTCGTCAGCAAATGCATTACCACGACCGACATCATCAGTAACTTTCTTGTGTGCGCTGCATTTCACAATCGCAACTTGTAATGGCGAGGTCAGTGACTCAAGGAGACCATTCACCAACTGCCCATTCTGAGTCTTAGTTCCATGCGAAGTCAAGAACCCACGTTCTTTCCATAAGTGCCCAAAACTATGGGCCACGCCAAAGGCGTACTGACTGTCAGTATATATGTTCACTTTCATTCCTTTTGACAACACGCATGCTCTTGTAAGTGCAATTAATTCTGCTGCTTGAGCCGAATTATGAGGTATACGTGCAGGTTCAACAATCGTGTGCAAAGTCGTGACAGCATATGCAGCCGTCGTATCACCATTCGGAAGCTTGAAGCACGAGCCATCCACCCATAAGGTACCATCACACTCAACCAAGGCAGTATCTTTAAGATCCACTCTCCCTTTTGTTTCTTCTTCTGTTCTGAACAGACAATCATGTGGTGCAATCTCATCTATGTCTGCTGAAATCGGCAATAAAGTAGCTGGATTCAACGTGTTGCATATCTTTATGTGCACCTGACTTGCTAACAGTGTTAACTCATAACCTGACAATCGAGCACTAGTTAAGTGCTGTCTCTTGGTCCTGTTTAATAACGTGTCCACTGCGTGTGGAACCATCACAATCAACGTGTTGTTCATTACTAACCCAGCAGACTGTCGAATAGAAACAGCTGCTGCTGCTGTGGCTCTCAAACAACTTGGCAATGCCTTGGCTACCGGATCCAAAGTCGACGAAAAATACGCGCATGGACGCTGTCTGTCCCCAAAAGACTGTGTCAGCACGGACAACGCACAACCTTCTTTCTCGTGAACATACAATGTAAAGGGTTTACTGTAGTCGGGGGTACCCAACACAGGAGCTGAACATAATGCATTACGCAATTCCGAAAAACTTTTCTGACACTCTTCAGACCACGGGACGGGATTCCGGATATCTTTATATGTTAATGCTATCAAAGGTTTTGCCAGCAAAGAAAAACTCGGGATCCACTGCCTACAGTATGAAGTAATACCCAAGAAAGCACGCACTTCTCTCTGTGTTCTTGGCACACTCAATTGTGCAATGGCCTGAATTCTTTCTGGGGTCACTTTCCTCCCCTCTTTCGACAAGAGATGGCCTAAGTAGGTCATTTCTTGTCGACAATATTGCAGTTTTGAGAGAGACACTTTGTGATGAAAGTAGACAAATGACGCAACAACGACAATGTAGCTTCTTTACAAATCTCCTCAGTATCCGCGGCGATTAGTAAATCGTCAACATACTGAATAAGGGTAGCACCACTAGGTAGGACGATTGTATCAAGCTGCGCTTTTAAAGCCTGACTGTATATTGATGGACTTTCACAGTAGCCCTGAGGAGCGCATTTAAAACGGAAGCTTCGACCTCCTAGACTAAAACCAAAAATATCCCTGCTTTCCTCTGCAATCGGGACGCTAAAGAAAGCATTCTTCAAATAGATCACCGAGAACCAAGCAGCGGAAGCCGGAATCAAAGTAAACAAGGCAGTTATATCAGGGACAACTGGAAACTGAGGCACAACTATCTTATTGACCTCTCTAAGGTCCATCACAAATCTGTAAACAGGTGGCTGAGAAGGGTCAGTACGTTTTAAAACCGGCAGAACCGGACTATTGCAAACGTGGCCTCTTGTCTCTTCAATTACATCCTTTTCAATCAAGTCATATATTATCGCTAACAACACTTTCTCACCTTCATTAGAAATCTTGTACTGGGGAATGCGTGGCAATTTAACATTGGCTTTCAAAGTGACCACGTATGGCGGTATTTCTAAGAGACCCACATCATTAAGACCAGAAGCCCAAAGGACATCCGGAAGAGACAACAATTCAGCTGGCAATTTATTCTTCGACAAATACATTGGAGAAATGACTTCCCTCCCCAGTGTAAGTTGTACTCCCGAGGGGGAACAATATAATGTTGCATGTAATCTCTTTAACAAATCCAATCCAAACAGGTTTTCACCACATCCTGTAGTTAGGATGAGGGGTGCTTTCAGCTCACAAGGTCCAACAGAAAGGGGCATAGGACTAGAGATCGGGTTCCTAACCGGGGCACCAGAAAAACCTACTGAAACATTCGTTTTGCCAGACAAAGGCGCGCCAGGGAGTTTTGAGTGCATAATAGAACTCTTCGCAGCACCAGTATCCAACAGAAAAGGCTCTGATACACCCGCTGTAGTCACCTTGACATACGGTCCACTCTGGTCCACTGGCACTGAAACAACTCCCTCTCTCTGTCTATGGCTGTCCTAGTAATCATTACCTTCCGCACTTTCATCTTCCGCATAATAGTCGTTATTATAGTACTGAGCTGTCCCACCAGTTACATTGGCTTGCTGATCAAAACTATTCATCGTATTTTAAGGCGGAAGAGGACGCGCGTTCTGGGGAACGTTCCCACGCCCTCTACCTCTTGGAGCTTGCTGACCACCTCTACCTCTCGCGCCATAAGCATTATTAGTGCGCTGCAACAATATAGGACAACTATACTTAAAATGACCTTCTTGTTTGCAATATGAACACTGATTGGGACCCACAGGAACACGCTGTTGGGAATACCTGAAACTTTGCGAGTTACTCTGAAACTGTTGGGGTTGTTGATAGTTACTCTGACTACCAAGTGGTGGGTAGGCCTGCTGTAACAGAACCTTCGTTTTTAATTCTTTTGTTTTCTTGTCTGCTCTATCCTTCTCATCTTTGTCCCTATTTTCGTAATACTGCGCAGTAGCCAGTATTTGTGCTGAAGAGGAAACAGCCCAAGAACTCTCTGAATCTTTTAACTTCTTACACAACTCGGGAAGCAAATTATGCACAAATTTATCAACGAATAACCGTTGACCACCTTCCGTACTCATGTCTTGACCACTGTGATCGATAAAGGTTTCTTCAAACCTGGTAAAGAAATCAGACACTGTTTCGTCTTTCTTTTGTTTGCATGCGGATAATTTATCCCAATTCACACGCATCGCTGGCATTAAAGTCTTCATGTAGGTAATAATTCTACAAGGGAGTTCTGCTACTAAGGGCTCAGGTTTCGCACCACCAACTTGTCTAGTGTTTGCAGCAATGATATTAGCCCATGTGTCACCTAGTTCTGCAGCATGATCTGTATTACGAATCAACCCCCATAAAGGCTGCGGAACGACATTCCCGAACAACATATCTATGTCAGCTAGGTTCATGACGCACGATTCCGCAGTCTGTGATAACTCCTTATAATATCCTGCGGGGTTTTTACGGGGGTCAGGCAATGTCTGCTTAAGCGCTAAAACTTCTGATCGCTTCCAAGGAACATGTACCCAAACACGCTGGAAATGAGCTGGCATAGCAGCGATACGGTTAGCGGCATCGGCCACAACAGCGTCCTTCCATACCGGAGGGGCTTCTCTCATAGGGTATTGTCTAAACTTCCTGTCAGAGGAGTCACGTTCAAACAGTGACTGAGAAGGGCCCCCGATCCTAAAAGACAATAATGTCGCAACTGCTTTCTCAACATCGGGGCCCACAACCGTACCTTTTCCAAATTCAAACCGTACCTGACACAACTCCTGCGGGCTTAAGTCCAAACCATGATCTTCCAATTCCTCACAGAGGAATACACACATTTTCTCGAAAACGTATCTTTGTTTCGGTGCTTCCCATTGATGAAAAACATTTACAACAGACTCTACATCATATCTTGAAGGAAAAACAATCCATTTATATGCCATGCGGTCTAATACTTCTTTCTCTTCAGAACCTGGCAGCTGACTACGCAACTGCGTACGTTGTGAACCAGGGGTCGTAGATGACCCAAAGAGAGGCGAGATAAAACTAGTGACCGCGCTAGCTATTCGTTGTCGTGTAGAAGGAGAAGTCGAGGCAAGAACAGGGGGAAAGACAGAGGGAAGAAAAACGGGTGCAGATACGGGTACAGGGGTCGTATCAGGAAGAGTGCCGAGGGAGGCAGCTGATGCACTAGGTAAAGTCGCAGGAAGCGCAGAAGAGATAGGTAGCGAAACCGGCGGCCCTTGAGAGGGCTGCACCGTAGGAATAGGAGCCGGCTGAGGAGGAGCTGGCGGCTGCGGGAAGGCTTGCGGCAAATTTAGTAAAGGCTGTACATTTAAGGGTTGCGGAGGTGCTGTAGCACTCTGCGCATACGGGGGTGGCGAACTCAGCAAATGTGACATTAGGGAATCTTTTTCCTTTTCTTTTGGTGCATCTTGCTGAAGGGGCGGAAAAACTGGGTAACATTTATCAATCACTAATTTACATTGCCTGTGCAGCTGCTCACTCATTTGCTCTTCTTCATTATCTTTAAACTGCAAGGCTGCTTGCATTATCGACATACCTTTCTCTCTTTTATTTTTCTTGGCTAATTTCATTTCTTTCTGTTTGGCTTCCTTTCGCCATAGGCGGAAAGAATCAAACATCGCCGGCCGAGCCTTCTTTTTAAATAATTTAACTTCTAAGTTATCTAGGATTTCTGTGTCGAATCTACCATTTCGGTGCCATTTTAAAACACCATCCTTCCTGGTGTATCGGATCCATACTTCATTATACGCAATGGGGCCCTCGCCATGTTTCACATAAAGCTCATACGTTGGAGTTCCAATTGGAGGAACCGGACACGAATCCTCTAATCGGGAGTCCTTATTACAACCCAAACAAAACAAATTTCCAAATATACTAGAACCAGGCATCTTCGCTCACTAGTCTAGTTTGAAACGTCAAAGGATTATTGAATACGATAGTCTCGTGAATACACGAGTCCTTCGGCTTTGTCACTTGCAAGTTCCAAATCAAAGCGATCCCAAAGGGATACCAAACTAAGAACCAAACTAAGACTGGGAGACGCTCCACTTATACTTAACTGGGGTATCGATGACGTCACCAGAAGACTCGTTAAATCGTTTCGCTCTATCAAATCATCAAGGGTCCAAAACAGGGCGATAGTCAGGGCAGCAGTCCTTCGTAGCCATCGGGACGCGGAGAACCTCGCAGTAAAGACTTTCGGACCACGTCGACATGCAGGGGTCGATGAAGTGGTGGCCTTCCTCCAGAATTTTCACACGAAGCTCCTCACGAACCTCTGGTTTGGACCGGTACCGCTGAAATCGCCCCACGTTGGGCGCCAACTGCAGTACTGGGTTTTTCAGAACCACCCAGCGGTGCCAGGGGACACACCCGAAGACTTCGAGTTCTTCCTGTTTCAGACTACAGAAACACAGAGTCTTCTAGCTGAAGTCAAAGATCGTCTTTATTGGCTGCAGACCAATCACAGGTATCCGAGAAGTACAGCACAGTGTATGTTCTCAGGAGACTGCTCCAAACCAAAAACCAGTCTTTTCTTATATACAGAATATTACGCTCTGGGCAACACCGCCCCTATTTTACAAGTGGTCGTTCACCTACTTTCGCTTCAAAGAAAGAGCACAGTCATGATGATAATCCCACATTTCAGCTCGGTCAGCACATAGTTATTTACCCAGCGAGGCTCAGAACCCTCAACAGATATCAGCAGACCCCAATAAAACGGGCATCTCCTCCTCGTAAAACAGGCCATAAAGTAGGAAACAGAGTCAGGTGTGAAAGGGATTAGTCAGAAGTCGCGTGGGATACACGACTTTATGATGTGCTGGGCCCTGATGCTATTCCCGCATGGCCGCAGTAAAAGGAACCGGCCGGGCAGGACTGACCTCGGGCAGCGGAGTCAGTTTGCATAGGTCACAAAGAAGTCAAAGGAAGATTGCGTGTCCTTTAGGCCTAGGCATGGCCTCAATACGCAGCCTATGTGAGGGCAACCACAAAATGGTTACCCTTTTAAAATGGAAGCCGAGGGTTCGACATGTAGTATCGTATACACGGTGAATTCGTTGAAGAAACATGACGAAAACACTCATACATGCCGCATTAGTCATTTACGGTTTGCTGATACCGCAATCGGCAGGGTAGGACCATGCTACCAACATGGTTCCGAAATTTACAGTACCACACACAGGCCAGCCCCCTCCCAGCTTAAATTATATTATAGGCCCTGGGAAGGCGGTGGTCCACGGGGTCCCCCACCATTACCATATAAAAGTCCTGGGGAGGTGGTGGTCTCAGGGCTTAAAAGAGCCTCAGAAGGGAGGCCCCAGCTTACCCCCGAGGCCTGGCCTACCTGGGGATTAAACAGTAGAGAAGCCCAGGAATCCACACTTTTTTTAGCAGGAGCCACAGATACAGCGTGCCGCCCACTGAATGTTTATTTCAAATAATGCTTTTTTGCCCTGCGGAGTACCAGGGGATACCCAGGACCAGACTAGGGGATCAAGGTACCTTGCCCCCTTTTCTTTTTTAAAACATTTGTTGTGGGACTCAGCTCAAGCCAAGTCCAAAGATGGCTGACAACACTTTCTGGTTGAAGTGTTGGCAGCCAATCACATTTCAGCATGGGGACTTTCAGATCCTCAAAGGTCCCTATATATACAAATTTGTTTTTTTTTTACTATCTCTAAAATTACTTAACAGAATTACACCAAATAACAAAAAGCCCTCTTTATGGACCAAGAGCTATCTTTCTGCCAAATTTTGTGAACCTCTGCACAGCGGTTTGGGCTGTAGTCATGTTCAAAATCCCTAATTAACATGGTAAACTTATTTTTGAGACCCACCCTTTTTCTCGGCTCTTGCTTGATGGATCAGCCTGAAACATTCCATGCACACCAATAATTGCCAACTTACTTTTTTGGGAACATTTAGTGAAGATTCGTCAAACGGTGCCAAAGATATAGACATGTCAAAAAATGCTTTTTCTATGGAAACATGGTCCTAACTATATCTACCTACTATTTTTAAGGGTTTAGGTTTGGATAGGGTTACAGGGTGGTAAGGGTGTTTTAGGATTTAGGAATGGGTAGGGGTATCTGGTGGTAAGGGTATTTTTAGGGTTTTGGGGTGGGTAGGGGTATAGCGTGGTAAGAGTATTTGTAAGGTTTAGGGTTGGGTACCGGTATAAGGTGGTAAGGGTATTTTTTGGATTTAGACTTTGTATTCATGCATTGCACAGAAACGTCTAAATGGATTTGAATGAAATTTGGCAGGAGAGCACATTATAGTGCGCAGAATATTTTTTTGTGTACTACAGGTAAATATGGTAAGCATTTTTCAAATTGCAAGCTATTTTAACTTGATATCTGTAGTCACAGTATTTTTGTGAGATTCTGCAGCATTTTGCTGTGTTTTGCAGGAGTACTGTGCTACATAGCAATGGCAAGTCATTATGTGATTAAATAATGACTCAAGATGCTGTCATGAAACTCTTGTTTTATGATACATCCGTAACACTTTTTATAGCAAACACTGTTTTAACTGCTGCCTAAGGTATACAGTTCTACCCAAACAAACATGTTTTGATCTACCATTAATTCACAAACTATGTTCACTGGTAGGGCAGGTCCTAGGAGTTTTAGAGCTCATGGCATTAAGGGGCACAAAACGGACCCTCGGGTTTGACATCACAGAAAGTGGACTCAAGCAAGGTGATTATTAGTGAAAGTGACATACTTGTCCAATAATTCTGTCTAGCATCTTTAAAACAACTTCTGAAGAAGATATGTTCCTTGAACAAATATAAATAAATAAATAAAAACTCTAATTCCTATAAATATATATTTTTAAATCTCCATTAATTCGATATATAATGCATTAAATATTTTACATTTAATGCATATCTGTAGATCAGAAACCACATCCAGGTCTTTCCCTAACAGATATCTTGACTTCACTGGACACTGAGCCACTATGCATGGGAACCCGCCTCTAGAACATAGAAATAGAGCCACCCTTCCATCTCTCAGTGAGGATAATAAGACAACACAGCAGATTAGGATTGCATTCTTTAGTTGCAGAAAATCTGGAGTATAAGAACTGCACAATCCAAAGTGATTTGCCACTTTGCAGCACCCCTTTTAAAAAATGTAGGCACATAAACAGTTTTATGTGTGTTTGTTTCATGACTACCTGTTGACCAAATTCAATGGTACATCTTTTATCCCCCAATGTATACATACCCCATGCACCAACCACCCATGACTGACCTTTACTATGGCAACTGAGGTTATAATAATATGTCTTGCAGTGCCTCCACACTTTCACCAACAACAAGGGCAGTCTTTTTTTAGGGAGATGCTGGGGGCCCCTGTCACTGAGAGACAAGACAGGCAGTGTTTTCAATGGAAGGAAGATCAGAACCATCAGAGGGTGACTACACGCAGCATGGCAAAGGACTCAACCCCAGGGACAAGCAATCAAACGTAGGGGCAGATTTACAACAAAGTAATGCAGCACGGTGCAGCAAGTGATTTTGCTGCGTCGTGTTGCGTTAGTTTGGAAAGCACAGAGATGCAACATATTTACAAGAATATATCACATCTCTGTGTTTCCCCTGCGTTGACGCACAAACTGCAGCCATGCGCCGGTGCAGGCACCCTTTCACCATGGTGCAAGGATGCTTGCATCCTGGGGATATTGTTTTTGTGCAGGAAGCGACACCTTCCTGCAAAAAAACAATCACAAGAGGCTTTTTCCTCTTTCAATGCGTGCTGTAGAATGCAGCACACATTGAAAGAGGAAAGAAAAAAACGAGGAGAAATGAAAACATTTCTCCTCGTTGCGGCTCCCTACGCCACCTCTAGGGTGGCATAGCATTCACACGCATCTCCAGATTTACGTTTTCTCATAAATCTGGAGATGTGTCTTGTTCCATGGGTGTTGCGTGGGAACACCCACCGCAACACCCATGGAACGCCCCTTCCACACACAGTGCTGCGCGTGAAGGGGCCATATTTATGAGGAGAGGAAAAGTCATGTAGGGTGGCTTTTCCTCTCCTTGTAAATATGGAGGAGCTCCCTGCGCCACCAGTACGTCACGAAAAGTGACGTAGTGGTGGCGTGGGGGGCTTGTAAATCTGCCCCATAGTTTTCAATATAACGAATTGTGAGATTTCATTCACACAGCAGAGTGTCCTAGAGAAAGGTCTGGGTTTTGTCCTGACATCTGGTTTTGACAAGTTCAAACTGTTGAAGGAGGTGTCAGGGGCTATGCATAGGATTAAACTATGAACTTTCTACATGAATTCCAACATGCCAGATGAAAACCGAAGAGAAACTGGGCTGGATAACAAGTCCGAGTTTGTACCTGCTACCTCGGCCACCCCAGTAGAGATACTGATATTTGAAAAGACAGTTCTGAAAGACATTGACAATCTCGACATGAAAGCCAGACATACCTTCCAAAACATGTCAAGGCAGGGGAGGCAGGCTCTCAATGAGCTCAAAGAGAATCAAATAATAAATATTAATCCCACTGATAAAGAGGGAGTGATCATCCTCTGGAACTTTACAGATTACAGAGCAGAGAACTTACGACTTTTGGGGGACAGACTGAACTATCAAGTACTCCGTTCTGACCCTACTGCGAGTTTGACCAGTGAGATAAAAATGATGGTAGAGGAAATGAGTGGGAACCTTTGAGTGTCCAAAAGGGAGGCAGATTTTTGGGATAATACCAGAATCACATTAATGTACCTCCCTGCAGGTGCATAAAAATGTTATTCCGCCCCCGGGGTGACCCATTGTGTTGGGCATTGGCTCTGCATTAGAGCCTTTATAAAACATTTGTGACATGTTTCTGTGTCCACTCATTCAACAAAAAAAACACCTACCTGAAGGATACAAAAGATGTCCTTGTACTGTTGAAATACATCGCTTTCAATACTGATAAAGACCTACTTATCAGCTGAGACATTGAAAGCCTTTATACTAGCCTGCCCCACGAGGAGACACAGGAGGTGCTGGAGGAAACCTTGTTTCAAAGTAAATGACATTTTGTTTAATCTTGTGCAAAGTTAGCCTTGATAAAAACACTATTTTAAATTCAAGGGCACCTTATCCTTCCAGACACACAGGAACAGCATGGGTAGTATTACCACAAAAGCAACTGTTATCCTCGACTTTCACCGGTTGTCAAATCGATTACTAGGAACAATTCCAGGAGTAATTCCCCATATGTCCTATTTAACAGGTGTTATCCTGCCTCATAACCAATGCGCATGCTAGGGGTATCCAAAGATATTGGAGAAGACGCCTCACTCACTAGATAGTGACATGCTTCATCATGGGCGTCTTTCCACACTCAGGTAAGATGGTACTACCTGGGCCGACTCAACCAAAAGATGTTATGGGAGTTCTTATATAAATTCTTTTTGGTTATGCAGGGAACCAGTTCGAAGAAAATGTAAAAATACCTACAGGTGTCCCCAATCTTTAACTTTATTTGTGGGGTACCTGGGGTATCAGATAAAATTGTAATTGATCGGGTTATTTTGAATTTGTTTGTTTCAAATATACCCTCTTATAATTGCCAACATGTTTCGGCCCACACTAGGAGTCCTTAACGGATCTGGGACCTTCTTCAGGGCTATACTATCTGTTCAATGGTTTCCCTGACTGTAGTGCTACATCTAAATTTTAGTTGGACTGAGGCCTATTGCACTCACCTATCAATTCTGCTTCCAGTAGATTTTTTACTGGCAGGTGCAATTTTTGCACCATGCGGGTCTCGTGACTTAGGGTATCGTCTTGTAGTCACACATTCGTCAAAGAACCGACACCATATGTCCACTCACGGAAGTCACCGCCCGCCGTCTTGGCCAGCATGGGTAGTACCTTTGCAACAAGTGTGGCAGGCCTTTATCGCCACAATTTGGAAACCAGCAAAATCCTGACACCTGATAACCTCTTTGTCATCCATATTAAGACCAGGAATAGATGACGTCTTAATCACCTGGGATAGGACAAGAGAAACAACGTATGAGTTTGTAGTTTGGTTTAACGACCAAAACCAGTACCTAAAATTCACCCATTCCATCTGCCCTGAGAGCATGGTGCTCCTAGACATCAATATCATTGGAGATCAGGAAGGGCTGCGAACACTTTAAGCCCACATTGCAAAACAACCTAATGTTTTGATAGTTTCCACTCAGGCCCTCTACAGGAGAATCTCCCGTACTGCCAGTTCCTGAGATTGCCAAGGAACTGTAGTAACATCATCATTTATAAATTGCAGTCAGAGTTTCTCTCTCTGAAATTGAGGAACAGACACTACCCACAGCCCATCATAGGTAAAGCTAACCAAAGGGCCCGCAACAACAGGGATGTACTTTTAGAACCACCTGTCAGGAACAAGGAAGACCTATGCCAGATCTGCATACCCACCTACAACATAGTCACTGACAAAGTTAAAGAAATTGTCAGCAAACACTGGGCTGTGCTAAGTGCAGGCGCATTAAAGTTTGAAAAAACACTTTTCTCAAATAGAAGCACGTACCCTCAGAGACTATCGAGTGATTGTCTAGTCACAAACACCCTAAGAGACAGCCACAAGTCTTTCAGGGTATCTTATTGTATCTACCTAAGCCTACTGGACACTACCCCTGTGGATCCTGCAGTGTCTTCTGTAGGAGAGTAGGATCTACTTCACATGTTTACCCCCACTTTTTGCTGGTGTTTCACTGTTTTTCGACTTTAGTCTGGCTGGGACCCTGCTAATCAGGGCCCCAGCCTAGCTGCTTTCTCGCTAAAATGATTCTCTGTACTCTAGGTACAGTTCAGATTGGAACTGAGGAGCCCTTGTAAGCCTCTAGTATATGGTATACTATGCACCCAGGGCATAGGTACCCCAGAGGCTTACCAGGGGCTGATACATGTATTATGCCACCCCTGGAAAGCCACCCAAAATGACACCACAGGTCTGCTGCTGCAGCCTGGGTAAGGTGATGCATGCACCCCTTACTGAGATATAGGTTCACTATATCTCACCATATACCGACATATAAACCTATAAGTCACTCCTATGGCAAGCCTTATCAATCCTGAAGGCAGAGTGCTTGGTTCCTATGTGAGAGGGTGCCCATGCATGAGCAGAGCCCCTCTGCAGCATTCGGAGACCCTTCTCTGTTGCTGTTGGTAGTGCAGCCTGACCATATACTCTTAAGTACATTATAACCAAACGGTAAATGCTAACTTTGGACTGGCTGCACGGAAACATGTTGTGTTTGGTGTCAAATACCTTGGACTCATACCCCCACATCAGTAACTGGTGTGGGAGTATGATCCCACCCTTGTAGAGGGAGAGACATGACAGTACTGGTATACCCTGTAGAAACTTAATAGAGCCCTGGCATCACAAAATGGATGCTGCAGCCACAGACATGGGTCTGGCCTCCTGCTGCGGACCGAAACTCTGGCAGGGGAGGCCTGGACAATAGGTTTCCTGTCACAGGGAGGTAGGTATAATCACCTCCCAGACAGGCTTATGTGTATTGGGGCTGGATGGGAGCACTCTCTGAGTGCTTTGAAGTCCTACACTGGGGGCACATTTGGTGTCCCTGTGCATAGTCCAGCTCAAACCGGTTCAGGGGCTTCCAGCCCCTGCTCTGGCACGAAACTGGACAAAGGAAATGGGTGTAGCCGCCCCTCTTTCCAAACCCTCCCATAGGTGGGTCCCCAGAGTATGTCCAACCCCCTACCTTAGTATGGGACCCCAGTCCTTAGGACTTTGGATTACCCTGGACGAAACTCTGACCCTGAATCCTGGACCTTTGACACTCTGCTCAAGACCAGAGGACTGAAGAAATCTCCCTTGGGGTCAAGGAGTGACTCCCCTGCTTGGCAGGCACAAACAAAGCAATTTGCCGGTCTGCATCCTCGAAGCTCCTGCTGGACTCCGAAGTATTTGCAGCCCAGGAAGAGGATTTCCAGACATCTCAGAGGCCGACCCGAAGCAAAGCTGAGACCCGCAGCCCTTGTGAGTAGTGTGGAACCAGAACTCCTGGTCACCGTGCATTTCTGCAAGTGCATTGACTTTTCGACGTCTCTTGAAGTCGTGCTTGGGCTAACTTGTAGCCCCCACCTCGAGCACTGAATCCACCAAAGATTGTCGGCGTGGTGTTTCCGAGTGATCTGTGGGCCACCATTTTGTGTTTTGTCTCGAGGTCCCTTCGCGATCCCTGGTCCGGTGACTGGGGGGTCCCTGAGGGGGTAACTTTGCATTTCCTTGGGCTTTCCTGGTTGCTCCAAACGTGCCCTGACTCTCATCCAAGTGGTGAGTCCCACAGACCTTGCTGGTCTGCACCGAAGCATCTTTCTTGTTTCTGCATGGATTGCTGTTGCCAAGGCTTATTGTGTCCCATCCGGGCACCGATACTGCAGCACTCGACATCCTTTGTGGGACAGCTCGTATCCAGCTCCTGGTTGTCTTCGATGCCTCCTGGACCTCGTGGCTGAAGAGTCAAGCTTCACCTCCTTCAATTGAAATCCGCCGACATCGGGGGGCATCTGCTCTTTGCCTTCCTGGTCACTGGCAAGTGACCCAGACTCTGTCCCCTCTGCTTTCAGGTTCTTCTCATCTTTGATCCAGGCTTGGATCTCTTCGGACACTTCGCATCTTCACGGCAGCAGCACTTCTTCGCAAGCTCCCATTGAAATCGACGACGCGGCCAACACCAAAAGACACCTATGCACCCGGCTTCCCTGGGTGAGGTAACACGAGTACTCTGGTGCTGCCGTGGATGCTAGTCCAAAAGGGTTTGGTCCTGACTCATTTCTAAGTGTCCCTAATCTTTAAAAATCTCACCGCGACTTTCCCCATAGAAGCTAACGGGAGCTCGCTGCTGTGTTCACACACTGCACATGGCCCCCGTGGGTCCCCTGTGTCACTACCTTGGGTGGTTCCTTGGAGTCCCAGCAATTCTACAGGTTCTAGACCTTGTGTCTAGTTAAGTCGTGGTTTTTATGCCACTATTTTAGTATATGGTTTGGCTCGCCCCTAGGGCCTGACGTGTATTTGTGCTATTTTACTGTGATTATTGAAATGTAAATTATGTGTTATGGCCTCTAGTCTCATAAAGAGACTAGGAGGGTGTGTTTAGTAATAAATACATATATTTTATATATATACTTGGTGTGGATATCTTTCATTTAGTGACTCAAGAGATTATAGAATGGTAAAACAAGCTGCTTTACATTCCTTCAAGACTTAGCCTGAAGGTTGCTCATCATAGCTACCACTAGGATAGCTTTCAATAAAGGTTGTCTTAAACCTGTAACCAATAAGGGGCTGTTTGTACTGAAACAAGGTGCCCACTAGAACTAGTGGACAGCATATATCAGGCCAACTTCTCACATCTTCAACTTGACAAAATAACAAAAGACCTAGACCAGGGAATGCCTTCCAAATGGGAATTACAAAGTCTGACAAATTGCAATTCAGAGAGAGTAGTCTACATGGTTACAAGCCCATTACGTTACATTGGTATGACCTGTAGAAAGATAAAAACCGGAACTGCTGACATCGCAGTAATACAGGATGTAAAGGAAAAATCACAAAACTAGCAACACATTTCATTAGACACCCTCACACAACAGATGATTTGAACTGGGTTGTTTTAGAACAATTGGAAAACAGTAGTAACTCACAGTATGCTCTTTGAAAGAGAAGGCCCAATTCACTGAATTAATCTGAGATGAAAATCTAACTTTATGACTTTTTGTATTCACAAAGGACATTTACCATTAGTAAAGTTAGACTTTTGGTCTAAGTTTAGACCAAAAGTCTGACTTAGACCAAAAGTCTAACTTTACTACTACTAAAGTTAGACATTTGGTCTAAGTTTTGGTCTAAACTTACACTAAAAGTCTAACTTTAGTAGTAGTAAAGTTAGACTTTTGGTCTAAACTAGATCAAAAGTCTAACTTTACTACACGTAAATGCCCTTTGTGAATACCAAAAGTCTTAAAGTTAGAATTTCATCTGAGATTACTTCTGTGAATCCAGCCCTGGGTGTATAGACTACGCACACATGGCGGGTCTCGATGATGCGATCCCATGGAGCTATTTTAGTTAATAGGACTAATTCATTTTTCACCTCCTCAGATACTCAGCTCTGCCTCCGCAGACCATAAACATTCTGCTCATCAATGTTTTGAAAAACAATTTCATTCGTTTTTGACCCACTCATTTTTAACAAATCACATCTGTTTCTATTTGCACACAGCTTTAATATGCCACATAGCTAAAACCTCTAGAACCAAAACACATTATGGCTGTCCAGCCCAGGAACCAGGAAGTGGTTCCACCCCAGATGGCCATTTTGTAAGGTGCGCGGTCGAGTGTTTTGACCGGCTTGCTCCGGGAAGGCAGTTTGGACCAGTTGGGGAATGCAAGGAAGTACTTAATCCTTGATTAGTCCTGCAATCAGTAACATGCTGGCTTTGGAGTAGGTAAACAAGTCTTAGGCCGAGTGGAGAACCATGATGACGCAAGTGCATGGCCATTTACCAGAGGTAGCGGAGGTGTAGTACCGACAATACCAACTATGGCAAACTATTTACAATACAAATTCTCTTTACAGTGCGTGACTACTGAACACACTACCCTCTGGAGATCCCTATGGGGCACCAGACAGCCACTAAATAAATAGGCATTCAATGTAACTATCCATAAGGGTGTGTCTCTGGAGTATGAATTGAACCTCTCACATATTGCTTGTGTTTGCAGTGTTTTCACCTTGTTTGTATCAGCATAGTAGACAAAGGCACACACACTACCTTCTAGTTTAACGTTATTGCTTCATGGTACTCCAACTAGCCTGTTTTCCCCAACTTTTTAACCTTTTCAGACAGACCTGTGAATAATTACTGATTTGGGCACCACCTAGGCATTTTTGAAGGTTACCTCATATAGATCGCACACCCTTGTTCCTTAAAAAATTGCTTCCTTGTAAGTAAAGAGGGCGTAGCATGCCCGACCCTCAGAGGGTCGGGAAGAACTCGATGATGAAGCATGTCACTGGATATTATTCAGTGAGTGAGAGTTTCTTTAGGAAAAAGATCTTTCCCTTATATCCAGTAGGCCCACCCTAGATGACTCTCTCTTGATTGTAACACATATTATTTTCCACCTAGAAGAATAAAAGGCTGAATTGGCAGCAAAAATATTTGAACCTAAGACATTCAGGTTAGTCTTGGGATTCCTCTGACGTAACACTAGAGTTAATGCAGATTAAGTTTATCTGCTAGTAGTATGGCTTGGGGGAGAAGGTAACTGTTGGTGAGTTCTATCTATATATAACTACCTTTAGGATAGATAGTTCACTAGGTTATGCACCTACTGCAAACATCTGCAGGGAACCACAGGTTCCAATCTTTATTGGTCCACCTCTAACGTTCAGGCTTATGAGGTGAACACCATCAGCATATTGAATTGAGTATTGCCTACTAACTACTATTATGTGCCAGAAATAATTCAGTTTGTACTGTATGCTATGTAAATGGCAATGAGCAGTACAATCACACAAACAGCTGCATACATGTGGTCCCGTAGAGTAGATATGATGTGTATAGACTGCATTTTATTTTTCTTGAGGGTATTTAATAGAAGGAGTTACACATTTTTCAGCAATTAAATGCAATGGTCTGTTATTTTTCTTTCAGTACTGTCACAGGTATTTTGGTAAACAAACATCTGTGGTATGACTTTAGAGAACTTGAACTCCAAAATCCTTTTACATTGGTTTGTTTAAAAGAAACTTGTGTACATTAGTTTTCTTTTGATGGCTTGGTCTGTAGATGTTAAGGTAGACACCAGTGCAGACATCTGACACCAATTTCATTATCCAAGCTTCGACCGAATTGTCGTTTAAGTCCGAGTAGGCTGTAGTCCTGTTTAAGGTTCCGCAAATCACTTCACATGGTCAGTTATCCTTGATTGGGAGCAAAGTTATCTCTCTCTGAACAAATCCTCAGAAACCTTTGTGTTCATGAGTGTTTCAGACATCATAAGTCAGAATTGGAGAAGTGAACGGACACTTCTTCTTTAAATATGAAATATTGCCAAGGTCCATATACCAACTAGGAAATATAAGTTGTTTTTAATGGCCCCGTGTGAAGGGGGTGCAGGGAGTTTATTCCACGATCCACTAGAATTTTTGCAGCCCCTATGATCAAACAATGTTTTTTATTCTAAGCGGCAAACAAAAGACTTGTTCAAGATTCAACATGAGGCTGAGTGTTTGTTCATTGTCAAGCTTTTGATCCTGCTAGTGGAGCCCAACATACTTTATCAATCAACGCCTTTATTTTTGAGTGCTATGGAGGATGTTAATTGGGGTCTCATGCTCGCCATTATGGACTAGAGGACAGGACTTCTTTCCCTGGATCATGGCTGTGAGACCTTGGTCAGATGGTTAATCCACGCAACTCACTCCCCATCCCATATCCAATCAGCCAACACTGAGACGCTTACAGACACAGACCAGTGGACAGACACTGGACTGTTCTATATTGAGCCCAGCAACTCTGTGCCCACTTTATCTGGTGACCTCCTCCACCCATGCCCTGTAGAGTGGTTCGCGTATGTCCATCATGGCTTAGAGTAGAGATCACCTCTTGTCACTCGGAAACACATCAATATAAGAAGGGTGTGCAGTGCATCTAGTTCTTTTTCCTACCTAGAAGCAACAGCCCTCCCCTGAACAATGTTGCCATGTTGACTTTAGACCATGGCTAGGTTATATTTTGCGCAAAATCAATATTCATTGAAGTAGAAAGATAAATCAGCAAGATGCTCAAGGGAACAAACGGGAGACATCCACTATGAGTCCCAAAGATCTCTGTTACAAAAGTAACCAGAGATAAGTACACAAACAATGAGTTATTCCAGAGCAGACAAAAGTAACAATGATTAATCTGAAGTATAACAGTTTACAGGAAAAAGAGTCCCATCCATGAATATGTGGATTGTCTTCTTTATTGTTTCCGTTGTAGTAGATGTTAAATAGTGAATCGTAATGGCAAGTTGATCATAGATGTTTGCAGCCAACACGTGTTTCGTCAAAGGGCGGGTAACCCAAACGACTTCCTCAGGGCATTAACAGTATATATTCTGCCTGGTGACATGCAGGACAGGGAGTAAGTGTCACAAATAGAAGAAAATTCAATCAAAAGTTCCTCAAGATGATGTCGGATAAAATTGAGAATAATCTCTGGTATGGTTCCGGGAGTATATCCCAATCAAAGTAAATGGTCAGCGTAACAATAGAAATTCTGCAACACGGAGAGTACTCCGATTGATATCTGAAATCGAGTGCACTTTCAATTTCAATTTTATCCAACATCATCTTGAGGAACTTTTGATTGAATTTTCTTCTATTTGTGACACTTACTCCCTGTCCTACATGTCACCAGGCAGAATATATACTGTTAATGCCCTGAGGAAGTCGTTTGGGTTACCCGCCCTTTGACGAAACACGTGTTGGCTGCAAACATCTATGATCAACTTGCCATTACGATTCACTATTTAACATCTACTACAACGGAAACAATGTTGCCATGTTGCCAAAGCATGCATCTCTGAAATCTCACCACAATCTCCCAATAGAGCAGGAGCTCTGTGAATCTCTAAAACCAACGTTTTGGGCAGACGGTAGAGGTTCTCTGATTCTGTACTCAGTCTACCTCCACAAAAAAACGTTGAAATGCCCCAATCCCAATTTTTGCTAATTTGTATTATGGCCAGGGCCACCGGAATTATGGTTCTGGGGAGGGTCAAATTATAAGGCAGGGTTGACTAAGTTGTGCGGCAAGAAAAGGCAAATTATGCAGCTTAATGTGCCACATTTTGTGATAGTATTTCTTCATTCTTCTTACATTTTTTAACAGTGCCTGGGCATTGGTTGCACCGCATTAGTACCAGTTTAAAACCCAAACGTAGCAATAAGCAACAGAGAGGTGACCAGTCAACCTTTGCAAAGGACCTTCCACTGCACGGCAACACTTGTTTCTGTTTTTAGCAACTTTTGAACTGTTTGATCTAGACTTTTGTTTTGTTGAAGTCGGAAGATGATGGATCATGTGGTAAATATGGCACATCTATAAGAATACAAAAAACGTGGCAGCACAATCACATAATTCCAGGTGTCCAGATTATGGCTGACGCTATCAGTGAGCTGTCAAGTGGAATGATATAGTTCCAGAGCTCTGCATAATAGTACAGCACCCTGTAAGGTACCTATAAGGACCGATGGAAGAGACTTCAAGGACACCTCATCAGAAGCAAAGAAGATTCTTCTTTTCCTTCCCTCCTCCTTCAGAATTTATAAAAATGAGTCCTATTGATTAGGGTGGAACCAGTAATACTATATATATAAAGTGGAATACATTTTATTACATTTCTAATGAATAAAAAAACGATGGGGCATATTAACAAGCCAGGCGATAAAATTATCGCCGCTTTAGCGACAGAAAACTGCTGCTAAAACGGCGATAATGGGCTTGATAATATGCTGTATGCAATTCCAATTGAAACCCATGTTAGATGTGAATCACATCTAACAAGGGCTTCAATTGTAATTCCATAGAGCATATTATCAAGCCCATTATCGCCGTTTTAGCGGCAGTTTTCTGCCGCTAAAGCGGCGATAATTTTATCGCCTGGCTTGTTAATATGCCCCCAATTGTGCTCCGATTAATTTGTCTTGATTTCCACTCATTGAATCTATATTATCAAAGTAATATGGCAACTTAATGTTGTGCCTTTTTTAAGTAGCCTTATTTTTTAGAAGCTGAAAAATGCTAATAATTTGAATTTGAATTTTGAATTTAAAAGCATTTATTAAGCGCACTTTCACCAAGCGGTTTCATGGTGCTTTATGTGATGCAGTGGTCATCAGCAGCGAAAAGCTAGGCAGTGTAAGCTCGCACAAATAGGAAGGTTTTAAGATCCTTCCGAAACTGTACATAAGAAAGCGATGTGCGGAGAGCAGCAGGAAGGGAATTCCAGAATGCTGGAGCGAGAACAGCGAACCTCGCTCCACCAAACTTCTGTTTCTTAAAGTGGGGAGTGGCCAAGAGAGCCATATGGGTGGAGCGAAGTTCTCTGCCCGGGAGGTAGGGCTTAATGACTGAGCATATGAACTCAGGAGCGGTGCCCGACCTAGCCTGGAAGGTGAGGCAGCCAAGTTTGAAAAGGCCGCGCTCTCTCACCGGAAGCCAGTGCAGTGCTTTGAGCAGTGGAGTGGCCCAATGGTATCTAGGTAGGCCATGAATCAAGCGGGCAGCCTGGTTCTGTATCAGCTGTAAGCGGTGAATCGCATAAGCAGGAGCCCCATTATAGATTATGTTGCCATAGTCAATGCGCGATAGTACCATGGCCAACACAATAATCTTTAAAGCAGAGAAAGAAAAAAAACGGGAAACTTTCCTAATTATCCTAAGAGAAAAAAAACAAGAGAAAACCACTGAACCAACTTGTGAGTGAACAGAGAGTTGTGAGTTCAGGAGAATCCCAAGAGTTTTGACTTTAGGTACGGGAAGTGGGGGGGCACCGAGTGACAAAGGCCAGCAGGAGGGAGACCACGGACTGCAACCACCTCCGGTCAAGACCAGCTCGGTCTTGTCCGGGTTGAGTTTGAGGTGGTTGCAGTTCATCCAATCCTGAATGAATGTCATAACTGTCTGGACATTAAGAGCAGATGAGGAAGAATGGGAAAGGTTGAAGATTAGCTGGAGGTCATCGGCGTAATTAAACACCGTGACCTCCAGCTGTTGCAACGAAAAAATGAGGGGGTAAATGTATAGGTTAAATAAGAGAGGGGAAAGTGATGAACCCTGAGGAACCCCGCACTCCACCTTACGGGAGGCCGCGGTGAAGTCGGCCAAATGGACCGCTTGAGCCCTCCCAGCTAGGAAGGACTCAATCCATGAGAAGGCCAAGCCTTCTATGCCCGCCGCCCTGACACGGTTAAGGAGGATGGAGTGGTCAACCGTGTCAAATGCGGCGGACAGGTCCAGGAGGATCAGGGCTTGCGGAAGGTTGATGTCAATACCTTCACGCAGCTCGTCCATTACCGAGATCACCACCTTCTCCGTGGAGTGCAGGGGGCGAAAGCCAGCTTGACAAGGGGAGAGGCAATGGTTAGCCTCTACATGGGTGCTTAAGGCAGTCGTGACGTGAGTTTCAAGAACTTTTGCTAGGTAAGGCAGAAGGGAGATGGGGCGGTAGTTGGAGGGGGAGGATGAATCGGCGCCAGGTTTTTTTATGATGGGTATGACAACCGCTGATTTGTGTAAACTGGGGACAATTCCCTTCCTTAGTGAATCGTTAAGGAGAGTCAAGGGTGGGGTAGGGCAGGCTAGATAAATTTCCCTGAGGATATGGGCTGGGGCAAAATCCAGGGGGGAGCCCGATTTAACCCGATGAAGCAGCGGGGGAAGTGTGTCATTGGTTAACAGCGGAATGAAGTTTAGTTTAGGGGCCGTGGGGGGCGGGGAGGGATTGACAAATGTAGGGGAAGGCGGGGGGATGTTAAGTTTGATTTTGGCAACTTTGTCAATAAAGAACTCGTTGAGCGAGTTACAGAGGGACTGGGAGGGGGGAATAGTAGCCGTGGCTCTGCTGGATGATGCCAGTTCATGGACCGTAGAGAAAATTTCCTTCGAGTGGGACTCTGCTGCCATTATCCTGCTCGTATAGAACTCGGTTTTGGCCTCAAGAATGCCCTTTTTATAAGTTTGTAAAACAGACAAATAAAGTGTCTTTAACATGGGACTATAAGTTCTTCTCCAAGCTCGCTCGGCTCTCCTTGCAGCTAATTTCTTTCCTTTTAGGTCTGGAGTAAACCACCGATTGGCTGCATGGGCCCGCTTGACTGTAAGCCGCCTCAGGGGGGCGAAATCATCACCCGCCAGGGTCAGCCAGTTGTTGATAGCGGCCAGTTGGGAAGTAGCTGCAAGGCCTGCAAGATCGGGACTAGTTTTGGCCAAGGTCGAACAGAGAGAGGGCATGTCGATTTTGCCCCATTTCCTAACCCAGGTGTTTTTGGGGAACTGGGGTTTGGCCATCGGAGTCAATGCGAGGGAAAAGGTAATAATGGAATGATCTGACCAAGAGCACGGGGATATTGTAGGGGATGTAGATGGAATGTTCAGTGCCCAGATTTGATCCAACATATGACCATGTATGTGAGTGGAACTTTGAATGAGCGATGAAAAATTCAAACTGATCATAAGATCAGTAAACTCTTTAGATTGGGGACTCTCAGCAGGGTCATTGGGCCAGAAGTTTAGGTCCCCTAAGACTAGTACTGATGAGTAGTTAATCACCAGGGTAGCCAGGAGAGCCTGGATACTTGGGAGAAAAGAAGGGGTTTGTTGAGGAGGACGGTAAATTAGGACAAAAGTAAGGGGTGCCTGATGGAGAGTCGAGCGGGCTACGAGGTAGTCTACATCAGGAATAGAAGGGGAAGGGAGAATCTGAAAGCTGAAATCAGTCCGAGCTATTAGGGCCACTCCACCACCCCGTTTGCACTCTGAGCGGTCCGCTCGAATGGCGGAATATGAAGAGGGCAATGCGGCTAACACATTGGGTAGGGAGTCAGCCTTGAACCAGGTCTCTGTTAGAAATAAGAGATCTGGTTCATGGGTGTCAATGTAATCGAATAGCTCGTACTGATGATTGACCGCAGACCTAGTGTTTAGGAGCGTAGCTGAGGTACTACATAGCGGAACAAGAGGGACTGATGGGGGTGGGGGAGTGATAGGAGGCATAATGGGTGATAAAGCTAAATGTGGAGAGATCGTGGGAGGAAGATGAGGAGGGGGAGTAAATAAACCGAGCTGTCTCAAGTATGTAGTTACTAGGGGGTCAATGACTCCTGGGGCCCAATAAGAACATAGTTGAACTGGCGGATACGTAATTAGACAGGCAGCGTCCCGTGCCCCTAGCCCCGTCCGGCCGCGGACGGGCACAGACGGGCTTAACTCAGGCGCAACTCCGGCGCGCCTTCGTCGCGCCCGCTGCGCTCGTCCGCTGCGCTGACACATACTGCCCGATTAAATAGGGGCGGAGCGGTGGTGGAGGGGCAGGGCTGGAATGGAAAGTCAGCCCAACCAAAGATGGCGCACGCTGCCGCTGGGAGCCCGCAAGCATGACCAACCCAAGCTAGCAACCCACCTCTGAAAGCAGAATTAGGTTAGAACCTGCACAAACTTTGAAAAAAATTAGTGGCAATTTAAAAATGCAGTGCAAACGTAATAGCGCCTCCGCTCGTAATCAGCGGGGTGGAGTGCAGGGAAGTGGTAACGAAGCTCTCCTAGCGTTCACCAGTCAGCCCACTGCCACCGGGCCACTGGCAAACACGAAGGAAGAGAGGATCGCGCTCCTAAATAGGGGCGGAGCGGTAGTGGAGGGGCAGGGCTGGAATGGAAAGTCAGCCCAACCAAAGATGGCGCACGCTGCCGCTGGGAGCCCGCAAGCACGACCAACCCAAGCTAGCAACCCACCTCTGAAAGCAGAATTAGGTTAGAACCTGCACAAACTTTGAAAAAAGTTAGTGGCAATTTAAAAATGCAGTGCAAACGTAATAGCGCCTCCGCTCGTAATCAGCGGGGCGGAGTGCAGGGAAGTGGTAACGAAGCTCTCCTAGCGTTCACCAGTCAGCCCACTGCCACCAGGCCACTGGCAAACACCATAAGAATAATATATATGGAGGTTATCTACTCTTCCTCTTCAGTAAATTGCTTTCCTGAGGCCCGCATCCCCTTCTGGATTCGAGTACTTTATTATGACATGGATTAGTTTAAGACTTTATAATTTCTTTTGAAGTTTGGAGATTGTTCTCTACACAATAGGGAACAGTTTGAGCAATTACCACCCACAGTCAGAACACCGTGTGACACTCAAATGGGCAGCCGTAATATGATAGCACCAGCACCGTCTATTTTATATTCTAGCAGGCTAGGACAAGGACACAACAGAAATATGTCACATGAATAACGCAGTCAGTGTTTCATTCCACCTTCCTTCAAAGGCTATTTTCCTGGATGCGATGTTTTCAACTCTAGCAGTGAGGGCCAACGCTTACTCTCATGTGTGCAAGGTGTAAGCAGTTTTCACTGCATTACAATCATACACTGAGACCACGGAACTAAGAAAATAGAATATAAAATACAATATCGCCGCATGAAATAAAAGCTTCAGAATGATCAACGTCATACTGGCACAAGTTATGATATTTTAATACAAGTTGTCTTCACAAAGTTTGTGGGAAAAAGTAATATATTATTGGCTCACACTCAAATTCAGCATTGGCACATAGCTGGGTCACAAGACAAGAGTTCAGAAAATACCGCCATTGTTTGCCCCTCATTCTGCAGCTACTGTCTGAGTGTGCCAGAGCTCCACTAAAAGAAAATAAAGAATGAATAAAACCAAAATAAATAAATTATATTTTAATGATCCTTTGAGGATAGTTCTAATGAAACCTAATCGCAGACGTATTCCAGTGTTATTTGTGTCTGCATGGCACCATGCTACAATGATATGGCAATCCTTAAGTGAGGGTCAAGAAGTAAATTCGAGATTATGTTATGTTCAAGGAAGTAACAGAGTGAGGCGTTAGCCGTCATGGCTTAGCGCCTCACTCCGCCACTTCAGAAACGCAAGGCTGAACCATCTTTACAAGGATATGGTGCAGCCTTGCATTTACCCATGCGTTGCCGCTACACTTAGCAGTATAGCGCCAACGCAGGCACCCTTGCACCAGAGTGCAAGGGTGTCTGTGTGCAGGGGAAGATTGAATATGTGTAGGAATGTTCCCCTTCCTGCACTTAAACAATCTTTAAATGTCATTTTGTCACTTCTATGTGTGCTGCTTAATGCAGCACACATGGAAGTTACAAAATGTCTTTTTGTTTTAAGGATTGTTTATGTGCAGGAAGGGTCACTTTCCTGTACAGAAACAATCCAAGGATTTTGCTTTTTACATGTGTGCTGCACAAGGCAGCACACATGGACAAAGAAAAAACGAGGAGAAATAAAGCATTTCTCCTCATTTTGCTAAGTTAAGACCAGGTTTTCCCTGGTCTTAATTTTGGCGCTGCCTCCAATTTACGCTGCCCTAGTAAATAGAGTGCAGTGTTAAGGGGTGGGCAACACCCACTGCCCACCCCTTTTGCACTAAGCATAGTGTTAAGTGGCTTAAGGCTGCCTTGTAAATAAGCCAAAGCCCCTATTGCCACAGAAACGTCACAAAAAGTGATGTTCCTGTGGCGATAGGGGCTTGCACATATGCCTCTAGGTGTCATATATTGGAGGTGTTGTAGCGGGACAGAAAAGGATTCAATATAAATAGGGCACGCATTCTAGATTTCACAATAGTGATAACTCTCTGAAGGTTCCCCCACTTTCTAAAGGTCGGACAATGAGCTTAATGAACATTCTGAAAGATGCCCTAGCATATTCTACATACAAGCATTTGTTGTCCATTATAGGGAGTCCTCTACTTCATCCTTACCTAATTGCCCTCGTCCATTTCTGGACAAAACAAGGAAGCAGGGATATAGTAATGGGTACACAAATCAGGCATACCTCAGTCAAAACCTATAGAACCCATTCAAACATCTACAGGTGTTGTCTCTTATATTAGTTTTATATTCTTCAAAAAAAATCTCATGCATGGGAACATATCATATTTATTTATCTGTAATTAAAAGGATCTAGAGATGCATTGGTGTTTCTGTTCTTTACGCTGTGGTACTAGTGACATCAACATCAAATCAGCTCAGGCTATTTAGATTGTCCCCATGTTGGCCAGATTCACAAAGTACGCCTCACATGCTGAACGTGTGGCTAAAGTGGTGAAATTAGCTTCAAAGAAAGAAATATTACTAAGGCCCTAATCTGCCAGTGTTTTTTAATTTGATCTATACTTTATAATCTTCGGTCTATAATATCCTCTAGAAGATAAAAACCATATGTCACATTTTTTATAGAAATAATCTTTTATGGCCTGTGGATGATGAGGTGGAGAGGAGGTGCCATGCCAGTGGCTCGCATGCAAATGAACATAGGGATTAAATGTTGAATGATGTGCAAAAGTACTGTCTCCTCTAAATGCCATTCCTCACTTTAAAAAATCCATCCAAAACAAATTGGAAAATGTGGTCCCCCTGTTCTCTTAGGACCAAATCCTGAGGCATTGCCCACAAGAAATGTGTTAGTGGTGCATGTTAAATAGCTAACAAAATCATTAGGAAGGACTAAACTGTCCAAAGCTAGTTAATAGAAAAATAAGTTACACACCAGGGAAAATTTGTAAAATGTTCAAGAAAAAGTGTAGTGTAAAGTATAAAAATCCAGCTAAGATTTAAAGGAGGATTCTTATGTATGAAAGTACTATTCAACCACAAGAGAGCAGAGTCAGTGGCTTCATGCAGGCATTCTAGCTGTGGATGAAAAAAAGATATTAGGTATGATCAAATGCTGATGAAGGGCAATAGGTTTTTATTAGAGTACGGCAGGGCTTGAGGACTCATGCTTGAACTGTTAGTTTGAGTGAGCTAAGTCTGTTGACATAATATGAAGAGAAATGGAGACCCGGTGATGCAAAGCCCTGGTTCGAAGATCTCAGATCACCATCTGAGATGTGGCTTAAGCAAATCAAAACTAAAATAAGGGGGTGTCAAAAGACAGTGCAAAACCATGCACTGGTGCTATTCATAATTATATATATTCTTTGGTGTACTTTGCTCAAAAGTATAGGAGTAATCTCTGTGTGAAAGCCTCATCGCTAAGCTGGATTAATTAGACACAGCTCACATTGTTCACAAGCTTGAAGCAGAAGGTTCCAATCACTTGAAAAATGTTAAAAAAGGATAAGGTGCTCAAAATCCCAATTCAAGCTGAAAATGCATTAAGGCTGAATCTTACTCAATTAGACCCATTTGTCAAGTTTTGCTGTGCAGCAGATGATCTGGTCTTTGACTCTTATCAACTCATTAGCAACCACACTTTACGGTGTAAGCTCTTCCACCAGACAAGCATTGTGAATCAGGCACTGTATTATGGCTTTCAGAAGCCCTAGAACAATTTCTTTTAGCTGATAGGAATTTATAAATAAATATCTTCACATACCTCTGTGAAAGCCAGTATAAAACTGGCTCAACCTAGTTCTGGAGATACTGAAAGCAGAAATACAAGGCATATTCTGGGACACTCCTCCCAGTGATCCTTTGCAGGTGTTTTGGAGTTTCTAGCAAAAAGCAGGAAAAAGGAAAGCCTTCATTTTTCAATACCACCATAACATTTCTGTGCTCCCTAAGGACATGCAAAGATATTTCAAGGGCAAATCAAGCTTGGCACTTTATGAGGTGTAGGGTGTGGTTTTTTGGATATGTACCTAAAACCTTTCCAATGAAAATAAAACACAATTAACACCAAGCCTCAGCTATGAGGAGCTCTCCTATGCCTCCCAATTCCACCCAAAACCTTTCCAGTTCACTCCCTCCACTGATATTGGGTCCAAGAATTAACATAGAGAGAGTTCTCACAGTCTGACTTCGTCTGTCCTTTGAATAGATGGTGATGCTGCTCAATCTCTTCACTAACTCATGTTTTCTTCTTTGCAGGCTTAGGTCAACATTGCCTCATGGAGCCTGGGATTGTTCAAATGTGAAATGTCTAGCCAGAAATGGTCATCTTACAGGAATGTACTGTTCCAGGTATATAACATGTAGCAAAATACCTAAAGTATTATTTAATTCATTGTCATTTGAACCCACATAATGAAAAGTGAATGGCCAAGTGTTATCAACTTCCCAAATAATATCAATGAAAAAAAATCCTATTAAGTTTCTGAAAGTCATAATCCCAATACCGCATATACTTACACAAGCAGCAAAGATATGAGCAGCATCTGCCCTGTAAACACTGTTAACAACAAACCAAAAATTTTGATCATCCTGCTTTATCTTCATTTTGTACAGACGATACTGTGTATAGAACAAATCATTCAGAAACTTAAAATGGTGGGTCTTAACCAAGAAACATTCAAAACTGCCTGTGCAAGCATATTACTGCTCTTAATTTCATTATATGTCATTAAATATCTACACCATTTTTCCATCCTCAATTGGAATTGGTCTGCTCTCCTTTCAATCTCAGCCATGAGAATAATTTACTAGGTGGAACTTATGTTACCTTTACGAGTTTCATAATATACTCAATAAAGTTATTCCGAGAGAAGAGCAATACACCTCTTCAGAGTCCAAGTTCAACAAGAAATGCCGGAGTTGGATACATCTGAATAGGCCCTAATGGAGGAGGGAGAACTGTTGCTGGCGAGCCTCATAAAATAATAAATTGTATCATCACGCAATAATGTATAAAGTTCTGAATCACTCCACACCTGAGAGAGCTGTGATGAACAGACAGTGGTAAGTTCCGGTCGTGCCCCAAGAGAGTATATTTTTTATGAGGGGCAATATCAGGGATTTTCTTTTTTTACACAGGTTAATATTTGATGATAGGCCTGTAGGGTCTTAAATTTTGTCCTATTGAAATACATTGTGTTTATAAACCTTAGATATGGTTTGATGACATCCTGAGGGTAAATAATATAGATAATACACAAGCACTGCTGATAAAGACATTTCGCTTCTATTACAAGATACTTGAAGGTGCTGTATATTGCATTAGGGTTTTTATAGCTCCATATAAACTTGCCAAATAGCTTCAATTTTGTTGTAAATCTTTAGGAAGATAAATGGCATACACCGAAATAACTACAGACACAGAGGCAGAATAACCATTTTTATAAGATTACACCTCAAAATAACACCTATATTTAGTGTATTTCAGTTATTAAAGACCTCTTCAGTTTGATTATAGACTTTGCCATAATTTAGGTCAATAATTTCCTCCACCCGGATGGTCAATTCTACCCCTAGATAAGTTGCAGAATGTACCTTCTTCTTATCTAGAGCCAGTACTGAGACATTGGAAATAACCTGGGTCGTATCAGGATTAAGTTAACACCCCGAAACCCAACCAGATTCCGTTGCTAATAATTCCAACGCTGTGAATTTGGTGGCATGAGAAGAAGATGTCAGAATGGCCACGTCATCTGCGTAGCAAGGACTCTAAGCTCTAAATGATGCAAACATAAAGCGCTGATAATACGCACATACTGCAGGACCTAAATATAAGGCTAAAGACATAAAGCAAAAAGTAGTGGTAAAATGGGACACTCCTGCCAGGTACGTCTTGTGATTTTAATACAGTCAGATAAATTATGACCATATGAAACCCTTGCCTTTAGTCCCCTATACAGTAGTGTGACTCATAAAATAAACGCTGGACCAAACCTTGAGATGCACATAGTGGCCCAGAGGAACTGCCAGGAAACCCGGTCAAATGCTTTTTTGACATCCTACATGATCAACCCTGTAGGGACCTCTTACACTCTTCCACTGGCACTACCACCAACGTGGTTAATAGCTGTATTGGCATATGAGGTTCTATCACGTCCTGAGATAAAGCCATGTTGATTTGGATCAACCAGACCAGAAATCACTGAAGATAACCTATTGGCCAATATCCTTGAATAGATCTTTGAATCTACTTTATTCAGGGCTATTTGCTAATAGGATCCACAACACGTGGAAAACTTCCCTTTCCTCAGAAAGATAACAATTTTAGTCCCCCACCCCCCCAGAGCTGGGGATCTGACCAGGAAAATCAGAGGAGTTGAAAAGATCTAAAAGGACCAGTGCATATACCCCTGAGAAATTCTTGTACAAATCCAGGGCAATTTGGTCCAGCCCGGATGCTTTAACCTTCGCCACCTGAATTATGGCTGTTTTTACTTCAACCAAAGTAACAGGCTCCTGCAGTTTTTCATGCTATTGTGGTCTCAATTTATGTTGATGGAAATTGTCTAAGTATTTATTAACAGATTCTGGAGAGGCAACGCAATGCTCTCTGTAGAGGCTTTGATTACATTTTCAAAATATTTCCCTAACTCCCACCTACTATACAATATGCTTACCTTATTCATTCACGATCTTATATATAAATTAACCACTTATTCTTTCTTTGACCTAAAAAAGCAAGTACCCTGCCAGCTGTTCCAAGACTTCTGCAACTCTTTACCAATCTTGATCAGTAATACTTTGTGCCAATCTAGCCTCGGTCTAGTTAAGAGAAAGTTGCATTCAAGCTTTTGTTGATGTATTGAGAAACTTAACTTTAGCCCCTTGAGGAAAGCCTTAAGGGCATCCAAGACAGAGATTGTGGCTGTCGAGCCATTATTCACATCTAGGTAATCCTGTATGCTATTGTTCATTATTTGGATTTATTCATTATCCAATATCAGCTTACGAAAGTCCAGTTATATGGGGTAAAAGGCTGGCATAACCATTTTGAGCAAATAAGCATAGACAATGAGTTATGGTTCGAAAATATTCTCGAATTTAAGTGGATACTAACATAAGATTGAAGTGAATGACTAATTAGAAACATGCCGATCTGAGAAAGAGACCTATGAGGTACCACATAGAAAGTAAAACTGGGCTTCTGCAGTCAGCAGCTATGTCAAACATCCACTTGTATATAGGAGCTCATAACTTGTTACAGTGTGTTGCTGAGTTTTTTTTATACACCCACTTACCATATTCCATGAACCCCTTGATGTAGAATGATGCCCCAGGCATAAAGTGACATTAAAATCCCCACATAATTCGATGGGCTCAGGCCATTGATGAAGTTCAGCCAGCAAATATCGAACATAGATGGATAATCCTTCAGCCTGTAAAACGGATGGCTCCTGTTAGACCTGGCATCATTGGCGTGGGTTTCCCCTGCATATTTGGCCTTTTGTCTCCTGTGTTTTGCTGTGTGTTGGACTTCGCTTTGCTGGTCCAGATACTTTGGGCACTTTGCCACTGCTGTACAGTGCCAAATTGCAAGTGCCCTCTCTGTAAAGTTTTGGTATGGATTGGTGATTTCGTGATTGGCATATTTGGTTTACTATTAAGTCCCTAGTACAGTGCACTGTGTGTGCCCAGGGCCTGTAAACCAAATGCTTCTAGTGGGCTTGCAGCACTGATTGTGCCACCCACACAATCAGTGTTTCAAAGGTAACTCAGACCTGCCACTGCAGTGTATGTGTGCATTCTAGTATTGCCATGTCGACTTGGCAAGTGCACCCACTTGCCAGGCCCTAACCTTCGCTTTTCTTACATGTAAGTCAGCCCTAAAGTAGGCCTAAGGTACCCCTGGGGGCATGGTGCAGTGTATGTGAAAGGTAGGACATGCCCTGATGTGTGTGGCATGTCCTGATAGAGAAATACTGCTAATTTCATTTTTCACTATTGCAAGGTTATCTGTCCCATAGGATGTAAGGGGGGTTAACTTATAACATCTGAGGAACAAGATAGGAAAATAAATGGAGTTTAGTATGCCTGAACTCAGAATATAATAATACATCTTTTAGTAGCGATGATTTTTATATTTTGTGTTTGAAAATACCCCTTTTAGAAAGTAGGTACTTTCTTGCTTAGCCATCCTGTGTGCCTCTGCTAGGTTTGTGTATTGACTGTCTGGTTATGGAGTGGCAGGGCTGGGGATGTGCATTCTGTTCAAACAGCCACTTGGGGAGGTGAGTTGTGTCCTGCCTTTCCAGGGTGAGTCAGGGCTGGGCTGAATAGACCTGGCCTGCATTTAGAGTAGGATGATGAGATTTCTTTCACACCTGAATGGGCCTGGTCTGCCTTGGACAATGCTGTCTCCACCTCCTGCCGGGCAGCTACACCGGAGAGGACAGAACCGGTATTGGCTGAGCACTGACAGTCCATGCCTCCAGAGAACAAAAGATTTGTACTATAAAAGGTGGGGCCCAGACCCCTGAACTTTAGATCACTTTTGGACTTCAAGAGGAACCTCTGCCAAGGAGAAGAGCTGGAAGAAACTGGAGGAGGAGTCCTGCCCCTTTGCTCTGTGCTGTCTGGGGTTGGCCTGCAGTAGCTGTTTCTGCCAAGGAGAGGAACTGTGTGTGTATCCTGCTTGAGAAGGTATCTCGAAGGGCCTGGAAGTGGAGCTTGCCCCCTGTTCAAGAGGTCTCAGGAACAGCAAAGACCTCACCATCCTTCTGGGCACCGTCTCTGGAACCGCTGGTTTCAGTCACCGTGGAAAAAAAGGGCAACCAACTCTGTCACCGAGTCCGTTGCAGGATTATGTGTCCTGAAGGCCCTGCACAAGGCACCACCGCACTGATGATCGTCACTGAGGCGTTGCTCGCACCGAGTCCTGTGGGCACTACAATCCACACCGCATCTCTTGACCCTACCTGGGTGTCACCAACACCATCGCTGCTCGACCGGAACATCAACCGGCTCTGTCGCCTGCCCCGCAAACTGCCAGCACTGCATCAAGCACTGCCTCACCCTGCACCATAAGCCTTGGCCTCACCGACGCTGTCTAGATGATTGTCACAGAGCCGCTGCCTGCACCGTATCGTGAGGGCACTGCACTCTGCATCGCTTCCATTTTTGCAACACAACCGCGACGGTTGCCCCAACCGGCTCTTACTATTGTGTCGGCCACAAAGAGGAAGGTACTGTTTTCGAGTCTGTCTTCGCTTTAGCTGACTCCGCATCCGATGAGGCCAGCTGGTATTGTTAGACTCTGTCATTTTCAACATCACTGTAGCCCAGGACGGAGATACCGACTCAGAGGAACTGTGTTCTTCAGCTATTTCTGCAATTTAAAGGTTATCTTGCAAAGTAACTATTTTTACAATATTGTATGTTGGATTATTTTTGTCGTTTTTGGTCTTGTTCAATTAAGTTCAAATTTTACTTATTTTTCTAAACTGGTGTGGTGTCCATTTGTAGTGTTTTCACTGTGTTACTGTATGCATGCACACATGCTTTACACACTGCCTCCGAGATAAGCCTGTCTGCTGTGCCAAGCTACCAAGGGGGTGAGCAGGGGTTATTTTAGAAGTTTATCCCCCTTATCCTGACTAGGAAGAATGTTCCCTGCTTGGACAAAGGTGCAAACCATTGCCAACTAGGGACCCCCACTTCTAATAGCTCCCTTTTGAATCACTGCAATCAACCATTGCCCCTCTGTATCAGAAGTGTTTTTCAATTAGACCGTTATTATCACAGACTAATAAGGCCAGTCCCTTTGAGCGGACTTATGACTGGAGCCACTCAGAACCCTATAACCCAAATCCCACAGTTGGGGAGTTCCCTGAACACAAATAATATGCGCTTTAAGAGTGTTCAATTCTTCCTTAATCAACTTGCGCTTGTTTAGCGCCACTAATATTCCAAGAAAAGATCTGAATATGCTGACCATGACTCATCTCCATTATTGGTCATCATCACTTTGTCCTAGAATGATGCTACAGGCATCATCCCTCCACCTTTAAGTGAGATTCTTACCTTTCTGTCTTCTCTAGCCCATTCATTCCATTCATCTATTTTTTTTTCTCAGTTTTTGCTCCCTATGCTTCTACACCTGTATAGGGGATACAAGATCTGCTTAACCTACATCCCTCCTCTCAACCATGCTTTCCCTTAAGATTACCCTACCACGCTCTCCAAAATAACAAGTCCACCCCTAAATGATATGCCCAGACCCTGGGCCATTACCAACTAACCTTAATGGCTGATCCCAACCAATAGGTGAGTCACCTGAGCCCTCCACTCCAAAAGTGTACCAAAATCATCCATAATCAAGACAGACTAATGCACCCAACAACTATAACAGATAGAGAGAGAGAGAGAGAGAGAGAGAGAGAGAGAGAGAGAGAGAGAGAGAGAGAGAGAGTAGAGAAGGAATAGAAGGCAGAACAGGGCAGAATGCAAAGACAAGAGAGAGGGAGGTGCTTCAAAGGAAGAAAATATGAGTAGCGCCAAGCCTCTCAGAAGCAAACAGATCATTTGGACTGATTGCCATTGATTACGCAGTTCTTTAACTTTAGCGGCATCTTGGCAAAATACATATGTCCTTTTAAATTGATCCTCAAGTATGCTGGCCCCATTAGGGGAAGCTGTTGGCCTGATCTTCTGCAGTGTCGGGAATATGTTCACGAAGCTGCCAGCAGCACACAACTGACAGAAGTCTAACCCAACAAAAAAGTCCACACCACATGCCATGAAAGGAGGCAGTCAACTATGGATGTTATTACTTCTGTCTTGTTCACCTTAACAACTGTTCTCACAAAATCTTCAAAATTGTCAAAGAATTCTCACACCGGACTAGTTCTAAGAATATTTTTCCTTCCTCAGTCCTCTGTACATGGATTGCTTCCTACTATATTAATAGAATACAAAATCCGCACCCCCTTTTCCTGATACTAGTTTTGTATTTTCAGAATTTGCCTTGCTCTTGCCAGAACACTCTTAGGAATCTATGCTCGATGTTTAAACAGGCTACCCTGTAAATCCCTGTCTGGGTCCTTTCAAGCATTCCCTGCTTTTAATCTCTGTAGGTTTTTACATTTCTCATTAAGTAATGACTTAGGCCCTGCCACTTGGAAGAAAGTTGCTGTTTCACCTCATGTATTTAATTCCATTTGCTGCCAAGTGGCCTAAAAAAGAGGATAACTCCCAAATTTCCACCCTTATCAACTTCAACCTATTACTTGGCTTCTGGGCTTTTCATGGAAATGAGCTTACAGCTTTACAGAATGAACCTACAATAATATTTGACCATTAGAGACGCTATAGCATTAATCTTTCTGGATCTTTCCACAGCCTTTCAAATTACCTCACAAATTGTGTCAAATGTAGTTGTTATTTCAAGATTACATAAGGATAGTATTAGAGAGAAAAAAGTTTTCCTCGGTTCTCTTTTTTTTTTTTTTTTTTAAAACCTTTATTCATCAAAAAACAGGGACACAGCTATTCAGCCGACAACCCGGAGGTTCGGCAGCTTCAAGAGGGCAGTACAAAGAAGCGTCCACAGTGCATAAAAGGAGAAGCAAAAAGGTTCTATTTTAAATAAACAAAAACACACACCAAACCCAAGCAAGGCGAAAAACACTGAGTACAACTGGCGAATGCCCCTCAGGGGAGACCGGACCCCCCTCGTCTATCAGTCACAGTGCTGTGATAAGAGGAAAAAGGGGAACAGCAGAGACCCAAGAAGTCAATTAACAATCAAATATATGTACAGAGCTGGAAAGAATGCTAAGGAGAGAGCTGCTCCTCGGGGGGATCCAGATCAGGGGCAAGACATATGCCCCCCCTATATTGGTTCCACCGCCCCCAAATGGCATGCCACTTCCGAGGGCGCCCTCTAGCGCAATATACCGTCTTTTCCCTGAGCATACTCCAGTCCATGTTTTCCTTCTACGCAGCCAAAGTGGGGGGTCCCACGGAGCCCCACAGGCGCGCTATGTCTCGCTTAGCCACCATGTTACCCAGTGTCACCCACTGGGTCTGTGCCTCATCGTGATCAGTAGGCCCCCAAACATTCAGGAGACAACACCGCGCCTCCGGCTGCATAACAATGCCCGTCACCTCCCCCATTACCGCATGGACTCTCCTCCAAAATTCCATGATGACGCCACATTCCCAAATGATATGCAGGAAGGTACCCACCATACCACAGCCCCTCCTACATAAGCCCTTCTCAGAAAATCCCATATGAACCAGCCTTGGCCCCGTAACATAGACTCTGTGGAGTATTTTGAGCTGCACCAGCCGCAGACGCGACGGGATCGCGACCTCCTTAGGAGAGGAAACCGCAGACTGCCAGTCCTCGTCGTCCAGCTCAAAACCGTCCCTAGTCCATTGGTCCCGCAGCCCCAATAGCAGGTCCGCCCGAACAGTAATCAATTTCTTATAGATAAGAGAGACCGTACTCTCTGGCATATGGCCATCGAGGATCCGGTCCTCCAATGGAGAGGACTCAGGCACCTTCTCTCCTTCTACGAGGACTGACCGCAGGGCATGACGCACCTGAACATAGCGGAAAAACTCGGATTTCCCCAACTCATACTCCTTCTGCAGCTCTTCAAAGGACTTCACCCTCCCCTTAATCAGCAAATCTCCAACCCTGGAGATACCGATCAAGTCCCATTTCTCAAAACCTTTCGTATGCCAAAGCTTCCCCAATTTTTCAGAGTCAAACAACGGGGTAGCAAGGGTGAGCCTATCCTTCCAGCCCAGCGAGTCAGTCGCCAACTTCCACACCCGCACCGCCACCCCAGTGGGCCCTGTGAGGGACGAGTCCAGCGACCGCGAGTACAACGCTCTGTGATAATTACCGCCGCGCAACAACCATCGGTCCATGGCGTAGCCGGGGCTTAGAGCCGGACCATAGAAACCATGATCAATCGCGCTCAACTGGGTGGCCCAGTAATAACGTCGAATGTCCGGAAGCGCAATACCCCCGAAGTACCATGGAAGCGTCAACTTAGCAATCGCTATGCGCGGCCGCCCATCCCACAACAACGATCGTTGGAGGCTTTCGACCTCCCGAAAGTAACTGGCCGGTACCCAATCAAGAGTATTCTGCAAGGCGTAGAGGAACCGGGGAAGAGACATCATTTTGAACAAGGCGGCGCGCCCGAGGAGGGAGAGCGGCATACTCCGCCAGCCCGCAACATCCCGCCGCAAACGCGCCAGGGGAGGGAGCAGGTTCTTCTCATACCGCAAAGTGGAGTCAGTGGAGATAAAAATCCCCAGGTACACGAAGCCCTGCTGGGCGATCTGGATCGAACAAATTCGCGGGACAGGTGGAACATCGCCGCTCAGAACATACAGATATGATTTACTCCAATTGATGACGAGACCCGAGTTCTTACCAAAAGATGTCAGAACGTCACAAACCACTATAAGCGAGTTCTTGGGCGAGGCGAGATATAACAGGATGTCATCGGCATAGAGCGAAATACGGTCCTCGTGATCGGGCGACCATCTAAGTCCACGTATATCCGGGTGCCAGCGTATCCACGCCGCCAGCGGCTCGAGGGCGAGGGCGAACAACAAAGGCGACAAGGGGCAACCCTGCCGGGTACCCCTCCCAAGCTGGAACGGAGTCGACGCCCGCCCGTTTACCACAACACTCGCAAGGGGACCCTCATAAAGCAACCTCACCCAGCTCACAAAACCAGGGTCAAAGCCGAACTTGGCAAGCACAGCCCACAGATATGCCCATTCCACCGTATCAAAAGCCATCGTGGCATCAAGAGACGCCACAATAGCTGGTTCTCGCAGCGTGCTCGCCCTGGCAATCACTCCATGAAGACGCCTAAGGTTTAACGCAGTGTTACGGTGCGGGATAAAACCCGATTGGTCCGGGTGGATCAAGTCTCCAAGCACCCTGACCAAGCGGCCCGCCAGAATTTTAGCCAGAATTTTCGGCTCAGCATTAAGGAGTGATATTGGCCGATAGGAGGCACACTTGTCCCGGGGTTTACCATCCTTATGTATCACAACAATCGTCGCCAGTCGCTGGTCCAATGGAAGGGACCCACTCCCCCGCGCCTCCACAAACATGGCGCGCAGGTGAGGGGCAACCCTATCCGGGAACAGCTTATACAAGTCAATCGGCAAACCATTTGGGCCTGAGGCCTTGCCCGAGTTCAGCGCGCGGATAGCACCCGCCACCTCATCAACCGTTATATCTCCATCAAGGTCATCTCTATCTACGTCAGAAAGGCAGGGCAGAGCGATGTCCCGCAGGAGGTCACGCAAATCCTCAGTTGGCCTATCCGAAACCGAGGCGTAAACCATACGGAAATAATCCGAAAAACACTGTACTATACCCTCGGGATCAACAACCACCTCTCCCCCCTCTCTCGTCAGCTCCGGCACCACTCTATTAACACGTTCTTCGGTTCTCTTTTTTGACCTTTTTTAATTCTGTTATATGCCATTTTAAAAAAAAAATATTTCTTTATTAGGTTTTGCATTGAAAACAAACACATACATTTGTATAAATGTCAATCGTCAGTCATAAGGTAATGGAATGTTGTTTAATCTGACCATGATACGATCAAAGAAAGGCAGAACATCAATGTATGCACAATGAATTCTAAAAAGAGTCACCCCAGTAAACCCAGACACACAGCCTCCAAAGCCTCAGGATAACAGTTATCCCTCCGACTTTAAACAGGTTACCCCTTCTTTGTGTAGAAGGAACGACGTCCACCAGGGATCCCCATATGACATACCCCCTCTCCCTCTAGACTAGAATGGGTCCAGCTGTCCTTGACAAACAAAGGGACACCCCCATCCCCACACACAGCGGTATCCAGTGATATATTGTATATGCCTGTAAGCATACTGCCATCTGGTTTCAGTGTCACATGTATTAATTAATCTACGGTGCCTCATCATTCAGTACACAGTGGCCTGTCATACGACTTAGCTTGTAGAGCCAGCAGGAGTGTGTCCCTTTCTGTAGTTGGGGGACCCTTACCTAACCGATGGTAAGTAGGTTGTATGACATTAATATCAGCTGTGCACCATTTTAGCAACTCCTGAAGCCATTTTGCAATCGCGGGGCCGCAGATGCTTTCCAGCTCATCGCCATGTTATGTTTACTTAATAGTAGGGTAAGGGCAAGAAATCAAGACTTGTGCATGGCTTCCTTGGGTCTTGGAAATCTACCCAGTAGGCACCCAGCCAATATTATGGCCAGTAGTCTTTCTGTCATGTCTGCTAAGAGAGCAGTCGTGGTCCTCCAGTAACTCGCTATGTGAGGGCAGTCCCACACCATGTGGAAAAAGTCTGCATCTCCCGTCTGGCAGTGGTGGCAGATCACGTGAAACCTGCATATATTTTTGCCAGTCAGACTGGAGACAAGTATGTTTAATGTAGATAATTCAGCTGGGTATACTTAAAACATGGGTTACTCATCACCTCCTTGGTATATTCTAACATCCTACACCATTCTTTGGTGGAGATATCTTCATCTATATTCTGTGCCCATTTAGTTTCCAGTGCCTCAGTGGGGGTATGGAACACAGGGGACAGTGCCCCATTCACATGCTACCTCCTGCCTGTTCACCCTGTTTGTTAATAGTGTGGACAAGGCCTCTGCTTTTCTCATCTCCTGCATTCTCAGCCTTCACATGTTTGCTATCACTGTCCTCAGCTCACCATATTCTAGAAACTGTCCTCTATATATCCCATAATCTGTCATCAGAGTCTCAAAAGTTAAGGGTTTCCCATTGCTGTAGAGGTCTCCCATAGCAGTGATTCCCATCTGAGTCCAATAGTGTAGGTTGTGTTTATCCACCATTGTGGCCATGGCTGGCACCGCCCAACTGGATGTTCAGGGGACCATGGGATCCCCATGTCTGGTTTTTAGTTTAGGTGTCCCAGCATGTCTTATTGTCAATAGTGTCCTGGTAAATAGGATGCTCGGTTTGGTTCAGTGGTTCAGGATTCTCAGTAAATTGCAATTGCCCAACAAGTCCACCAGATCCTGCCCTGCCGGGTCTGAGTCCCCCTCCAGCCATTGCGCCAGCCACACCAGTTGTGCTGCAACATAGTAGATTTCGAGGTTGGGGGCACCCATGCCAACCATATCCAAGTTGTTCATAGTTTTTTCTATGGCGTACCTACACCTCTTTGTTCCTCCAACACAGTTTCGAGAATATAGACCTAATTTCCCTGAGAATGATTTGTCAGGGTAAGGGGGAGGGCCAGAAAAAGTGCAACAGTCTGGGGAGAACAATTATCTTTAATATAGCCACCCACTTCAGAGGAGATAGTGGGAGTAGAGGCCAGAAAGGCCTTGATTCCCATATGCATACAACACTTTTTTCTAACTTGCCTACCTTCCATTTCCAATCTGTATTGTAGATCTGAACTCCGAGGAATTTAAACGTTATGGGTTCCAGGACCAGGGGACCCTTCAAATACCATGGGCAATCCAATTCCAGTGCGGGCTGCAATGGGAACGAGCATGACCTATTCCAATTTACAGGTTGGCCTGACACCTCCCTGAATTCCTCAAGCAATCATCCCAAGGCAAGCAGAGAGGTTTCTGGGTCCTTGAGGAACAATAAAGCATTATCAGTGTATCAAGCCACCGCACGATATCTGTACCCCACTCTGATCCTCCACTCTGGACCTTTTGCATGCAAAAAACACACTACCGGTTCCAGTGCCAGTATGAGGAAAACAGGGGATAGTGGATATCCCTTAGGGGGGCCCTATGTAGCTGATACACAGCTGAGTAGACCTTCCCGGTGCTAACCCTGGCCATGGGACTTGCATACAGCTGGTGTATCCATGTCAGAATGTTTGCTTGATCCCCAGCATCTGCAGTACCACAAACAGATAGGGTCATGGGAGGGTATGAAAGGACTTCTCTATATCCAGGGAGGTGGTTTATATAATGAAAGCACTGTTCCAATGGCACTGTGTCAGAGGTTCAGTGCTGCTGTGACTTTGTCTTGAGTCTCAGAGCGTTCCCCAACCGGACAACCAAATTGAAGGGCATTGCGTTCTGTGTTCCTTAGCCGTGGACGGAATGTATGGGCGACATGCTAAAATGCCTACTAAGAAATGTGCTGCAAGTAGAACAATTTTCAAGTATGTTATTGTGTAAGTGAAAGGCTTGTAAAAAGTCACAGTTTAGAAAAAGATGTCAAGTTTAATAGTGTATCTAAAATGGAGACTTGTGTGCAGGCCCTGTTGTTGCTCACAACACTGTGCCCAGTGACTTGGCACCTTTTCCACCAGATGAATCTTCGCCCTTGTAGCCTTTGATAGCTAATACAACAGACACTACGATAAGCAGTGGGAACAGGCTGCAATCATTCTTGAGTCTCATGTAGGAATGTTTGGTTGACGCAGTGGCATAACACAGGCCCCCACAGCCCCTGCAGTGCAAGGGGCCTCCAAGCTCCAGGGGGCCCCCTCAGCACAGTACTTTGGCCAGAGAGCTCCTGATTGAGTCTAGAAGGGGTCCCTCTGCGCACCTTGCAGGGGGCCCCCTCAAGTTTTGTTACGCCGCTGGGTTGACACACCTAAACCATTAACCCCTTACTTCAAAAAATGCATAACTACATTTTATGTGTTAAAAAAATCTATTTAGTGGTACAAGACAGCTTGATGGCCACTTCTCATTTGCAGTGTAGAATATTGTCCCATTAAAATAAAAATGAAGAGCAACCACTCCTTAACTCATTTATCTTTGGTTGATATGGCTCCCCCGCCCATTGTCAAGTCATGCCAATGACATTGAGCATCAGTATCATAACTTTGCCAATATAGCTCTCCTAGGATTTACATGGGTGTGCTATGTATCGAAAAAATTACTGGCTAAAGTAATGGTGAGCTAAACATAGCAAGCTCTGATCTCCTTCTGCACTTGAAATCTCCTGCACATTTATCAGAACAACAACGCAGCCTAGTGTGGTATAGGGCATACTAAGGAGGTAAAGGTATTAAAGCCTTGTTTAGGTAATAGTGGAGCTGAATTCGTGCTTTATTGTTTACAAATGAACTAATTAGAGGCCACCCCATTTTAAACCAGGTGTCCTTCCAATTTAAGCTAAATCATTGCTGCTCATGCTAACATGGGAAAGTTTATGCCTCAGGTGAGACATGAGAATCGCCATTCTTAGTACGTTGGAGTCACATCCAAAAATTGGCCCTACATTTTAATGTTGCATTTTTAACGTCACAATGTATTGATATGCCCAGTAGCAAAGGGTAGAGTTGTTTTTTCCATTTGTTGAACTCTTAAGATTTTTGTTTCAAATTGAAATAACTTCTTTAATATTTTTGGTAAAAGGTAAGTAAACTCATGTTTTGATAGTGCTATGTTGTGTAGCATTGACAACTTCGTAATGTCTGTTCGCACAACTGTAAATAAAACTTACAATTGTCACTAAGATGATAGTGAGGTGCTATGAAAATGTGATGCCAATGTTTAAAAAAAAAATCAAACTCTCATAAATTCAAAACAAGAATACACTTATGACAAATAAGAGTTTTTTAACTGAATTGTCAAAATAAAACCAATGAATTTAAGGTGGAGTCAAATGAGAGCAGGCCTTATTTTTTAAAATCTATTTTAAAAATAAATGAAAAGACACATCACACAAACCTTTATACATCACAGATTGCACAACGACATGTGAAATGCCATTAGGGAAAACGGCACAATCTGTCTGCCTAAAATGTGCGCCATAAAATGTGATATGTTGCAAAATAAAATCTTTGATTAATTAGAGAACGTCTGTCTGACAAAAACAAAGTAAACCGACACAAGAAAACACTGTCGTTTTTTAAAGAATATTTAATCATTTGTACGATATGCAGCGACATTACCATTTAAAATAAAATTCGCACTGTAGCACGCTATTATATTATGTTATATAGTATGCTTCAATAGTTTTCACTGTGGTACCGTTTAAAAGTTAGTTATATTCTATTAGAATACTTTATTTCGGCCAAAGGCCATAAAAGTTTCACACATACATTTTTTTAAGAGTTGTCTAAGCTCATCATAATGTATACACATATTAAACAATTGCTAAATATGAGCTAAAATTCATCATGCAATACATTTAAAATCCACAATAAAATCCTCATTAATCACAAATTCGAAACAGTATTTACAGGTCGCTAAGGACTTCAATACATCCCCCTATTGTAAGTAGGTATAAATATTATGGCGGTATATTTACTAAAAGATGTTTTGAGCTGGAAAGCAAGCAATACATTTACTAATAGTTCATGACTACATTCAAGACAAGTTACTTCACTGTGCTGTGTGGGCAGGAAAGAGCTGAACAGCACCATATAACCAAGATATGGTACCGTTCAGCTCCCTCCATGGACTGGTGCACTTGTGGTTGCCTAGCGCAAGCACGCTTCCTCCATGGTGCAAAGGTGTCTGTTTTAAGGACAAGATTGTTTTTTTGCAGGAAGAGATTCCTACCTGCTCAAAAACAATCCTTTAAGGCATACTCCTCTTTGTTATGTTATGTTGTGTCATGTTATGTGTATTTGTCTAACACAGAAATTTCCCGGGAGGGTATTGTGGTGCTGAAGCAGGAGCTTTATGGGCCAAGCCAAGATCAGAGCTAGGTGACGAGGCAGAGCTTCAGTTTCTCGTGAAATTCAAGAATGAGGAAGCTTCTCTGGTGTGCATGGGCAGGCCGTCCCGGGCTTTAGGAGTAGGTAGGGGGTCATTTTCCGAGCTGCAGTATCCGGTCAGGGGACCTGTTGCCTACCTGCCTTGACGCTGGTCCTGGGGCCCTGACGCTGTGCGTCTCCCCTGCTGCCGCTATCCACCATCATGCGGCTACAGCAGGGGGAGACTACAGCTCCCAGATTGCTTAGCGGGCACCTGACGCATTCCACGCGCCCGGAGGCGCTGAAAAGTCTGAGGCTCTCTCGGTGGAGCGGGGGTCATTTTCTCCGAGCTGCAGTATCCGCTCAGGGGACCTGTTACCTACCTGCCTTGACGCTGTTCCTGGGGCCCTGACGCTGCGTGTCTCCCCTGCTGCCGCTATCCACCATCACGCGGCTACAGCAGGGGGAGACTACAGCTCCCAGATTGCTTAGCGGGCACCTGACGCATTCCACGCGCCCGGAGGCGCTGAAAAGTCCGAGGCTCCCTCGGTGGAGCGGGGGTCATTTTCCGAGCTGCAGTATCCGCTCTGGGGACCTGTTGCCTACCTGCCTTGACGCTGTTCCTGGGGCCCTGCCGCTGCGTGTCTCACCTGCTGCCGCTATCCACCAGCACGCGGCTACAGCAGGGTGAGACTACAGCTCCCAGATTGCTTAGCGGGCACCTGACGCATTCCACGCAACCCGGAGGCACTGAAAAGTCCGAGGCTCCCTCGGTGGAGCAGGGGTCATTTTCCGAGCAGCAGTATCCGCTCAGGGGACCTGTTGCCTACCTGCCTTTACGCTGTTCCTGGGGCCCTGACACTGCGTGTCTCCCCTGCTGCCGCTATCCACCATCACGCGGCTACAGCAGGGGGAGACTACAGCTCCCAGATTGCTTAGCGGGCACCTGACGCATTCCACGTGCCCGGAGGTGCTGAAAAGTCCGAGGCTCCCTCGGGGGAGCGGGGTCATTTTCCGAGCTGCAGTATCCGCTCAGGGGACCTGTTGCCTACCTGCCTTGACGCTGTTCCTGGGGCCCTGACGCTGCGTGTCTCCCCTGCTGCCGCTATCCACCATCACGTGGCTACAGCAGGGGGAGACTACAGCTCCCAGATTGCTTAGCGGGCACTTGACGCATTCCACGCGCCCGGAGGCGCTGAAAAGTCCGAGGCTTCCTCGGTGGAGCGGGGGTCATTTTCCGAGCTGCAGTATCCGCTCAGGGGACCTGTTGCCTACCTGCCTTGACGCTGTTCCTGGGGCCCTGACTCTGCGTGTCTCCCCTGCTGCCGCTATCCACCATCGCGCGGATACAGCAGGGGGAGACTACAGCTCCCAGATTGCTTAGCGGGCACCTGACGTATTCCACGCGCCCGGAGGCGCTGAAAAGTCCGAGGCTCCCTCCGCGTCGCGGGACGCGCGCGGGCGGAGCCGGTCGAAGCCCGGTCAAAGGGTGGTCCGTCTGTGTCCGTCAGGGGTCAGAAGAGGCCAGGCTGGGCCCCCCCCCCTTGGTTGTTCCCGACAAGTTGCTGAGGAGCGGGACTTTATCGTAAGGTGACTTGATATCTTGTGTGGTGCCTGTACGTTGTTCTGCCCCTCTGTCTCTCCCAACGTTGTTGTCCCCGTTCCTGCATGGGTAAGAGAAAGCTAGCCGAGAGTTCTGGGGGAACAGGGGGTAATAGCTCTTTGCCCAAAGTACGGAAACTCAGGAAGACTTGACGTGCTGTTAAACAGCCCGATCCGGAGGGGGCTTTGACACGTATTGGCGACCTAGTGGGGGAGTGCGAGGCTATTCTGGGATCCGACCAGCTATCGGCGGCCGACAGCCAGGTTGTAGCAACATCTTCTGCTGACTTTGGACATGTTAACCCTATACCAGCACTTACTGTGCCGGAAATGTTTCGTTGCAAGCCCACTCCAAAAGTTTCTAAGGGGGCCAGTAAAGTGGTTGTGTCTGAGGGGCTGGTTGTTGGGGATAGCTCTCTATTGTTTCCTGCAGTCGACACTGTGAGCATTGTTCCTACTGTTCCTTGTTTTAATAGGTTCTCCCCTTTGATGAACCAGCAGGATGTTATTAATGTGGTTGCATCTGAACCTTTGTCGTGTTCCCCCAAACTCTTTTTAGGTAATCCTAATGAGTTAGCAGTTAATCCCTTATATGATCTCATAAAAATGGTTAATCTGTTGAGGGATGAAATTGGCTTATTGAAGACAGTGATAGAGACTCTTGTCTAGTAAAGTAGGGTCGTGTTCTGTTGTCCCATGCCCTCCCCCTGGTATTATTACAATTACCCCCTCTCCTGCTCCAGTAAATCCATTAGGAGTACAGGCTAACAGCCCAGGGCTTTCCAAACCCCTTCCTAAAAGTAATGTTACCTATAGTAATGCTGTTAAGGCTGGTATGAATCAAACCTTGGTCCGTTCGTCAGTTAACTCCAAAAGTACTCTGCAGGATAGAAAAAATTGTACAAAGAGGCAGGGTGTGGGAAGCGACTCTGTCAAACTTGACCAGGGGTCCCTGGCGGGCCGGGGTGTTCGTAATGTTCAACCTAAGGATAATGCCATCGATTGCTCCAACAAAATCTTTATGACCAATGTCCCAAAACTGCCAATAAATAGTGGCATAGAGTCTCCTGAGTCGCTGACTAATAAGGCGATCCATTGGTTGAGACATGTTAGGGGATGTCGTTCAGTCATTAGGGAAGATATCTCCAGAGCTATCAGACTTTCATCACCTAGGGTCTCTGTTGATTGCATTGAATTAACTCTTAAAAGCAACTACCTTGGAGATAATCTTCTTTCCTTGGAGTTTAGATCTAGTCCCCCGGAAGGTTCTTCTATCCAACTACGAAGTTACTCCTCACATGTTCTTGGGGGGACGAAGTGTGGGCAATGGAGTGACAGGGAGGTGGATGGTTCATCCCTGGATAACATCGACTGACTACATAACGAGGGGGGTGCTGGCCCCTGGGACAGTGATGTGAGGGTGATGGACATTGAGTACCAGGAGTCTATTATGGCTGGCCCTTGTATTGACTCCTATCCTATCCCTGTTCACCAAGTGGCTAAAGCTTTTAGCAGTTGCCATTCTATCTTTGCCCCTGAACTATGCCAGGGGCTTGACCCATCCGCCAGTGGTCTTTTATCAGACCCGCAACTTACCATCTCTGAAACTGTTGGTCATTCCCTGGCTGGTGGCTCTTTATGTTCTTGGAATATTGCTGGCTTAAATTCTAAGCTAGCTATTGCTGATTGGGTTATATTTATTAATTCAATGGACATTTGTATATTCCAGGAGACCTGGCTCCTAGAACCACGCTTTTGTGTGGGTTACCTAAATTTTTATATCCCGGCAATCAAGGGACCCCACGGGCGTCCATCTGGGGGCTTAACAATTTGGCTAAGAAGTGAATTGTGTTTGAACACCAAGCTCCTTTATACGGGAAATGGAGACATTCAACTGCTAAGGTTAGATCTTGGATTACTGGGCAAAATTGATATATACAATGTGTATGTAAGGGGTTCTAGAGGCGTTAAATCTTTGGTTATTGACGATCTTTTTCGCCTGTTTGATCTTTACTCAGCCGATACCTTCATTATCGTTGCAGGTGACTTTAACGTAACGTTTGAACCTCTCGTTGAAAATAAGTGGGACCCACAGGATAATGAAGAGTTATGTTGGGGTATCCCTCCCCTGGAGTTGTCCCCTATATCAAGGTGGCCAGAAGTTGCCATTCAGATTAATTCCCTTTGCATGGAAAGGGGCTTGAGGGCCCTGAATGGTAGGATGCCAAGTGACCGAGAGGGCGCCTGCACATTTAATAACGGGTTGAGCAGGAGTCGAATCGATTATATTTTGGCTGATATGAAATTATGGCACTCCCTCGTTGACATGAAGATAGTGCCCCTTCCAGAGAGTGATCATAACCCTCTCTGTTTATCACACAGATGGTGGAAGGTAGATAGCGGTCCCGTAGAGGACAGGGAGTCATGTCCTACCGAGGTGGTGACATCTAATGACATGCGCCGTCTGAGATGGTCTGGTCTTTTGGGGTACCCTGCCACCTTATCTAAAATTATAGACGAGTTGGATGGTTCCATTATTGCTATAGAGTCAGTTTTTGCCTCTGATGGGAATCTGAGGGATGTAACATCAGTGCATGATAGCTTATTTGCCAGTCTGAAATCTTATTTCCTTACAAAAGCGAAACCAGGACCAAGTGGTGTTAACCATCAAGCCTCTTGGTATAATAAAGAATGTAGGGAGGCAAGGCTATTACTTGGGAATGCCTTGAAGGGTGGCGATGTAAGCCTGGTTTGTCACAGAAAAATCATCTATAAGAGTTGTTTTGCTAGGGCCAAACGCCAATGGGATGGAAAAAAGTGGGAGGGCCTTCTCGAAGCAAGTCTTCAGAATAATAGTAAATTATTCTGGAGCATTGTAAAGTGGGGATCCGGTGGGCAGCCTGAGTGTCCCCAAAATAATGTTTCACAAGAGAAGTGGGTTGAGTATTTTAAACCCCAGTATGCTTCTCCCACTGATCTCCCCGAAAGCCATGGGTCCCCCCAGATGTTCAAATCAGAAGATAATTTTACTAGTTCACAGGTGGAACTAGCACTTGTAGGAGTGGCGTCTGGTAAGGCTCCCGGCCCGGATGGAGTACCTGCGGATGTCTTCCTGTATGATAAGCTCAAATGGGGGAGATATATACAGTTGATTGCTAATGCGATGGCTCATGGTGCCCCAATTCCTAGATCATGGAAAGCGGCGAAAATAATTCAGGTGTATAAAAAGGGGGACCGCTCGCTTCCCGAGAATTATCGGCCTATTAGCTTGATTGACGCTATCCAGAAGATCACTGGTAGATTGATTTTAAATCGTGTGCATCTCTGGATAGCGTCAAACAATATTTTATCTCCATTCCAGGCAGGATTTCGCCAGCACATTAGCTCTATTGACCAAGTATTCCGTTTCATCCCCCTTTATTGGAAGACAGTGGTCCTGGGTAAGGGGAATTTGTACGCGGTGTTCGTGGACCTAAGGGCCGCCTTTGATTTAGTCCCTCGTCCTAAACTTTGGTTGACATTGAAAGATCTAGGGCTTCATGGCGGCTTGTTGTCCTTAATCCAGAGGCTTCACGTGGATAATTCTGCTAGAATTAGATGGGGAGGCCATGGTACGACGACCGAGGACTTTCCGGTCCAAAGAGGTGTTAGGCAAGGTTGTGCAATGGCCCCAACTCTATTTTCCCTATATATTAATGATATAGCGGATCGTCTTTTGAAAGCTCACGTTGATGCCCCTATTCTTGGCAACACTAAGGTCCCTATCCTAATGTTCGCCGACGATACGCTTTTAATTGCTAAAACACCCTGCGGACTTCAGCGTTCATTGGATATTTTTGAGACCTTTTGTGTAGATCGTGGCCTTGAAGTAAATATTAAAAAAACTAAGATTATGATATTCAGGCCACATAAATCTTTTAAAAACCAATTTGTTTTGTTTAAAAATCCACTAGAACAAGTACAGGCTTTTAATTATCTAGGAGTTAACATTCAAAATAATTTTGCGTGGAAATTACAGAGAGATTTGTCTACTTTAAAAAATAGGCAGCTTGCTGGAGTACTGGCTGGCGAATTTAAAAAGTCTCCTTCAAAGCCTATTAGACCTGTGCTTCAGGTCTACAGTGCCAAAGCTGTGAGTTCGGCTCTTTACGGTGCTGAACTGTGGGGATACGAGAACCTGTCTTCCTTAACCATCTCGGAAAACAAGTTTTTGCGTAGTATTACTTCTCTCCCGTAGAGCACACCTATAGTTCCCTTAAGATACGACCTTGGGAAGAACCCCATAGCCGATGTAGCCAGGCTTCGACCCATTCTTTACTGGCATCGCCTATGGACCACTCCGGATTTGGCTCAGTATGCGGAGGGTTTCCTTGATATAATGTCTCTGGTGGGTTCTCGGAAGATTGTTTGGCTCAAAGAAATCAGAAAATCCCTTGAGGCTCTGGGGATGAGCGATCTTTGAGAAAACCCTTCGGGTGCTACCTTTCCATCTAAAGCACTCTTGAAAGAGAAATACTGGGAGTTGGTAAATGCCAAGGTACTCTTTGATACTAAACCCCTTTCGCTATCTGATGAATTTTTGAGCATCAAAACTGCCCCAAGGTTAGAACATTTCTGGGATCTTGTTACTAAAGTGGTAGATAGGAAACTATTTTTCCAGATGCGGGTGGGAGCGCTGCCCTTAAATTCATTTGGAGGCCGGTGGGAGACTAAGAGCAGTAATTCATGTTTTTTCTGTAAATCCCAGGTGGAAACATTAGCGCACATGTTTTTTGTATGCCCTGCCTACTCGGCTCCGAGGCGTGTATGGTTGAGACCTGTCTGCCAACCATTGGGTACTAGACGGAGTGTTGAAGCAGGAAGACTCCTTCGTACCTGCACTGACCTGGTAATCGTTGTGGCTGTGGCTAAATTCCTGGGGTGGGCATGGATTATAAGAATTAAGAGTAATGGTTAGTAAAGTGTCAGCTGCCCTGTGTCAAGAATCAGTACCTGGAATTCCTTGTTCCGCAGGAGCCGTACCGCTGAGGATCGGTCCAGAAGTTAATTTCCCAACTCCCCGACAACTCTAACCCCAGTCTAAGCTGGCTTCAGAGATGAGGGGGAAAGGGGAATGGGACGACAAACAAGAGAGACTGCCACACTGGTGTCCTCACTTCTACTCGTTGGGAATGGAAGGAACCACCTGTAACAGAGAGCAGAGATTAGCACACTTCTATCTTTTTTTTTCCCGGACACTATAGACCATCCCGCCTCCCATCCAGACTCAGTGTTACCTGTGAATGTGTGGAAATTTGCCACTCTCTAAATCTCACTAGTGGTCTAGCAACTCCTCGTTGTCAGTTCTTGGAGGGTAACTAGTAATACAAGTCTTCAAGTGCTCTTGCTCTTCTTGCTGTTGAACAACTTGTATTTTGGGGCGAAAATGCTGATACGCAAATAAGTTCAAATATATATATATATATATATATATATCTATATTTACTTTCACCCTAAAAGGTAGGTCTCTACTAGAATATTTCTAGTTTCAACTGCGCCCCTTGAAGAAATGGAAATCCACTTGATGAAACAACTATCAGCTGAGCGTTCACCGTCTGAGGTGAAATGTCATTCAAATTGGCAGGAAATATTCCAACAAGAACTAGGAAGGAAAAGCTCCTCTTGCGAAGCCTGAAAGCTTAAGAGGTTGTCTCAGGAAATAAACACTGAAGTTCTAAAATTGTTCGCTGCTGTGAAATCCAACTGGTTACAATATCACTTGAAAGTCTTTTTGATAACTGCGACCCAGGAACAATGAAGAGATAAAACGAGCTTACCCAATCAGAAGTTCAAGGTAGCCCGATAACTCCGGTGGAGGTTATTGGGGAAAAACAATACCTGACACCAGGTATTCAAATAGAGCTCTTCCTCGCAGGAACCAGACTACAATTGCGAGCGAAGGAACTCCGAAGAAAATGCAGGAGTCAGAAGGGTTCTTGTGGAGCTGACTGGAAACGCTGTTGATTCCGCTGATGCGACGGTTGAAGTGCGCAGCATTCTAATCGCTCGCGCACGAAGTAGCGGAACCGTCAGGATGGGCAAAAAGACTAGACCGCTAACCTGTAAATGTGCGCTCTTCCTGATGGAACTCTTCTGTCAGGAAATGGCGATGGAAATACTTGGCCACCCTTTGCGACCAACCCCTAGGGGAATGTAGAACTGTGTAGCCTCTATTGATCTTGAAAGTAGGGGCAGGCAATGGTGTCTTGGTACCTATCTGACCAGCCCTGACAGTACCCCCCACCAAAACCCCCTCTCTAGGCTTCAGTGGATGTGTCTTGTGAAATTCCTTCACCAATCTAGGAGCATGAACCTGAGAGCTGGGTTCCCAGGACCTTTCTTCTGGACCAAAGCCCTTCCAGTCAATCAAAAAAAAACAACCTTCCTCCCTTCTTCTTAGAATCTAGAATTCTTTTGACTTCAAACTCTTCTTCAGAATGAACTTGAATGGGAGCTGGTGGCAAAACTCGTCTTAGGTTGGGAGGGCTTCGTCTTACCAAAGAGACATGGAATGTTGGATGGATTCTACATTTCTTTGGAAGATCTACTCTGACTGTCACCGGATTCACCATTCTAACCACTGAGTAGGGACCCACAAATTTAGGCTGGAACTTTCGATGTCCTTTCAAACGCATGAAACGAGTCGAAAGCCAGACTTGGTGTCCTGGTTCAAAAACTGGACTATCTCTACGACTCTTGTCAGCCTGAATCTTGTACGTTTCTTTAGCTTTGATGAGATTTTCTGTAGCTAACTGATAAGCTTTTCGCAAATTCTGTATTACTTCTTCAGCAGCTGGAACCTCTACCTCAACCTGACCGAAAATCATGTTTGGGTGTCTACCTGAATTCAAATAGAAAGGGGAAAACCCAGTGGCAGAATGAACTGAATTATTATAAGCAAACTCTGCAGTACTGAGCAAGGAATACCACTCTCCCTCTTTATCCATTAAGTACAAGCGCAGATACTGTTCCAACTCCTGATTCACTCTTTCTGTCTGCCCATCAGTCTCAGGATGATAACTGGTGGACAAACGGGAATCAACTCCCAAACCCATCAAAAATGATCTCCAGAAACGAGACACGAATTGCGGGCCTCGGTCTGAAATCACCACCTTGGGTATTCCATGCAATTTCACAATATTCTGAATGAATAATGTAGCCAACTGAGATGCATTTGGGAGGCTCTTTAACTGGACAAAGTGACTCATCTTTGTGAATTGATCTACCACCACCCAAATTACTGAATACCCCTGAATACAAGGCATCTCTACAATGAAGTCCATGGACACAGTGTGCCACGGATAAGGGGCTACTGGGAGTGGCATCAGGAGACCCTGCGGTGACTGGCGAACAATTTTCCCTTTAACACATTGTTCACAAGCGGCTACATACTTTCTCACCTGAGTTTCCATGCCCGGCCAACAAAATTTTCTCTTCAGAAGGTTTAAAGTCTTCATCACGCCCTTGTGTCCAGCCAAATAATTGTCATGACATAAATTAATGACTTCTTTTCTCAGTTCCTCACTTGGCACAAAAAGTTTTCCTTGTAAATAAGGCAACCCATCTTGTATTACCCGATCTGAGCCTTCTGCATACCATTCCTTGAATTCTTCTTTCTGGAACTCTTTTCTGATCTTGTCTTCCATTTCATTTATCACTGTGGTCCCAACGATTCTTTCTTCAGGAATGATATGCCCCAAAATTGGTGATTCCAGATATGCACCTGATGTCAAACGAGAAAGAGCATCGGCCTTCCCATTTGCTGAACCTGGCTTGTAGGTCAAAACAAAATCATAATCTGCAAAAAACAGTGACCACCTGAGCTGTCTGGGTGTAAGAGTTCGAGCAGATTTCAAAAATTGCAAATTTCTATGATCTGTAAAGACTGTGATGGTATGCTTCGCCCCAATCAGATAATGCCTCCACTCCTGAAAGGCATCTTTAACGGCTAACAATTCCTTGTCGGCAATGGAATAGTTGATCTCGGCAGCCGATAATTTTCTGGAACGGTAAGCCACCGGGTGAAGCTGACCAGTGTCCTTGTGTCGTTACGAAAGGATCCCTCCAATAGCTAAATTAGAAGCGTCCGCTTCAACATAGAAGGGTTCTCTAGGATCTGGATGTTGCAGTACTGGAGCAGTAATGAACGTTTCCTTTAGTTGTTGAAAGGCTTCTTCTGTTTCTTTGTTCCAATCAAATTTTTCATTCTTCTTGAGCAGGCGCATAATGGGGGTCACCTTGTCCGAAAAATTTTGGATGAAACGTCTGTAAAAATTGGCAAAGCCCAAAAAACTTTGAATTTCCTTTACTGACTTTGGAGCTGGCCAATCCTTGATCGCTCTCACCTTGGAGTCATCCATAGCTACTCCTACGGGGGAGAGTATGAACCCCAGGAATTCAACTTGTGTCGAATGAAACACACATTTTTCAAGCTTGACATACAGTTGATTTTCAAGTAAACGTTCCAGAATCATTCTGACATGTTGAATATGCTCTTTCTTATTCTGAGAAAAAATAAGAATGTCGTCAATGTAAACGACAGCAAAACGATCCAAAAATTCACGAAGAATATCATTCACAAAGTGCTGAAATGCTGCCGGGGCATTACATAAGCCAAAGGGCATGACTTGATACTCGAACAGGCCGAACCTAGTTCGGAACGCCGTCTTCCACTCATCGCCTTCGGCCATGCGGACCAGATGATAGGCCCCCCTCAAATCCAATTTTGTATAAATATTAGCATCTTTGACTTGATCCAAAAGTTCAGAAATGAGTGGCAACGGATATCGATTTTTCTTTGTGACTTGGTTCAAAGCTCGATAGTCAATGCACGTTCTCAGGCTCCCATCCTTCTTGGAAATAAAAAAAAGAGGAGAGGAGACGGGGGACTGGGAAGGGCGAATAAAACCATTTGCCAAATGTGAATCCAGATATTCTTTCAAATGCTGATTCTCTGACTCTGAGAGGGCATAAATGCGACTGCACGGCAATGAAGCTCCAGGTTCCAATTCGATTTTACAGTCGTATTCCCGATGAGGAGGAAGTCTCAAAGCCTCTCTTTCATTGAAAACTGATTCTAAATCCTTGTACTCTTCTGGTATACTTGGAACTTCCACAGTGCAAATACTCCGGGACTGTTCTGCCAGACAAGAAGATGGTGTTGACTGTTTCTCCTTCCGGTCTTCAAGAAAACAGTGCTCCAGACAATAATTGGAATTCATCTCTACGAATCGTTTTGCCCAATCTATGCTTGGGTTATGTTCCAAGAGCCAGGGCAGTCCCAAAATTAATTGGAACTGTGGGGCATCGATGAAACTGAAATTCAAATAGCTACGATGTTTCTCAGGACCCAACAGAGTAATTAACTCGGTGTCATAGGAAATGGGGCCAGAAGATAGATTTGTACCATCCACCGCTTGTACAGGTTCAGGCCTTTCCTTCTTGATGAATTGTACCCCCAAATTCTTGGCAAACTGAATATCACAAAAATTGCCAGTCGCCCCAGAATCTATCATGACTGCGACTTCTTCCAATTTGACTTTTCCAAATGACATCAGACAGAAAATGTTTAGATGAGGGGCCGAAGGTTGCATAGTGTTTGCCAACAACTGAGGATTTGGAGTTGTCTCCTTAGCAGCTCCCACCAGGGCAACTCCGTCTACTGGTGGAGCTTGTCTTTTACCCACTGATTTGTCTTTGGCTTCTTTGTGCACTCTTTTACAAAATGTCCAGAACCTCCGCAGTACATACACAATTTGCCGGAACGTCTTCTTTCTCTTTCTTCCTTACTAAGTGGTCCACGAACTGCGCCAATTTGCATGGGTTCTTCATTGATGACTCCTTCACTGCTCTTCCCGATTTCTGTTCGGATCCGGTCGAACCTAGGTGGAATTTGCCTGGTTTCTTTTCGACGTTCACTTCTTCTTTCCGCTTGACACTGATCAATTTGAAGAGCTAAATCTATTAACTCTGAAACATCGGTTGGTCTTTTAGGAATCTGAGCCAGGCCATCTTTCAATTCATCCCTCAGACCTCTGTAAAAAATTGCTGCTCTCTTTGCCTCAGGCCATTTTGTTTCCACAATTAATTTATTGAATTGCGCTAAATAGGCCACCAACTCTCTGTTCCCCTGTTTCAAATCTAGTAACTCATTGTCAGTGGTTTGAGAGACAGTTCTTCGATCGAAGATTCGCAAAAACTCAGTCTTGAACTCCTCAAAATTATATAACACTGGATCGTTGGTAGAAACCAATGGCATCGACCAGGCCGCTGCATCTCCACTCAGGTAAGACAGCATGAAAGCCACTTTGGATTGGTCCTCCTTAAATATAATGGGTTTACACAAAAAGTGCAACGAACACTGAGTAATGAAGACTTGCGCCTTATGTGGGTCTCCCTGAAATCTCTCTGGAGGGGCCAAAGGAATTGTGGGGGACATGGCATGAACTACTTGGGTTGTCATTTCAGTCGAGGAGGGTGAGGGAGAGAATGTTTGAGTTTTCTGTTCCCCAAAATTGAGACTTGGACTAACTGAGAGTTCATCTAACCTGCTTCGCAAATAACTGGCCTCCTGGTTAGACTTCCTAACCTCCTCCCTAGTCTCACTTAATTGCTTTTGTAAACCTTCCAAAATAGCTGCCAACGCCTTAACATCAAAGCCCTCAGCCATACTGCCCAGGCGGAGATAATTGAAGGCACTTCAATCTGTCAAGAATCAGTACCTGGAATTCCTTGTTCCGCAGGAGCCGTACCGCTGAGGATCGGTCCAGAAGTTAATTTCCCAACTCCCCGACAACTCTAACCCCAGTCTAAGCTGGCTTCAGAGATGAGGGGGAAAGGGGAATGGGACGACAAACAAGAGAGACTGCCACACTGGTGTCCTCACTTCTACTCGTTGGGAATGGAAGGAACCACCTGTAACAGAGAGCAGAGATTAGCACACTTCTATCTTTTTTTTTCCCGGACACTATAGACCATCCCGCCTCCCATCCAGACTCAGTGTTACCTGTGAATGTGTGGAAATTTGCCTCTCTCTAAATCTCACTAGTGGTCTAGCAACTCCTCGTTGTCAGTTCTTGGAGGGTAACTAGTAATAGAAGTCTTCAAGTGCTCTTGCTCTTCTTGCTGTTGAACAACTTGTATTTTGGGGCGAAAATGCTGATACGCAAATAAGTTCAAATATATATATATATATATATATATCTATATTTACTTTCACCCTAAAAGGTAGGTCTCTACTAGAATATTTCTAGTTTCAACTGCGCCCCTTGAAGAAATGGAAATCCACTTGATGAAACAACTATCAGCTGAGCGTTCACCGTCTGAGGTGAAATGTCATTCAAATTGGCAGGAAATATTCCAACAAGAACTAGGAAGGAAAAGCTCCTCTTGCGAAGCCTGAAAGCTTAAGAGGTTGTCTCAGGAAATAAACACTGAAGTTCTAAAATTGTTCGCTGCTGTGAAATCCAACTGGTTACAATATCACTTGAAAGTCTTTTTGATAACTGCGACCCAGGAACAATGAAGAGATAAAACGAGCTTACCCAATCAGAAGTTCAAGGTAGCCCGATAACTCCGGTGGAGGTTATTGGGGAAAAACAATACCTGACACCAGGTATTCAAATAGAGCTCTTCCTCGCAGGAACCAGACTACAATTGCGAGCGAAGGAACTCCGAAGAAAATGCAGGAGTCAGAAGGGTTCTTGTGGAGCTGACTGGAAACGGAGTTAAGTACATAAATAAAGAAAACTAATTACTGTGCTCGCTCTGCATCGCAATCAGCGATGCAGCACGCGCCATGTAATTCGTTTTATTTATTTATTTATGTACTTAACTCTGTACAGCCGTAAGCTGGAGTTTTCTACCCCCCACCCTGCCCCTGCCTCACCCCACCCTACCCCACTGCCCCGCAGCACTCCCACGAGGAGCCGCCACTGTGCTTGAGGAGTTTGAAGAGTGCTCATTTGTGGATTCGGAGCCAGTGGGCTCTTTGTGGTGAAGGATGATGTGGTGGTGGGAGTTAGAGGCTGATCCTGGTGACTGAGCTCTCTATGGCCTGAAGTCTTGTGGTCAACTAAGCATTGATTCCAGCATAGAGTGTGTTGTCTTATTCAAGCTTGCTGGTGATGAGCTGTTTAGCATCTTGTCATCTTGTTGGAGTTGGAGAGTATGAGCCAGGTATCATCAGCCTAAGATAGGACGTTGATCCCATAGGTATGGATGATGCTGACAAGTTGCATCATGTAGGCGTTGACCAGAGAAGGACTGACTGAGGATCCTTGTGGAACTTTGCAGATGTGGTTGAGGATGTTCAACGTGAAAGGGTCAGGCTGAGTGACTAGGTATGACCTGTTATGAAAGTAAACATCCAGCAAAAGTCAGGACCTTGGATCCCAGCTTAGGGGCCGATTCCGATCCTGGAAAAACCGGGTACGAACCGTCAGTCGGAGCGTTTTCTCCGTCCGACTCGTACCCGGGAAAAAAACATTACAAACATGCAAGTACGATTCGCACGGAAACACCATTTCCGTACGAATCGTAAAAAACACCGACCGACGAAAAAATACATACCAATGTGATCCGGGACAGCGCCGACGTGACGTCGGGACGCATTCAGGCTGCGTTTCACAACCAGGAAGTACGATTCGAACCGACAGCAGTCCGGACGGCAATATTTTTACGGCGCCCAAAAAGTGCCGGGAAAGCGAAGTGCACCACGATGCGAGCGGAATTGGGGGCCCGGTACGTGCCGTACCCCCCCAGCCCCCCGTATGTACGCGCCGAACACCCCCAGCCCCCCCGTATGTACGTGCCGAACAACCCCCCAGCCCCCCGTATGTACGTGCCAAACACCCCCCCAGGCCGCGGATGGACGTGCCGTACCCCTAGCCCCCCCTGCGGATGGACCCACCGTACCCCCAGCCCCCCCATGGATGGACGCGCTGTACCCCCAGCCCCCCTGTGTATGTACGGAGCGTACCCCCAGCCCCCCGTGTATGTACGGAGCGTACCCCCAGCCCACCCTCGTATGTACGGTGCGGACCCCCACCCCACTCCCCGTATATCCGGTGCGGACCCCCACCCCACCCCCCGTATGTACGGTGCGGACCTGGGTGGGGTGGGGCTCTGCACCGGACATACGGGGGGTGGGGGTCTGCACCGGACATACATGGGTGGGGTGGGGGTACGCTCCGTACATACACGGGGGGCTGGGGGTACGGCGCATCCATCCGCAGGGGGGGCTAGGGGTACGGCGCGTCCATCTGCGGGGGGGCTAGGGGTACGGCACGTACAGACGGGGAGCTGGGGGGGCGGCGTGTACATACGGAGGGGCTGGCGGGAGACGGCGCGTACATACGGGGGTTGGGGGGAGGACGGCGCATACATACGGGGGGCTGGGGGGGACGGCGCGTCCATCCGCGGGGGGGCTGGGGGGACGGCGCGTACATATGGGGGGCTGGGGGGGACGGCGCGTACATACAGGGGGCTGGGGGGGACGGCGCGTACATACGGGGGGCTGGGGGACGGCGCGTACATACGGGGGGCTGGGGGGGACGGCGCGTATGCGTGCACATGTCTCCATGGTTGCTATTGAAGTTCGCTCCGTGCGGTGTTTTTTCCATACGGTTGTACAATCGGACGGACTGGATGGATCGTACTTGCGCGCTCGGACTTCAGTTTTCCGATTCGTACGTAAAATCGTCCGGGGCCGTGTCGGACACTTTTTCCGACCCGAGAACGTGTGGGGGAATTTTCCCAATGCGATACATATGTATTTTTTCCCATGCGAATCGTACTTGCCAGTTTGTACGGTACTTGTACGATTCGGACGGAAAAAATCCGGATACGATTCGTACGGGGAAAATTTTTCCAGGATCGGAATCGGCCCCTTAGTGCAGTCGTTTAATAGGGATCGGGTGGGAAATGGTGTTGTAGGCTGCTCAAAGATCCAGTAGGATTAAGGCTGCAGTGACACTTCTGTCCATAAACATTTTTTCCAGAATGTAGCACACATGGAAAGAAGAAGTAATGAGGAGAAATGAAAATATTTCTCCTTGTGAAGACTGTGAGGTAGGCACACCGTTGTGGAGCAAACCCAGGTTTTTCAAAAGTTTGTAAACCTAGGTTTGTGTCAAAATACATTTGTGTATGCACATTTACAACTAAACTCCACCCATGTAATGCATCCTCAACACAAAGTAACACAAGGCTAAGTTATGTGCTGCGCTTTGTTGCTTTGAATTGACTATACATTGTAGAGCCATGCATATCGAAATTGTTTGACTTAGTAAATTCCAAATGGATTTTGCATCAGAGTTGCACCACAAAGTTATGCAATGTGTGGTAAATAATTTAATTACCGGTACTTAATTTGATGCGGAAAATTAATAAGAATAGCTCAGAAAAATAAGAGGCAGAATCCGTGGTATTAGAGGTTAGGAACGGGCTTTATTCCAATGACAATTCGAAGTGTGGTCTTCATATTCCATCACCACGGAGGTTCAGGAAGTGAAGGGCCCACATTATTGACAGGTAATCATTTTTATAGAAAAGGCATTACAGTGAAACAGATGTAGGAGGCGTAACATTTGATAACAGAGATAAAAGACATACATGCGTAACTAGAATGGGTGTAACTAGGCGTAACTAGAAAACGTCATTAGGTGTGATATCACAAATGGGTGGTTCCAAGAAAGAATTTCGCAATGTCAGCAGAAATACTTGGCAGAGATGCGCGCGCAGCAGCATGACGTGTGATTGACGTGCAACTAGGGGGTGAAGGGGACTTGACATTCAGCTCATCATGTGGAGACAGAAGTCTGGGGGGTCAGGTCAACCTAATCCCAAATCATATCTAACATCCTATGTTTAAAGAACTATGTTATCCAAAAGGAAAGGTCTCTCGAACAAAATCTATTCTATACTAACTGTGAGTGCGTGTACAAGCGTCTAAGTGTCTACGTGAGATGCAAGGGCAGAAATCTTCCATAGTAACAGGGCTATGAATTACTTGCATAAAGACAGAGAAGCCGGGCCCTTAGCTCGGTAGCTGGAAGGATGTTTATTTAAACTACTAGACAGGAATGTATTGGATGAGTAGCGGAGCAGATAATCTTGAAGGTGAAATACAGTTTTTGGCAGGCAGACAGGTCGAGTCAGGCACCGTTAGCCGCGCAGGGAGTAGGACAAAGTTCATGGATACAGATGCGAGCTCAGACTGGAGCTTTCAGAGGCAGAAGGCAGAAAAAGGCTTGATGGCAGAATCAGGGCCTACTCGCCTGGACTGTAAAATATAGTAAATGGACCATATAAAGCCGGTGGCCTTTCATACTTAGAAATAGAATATCCGGCCCATTCATGGCGGATCTGATAGAGGACATGTTGACGGTGGACGCACATGTGTTTGCGTCTTCATAACTGGAACTGGAGGGAACATACATGTACTTGTAGCATACACATGGAACCGTTGGGGTCCAAGATAGGGGACATAACTGATCATAAAAATCCATATTTCCACATTCCCTCCTTGTCCCCTACTGGCCCTTAGGAAATATCAATCTTCATTAATCCATCGATCTGTTCATATAGCATCATTTGTTCTTCTTTCTTCTTCCGGGATGAATGAAATCTTGGTGGTGGAATACACGATGTGGCACACAGACCACAAATCGCTGGTCCACATTGTAGGCATAAGCAGCAACTGAATAGTATGAGAAGGCCAATACCTAGGAAGGATAGGACTCTCCATCCCCAGGCTGACAACACGCTCCAGAACCACCCGGACCAAGTCCAAGTGCCTGGATTCTGGTGTATCTGGCTTACAATCTTATGAAGGCGAGTTATAGCTTTATATACAGATGGCGAATTTTCTGGAACGAATACGCAGCAACTTGATCCGATGACCCTACAAGCTCCGCCCCTATCGGCCAGGATGACGTCAAGGACAAGACGATTTTGAAGAACAACAATCCTCATCGCAGACTGCTCCTCTGTCAGGTTGCCTAAGGCGGAAATAGTTTCATTCACTACGGCTTCAAGAGTCCTAGTTAATCTACGTATCAGCTTACTATTGGTAACTGTACCTATATAGGGAAAGAGACCTTTATTGAAATCTATATACTTTTCCCATGCCGTCTCAGTGTAATCGACAACTGGGAGATCTCTCCGTTCTCTACTGTGTACTAAATGAGTATTTCTGTGATAATCAGGAGGGGCTAGGAAAACAGGTGGCAAAAGGAATCCGATATAACAGGTACCATCCCAGTCTAGAGGCAAACGTATATATGCAGTCTGACCACATACGAAGTAGGAATGGCGAGAAACTCTAAATGTAGACTTGCCTTGATCACTAAATTCTATTACAGTGGTGCATCTACTATGGCCCATATGTATGGAACCATTCTTTCTTACACACAATTCACCTTTAACTGGAAATACTGACATAGCGGGCAAAATTGGTGCGGCTTCGGATTCAACATTCAGGATCATGAGATTAAGCGTAAAATTCCCTAATCCATATACTTCATTTTCTAGATCAGTTCCTGTTCTTTTGGGAAGTCCCTCCTTGTCAGGGTAGCAGACTTTGAGTAAAACTAGGTTCAGGTTTCCCCATACCCAATTGTCTTGATAAACTACTGAATTTGAATCTAAGGAATTGATTAAACTAAACCATGCTCCACAGGAGCCATTGTGTGTAAACGGATATGGAAAGAGAGGCAGAATTCCCTTATAGTTCTGATAGGGAGGGAGTCGGCCACATATCCAACAATTGGTAGCATTACTAGTCTGATGAGAATGATGTAACATACTAATAAAAGTGTTATTGCGCAGCGCAAATCTATAGGACAACTCATGCAGGGGTAATTCACTAAAAGAATGTTCAGCAGTAACATTGTAAACATGTTTAGAAATAGGATAATATATGTGCAACAATATACTTGCAGCGATTATTATAAGACTTAAGAAAAACAAAATTAATAACGTCACTGTGCAATGACTACGCAGTGATTTACAATACGCATGCTTTTTCAACTTCATCTTTCGGTTTCTTTCTCTATTCAGGTCTAGGGGATACATGTCAGAGACAAATTCGACCGATTCACCTTGGAGAGGACTTAAACAATCAAATTGTCTGACTTGTTAGACCGTAATTTTAGTTTGTATAGTTCCTTGTCGCTTGGTTCAACCAAAGGAAGCTTTGAGTCAATCGGTGAAGACACGCGAGGTGTGACGTTTACATCTGACGGTAGTCCATGAAATTTCTTGATATGACTGGAATGTAACCAGCCCTTGCGACCTTCGATCTTCACGGCTGTCCTCGTGGTGAGCAGTACAAGTTGAGGCGATTTCCACCTGGGGTCCAGCTGAGTCTTCCGGTCAAAATTTCGCACTAACACCAGGTCCCCGGGGACCACGTCATGGGGTTTCACCTCGGTGTTGTCAGGAAAGGCTGCAGCTACCTGTGAACGACAAGATTGTAGTGCAGACATCAAGGAAGCCAGGTAATCTGTCAGCATATTACAGTCAACATCAGTTATTTTACGGGGTATAGGCGTTCCCCACATATTTGGTGGTCTGCCAAAGATCACCTCATAAGGGGATAGCCCTGTTCGAGAGTGCGCTACCATTCTCATGTAAAAGAGTGCAACTGGTAAGGCTACTACCCAATCGACACCTTTCTCTCTACATATTTTGGACAATCTAATTTTCAGAGTTTGATTATGTCGTTCCACGAGACCTGCTGCCTCGGGGTGTCTGACACAGTGAAACTTCCATTGATAGCCTAGCAAAAGTGAAACGTGTTTCATTAGTTCGGATGAGAACGGCTGGCCGTTATCTGAGTAGACAACACGTGGTAAACCGTACCGTGGGAAGAATTCTCGAACTAACTGTTTGGCAGTAGTCGGGGCAGTGTAATCTGAAACTGGGTAGGCTTCGGTCCAACGGGAAAGAGCACAGACAACTACGAGAACATATTTGAATCCTCGACATCGTTCCATCTGGATATAATCCATCTGGAGGACTTCAAAAGGGTGATCAGGAGGATGAAATCCACCCTGTTCTACGGGAATGCTTTTACCTGGATTAAACTGACAACAGATCATACAGGTACGGACTTTTTGTTTAGCTGCTGCTCGTAAATGTTTGTTGAACCAAATGTGTTGAATGCTGTCTAGCATAGCTTTTTCTCCTAGGTGCGCCGGACTATGTATTGTATTTATGATAACTTGAACCATAGAGTCAGGAAGAAACCATACAGATTTTTCCTTCGTCATCCATCCTTGGTCCGTTTGGATCCCTCCTAATTCAGTCCATTTCTTTATTTCATCTGGTGTAGCATGTGTCTGTATGTCAATTACGTCAAGAGCGGGATCCTTAACCGTCATGCAATGTGTTGGTGTTGGAACTATTGTCTTTGTCATGTCAGATGTGTAAGTTTGAGCAGTCTGTTTAGCTGTTCTGTCAGCTAGATCATTGCCTTGGGAAATGATATCAGTAACTTTCGTATGAGCTTTGCATTTCATAATCGATATTGCAGTGGGTAGATGTATTGCATCTAATAAGGCATGAATAAGAGGTCCGTGCTGAATGTGGGCACCGTGAGAAGTTAAATAACCTCTCTCTCGCCACAGCACGCCGAAGTCATGTACAACTCCGAATGCATAACGTGAGTCAGTGTATATGTTGACTTTCTTATTTGTAGCTTGGATACAGGCTTGTGTCAGAGCAGTGAGCTCTGCTGCTTGAGCTGACAAGGTATTTATGCAATTTGTTTCAATGACTTCAGTGTCTGTTGTGACTGCATACGCGGCCACTAACTCTCCTATACTTGTTCTCATACATGAACCATCTACATACAACGTCAGGTCTGGATCTGACAATGGGACATCTGTCAAGTCTTGTCTGGGTTTCGTCGTGATAGTAATAACTTCAATACAATCATGTGCTAGCGGGTCTGTTCCGTTTACTGGCAAAAGTGTAGCAGGATTCAATGTACTACAACGTCTGATTTCTATGTGTGGCTGAAACAATGTCAATTCATAGCCGGTAAGTCTTGCTATAGTCAAGTGTTGTGTTTGCGTTCGGTTCACAAGAACCTCTACTGCATGTGGTACTTGTACTGTCAATGGATATCCTAATACTATGGCATCGCTTTGTCTGATTGCTAAAGCTGTTGCTGCCACTGATTTCAGGCACGCTGGTAGTGCCTGAGCTACTGGATCTAATGTACTAGAGAAATAAGCACATGGTTTATGTGATCCTGCTTGTTCCTGAGTGAGTACTGACAAGGCAGTACCTTCACGTTCTGTAACAAAGAGTGTAAAATGTTTACTATAACATGGTGTTGCTAAAACAGGTGCTTGACATAAAGCTTTCTTTAAGCTTTCAAAGGCTCGTGTATGTTCCTGAGTCCAAGGGAGGACAGTCGATGTGGCCGCCTCCTGTGTTGTCAACTGAATGAGTGGTTTTGCTAGAAATGCATATTGAGGGATCCACTGCCTACAGTATGAAGTGAGACCTATAAAAGCCCGCACCTCCTTTTGTGTCTTGGGTATTGGCATGTTAGCAATTAACTGGATGCGATCTGGTGTAAGCTGCCTTCCCTCCTTGGACAGCGAGTGCCCAAGGTAAACAACTCGCTGGACACAGAATTGCAGCTTAGAAGGGGACACCTTGTGCCCCTTTTCTGCCAAAAATTGTAAAACCGTCAGTGAAGCTTTTTCACATTCAGGTTCGCTTCGAGCGGTGATCAACAGATCATCGACATACTGAAGCAATGCAGTGTTAACTGACATGTGGATACTGTCAAGTTCTCGTTTCAGTGCTTGGCTATAGATGCTGGGGCTTTCTGTGAATCCTTGAGGTGCGCGTGTGAATTTAAAGCTTCGTCCATTTAAACTAAATCCGAACAAGTATTGGCTTTCCGGATCTATTGGGACGCTGAAAAAGGCATTCTTGAGATCAATTACAGTAAAGAATGTTGCTTCGGAATCAATGGCTGTCAGTAATGAAGAAATGTCTGGGACTACGGGGTATTGTGGTACAATGCATTTATTTAATTCGCGCAGATCAATAACCAATCGATATACTGGCGGGGCTTTTGGATCAGTTCGTTTAAGAATCGGAATTATCGGGGAATTACATACATTGGAGTCGGTTTCCACAACCACTCCTTGGGTAATAAGCTCGTCAATGATTTGCAGTAAAGCCACTACAGCATCTGGGGGTAACTTGTATTGTCGCATTCGTGGTAGTACCACTCCTGTCTTTAGTGTGACTCGATATGGTGTAATGTTCATGCAACCAACATCTGTAGGGCCTTGTGCCCATAAATGTGTGGGTAAAGTCTGCAGTCGGTGATCCATGTCTCGGGACACATAGTGCCCTTTGAAATCACATAAAAACAATCTTACTCCTTCCGGAGAACAGCATATTATAGCTCCTAGAGCTTTCAACGTTTTTATACCTAACAGGTTTTCTGGACATGATTTAGTAAGCAATAGATCTGTAGTTCGTGTCAAGGGACCAATCGTAAGTGGAAGAGGCTGTGACACTTCGTTAATGATAGGTTTTTCTGAAAAACCAAGGGAAATATTCTGTGAGCCTGAGAGGGGTGCCCCTGGAACTTCACTACATTTTATTGTCGTTCGGCTTGCCCCTGTATCAAGTAAAAATTTTCTATCCTGGCCTAATAGTTCACTGTGTACATAAGGTCCTTCTTGATCTACAGGGACCTCGATAAGGGGTAAACCAACTTCCCTCTCTAGGCTGTTTCATGAGTATCGTTGATAATCAGGATAGTCATACTGTGCGGTCTGGTACATCTGTCGTGTCGTTGTTTGTGTGGCAGCGATAGGCTGCGGTGGTGGAGCTGGCATGGACTGTTGTGGAGCTGGCATGGACTGTGCATGCTGCGGGGCTCCGTGTTCGTTCTGATCCTGTCTAAGTGGCCGTGGTCTTTCTTTTGTTATTCCTGTGGCGATATTACGTTTTAAGACTGGACAATCGTGTATATAGTGACCTGGCTGTTTACAATAGTTGCATGTCCCTTTCACAGGACCTGCTGAATCACTGGACTGTGTCATACCCTTTTTATGACCGTCAGCTGGAACTGTCTGGGAAACTAGCATTTTCATTTTCGTGTCTTTCATGCGTCTTTGTTCATGTTCTTGTTCCTCTCTAATTCTATTGTGATGGTATTGTAGCATTTGTAACATTTGTGACGGAGTGTTACCTTGCCAGGTACTCTCGAATTTTAATACTCTATTCTTCACTTGGGGCAGGGAATTTTCAACTAATTTTGTCACAAACAGATGTGGATATGACTCGCTACTTGCTTTTATTCCACTATTTATACCAAAACATTTTTCGAATCGGGCATAGAAATCACTAGTGTCTTCATCTTGCTTTTGTTTACAGGCTGAGATTGCACCCCAGTATTCCTTTTTCGTAGTTAATAAACGTGGCAATACCTGTACTAATAAACCTGGTAACATTTTAGTCTTTGCCCCAAGCCCTAAACCTGGACCTCGCGCTGTTTCTTCGGCTTCTAACGCTGTCCAATCTATCTTTTGGTCTCCCACCTCCCAATCCTTTTCTTTGAGTTTTTCGTAAATGCCCGCAGGCATTAATACCTTTAATATTTTCATAATGTCGGGATAGGTATACTCTCCCATGAGCAACATGTCTTTAATTTCCCGGTGGCAGCTGTGGCAGGAGACCGGGCCTGCAACGCACCGCCGGCGCGTGAGATGAGAAAGTGTCCCTGTTCGGGCGCCAATCATGTGGTAAATAATTTAATTACCGGTACTTAATTTGATGCGGAAAATTAATAAGAATAGCTCAGAAAAATAAGAGGCAGAATCCGTGGTATTAGAGGTTAGGAACGGGCTTTATTCCAATGACAATTCGAATTGTGGTCTTCATATTCCATCACCACGGAGGTTCAGGAAGTGAAGGGCCCACATTATTGACAGGTAATCATTTTTATAGAAAAGGCATTACAGTGAAACAGATGTAGGAGGCGTAACATTTGATAACAGAGATAAAAGACATACATGCGTAACTAGAATGGGTGTAACTAGGCGTAACTAGAAAACGTCATTAGGTGTGATATCACAAATGGGTGGTTCCAAGAAAGAATTTCGCAATGTCAGCAGAAATACTTGGCAGAGATGCGCGCGCAGCAGCATGACGTGTGATTGACGTGCAACTAGGGGGTGAAGGGGACTTGACATTCAGCTCATCATGTGGAGACAGAAGTCTGGGGGGTCAGGTCAAACTAATCCCAAATCATATCTAACATCCTATGTTTAAAGAACTATGTTATCCAAAAGGAAAGTTCTCTCGAACAAAATCTATTCTATACTAACTGTGAGTGCGTGTACAAGCGTCTAAGTGTCTACGTGAGATGCAAGGGCAGAAATCTTCCATAGTAACAGGGCTATGAATTACTTGCATAATGACAGAGAAGCCGGGCCCTTAGCTCGGTAGCTGGAAGGATGTTTATTTAAACTACTAGACAGGAATGTACTGGATGAGTAGCGGAGCAGATAATCTTGAAGGTGAAATACAGTTTTTGGCAGGCAGACAGGTCGAGTCAGGCACCGTTAGCCGCGCAGGGAGTAGGACAAAGTTCATGGATACAGATGCGAGCTCAGACTGGAGCTTTCAGAGGCAGAAGGCAGAAAAAGGCTTGATGGCAGAATCAGGGCCTACTCGCCTGGACTGTAAAATATAGTAAATGGACCATATAAAGCCGGTGGCCTTTCATACTTAGAAATAGAATATCCGGCCCATTCATGGCGGATCTGATAGAGGACATGTTGACGGTGGACGCACATGTGTTTGCGTCTTCATAACTGGAACTGGAGGGAACATACATGTACTTGTAGCATACACATGGAACCGTTGGGGTCCAAGATAGGGGACATAACTGATCATAAAAATCCATATTTCCACAAATGTCTTAGTAAATCTAGGTCATGGTTTGAAATTATGTTTAGCGCTTATTTGTGTGCCTCTTTTGACACAAAATCTACACAACTTATTAGCAAATATACCCCGATCCCTATCAGTAAACGGTGTAACATTACATTCATTATATCACTCTGTGGCTGTAGTCTGTAGGTTACATGACAAAGAATTATGAAGCCTGAAACGGAGGCAAAGGAGTCTTCCCATGCCGCACAGCAGCTTCACAACTAAGCCAGAGGCAGCACAGGATACAGTAGTACGGGGCGGCCGCTGAGAGTTGCCACCTCTCAGCTTTCTCTGGAGTTTAAGTTCCTGGTGTCACCATAGAGAGACTGATTTTTTGTTGTCAAGTGGGCAGAAGTAGAGAGTAGCATCAGTTAAGGGAAATTGAGGTGGTCTTGTTGCTACACTGCCCAACGGCAAAAGAAAAGGGCAGGAATGCGCAGTATCATGGCTGCCCTTTTCCTCTGCACAGGCGCTCAATGGGCTACTGTGCACAAATGCAGGCACCTTTGCACCAAGGGTCCCTGCATTGCAGTGAATGAATATTTATGTGCAGGAAGGGAACACTTCCTGCACAAAAACAATCACAAGATGCTTTTTCATCTTTCTATATTACACAGAAAGAGGAAAAACAAGGAGAAACAAATATATTTCTCCACGTTGTGCCTCCCTTATGCCTCCCTTGGGGAGGCGCAAGTTTTTGGCATTGCCTCAAACTTGCGATTTCTCGTAAATCTGGGTTCAGCATCAAAAAGCCATGGATGTTGCTGGTAACGCCCCCAGCAACACCCATGGTACACCCCTTTTATGCAGTTTTCTGCGTGAAAGGGGCACATGTTTATAAGGCCATGTAAAGCCAAGTAATGTGTCTTCACGTAGCCTTATAAATATGCCAGTGGCACATTGCGCCACCAGAGCGTCAAAAAAGTGAAGTTTCGGCAGCGCAATAGTGCCGGTAGGGCCTCATAAATGAGGCCCAAAATTCTTTGAGGTGTATCCAGCAGGGAGGCCACGATGCAAAGAATTGTTAGCACAATCAGGTCTTGTGGAAGTATATTTGCTGCAAAATGTGCAAAGCTGGGTATGAAGATAGAAATCTAAATTTGTTCTTGAAAACAGCGAATCAGTACATTATAGTGGAGACCATAAACAGTATGTCTGACCTATAGTTACACTATTTAACAAAACCAGGGGAAAGAATGTGGCGTTAGGACCAGAGGTGCTGAGTTTGAAACTGGGAACCCAGGCTTGATTCTCAGAATCAGCTGAACGTCCTGTGATTTTGGGCAAATCACGTAATCTTCCTGCGCCTAAAAATAAATCTGACCTTGTGTAATGTAACTGGTGCTCATGTAAAGCACTCTAATACCATCAAGCCGTGTTCGCACTACATAAAGCTGCAAAAAATAAATACATTACCAGTTCATACGTTTATTAACAGACTGGAAATATACATTTAATCATCAAAACCTAAAACAACCAACAAGAATACATCCTAAAAACCATTAACATTAATCAAAAATAAACAAATAAAACCCAATAATACCAACACTAAGTGAATAAAACACAAAAATTGTCCTAATAAACCTAGACAAATGGACGCAATGAACATACAAGCTTCAAAGTCGAGCTAAGAGATTGTGCCTAATAAGCTATGCTGCTGAGAGGAATTTGGATACAGCCACTACAATCACTGTCAAATAATCACTTTTGCAGATCCTAAGGGCATACATTTGGGGGCAGATCTGCAAGGAAGGACCGCAGCATGGCACCGCAAGCCCTTTGGCTACGCCACGCTGCGACACTTCCGAAGCACAGGAATGCGACATATTTACAAAAATATGTTGCATCTCTGTGTTTCCCCCTGCGCTGGTGCACAAACTGCAGCAATGCACTGGCGCAGGCACCCTGGCACCATAGTGCAAAGATACCTGCGTCATGGGGAGATTTTTTTTGTACAGGAAGGGGCATTTTCCTCTTTCAATGCGTGCAGTAAAATGCAGCATGCATTGAAAGAGGAAAAAAAACGAGGAGAAATTAAAAATTTCTCCTTGTTCCGCCTCGCTACGCCACCTCTAGGGTGGCGTAGTATTCAGACGCATCTCCAGATTTACGAGTTCTCGTAAATCTGGAGATGTGTCTTGTTTCATGGGTGTTGCGTGGGAACACCCACAGCAACACCCATGGAACGCCCTTTCAATGCAAAGTGCTGCGTGTGAAGGGGCCGTATTTACAAGTAGAGGAAAAGTCATGCAGGGTGGCTTTTCCTCTCCTTGTAAATATGGAGGAGCCCCCTGCGCCACCAGTACATCATGAAAAGTGACGTACTGGTGGCGCAGGGGGCTTGTAAATCTGCCCCTTGATTTGTTAGGCCCAAAAGCTGGCTTAGGGGCTTAATATAATTGGCTCTGTGTTTGACATATTTTGGAGAAAAAACCTACAAAGGCTCCTCAGTTTCGGCCAGGAGCCTACATAATTGACACCGAGTAGACGAAGACATTACAGTCCCACGATGAAGTGTAAGCAGCAATTGGGAGAGCCCCATACCTGAACTACATAAACAATGGATGAGCATGCACAGGTCAGATATAATTTAGACATTCCTCTCACTTGGGAATGAACCTGATGACCTTTATTGTATGATTATTTAAAATCTTTCACAAAAACGACAAAAGTGCAAGTTGAGAACATAAAATCTGATTAAAACGGCATGTGTAAAAAGCAGAAATGCTATACAGTGACTAAAAACAGTCCATTTAGTGGGAGCATGTGCAAAATTTGGCATGGGGGTGTGAAGAGTTCAAATATCGGAGGTGCTGAGACATAGTTTATTCAGCTGACTCTTCTCTGGCTGTTCGTATGAGCATTTCAGCAGCCGCATAAAACTTCCCAATTAATGCCAGCTCCATCGGGACTGTGGTGGTGTAGATATGCCTTAAGGCCTCCTTGCATGATCTAACGCTGTGATGTATGAGCATGGTTCTTAGATACAAGCGCCTTGGGGAAAGCAAGACTGGGCAACAACAAATAACATGCTCCGCATATTCTGTGTGATATTGACACAGGCAGCAGCCGGAGCCACTTGATGACCAGTTTTTCCAGTGGGCTCTATAATCTTGTATTGGCAAGGTTAAGAGCCTCACTCTCATAACATTTTGTAGGGCTTTTCTTCCAAGGCCGGCTTTTAAGTAAGGCTGGCATGTGGTACTTTCATATGAGTTGGCAAGGCCTTCTGCACCTGGGGCCAATCTGATCCGTTCAAGGTCCCGTTGCCTCGAGATGTTCTTACCACACTTTTTTAGCAGGATCTTTACTCTACACTTTGTTAATGGTATATCTGTAGGAGGTTCAATTGATGGACCCAGTGTTTGTTTGGCAATCGAGAGATACCTCGCCCAACGACTGTTATAGTCTGTGAAGACCACCTGTAGCGCCGCCCTAATAGAGCCCGGACATGCATTGGTCACATTGTGTTGGAGTTTGACTATGTTTTTTTTACATTCAATGTCCATTGTTGTAATATTGAACTCTAATCGGATCAATGAGCGCCTGGTAGCTTAAAAACTTTTCTATACGCCATTGTGTATAGGCCCTCCAGTTTTTTTGTCAAGAGACTAGGAAAGACAAGGTGGCCATAGCTGAGAGTTGGTAGTATCTTGGCTTGCATGACTCGTCGGATCCCCTCCGTCGAGTGACTTACAAGCTTTTGGTGTAGTTAGCACAAACCGTATGGAGTTTAGCTGCTTTTGCCTCCAATGCTTTAACCTGCAGGACAGGTCTGCCGGTGTCTGCGAATTGTACTCCTAGATAGGTGTACTGGTTGGTCGTGCTTATCTTTAGAGGACCCAGCTGCCATGCCAGTGTTTGTTTTTTTGGCTTGTGACCAAATATCAGCACTTTGGTCTTAGATGCATTGGCTACAAGCTTGTTTTCCGTGTTATAGTTATGTAGCGTCTCTAATGCCCTTTTCATGCCAATTCTTGGTAATGGATTTGTGCAGGAAAACCCCTCTTGTAAGCCTCCCTGTGTGGCTAGACAATTCAGGTTGAGCAGCAATTTGCTCCCAATATCTAGATTTAACCACCACACTCACAGCAGCTGGGATAAATGTTGGGTGTTCCCAAAAATTGGCTAGGCCTAACTCATACCATGTTTGTTTAAAACAGGCCAGCCACTTAATCTTCATGGAACATTTTAGTTTAATGACATCAATGTGGGACTCCCTATAGGGTAGTAGTTCTTCAGTGGCTCAAATACTCAACCAGTAGAGTAATGGCCTTAGGGCAACTAGCTCAGAGACAGGTTTTAAAATCAAGTTCCAGTGTTAAAGGCACTAGAGGGATTGCCCTCCATACACCACTATAGGCTCTGAGAAAGTACTCAAAATACCTGTTTGGCAATATCCCCACAATTCAGCACCATGTAGTGCTCACCCCTTGCTTTGGTCTTGTAGATCTCCATTGCAGGAAGATTTAGGAGCCATGTGGCATTTTTAGCAAACCCGAGGATTGCCCCTGATCTATGATTTAACAGATGCAAGCTTTTGAAGTACTGCGGGGCCCAAGAGCCAGAATCCACCAGACATATCTCAAAGTAGTCAAAGTCCCTGACTCTTTCTAGTAATTCCCTTCCCAGGTTTACATCACCCTTCACCCTTTTCTTCATGGAATAAGTCATCTTCTTTGTTTTGGAATCATTCATTTCATGACCATGCTCAGAACTAAACAGATTAAATTTGCCCATGAGAGTTTGGAGACCCACCCTAGTTTTTAGCCAATAAAAGCGTGTCATCAGTAAAGAAAAGAGCCAGAACTTTCTGTCCTGCAAGAGTGGGGAATTCATTACACAATTAGTCAAAAACCTGATTGTTGATACAAAGTAGGAAGAGAGTAGGGGCCAAAACACAGCCCTGATGCATAGCATTCTCAACAGAAATTGACTGAGTTAGTTTTTCTTTCATGCCACATCGGACTTTTGCAAAGCTCTCCTTGTGGAGGTGCATAATAATGATTATCAAACAACAGGGAATCCCCATTCCCGAAATGCCTTTCCATAATTTCTTCCCAGGTTGAAATCAGTACGATGATCGACTAATGCTACAAAAAGTTACCCTCCTCCAATATCTACAGTCTTCCAATTAACCAAAAGGAAGTGGACAACCTGGTGAATCACACTGGTCTTAGATCTAAATCCTAAGCAGGATGGGAGCACACTGCTTCACTTCCCAACCCAGTTAACCCCTTAGCATTATTTAATTGCATGCTTGAATTTTTGCTGAAGTGTTTCACCAACGTTGGTGCATGTTAGTGCTGTGACTCTCTAGATACACGTGTTTCTGGATACTATCCTTCATCAGTAAAGATGAAAAACAAAGTTCATCTGGAGTTGCTGAGAAAGCTGCCACAGTCCTGTTAGGTCTCAGTACCTCTCACTGGCGCACAGATGCATCTCCAAAAGCTCATCAGCTCAATGGCTCAAGGAGCCTTTTCAAACAGAAGTGAACTGCGTTTACCATAATGCTAAGGGGTGAACTGTTCTGGGGGGTGAAGCAGTGTGCTCCCATCCACCTTCTGTTAGATCTAAATCCTGTCTGGAGATCAGACAAGATATGTTTTTTTTTGTTCCAATCCAAAAGTCTCTCCCAGACTTGTTTGCAGAAAACCTTTTGCAGGTTATCAAAAAGGCTAATTGGGCGACATTTAGCTGGGGGTGCTTGGCCTACTCTTCTTAAAGAGGTGGACAATCTCTGCCCCTTTCAAAGTAGTGGGCATCGCTGCCCCTGCTGCAATTGCATTTGTGTTTGTGGCAGTATTACTGGAGGGGACCCATATATTAGGGTCAGATTTAAAAAGGCCAATGTGGGTCTCATCTAGTCCAGGAGCCTTTCCTCTCTTCAGCGATACTACACATGAGCAGTCTCCACTAAGGTAAAACGAAGGGAGTATGAGGCAAATGTAGCTCGCTCAGTACTGAGTGAGACCAAGTCAGTTTCATGCGGACAGGTGTAAAGATTCTCAAAATGAGCGACTCACTCACCGGGCAAAATTGATATCTGAGTTGGCCTCCCGAGATACCCACCGCTTAGACTTACTTATCACCAAAAATTAGTTTAGGGCATTATAAGAAGAGGCATCAAAAAGGTCAGACCATTTATTACACTAGCTTGCAGCTTTGACTTGCCTTGCCTTCAAGTCGATATTGGCATCCACATGCCCTCATTTCGTGGCTAGCTCCTTTCTTGATTGCTCTAAGGAGATTTTTCCTAGCCTCTCTGTAACGCTGTGTAAACCACCAATGTGTGGGTGCCCTAACAGGAGCCCTTATGAACTTTTTGAGAAAAAAATCTTTAAGACCCTCAAATAATTTGGAGCGCTCGGCTATAATCATTTTGTTGATTGCCCAGTTGTCGGACATAAACTCCATGTGCGAAACAAATACATATTTGAAAGTACCTGGGGAGAGGAACACACCACCTTCCATTTCAGATTCCCACGATTATTTGTGACCTCCGATTGTTGATCATGCGATTGAAATAAATGGGGTGAAATGTGGGGGACTAACTCCTTCATAGTTAATACTAGGGGAATATGGTCGCCCTCGGACTTCACAAACACATTCATAACATCCATCAGCCTCCATAGATTAACATCTAAAATGCTAAATCAATAAAGCTTACATTTAACCCTCTTCTAAACGCGAGGACAGGGATGGAATCAGGTGAGCGACCATTACAGGATCGCAATCCAAGGGTTTAGAGTGAGGTTTGACAATGAGAAAGCAGCCCTTGTAAGGTTTCTTTAGAGGAGAAGTTAGTTCAGGGATTTCCCACACTAAGTCCTCCTCAGGACACAAGTCTTGAGTTATACCATTGGATTCATATGTAAGATTTAAGTCACCTGCCACAATAACATACCGGGACTCTGAGTGGTGAACAAAATCTCATCCAACAGATGGAGAGAAGGTGATTCTTGTCGATTACCAACACTCCAATTATATATGTTAATGAACAAAAGAGAAGTGGCCTTATAGAAGGAGAAAATTAGCACTTGGATATCTGTTGATCCAGTTTGAAGTTCTACTACAGAACAGGAATTTCTGGTGTTCAACCAGACAAGCAACTCTCCCAATGAGTGCCCAGCTAAGGTCCTAATTGCATTCACACAAAACCTCATGGACCTGCTTCTGTGAACATGCTCAGTCACCTATGTTTTTTTAAAGAGACAGATCACATGGTTGTCAATATATTGGCCCCATGCAGGGTCATCGAGCTTTGGCTTAATCCAAATGATGTTCCATCTATCAATAGCAAAAGAACTGGGCAGGAGAAGTGCAATTTCTGGGAAAACCAGTGGCTCCTGGACAGTGATCATAGGTTGGGCCTTGTCTTTAACAGACATCTGGGCAATAAAAGCTTGCAGTCGCACAACGTCAGCTATGGATTTGGGAACATATCATATTCATGAGATGTCAGTAGTCGAGGCCAAAAAGGAGTACGAGGGATAGGAGGAGCTAACCTTCGAGGCTCGGGTACTAAAATACCAGCTCCATAGACAGAAAGGAATGAGGTAGCTATAAACCAATGTTCTATGTTCAGTCGGTCAACCACAATAAGGGTCGAAGAAGCTGGGTGATGGTTAACTTAATTGCCGCTTGGGATCAGTGATCTAGATAAGTAGGTCCATGGCACAGACCTTGGCAGCAGATGGCAGTAAATGAAAAAACAATTGAAGAAGAGAGATATCAGAACAAAGTTTAGTAAGGGAGTGGTGATTGGCCAGAGTCCTGACCTTAAAAATCATACAGTTGTCCAAGGAGCATTTTGCCAAGTGTCCAACACATCCTATCCTTTGAACCATCAAGACATCTAGCCTGTGTGAGTATGGGTAGTGGGTGCTAGTATGTAATCAGTGCAGAACCTTGTTTTTGAGCTGGGCAAAAGACTCAATAGTATTTAGTGGTGTAATGAAACTTGAGCCCCCCCTGAAAAATACATGGGGGCCCCCCTCCAGACTCACTCAGGAGCGTCCAGGCCAGAGTACTGTGCTGAGGGGGCCTCCTGCACCACTGGGGCTGCGGAGGCCTTTGTTACGCCACTGATAATGTTGGGTGACAAGCATGGTGCATTTGATAGTACAACCCCATAGGGACAAGCCTCAGGGTGAAAGAATAATTGAGATGGAGTTGCATTCATGAGTAGATGTTTATCCTACTGCCCCTGCTGGTTCGCCTCTGTCTTCTCCTCTGGCCCAGCCCAAACAGATGCATTCATTCCCTTACATTCGGTATTAAGTGTAGTAGATTTATGTTTTGCCACCCAGTCCGGGAAGTAGTTTTGCATTAAGTTAATGTTGCTTTTTAAGGTAATGGAGAAGTTGGGGTTAATGATTTCGACAGGGCCTTGAGTAACAGGTTAGAAAAGGTTTGGAAGCTGTCCTTTTAAGACCAAGTTCAGTTTACATAGTTCCACCTCAATTACACACAACCACTCTATATTGGCTATACTTTAACTTACATGAGATAAGTGTCTTATTCACACAAACCCTCATTACATCTGCAAAGCTGTCTTCATCACGGACAACACAAATCCTACTAGAACTATTTCGGGATAAGCGTGAACACTTGGATTTGGCACACACTTGAACTATCTTTCGTTTTGCTGCCTGGCCATTCATTGGCTGTGGAACTTGGCAATTTAAGATGGGGCTCCAAAGGCACTATGGGCACTAAAGAAGGCGTACTGGGAAAAGGATTGGCGGGAACTGTTCCCAGAGTATTATTAGACTGCAAGGGGGAGTGTGCACAGGAGAGTAAGAGGTCAGGGATAAACTGTGTTCTGCATGTTCAATTTCTTTATTTGGGACACCTACTACATGCTGAAGAAATCCATCCAAAGAGGTGCCAGACTGGGTTTTGGACAAGTTTGCAGTTGGTTTACGCTTCCCCATTTTACCGGTCCAATCAATTTCTAAGAAAACAAAAAAGTGGACTGACAGTACCTTGCTTAAATACAACTAGCTGGTGGGATTTGTAGTTCGAGGCGAAAGAGGGGTAGGCCAGCCCAGCTTCTTCCGGGCGAAGATGGGCCTGCTCTTGGTCCAGTCTTTGCCGGGACCATGCCTGGCGAAAACCCTGCACAGGTGTCTCTCCTTGCGTTAAAAGGGCTTTTGCCGACTGCCCTGCATTCCCCTCAGCACAGGGCCACCAAGAGTTTGTATGCAATAGAGTGCCCCAATCTCCTCCAGCATGTCCCACGCAGCGGTGTCTCTCCTCACGCTAAAGTGCTTCTGCCAATTGCCCTGCCTTCTCCTCAGCACAGGGCCACCAAGGAATTGTGGGCAATGGAGTGCCCCAGTCTCCCCCAGTGCATAGGTAGTAACGGTTTAATTGCCTAACAATATGTCAAGAGGTAGATGTTGCCTTTCCTCTTAGCGTCTCTAAGATCTAGATGTGTATTACCAGTGTTTCACACCACAGCCACACTGTACCCATTCATCATACAAGTTCTAGCTACTGTATAGTAGGCACTTCTTTCAAATTGCTACTTGTAAATATGCAGTGCAGTTTGCATGATCTCTCATATTGTAACGGTCCTTTATTATTTAAAAGTAAACATTTCTAAACAAAATTTGGTTCAATTAAAATCAGTGTCATAATTAAACTATCCGCAGTATTCCATCTTTGATGTCACCAAATACATAAATACTAGGAATATGAACAAATTAATTCTGTGCTCCGTTCAAAGTACAGCTTCATTAATACTTGAATATTTATGTAAGAAGTTTGCTCATGCATTGGGAGTACAGTTGAGTTACTGAGCACACACAACACATCAATTATACTTAAGGTGGAGAGATGCCACATTGTTATTTTGGAAATAATTATGTTTGGGTTGCTTATCGAAAGCTCAAATACATACTACCTAATTACTCATAAAATAATTAAAAAATGCAGAGCCAGTTCCAAGTCGAAAACACAAAATTGCTATATGGATTCCCTGCTGATCATAACTCAAAAACAATTTAATGATGACAGGCTATTAAATCTAAGTTTTCATTTGTTTTTTTTTACAAAGTTCAAACAGAAGGCATAAACAGCACAGAACTTATGAGAGTGTTGCTTGCACATATGATACCTTGGAAAAACAAGAGACAAGAGGTGTTTGGCAAAACAGGAACAGTTTTAATTGAACAATGCGGCCGGAAGCACAGACCCATGCATAAGGTCTGAGGACAATCCTAATTTGCAATCGGTCTAACATAGAATTTTATACAGTTCGTTGAATGTAATAAAATATTTCCTTTCATCCATTTTTAGTGACAAATGTGTACCTCTGTCTTTGAAGCCATAAGTTAAGGTATTGGATGAGGAATCAAGATGGGCCTCGACCTTGCGTGGAAACACAACGGATAGTGGGCAACGTGTCTAGACGTTTGACATGGGGTGTGTCTTCACAGGCTAAGTGTTCCTAACTTTATCAGGCATCTGAATTTATTTTTGTTTTGGGAACGCGAGCACCCGTCCGGCTAAGTGTGCTTTATTGGGGTCAATCTCCCGGGTCCATTGTGGTGTCGCTGCGCCTATCTGTAGGATCGATCTGGGATTTCGTGTTTGCTCGTTTGTCTGCTAGCTACATGCCTCCCCACCTGTGATCTGTCAAGCAGTGACCTCAGGCCTGTGTCTCAGAGCTTATCTAACTATGTATTTCTGAGTTGGGGCTGACGTGGAGTTAACATCGGGCGAATCGTCAATAAAGATGTGATTTTGTTTTTATACATAAATGTATCATTATTCATATTGACATTGACTATTTAAATATTAGGGAAATGTTTTCATGAATTAGGCTGAAGAAATGCTAAAAGGAATGGCGTATGCATCGCAATGCTAAGGATGATTTTACATACTGTTTTAACGGTGTTACCTTTTCTCGGTAAGTTGAACTTAAGGATTTGTGCGATGTTGTATGATACCATAGGGAAAGACATACATGGCGACTTGGAAACCTAAGGCAAAGGGTTGACAGTTTGGTGAAGTTGACTTCCCAAAATGACCAGCATTTTGCCAAACAAATCTTCCTACTTGTTCTTTAGCACTCATCTCTAGTTGTATTCTTCATTATTGTACATCAGAGCTGCCAACCCACACAATCAGAGTTTAATTTTGCATTAATTTTCATTGATACTGGACCATGCTTTTGGCCGTAGCTGAGACACTGGGGAAAACAACTACCATGCATTTATACTCCACTTATTTAGTGGATCATCATTCACACAAGCAGTAGTAGGAGGACAAAAACTATATCTTCAATAACATAGTGACTGCACCATTTTTCACACATTGTGAATTTAACATCACAAAACCCTGTTTTCAGTGGGTTAAGAAAATTCACCACATATAAATAAATCTGGTTAAAAATCAGATTCATAATGCCTTTGGAGATCTAAAAAGAGTTTGAACATTAACCACACCCAGCAACCCCTCAAGAAATATCTCTAACTGCTTTGCCATTTACTACAGTGTCAAAATTTAAGTGCTGGATAAAAGAGTACATGAAGCTAATCAATGATTTAGAGGAATTCCAATAAGATGACAGAAAGAGCAAGCAATGAAATCACACTCAGCTGATTTATGGAAAACACCAATCTTTCTCAAACATGACATCAACCAAAAACGTGACTGACTGCAACATGATTGGCAAATTTTTAGGAAAATGCAGTAGTCCTTCATGCAATCTTTTCATACAAACCTAGAACTTAAACCCCAATCTGGGAAATCCAGCATAGTTCAGGAGTGTAGTTGATAGTAACAGGAGTATGGTTACATTGCCTTCCTTATATTCGGTCTCACCTGCTCAATGGCTAGCAGCACCTATCTCACCACTTTATCGGCTGCAACAATGTTTTGAAACCCTTTTGTTTCTGATATATGACATCCTATTGCTGATTGATGTGCACACATCCTAAGTTTATTTATATTTTACAGATGCAGCCCAATTGACCCAATTTACAAGTGTTTGTAACAGATAGATAATGGTCCTACGAAAGCATTTAGCATGGGTTCATAAAGTAAACAATATTTAAACTGTAAAAGGAAATGAATTGATTTATCTACCTCCAAAACCTGTCGTTTCCATCTGTTGCATGTGCTATAAAGTACTCCTCAACCCCTATCCCTCTGTCAGCAGCTAATCCAAGCTAATGTTTGGGATTATATTTTACTTGGCAACCTAAATGATCTGAAGTGCTAGAGTGGCAGTAGTGTTGTTGCTATATGAAGACACATGAGCTGAACTTGAAACAAACTACATTACCAAACACAAACAGTCCGTCAATGGGATCACTCTTAAACTTTGATGAGGGCAACAATCTGAAACAGTGCGTTCAAATAGCAAGAAAAATTGACTGTTGTGAGTTACCTCTCATGCTAGGATCAGTCAATCAATCAATCAAGATTTATAAAGTGCGGTTAATCACCCGATTGGGTATCCAGGTGCCAACAGGTCCCAGAAGCTTATTCGAACAGCCAAATCTTGAAGGCCCTTTTGAATTCCAGAAGTGAGGTGATGGTCTGGAGTTGTGTGGCTAGGCTGTTCCAGGTCTGTGCTGCAATGTGGGAGAAGAAGTGACCTCTACTTCTGTTTTGGCATGAAGCATAGACAGGTGATAAAGAGGCAGAATGTAGTCTTCTCAATGAGGGGTGGAAGTTCAGGCAGTGGTTAATGTAGACGGGTCCTTGGTTGTATAGATACTTGTGTGTGTGGGTCAGCAGCTTGAATTGTCATCTCTTCTGTATGGGGAGCCAGTGGAGTTGCCTGAGGTGGGGTGTGATATGTGTTCATCAGGGTAGGTCAAGGATGACTCTGGCTACGGCATTTCTTTCTGGAGCCTCTGCAGGAGTTGTGAAGCAATTCCTATGTAGAGAGCATTGCCATAGTACAGCTGGCTTGTTTCCAGGGGTAGCCACTTGAAGATCTTATGTAGCATGCGTAGAGTGAGAAAGCAGGCGGAGGAGACAGCGTTGATCTGTGATTTCAAATATTCAGTTACTGTACACATTTTCCCAAAATGTATTAAAGATTTGGCATAATTTTAGTCTGAACACTGATTTAATAATTCTCTCACTTTTATAAACATAACTTGCATTATTGGCACAGATTTAATGTCAAAGAGTAGCTAATTTTTTGTGTGATTGGAAATTTCTCAGGCGACAAATGAGGGTTATGACTCTGGAATTGATGAAGAAAATCTACATAATGTATTTTAATATTTGTAGTCTGTGATAAACTCCCTTTACCTTATGTTGTTGTTTTTACGAGGTGATTGTTGTTTTTTCTTTTAATTTTTCTATCCTGTGTTTACTGCTAGTGTTGACCACTCTGCTTATTCATGTATCCATCAATATATATGCATTATCTTATCCTGAAGATGATATATGAGGTTAATGTGTCACAACACCAAGAGTATATGTGGAAAGTGTGTTATCCCTGATTGAAATTGTCACTCAGCAAAATCAGAACTTTTCTGAAACTGTGAAAATTTGTGTTTTAAACATTGGATTGTGTATGTTAAATTATACCTTTCAATTCCACAGATGAAAATAAGACTTTGATATCTTAACGTTTTATAACAGTTGTCCTTCTAAGTACATTTGCTGTGGTCCAAAAATATCTATGCTTATAAAATTGAACATGCAATGTAAATATGGCCTTTCATTCACATACCTTTTTTAATTTAAAAGAGAAATGTACACGTCAACATAAGGAGACGGAAAAAATTAAGAGCTTCAAGAAGGAAATGTTGTTGAAAACATCTAGTATGCACATCAATATCCTTTTAGTTAAAGCCTTTTTTGAAAACTGTTAATTGAGTTAGGTAGTTTTATCAGATGATGTGTTCATATCTTTGATGTTTTTCCTTCTCCATCCAGTTATTCTGTGATGTTATTCAATATTTTGATTCAGATAGTTTAATTAAATATATTTACAATTTATTTATTTTCAAGAAATAATTTGAATTCTGTCTCTGAATAGGCAGACTTTGCGCAATCATTGCGATGGCTGTGTTTTTCTGATCTTTGCAATAATTGTTATGGATATTCTGATTTGTGCAGAGCTGTGCACCTTCATAATGTACTTGGAGGTGAAATTACACCTATCACACAGTAGCAGGTTGTGATGAATTCCCTGGCTCACTATGCTTATCCAGTGTTTTTGATGTATTTCTTTCTGGAACTAAAGTTTTTCGGCCTATGCTGTAGTCTAAATCCTGGTTAATGTTACATCTGCAGACAGAACTCACCAGACAGTGGTTTTGTGAAGGTGGTGGTTTGGTCATCTTGTTCTCCATCAGCAGGCCCTGGCATGCTTAGCATGCTGCAATAATTCCCTCTTCACTTCGCCATGGCCCAAGAGCGAGCATTGTACAGTTCACAACCATAGTAGCCTAGAAGGGATTTTGTTGGTGGCTGGCTGCTATGTGCACAGAGTAGGATGTTGTGGTGAGAGTTCAGAGTAAGGAATGCAGTGGTACAGAGACACCAGAGGACCAAATGACAGGAATTTGATCTCCCTTCCTACATTTGCCATTTTCCTGCGACTTTGGGTGTAGTTACGAGTATATTCATTCCAATCCACGAACTGAATTTTCCCATTCTGTGCTGCCTGAGATTTACTCACTGCCCCAGAGAATATTTGACTAATTTCCTGTGAAGTCTTTTTCTGTTCTTCTCAAATATAAGATAGCAAGGATCTGAGAAGGATGCTTTGCGAAGCTTTCTATTTTCCTAATTTAGCCATGTTCATTGCACACCATAGAAAATGTTGTCCTTGATTGTTGGTCCTTTTCTGTAGCTGTTTTTCCATGCTGAATTCTTCAACTTGGAAGATAACGCTAGATTATTTCTTTACTCTGCCTCAGGTTAGCTTTGGTATCTTGCTTCCCAATCTTCACAAAGCCCTTCATCTTCAACCAAGAATTATCCATAGGACAGTTTTCTACACTTTGTGGCTTTTCCCTTCTAATTGAGAGAATGGAAAACCTTTGAATAGTAGGTTTAAAGCAGGTTGTGACCTTGAGGAGTGGCTCTTTCTTCATGCAGTCACAAAGGAAACAGGGGGATCACCCTGCAACCCTTTACTTAGTGCTAAACAACTCTATGTCACTGCTGTCTGTGTAAATGCCATTGTCCTTCAATTTCAGTGCAGCCCGTGGCAATATGGAAATGACCTGTAAGAGACCAAACACAAGATGGACAGTTGGGGGGGGTTGAAAATAGAAATAACTGACACGTTATAAGATAACTGATTAGAAGATACTTAGTTCATTTCAATGTGTACATATTCTGGGAGTTGGAATTATTATATATACAATTCAGTACACCATGTCGAAGGCTAGGTGCTATGAAATAACAGTAGCATATTTCTAATGTATGAAGGTAGGGGAGGAGGAAAATGAATTGTAGGTATTTATAAGTATTTATAGGTAAGGAGCTCTTATGATTAGGATAAAGGGGTGGACAAGATTGCTCACTATGTCACTATTTATTTACCCATGCTTACAGCTGTTGATACAACAAATCCTTTCCTCCTTTCTGAACAACCAAGGAAGACAAGGGCCAATAGCAGGGGCAATGCTAAGACCAGCAACAGTACCAGCAACAACACCACATCCAATTTCTTCACCTGCAGTGCTGCAGACATGTGATTTACAAGAAGAGACTGCAGCAACTACAATTGCATTTATCACTTCTAGTGGATTATCCAAGTACAAAGTGAGTGGTGCATGGATCTGGAAGACCAGTCGCTTATTCTCCAACACAGGAGCAAAACTCAATAGATTAAATGCAAGCAAAAGATTCAGCACCCACCAGTCAACAAACAAATTTGAATAACATAGTCCATAGACTCCATCAAAACTTAAATAAAAAAAGGGTTTCCTTTATTCACAATCTTTTCTTATTTTTTTATAAAACTGTTCTTCCCTGAAATTCGATGCATACCTGTTGCTGACGAGTCATGTTTATTCATTCTTTCAAAATAATCCATCTCACCTCTTTCTTAAGCATCAAAGCCCTCTATGTTTTCTTTTTTGATCTTCTTAACTTTCTTAATTGTTATTAACATCCATTGCTGTCTATTTTGGAGTCTTCTATCCCCTTATTTCCCGTCTCCTTTGCTTCCTTTTTCTTCTTTTCCTAATTTTTACCGGGTCAACCCCAACCCTTCCTTTTTTTTAATTATCTCCTCTCCCTTGCCCTCTTCCCTGTTTCTTATCCAGTTTTCCTAATCTCTCCTTGAATGTCAATTTTCCCAGTGCTTATTTTGTTGCATTTTTGACTAATTCAACTTTTAGAATGTAGATTTTAGCTTTCAAAATTATACTAGAAATACTTTGATAAGCAATAATCTAAATTTAGTTGCACTTACTGTAGTTGATAGTGATAACACTAAATAAATGTATTTTTCCTACGGTCAACCTAGCAGACGGAAGACAAGAGAAAGAGCAAAAGAGAACTGAAAGTGGCTGCTGGGGTGAGTGTAAAGTCATGTTACTATTTTAATGACAACTGCTTCATTTGGTATCAAGGTATTCCTTCCTTTGCCTCAAAACCCAATCCACAACCTTACTATGTTTGTGTCTCTGCCTCTAGGCCATTTATTGGGTAAAGTACTAATGTCATAGCTTCCTTAAAACGTCCTGGTACCAGTTCTTTTGCCCACTACGACATCCCCATAGTCAGATTTAGCACTTTGATTCTAGAGGAAGTTTTCAAGATTTTTTACACCATTAAATCAGGATCCCCTTCACTCCTTCCACCTTTACATGCCTTCTCTTGGAGGAGAGCTTATCTTCTCGCTTCCTAACTGTTAGAAACAAGCCTTCGTCCTTCCCTTACTGAATAAAAAATCTGCAGACCATAAGGACCCTGTTAACCAGTGGGCTATTTCTTCTTGAGCCTTGTCTTCCAAGCTGATAGGAAAAATAGTAAGAGTCAACTGACATAGAATCCCTTCCAATCAGGTTTTCAGCCTCACATACCATGGAATCTGCTCTGATAGCTGCCACAGACAATATTCGTCAGTTATTGGTTTGGCCACCCTGATCCTTCATGATCCCTCAGGAACATTCAACTCTGTGTCTAATTCTAACCTGATGATCTCATGCAGACTTCCTTCCTCCTTTTCGCTAGCCATTGGTCTCTATTTTTTGCAGAGTACACTGGGGTTCTTTACTCCATCCCACATTGTTTAACATCTATATATCCTTCCTTGCTAGTCTATTCAGAATTCGTGAATTTAATATATTTTCCTATGCTGATAAAAACCCAAATCATTGTATCCATCTTCAAAAACTCTGAAGACGCGCAAACCAAATTCTGTACCTGAATAGCATTTATTATCTCTTGGAAGAAATGCATTTGTCTTAAATTCAATACAGATAAGACAGATGTTTCCCTGTTCAGATGACTGTCTTTTACTTGGTCAGCCTCACCAGTTATAAGGAACCTAGGAATTGTCCTCAATCAAAACATCACTTTGGCCAATCATGTCAACCAGATTACTGCCTGGTGCTTTTCCATCTTGAGAATGCTGTATTACGTTTTCTCCTGGCTGTCTCTGTCCACCTATAAACCCATTATTGAAGCATTTACCAGCACCTGTTAGGAATATGGTTATGCCTTATTGCAAGAAATTGGGTGATTGGTTGAGAGGGATGGAAGTCCCACTCAGGCAACAATCACAATAGTTTCTAATTAACCTGTTCTAACTCTCTGTTAGCTTGGCACAAAGCAATTAGACTTAACTTAGAGCAATGTGTAAAGTGGTTATGCAGAACACAAACAGTAATACATTGAAAACAACCCAAGAAAAATCCTAATCCTACTTTTAAAAAAATGAGAATATTTTATTCATTTAAATGCTACAAGGACAAAAAAAATTAAATCATTATAACCAGCGATATAAAAATTGTTAGAGTTTTGAGTAGATATAGCACCTAAAAGCACAAAGTGCCATTCATGTTCATCTGGCTGTGCTAGAATGGGGTAAGTCACAAATTCAGGCCGATCGTGCTAGAGACAGGAGACAGTTTATCCCCAATGAAAAAGTTACCTACTCAACTTCTGGCATGAATAATTCAGTTTGCGGTGGAGGAGGTCATGAGGACCAGGGAGAGCACTGCAGATGGTCTTCACTGGAGTGAAAAAAGCAGGCCAGGATGCCCTGGCTGTCATCATTGTAGCTTGAAGAGCCGATTGGGCACTGTGGGAGGTTGTTGCTGGAATTTTGCATTGCTGTTTTCCAGAGACCATCGTCGCTGTTGTGCGAAGTGCATATCTTGCTTTGCCAGTCGTAGTTGGTGGTCACTATACCGTGAAGAGTATGTCTTCACCGGAGCTTCACATTGGCAGTCATTAGAGGCAGCACAATCTAGGCGCAAATGGTCAAGTTTGCAGTGGCAAAGAGCTAAACCTCAATATTCTTCCTTTCTTCTTGGAAGGAGTTAAGACTGATGCATGCCATGGGTCCAGGATACAGGGGAAGCACCTCTAGGGGATCAGAAACTCACTCTAGCAGAGGTCAGCATGGCTTAAAAGACACACAATTGATGGACGGAATGCAGAACAAATCAAAACATTCACCCTCAGTCAAGAGATCTGGGTTAAATCCATCATTCTTTTGCTCACCATGCCACCCCAGTTTAGACCTGGCTATATGGCTCATGGGAACAGTCCAGCCCGAACTGCCAAGCCAGGTCCTCCCTGGACCGGAAATAAGCGTTCTAGGACCGGTTTCGGGGTTTCACCCCTCTTCAGCCAGGATAGCTTGATTCCAGTGGCACAGTGAGCCCAGGACTCATGTCTGAGCATACCTGGCGCACTTAGGGCAAGAAAGCAAAAGACACAAAATTGATGGACGGAATGCAGAACAAATCAAAACATTCACCCCCAGTCAAGAGATCTGGGTTAAATCCATCATTCTTTTGCTCACCATGCCACCCCAGTTTAGACCTGGCTCTATGCAAATCAGTCTTGAATCTGTACCTCATAGGAACAGTCCAGCCTGAACTGCCAAGCAAGGTCCTCCCTGGACCGGAAACAAACATCCTAGGACCGGTTTCGGGGTTTCACCCCTCTTCAGCCAGGATAGCTTGATTCCAGTGGCACACTGAGCCCAGGACTCACGTCTGAGCATACCTGACGCACTTAGGGCGAGAAAGCAAAAGACACACAATTGATGGACGGAATGCAGAACAAATCAAAACATTCACAATGGGGAGAATTGAAGGTCTGGGGGGAGGGGACCCAGAATTGTACAAAGACAGTGCTTTAATCTCTGGTAATCCCAGAACTGACTTGGGTGTAAACCATATTGTTCCTGGCCATCTGCAAAAGATTTGGATTCCCCGTCCTCAACTAGATCTGAGAGTTGGTGGTGCCTTCTAGATCTGAATGTTATCCCATTGGGTTCCTTTACCCCTACCAGCAGTGTAGTGGTACACCATAGGGGGGCCTGTGCATGGACAGTGGGGCTTATCTTCAGTAGTTTCTATGCAGTTTACCAGGCTTGGCCAGAACCAGGCGTGATTTAATCAATTTAGTTGTGTCCATTGTGCAGAATTTGAATGCCCCTGAAGCGACCCAGAAGGGCTGATTTCCCTTTACCCAGCTGGGCCTGTCGAGTGGGATATGGATGACGTATTTGAAGGGTGCAATCTTGGACACCAACCAGTAACAACAAAGGTTTGAAAGCCGCATGCCACCTTGCTCTGTGACAGCATATAGCTTACCCAGTTTAAGTGTTGGTGTCCACCCTCCCCACAAAAATGTTTACAGAGTTTACACAGAGGTGCGGATCACTATCTCCAGGGGTTCCAGGGCCAAAACAAAACTGAGAGGGGATAAGGGATATCCCTGTCTGGTGCTTCTATGGATTTCAAAGGGGGTGAAAGCATATCTGCTGCAGGTGATTACAGTGTTAGGGTGAAAGTACAGCCTCCGAATACGTTTCAAGGAAATTGGTTGCAGGACTTGGGAAAGATAATTCCATTTAACCCTGTTAATTGGCTTTTCAGCAACAAGTGATACTGCTAGCTTTTCATCAGTACAATGTCGGACACCCCAAAGGATATGAACCAGAGTGCGATGATAGGATGCCATTAATCACCTCCAGGATTTACTCCGGTGTAATGTCGGCTTCTAGGGCCTGACTCTGGTGTGTTGTAAGGTGTGGGGTTTCATTACGAGCCAAAAAGGCAGCAATACCGGCAGGAGTACATGTTGTGTCTAAGGTGTAAAGGGTCTCGTAGTAGGTCATGAAGGTCTCCAGGATGTTGAGTGGGTGGTTGAGAGGTAGTCCATCATCATTGCCAGATGACTGGGATGCTGTAGGTGAAGTCCTGCTGTGGTAGTTGTAGTCCTAAAAGACAGCCCACTTTTTCACCCCGCTCATAGTGTCTCTCTTTATGGGCAACATGGCTATTTCCCCGATGAAAGTGTACAGTGCGTTGTGCTCATATTTGGCTTGCAGCAGAATGCGTAGTGTAGACTGCAATGGGAATGGGAATATTGAGTCATGAGAGATGCGAGGGTGGAATCAAGATGGACTTGGTTGCGTGAGGCCTCTTGTTTCTGCTGAGACATGTCATGCATTAGGTCTCCCCAAACCGAGGCTTTACCGGGCTCCCAGAGGGTGCCAGCGGAGGCACTTGACCCGTCATTGATGTCCAAGAAGTTGCAAAGATAGGTGCGCAGCCTGTACTTGTCTACTGGAGTCTTTTCTTAAGAAAGATTCAGTCTCCAGTGGTGGGGGGCGTAGTGCGTCCAAATGTAGTAGGAGCAGAATGGCAGCATTTTTCAAAACCCCAGAAGGGCTCTATCAGAGTCTATCAAATGTTCAAGGAGGGGAGTAGTAAGTTTAAAGAAGTCTATTTGAGACCTGGTGCCATGTACACAGGATGTATAAGTATAATCCCTCATGGTAGGATGAAGCCGTCTCCAGTGATCAGTCAGAGAAAAGTCTGAGATAAGTTCCTGGAGAAGGCCCCTTTCCATGGTTTATGTGATAAAGGGTTTTTGCATTTTTTTAGGTATTGATCATGTTCTAGTCTCCTCTCATTAGAAGTTTTGATTCGGAGTACTGTTGAAGGATCCGGACTAGCGCAGCATAGATGGCTTTCTTGGAGGAGGTCAGGCATTTATAGAGCCTAAAAGGAGCACCTGGTCGTGTATGGTGATCCTAATGAGCATGAAATGGCCATGGGGGTCTCGCTAGACCTTGAGGGTTTTCGATGCCAGGTGCTTAGCGAATAATATGGCGACACCCCCTTTCCGATAGTTGATTAGGGTGGACTTCAGCTGTCTCTAGTTCCAAATTACAGATATGATACTCCTTCCCCACCTACTCGCAGCACGGTTTCTGACTTTCTGCATCAGAGAGATGGTCTCCTGTAGGAGAGCAATGTCAGGCTTAAGGGGTTTGATATAACTGAAAATCTTCTGTCATTTTGTGTAATGGGTGAGATGGTTTATGTTCAGTGATATCACTGTGAGAGGGTGTCCTTTTGACATGTCCCCCATACTGGAAGTGTCTAGCACAGCACAGTGTCCTCGGTGCAAATGGGCCTGGGACCTATCCAACTGGTAGGGAAGAGGGGTGGGAAAGGGGGGTAGTGGTGTGGGTGTCATGCAACCCACAGGTAAAAGGAGCTGTGTTTGGTCAGAGCAGAGAGGATGTACCTAGGCATCGGGCACAGTGATCATGGTCCCTCAGATATGCAGTGTGTGTAGTCAAGTGGGGTAGGCGCTACATATCAGCTCTGTAAGTGGGGGGAGCAAATAGTGGGAAAGATCATGTGAGCATGTGATACCCTACACTTGTAATAATGAGGAGCGTATCATGGAGGCCTGCTTAATAACTGCTCACGGGGAGGTGCACTGTCCGGGGGAACAGTCCTATTCAGAGGGGAAAGACATAATTGTTCCTTTTTTAAGGCTCTTTCCGGGTGTGGAGAAGCTGCAGCTCATCCACTGGGATCCACAACTGAACTGTCTGTTGGTTCAGGGGCGATCATCCATGTGGCCAGTGGTAGGACCCTGGTCCAAATCAATTGGTAAGACTGTGTCCAGATAGCCTTCCAGTTGAACAGTTTTGTGGAATTTTATCACTTGTTATTGTGGGTGATCAGCATGATCGCTGGGCATAGGAGCCTATAGCAAATGCTGAGTTGATAGAGACAGGGGTAAAGCTGAATAAAACCTTTGCAAACGTTCTAGGTTTTTGTAGAGAAGTCTTGCGAGATGAATGTCTTGTACCCCTCAACCAGACAGGGCTATCCCTTTTCACCATTTGGATACCTGCCTGGCCTGTTGGTGTTAAAGAAAGGATACAATATTCTGCCTCGGACCATCGCTAAGTGATTATTGGCATTGCCATATCCTATGAGCCCTTTGGTACTTCAAGGGAGGGTGAAAGGTCAAGTTGGTGATTGTCCGTAGAAAATAGGCTAAACAACCCATGATGTTGAGGTTGTCCCTCCAGGAGCGATCATCCAATTCCACAAGCTTCTTCTGGGGGTTCCAGTGATCCTGTTGCCAGTTAATGGAGGCCGCTAACTTCTCTTCGATCTGGTCCAGTTGAGATTCGGCCATGGACAGTCTGCCATTGAAGGAGGCACAATCCTGGCGAATACTCTGAGTGTCTGCTGGGGTTTTGGATGTGGCTTCTGCCACCTGTGAAAAGGTGTTTGTAAGTGTTCCAAACTCCCTCAAGTTAATGTCCAAGGCTGAGCCATGTGACGGGTCAGCATCCTTCCCAGGCATGGTCACTGCCCCCATGAACAGGAGCTATCTGGAAGGTTTCAACATGGTAGGGAGGAAGACCAAGCTGTGGAGGGAGAAAACTGAAGTTGTTAGGCCAGTGCTAGAGTGTCTGGAATCCCCAATGGGTGACTAGGCCCAGTGGTTCCTGGGACCCTCTTGGTGGCTTCTGTAGGCCCAGGGAAACACAGTAGGGATGAGAGGAACCTGAGGCATGTCTCTCAGGCCCAAACTCAGACCTGGTGTATAGATCACCGCTGCAACAACAGAAACAGAAGGCGTATCTAGGGCTGGGGCTCTCTGACAATGCTAAAAGTTCAGAGAGGGGGTGCAGACTACACAATGAGTTCCATTACTTAGGCTGCGCAAGCACTGTCTGTGAGCTGTGACCTGATTCGGCTCTTTGCTGGTCCTGGAACTGTTCCTGCTCACCCAGGTGCGTTTGGTGCCAGTGGAGTTCATAGTCTGGTAGAACTGGTGCATCAGAGAGTACCAGCCTCGTCTGTAGGGGGTGACCAACCATGAGGAGGTGATCTGTACCATGGCCATACCATGAGCAGGTCCTCTTGCCAGCTCCCCCAAGACAGTTCTCCTGTCCAGCTTGCCGGCAGTCCACTGTTCTCTGCTGCTTGTCTACCTGATGCCCTCTTTTTGTGCCTTCGTTGATTATTTCTGCTAATTTTTCTGCCTTCTGGTTTGCCTTTTCTGCTCGCTTTTCTGCCCTCTGTTTTACTTTTTTGTACTTGTTCTCATGCCTTCTGTTTGGCATTTTCTGCTTGTTTTTCTGCCTACTATTTTGCCCTTCTACTCTGTTTGTTCTGCTCATTTTCTGCTCGCTCATTGTTCTGTTTTGCTTGTTTCTTCCCTTTTCTTGCTGTTTCCTCAAGACCGCGCTTTACGACAGAGACCTCGCTCCCCGGTGTCCAGATACCCCCAGGGGGGACTGTGCTGAATTCTACAAATGCTGATTGATGGATCAATTGATTGTCTCCCTCCTGCAGCTGAGCGCCCCCAGTACATGTGACTCTGCGGGCTGCAGCCGCTTTCTCAGTGTCGTAATAGGTGAATTGTATATTTATGAATGCCATGATATGTGCAGCCCGACAACGGCAATACCAATAAAGGCAATATCAATGTCTGCCATGACCTCTGTCCGCATGACCATGCCAATACCTGTCAATGCAATGCATGTCATAACCCTTACTCGCACAGCAGCACCGAGACCAGCAATGATGATATCAGTGTATGTCATAATCCATGCACAAACGACAGTACTGTTACTAGTAAGAACAATGCCAATGTACATTATGACCTAAACAAACATAACCATGTTAATACCAGTAAGAACCATGCCAATATATGCTGTGACAACTGTATGCACAATGTGAAGGATGTTGATAACAATTATACCAGTGACTTTCATATTATTTTCAGGAGTTCAAATGAACTCACATCATTGCAGTTGGATTCACCGAAAGTGACCTCCCCATCAACCCTGAGTCTCAGATATGTGGTTAGACAAGTCCAACGGGCCACACCTATCACATACTAGGTCACAGGTAGGGTCTCTCTTCACCTGAAGACAAATGCACGCCCATGGCAGACCCTGATCGATTCCACAGATAGATAGCTGTACTACAAACAGGTCTGAGGAAACTGGCCCCAACAAACAACCTTTGCCCAAGGGCTCAAGTTACCCCAAAATACCACAAAGCTAGATACCACATGGAGATAGAAACACTCAACCAATCAGGACACAACATGCACACCACATGTAGTGAACATGTGCTCTTCATGCCAGACATCTGAACACATACATACTGGCCCACACTAGCTCTCCCTGCGGTCGGGAGCCATCTGTGTCCTTATCAGATGAATGCACTTTTTTGAACTGTAGAGATTGCTTTATTGTACTTCTTGAACTGGAGATGACAACAGCCAAAACTTTGTACACGAAAGGACTTTGAGCAGAAGCACTCTGTTGAGGCTCTAAGGCCCACAGTGTTTAATTAAACCAACTTGTTCCTGTTGTGTCAAACGCCACTTGTCTTTTCATTTATTTAAGGTATATTCATTTCCAATCAACATTGGCAATGTTGTCGATAGTGCCGCAGCTGCCGCTGGTGAAGTAGGGCTCCATTGTCCCTCCATGGTAGTTGTGCTACTCACAGCAAAGTATCGGGGGAGAAGGGACAGACACTGCAGGAGGCCATGTGGATAGTGCCAGGCTGCCGAGGAACGTCTGCGCGGCCCCCATTCTTAGCATTCTCCCTCAGCACCTGGGAGCAGGTCTCACCTCCCCATGATCAACGTTGGACCTGGGGAGGTAAGCACCACATTTCTAAGCCACGCCACCCCCTTCGGATAGGCAGGTCACAGCACTCCAGTGGGAGCTCTACAATGGAGCCTCTATCTTGCCGAGGTGCCAAGCTCCACCCCAACGATCTCACTTATGATGTGATCAATATTGTCATGTGTGATGTCATAGGCAGCTGAACGGGGTCCCCCAAGGTATGGTTCATGCAATCATGACAATAGTGATGTCATAAGTGATGTTGTCAATTGTTGTCATTTATGATGTAATCATGTGTGATTACAGTCACAATGCAAGGGAGCAAGGGGCAGGTGATAGTTATGGTTTGCGCCACAAATTTCAATTGTTCGTTTGAAGAAATTTTGCTTCAAAATCAGAATTAAAATATTTTTGCTGTAACATGCTTTTTAAAATCTGTCATTTCTTACCTGATTGATAATAAAAGTACATTTCCTCTTTTAGTAAACTTAAAAAAGTCTACATCCTAGTTGAAAAAAGAAACAACACATTAACTAATTGTATTATGTTGTTCTGAGTGAGTATCCCAGTGAGTGCTGATGTTTGTGATTTTGGATCTGTATTGGACACTCACTGCTTCACCAACCCTTACTCGCCATTGAAGCCTTCAGTTCTTCAGTGTGATTACTCCTGAGTGTTTTTCTGAATGAGTGATGCTGTTAAGGTTCTTGATTCTTTGTTGGACAACCAATGGCTGAGAGTGACATTCCTCCAACCTGAGTGATAATTTTGCGGACAGTAGCCCTTAGTTTGTACTAGACTGAGCGCTAGTGTTTGGGTTCTTGTACATGTGTTGGACATACTCTATTCTCCTTCTTTCCTTCGCACCTTCTTTCTCTTCAAATCTCTATGATAAGTTTAGTCCCTACCAATTTATTTGCACACATTTGCTGGACCTTCACTGAAGATCGTATCACTCACCATACTGTTAATTCTGTTGGACCACTCCATAAATTCCTTGAGTGTGGCCCTCAGTTGCACCATCCACTTTACTTTACTGTTGCTGCAGTTGTAATGCTCCCTGAAGTACCTGATTGTGGTCCTGAGTGCTGACATGGATGAGGGAGGTGGTTGCATAAACTCGGTCAGAGTGAGACAACTCCACATCACCATACTTTTCATGCCATTGGATCGCTCCCTCAAATCCCTGATTATGGCCCTTTGTACAGATATGGGTGAATGGGGTTTGGACATGAACCCAGAAATGTGTTGGATACTCTCTGCCTCACCATAATTTTGCTTCCATTGAAGTGCTCCCTCATCTACCTGATGGTGGACCTGATTGCTATTATGGATGAGTGATATGCCTCAATCCGGACCTGTGTCTGCCATTGGAGTGCTCCCTCAAGTCCCTGATATTGGCCCTGAGTGCTACTATGGGTGAGTGGGGTGTGTGCGTAAACACAGACCTGTGTTGGGCATCTTCTGTCTCACTATACCTTTCCTGCCATTGGAGCGCTCCCTACAATTCCTGATTCTGTCTGTGATTGCTGATATGATTTAGTGGAGTGCATGCAAAAACCCAGACATGTGTTGGGCAGCCAGTTTCTACAGACCAGTCGAAGAATTCTAACTTTTGCACCACCCATGCACAGTGATGTCTTCAATTATGTAATTTCAGATGCTATCAGTGATGGTATCAATGATATAGAACATGTGATGAGCGATGTAAGATGTGAGATTATACATGAGATCATAAACAGTTCATGGCTGAGGTGCTAGTTATAGTTACTTTATTTAACTAAAACTGGTTAATTTCAGTGGTTTTTATCAGTTTAAAATGTTACACTTTCACCTAATTATAATACCACTTTAACCTTTGGTTTGTTAGTGAATTTGTGAGGAGTTTTGTTTTCAGAAAAGTAAGATGTTGTTATCATACATAACTATGAAGTCACTTTAACGTTTGTTTTTTTAAGGATTTTCTAGTTTTTTATTTTTTTTAACGTAAAGTAATATGTTATTACCATTCCCATTCCAAGCCTCAAAGGCTAGGATGAAGAGTATTTGGTCAAAACACATTGTCCCAGTAAATATTCAAAACACAATATGGAGTGCTGTTAATTTTGTACTTTCAACTTATTTGAGGGAAGCGCATGTGTGGAAATATAAAACAGGACTATCACCTGCTAAGCCCATGGCAGGTCCAGTGGCAAATGGTCAGCTAGGACTGTGCAGTGCTTCTTTAATTTTTCAGGCCCTGAGGTTTAACAGGAGCCAAGCTAACTAGACGTTGGTCTACTCGTTAGTCCTTGGCACAAGTGGTAACTGGCCTAGCCCTTGGAGTCTCTTGCCACAGGTTCAAGAGCAGGATCAACCCTTCTCTTTCTGAAGTCCTATCTTGGGTCAGCAGGTGCAGTCTTTCTTACTTCAGTCATATTTTCTGATGTCCACAGGTTCAGCGAAAGCAGTCCTTCTTCCTCTCTTTCCGAGTCTAGCAGTCTTATGAGGTTGGGTCCCACTTTTATGCACATTTTGAGTTTTGGGTGAGGAGGACTCCCTAACCAATGGGAGTATAATTCTCATGGGGAAAACCTACCCACTCTTACATAACTTCCTGTGGGGTTGTCACTAAACAATGCCACAGGGCCTCTCTCTGTCCAGATCCAAAATGTTGGGACACTTCTGTCCTGGTTCAGCGCTATGGGCACTTCTGAGGTGTGTTCACTATAATTAGCCACCCCCAGTCAAAAATTGCTGAAGTCTATGGTGCATATTATCAAGCCAGGCGATAAAATTATCGCCGCTTTAGCGGCAGAAAACCGCCGCTAAAACGGCGATAATGGACTTGCTAATATGCTCTATGGAATTCCAATTGAAGCCTATGTTAGATGTGAAGGACATCTAACATGGGCTTCAATTGGAATTCCATTGATCATATTATCAAACCTATTATCGCTGTTTTAGCGGCAGTTTTCTGCCGCTAAAGCGGCGATAAAAATGGCTTGATAATATGCCCCCAAATTAGATAATGGTCAGACAAAGTTAGAGGAAATGCTGAATTTACAGAACATGAGTTTATGCTGGTGAAAAGTAGATCTAAAGTATTGCCTGATACAAGTATGGGACCAAACACTCTCTGTTGTAGGTAAAGCCTTCATGTTGTCCCTGAGCTTCATATTTATGAGTTCCAACTGCTCTTCAATTCCAAGTCTTAGAAAGTGATTACAATTAATAAGAAATGGGGCAAGTATTTTCCACTAATTTTAGAACTCATTTGACAAACTGACCCCTTATTTCATTAAATGTGATCACCTTTTTGTTCTGAGAGATTTAAGTCTGTCTGAAACCATGAGTATCAAACTAAGGGACAACATTTTAAACATTGAAATTGCCTTTAGACAGCGTATCCAGTGGTGACTGCTTTCACTAAGGGTTTGTATTAAGGTTGTTGTCTGGGTAATGCTAGGCAATGTCCTGGTGCCATCACATCATGCTGTTTTAACAACACCAGAAGTACTTTGATGTCACCTACAATCAATGGTACAGAATGTATCACTATTTGTTTCATATCAGGTCTTTTCACAGTAGCCTACAAAATGGCTTGAATTCCCCCCCCCACCCATTAAAACAAGGAGTAGATATGGCAGAGATTAAAAGTTACAGGACCAATATGCTACTACTGGCTGCAGGCTGATTGTCTGTTTACTGTCCATAATTTAATTGAGCTAGCTTGGTTAAAAAAAGCTGGTCAGAACAACTGGGTGTACCGTCCTCTTCTGAGGATACACCTACGAACTTGGGTACTTTTTTCTTGATAATAAGCTATCTATTAAGGCTCAGATGAAAACGGCCCTATAACATTGTCTCCTGCAGCTTTCTTCACTGCAGAAAATCCTACCTTTCCTTCCTACCTCATTCCAAATCATGTTGATAGGGGTTCCATTTGTGCACACTACTTTCATTGATAAGTTTCAGAGTACAAAATATCACTTTGTGCTTTGTCTGTGGCTTGATGAGATGACTGCAGCTTGTGGGTCACTTTAACTAGTGGTTAAGCCTTGTATCCTTTACAAGGCCTTGTAGTTTCTTCTTCTACCAAACGGGACTCCTTTTTATATCTAATTGGGTGGCACCACATTCAGGGACGTAGCTTGCTCAGTAAAAATGCAGGGGGATGAGCTTCAGATTTCCCAGCAATAACACTGGTTGAAATATATTATATGAAAAGCAGAGCAGGAGAGGGTCATAAGGAGCAGTAGGAAAGGAGAGGAGTGCGGATTGTGAGGGGTACTTAAAACTCAATATTTTGTCAAATAAAATATTTTTAAGACCTTTAAAATGGACAAGAGTGTGTGTGCATTTTTTTCTGCATGTGTCTGTAACAAGCTCAAGTGAAATCCGACTAACATATCACCATATCCAACCTAAAGCACGTGTACCCAACTATTTACTACAGAATATTTTATTAGGGGGTTGTAACACCTCAAACCGCCCACCCGAACCTGGCCACTGACCACGGTTCAAAGCAGACTTACAGATCAGGTGGCATCAGTCACGACCGGCACAGGTAAGGGGGAGTGGTGGATCAGGGAAAGGTTGGGGGTGGGGCGGTGGGGTGGGGTGAAGCAGGGTGGAGCTAAGGTAAGTCGACATCTGACAGGATAACTTAAACTAAATAAAAATAAAAATAAAACACTTACCTTGTGCTCACCACAGCACCGACTCGGTGATGTGGCCAGCGCAAGGTAAGTGGTTAAATACCAAAATGAAATGTCAGACTCTGTTTTTGAAATCACCTCTTTATTTTTCTCTGACTTGAAAGTGTGAGAATTTCCCCCAAACCTCTCCTGCTTGGCTGCTTGTTGCTTTAGCGAGCCTCAGTCACCGGACCTTCAGCAGCCAAACCTTACAGCAACGTTAAGGGCAAGGCTTGGTCAACTCCCTTTGCATTTTCTCTGATGTGTGTGTTTATATAATGTAAACTCAAGTGAACCAAAGGTGTTAGAGCACTTTACATGAGTGCTAGTTACATTACACAATGTTAGATTAATTTTAGGGGCATTTTTATAGAGCATAATCTCTACTGACCCAGAGGTATAGAAGTGCTTTACAATAGCGCTAGCTACATTACACATGGTCAGGTTAATTTCTTTGTTGTTAGGTGCATAGAGATTAAGTGATGCCAATGCCGCCCCTGTTTATTCATTATTACCTCTTTACCTGACAAATCTGAGCAGCATTCGTCCCTCCCACCTCCTCCCATGTCCCTGCATTCCTGCTTCGCTGCCTCTTCCTGTCCTCTAATTTCAAAGCACATTCGCTGCAGCTCCCCAGGGACTGTGAGGTTTTTTTATTATATAATGTGAACTTGAGAGACCCGAAGGTGTTTTTAGGGGCGTGGAGATTAAGTGATGCAGACACCGTCTCTGTTTATTCATTATTTCCTCTCTACCTGACAAATGGGAGCATTTTGTTGTTATTGCTATTTGTAGCACTCCCATACCCACGGGTGTGGGATAAAGGGCGGGTCCGGGGGTTGCTGGTAAACGGATGGTGCTAGCTGTGTTTTAAATGGAAAATTCTGGACAAGGGTGCCTGGTGAATAAGGCATGGGGAGGAGGTATGTTACGTTTCCACCATTGGAAAGTAATTCACTTCTTTTTCCCATAGACTGTTCAATGCTCTAGTGATGCAGTTGTACACAGAAAGTTATAGTGCTGTTGACTGGCATCAAGGCACTTATCTTTCCATCTGTGCACTAAAAAGCTTTGGAATGTGTCATAAATGTGTCCCGAGGCAAGCAGGTATACCTGAATCACACTGCATGACCCAATGTGTAGTAATTGTATAGCTCTTCAATCCCTGGCAGTACAGCACCCAGAATAATGTGCTGCATGGCTAAACATTTAGAAGGTCCCAAAGGCGGAACCTATTGGCTATGCCAATGCTTGTTGTGCTTGCCAGACACAGGTGAAACTGGGATATCTGGAGTCAATAGACCTCCCGCCACAGACTGCAAGGTTTGGATAGACTTTTCCTTTTTTGATGTCCCCTGGCAATGAGTTTGGAACTTTAATTGCTGGGCAGAAAATTAAATGCTGTTAGTGCCCTCAGCAGAAGTCAATAGCAGTTAAATATGTATTTATCAACCTCAATATCTTTATGGAAAAACAACATGTATGCCTTTGTTTTACTTTGAATTACTTTTATTGAAATGTATCTGTTGCTACTATAGCTGGTTACTGAAAACTGGTTACTAGAAACTGAGGTATTAGAAAAAAAAACTACCTATATTCAACATTAGTCAAGGGTACGAAGCTTTTTAAGAGCATGCAACACTATTCATTTTTAGAGAGTCCAAGGAAACTCATTTGAAGGCGCCATATAACAAAAAGTTTTTTTCTTACAAAACATATGGTGACCTTCTCAGAACTGACAATCTCTTGCGCAGTCCACAATATTGAATTCCGTTCAAATGTCGCCGCATCGCAAGGCAGTAAAATGAAATGTAATAATGGTGACACCCATTTATATCACTGCATCAGATGAAAAGCAGCTTCAGGATCTTTAAGCGTGGCTGCTCTCTGAGGGACAGTGATCATTTTCCTTGAATTAACCAGTCAGAATTATTATCTGTAATTGCAGGAATGGAGAAAATTCTGCTGAAAATGATTTAGCAGAGATTGAAAGCCATATTTGCTCTTTGAAAAATCCCATTTTAACTAAGTAAATTGAACTGTGGTACTACAATTGTGCAATCTGTGAGTAAAGGATTTCATTTTCATGCAAATCCAGCTTTGTGTAAAATATGATTTACATAAAGCTGAACTTGCTATTTATCTAAAATGCAATCTTTAATCAAGTTAAAGAATATGAGGCAGAAGGTTAAGCAGAGCAGAAATATAATACAGGATAGCTCAGAAATAGATGGTGCAAATTATCTATAATCTATTAGTAAAATAAGCCAGACTGCTGTGCTCACTCGCCATATAACCCTTGGAATTGATTCCATCACTGCATGAGACGGCACGCATACAGTTTGCTGTAAAAATGCCACAAAGTTTGTTGTTGGAAAGAATGGCGCTACATTGAAATTATTAAGAGGCCAAAGCAATTATCTAGTTGAGTAATTAGAAAAAGTTTTCAAACTACTGAAAAATATTTTAGGGATATAGATTTAACTACACATATGGCTATTTTTCTCTTTTTGCAAAAATTCACACGAAGATACGTAGATGTCCATCACAGCTTTAACGCAGTGTGCAGACATTTGGCACAGTTACATTGGTGGGCAAGTAGAAGGCATTCAACTGTGTGATTTTGTGGGATTCAGCTCAAGGTCGTACTCATGCATGAATAAGTACTAAGGACACAGTCACAGATTCAGATTACAGAGGGCATGCTGATGGATCAGACCGTGGTCACAGTCCCATTTTCGAGAGTCCCCATATTCAGACTTTCCACAAAAGAGAGACGTCCACCAATGGAGTCTTATTTGGGTGCAAAACAGAAAAGAGGGGGGGAGGTAGAGGTTAAGGCTAGGTCCGCCCTCCTTAATCAATACTGAACCGAAAACCTGAGGTATCGGGTAAAGAACCTAGCCGAAGAACAAGGATAGGGTTTCCAATCAGTATGATTCGAAAAACTAAACAGAAAATAAAAATTACTTCCATTCACCAGGGTTTCCCCACAGTGACATGCTTCATCATAGGGGCCATCTCAGCTCTCTACGAACTGAGGCATGCTGTGACTTGCGGTATTTACATAAGAGCACTTTCGTGGAAGACTATGTGTAGTGCAAATGTGTAGTGGAGTGGGCTAAAGTGAGTTAAAAATACCTTGCTAGTGGGCGTAATATTTTATTCTTGCCCCTAGTTTGGTATGTCTAAAAAAAGGGTAAGATACAAGTAGACCTAGCTATAATGGGTTAGGAATCCTTAGTATACATCAACATGTTTCGAGCATTCCCCATAGCTCTTCGTCAGGACCGATATTCTGTAGGGGGGCCAAGGAGCGTGTACAAGGAAATGACAACCAGAATTGGGCAGTGTCATAAGAGCATCATCATGCATGATGATCTCTAGTGAATGGGGCCAGATGTACAACCTTTTTTTGTGGTCACAAATTTAAATTGGGCCATTTGTGACCACCAAAAAGGGTTGTAGCATGTAAAAAACCTTATTTTGTGTGTCGGTATCCTATTACCGACTCGAAAAATAGTGTTTGTAAGTCGCTATTAAGAAGGGACGTGCCAAGGACGTTCCTTCCTAATAGCGAGTCGCTAGCCCATGTATGACTGTTTTGCGACCGCAAATGCGGTCGGAAAACAATCCCAGTTTACCTCCTATTTCAAGTAGGTGGTAAGCCTGTTGCAAATGGGAGGGGGGTCCCCTGGGGACCCCTTCCCCTTTGTGACTGGCAGTGAAAACGTTTTCTAAGATCAGGCAGTGGTTCCAAAGAAAATGAAACAGAAATGTTCAATTTCTTCAAGGAAAACGGAAGGCATTAAAAAAACTGCTTTATTTAAAAAGAAGCCACAGACATGGTGGTCTGTGACCCCAGCAGGCCACCATCCCTGTAAGTGGTGGCCATTTCCAAAGGTTCACAAATTGCAACCTGCCTCATGAATATTGAGGAGGCAGGTCATTTGCAACACCATTGGGAATCGCTAAATGTGTCTGAGACACATTAGTGCATTCCGTTTTGCTAGTTGCAAATTGCGAGTCACAAAAACTGACAAATTGTGACCTGCAAAATGGAATGGTCGTACATCTGGCCAAGACTGTATATTAGCATTGGGCTTCAAAGGGCCAGCCATTGTGCGCTGCCAAGAAAGAACTAGTTGGTGCATGGCCAGGAAGAACAAAGAATGGTTTGTAAAAAAAAAAGTATAGATTTTGTATTCATCCTAAATTGTTGCTCTCTGAAGTGGTCTAAATCAATAACATTGAATTAAATTGAACAAAAGATACCACTGTAGGAGATCACAGTCACATCTCCAGCAAATGAGACTGCTGTGCAAGCACTCCCAAGGTGACCAGATTGTGTGTGCATGTCTTGAGGATATAAGTAGGGGCTTTGAGTGTAGGAGAGCAGGAGTGGGGGACCAGGTAATGTGTGTTTGGCCAGTATACCACAAGTATAAATTAATCACCAAAGGAGGCTTCAGCAAAGGGAGAGAGCAAATGAAGAGGTGCTTGTGGGATCCACTGTGCTACAAGGCAACAAGGAAGGGAAACAGGATGAAGAGGAAGATGCCACTAGATCATTAGAGAGAGGTAGATTTAAATAAGTGGAAGGTAAAGGGAGGGGTGGGGTTTAAGGCAAAGAGATCACTGTGGGGAAATAACCTTTACCACACAGTCTTCACCACAAAGTGCTTTACAATGCAGTCTTTGCCACTCATGGACATTTACTAATCATGCCCTTACCATGAATCTATTCACTTTGCATAATGGTAAGCACTTGCTATTGTGTTACTGATGTATATTTTGCAGTAAATTAATTATTTATTTAATTTATTGCAATTTAAATGTTTGTTTTTAAATAAAAATGCATATTTGTTTACAATATTTTTTATGTGTGGGATTTAAACTATCTAGGGGTAATGGACAGGGAAGTGTATTGATACAGAGGTATTATTTAAATTACCTTGGTACTAAGAAAAAAATATATATTGTTAAAAGGAAAATGCAAATTTGTTAAAAATATGCAAAATATTTTTGAAGTATTGGGATGTAAGGGATCTAGGGACAATGGGTGGGGAAGTATATTAATACTCAGATATTCCTTCACATGCCTGGGCATTAATAATTAAGGGGCTGATTAGGATGTCAGTAGACATTGGTGTCAGTCCCACCAACATCTGCCCCTTCGGTCCGTCTGCCACATTACGATGCAGCGTGTGGAGGTATTGGGCGGAGGGACTGCCTGCAGCGTTTCAGACAGGCTTACGGAGCCCTTCAGTGTGTCAGAAGTCACTAATGACGGCGGACCCAGGCTCAGCTCCGCCGTCGGGATTACAATAGCAATTTCCGCCTGCCCTTTCATGGTCGTCCGCCTGTCATGAAAAGGCAGGTGAAAAGTGACTTTGGAGGCCCCTAGCAGGGCCCCCTTCCCCCCTCGCCCTCCACTAAGGGGCTGGGGGGCATCTATGGTGCCCCCTAAACATTCCTGCGACATGTGGCAGGCACTGTGAGGTGCCTGCCACACAGTGCAGGGATGTTTCAAAACATCCGTTTTACAATGGAAGCTTGTGCTGTGAACGTTTTCCGCCCATCGCACAAGCTTCCATTGTAAAATCCATGTTTGTATTTTAATTTTGCCGTCGGAACTGACGGCCTAAGGTCGGGAGGATCCAGACTGATATGGTGTGTCCGCCTGATATCGTAATCAGCCCCTTATGTACCTTTTTGTTATTACAATTAAAATGTGTGGGGAGTGTGTTAATACTGTGGTATTAATTAAAAACAGGGCATAAATGCTGTAAATGTATTTACAGTTAATACAATTAAATTGTATAGATGTTTAAAATATTGAAATTATTTTTTAGGAATAAGATGTAAGGAATCTAGGGGTATTGGGTGTGGAAGTATATTAATACTCTAGTATTAGTAAAAATACCTCAGTATTAATAATATTGTCTTATTTAAAAATACTATTAAGTTAAAAAGGTAATGCAAAAATGGTAGAAAAACATAACTAATGTAAATAATTGATGAATACTAAGGGCCTAATTACAATGTTGGGTGGACTTAAGTCTGCCCATCACCGTTTTGGTACTGGGACCGACCGACCTCCTGTCAGTGGTCCTGATCGACCAATTAGGATGTGACCGAACACTGTACGGTCGCACTCCTTTTCTTTACAATGGGAGCATGCATTCTGACTGCTGTTTAAGATCCCCTTTAAAACCACAGAAAATGTCTAAAAGGTCCTGCAGTCCAGAAGCTGTACGTGCGATTAGCACCGTGTCATCTATGTATAAAACTACAGAAACCGATCGTGATGCTATCTGAGGGACTCTTTAACACAAGCTGCAAGGGCAGACTCAAGATCATTGATATAAAATAGAAATAAAAAGGAGCCATGAGGAATCCCTCTTTTACCCCTCTTGTGACCTTGTTAGAATGGGTACACTCACTATTGGATGTGTAACCGACTTAGGTGGATGTGTCCCAATGAAGGCACCTATGGAGATACATTAAATGGGGCTCAATGCCGGTTTGGTCGATTGACTCTCATAATTTCCCTCAGTCTACTAGGTCAAAGGCACAGGAGAGGTCTATAAAAGCCATATATATATGGCACCTCTCCTGGCCTTGACATACTTCCCAAGAACTATGGATAGGTTTTGTGCCTGCTCAGCAGTGCCCAAACCAGGCCGGGACCCATACTGGAGTTTGGAAAAAAAGGAATTTTCCTCAGCCCATCCTTCCAATTTATCCAGAATTACAAGCCCTAGGATTTTTGCAGAAGAATATTATAGGGAGATAGGACAGTATTTATTATGGAGGTTCCTGTCCCTTTCCTAAATATAGGCACTATGATTGATTCCCTCCAGAAATCCGGGACACCTGACGAAAACACTGCTCTCAGTACATTAGTTAACAAAGGGGCCCCAAAAGCTCCATCTAGCTTGAACAGATCTAATGGCGCCCATCAGAAGTGGGGCCAATTTTAATTCATTTAAAAATATATATAATTTGATTGTATAATTGTTGTTTAGAACTACATGAAGCTCTGAGATCTCATAGTTCAAATCAAAGTTTACTGTTTGACTCCTCAACTAAGAATGTTTTTTTTATTTGTTTCCAATATGCCTGAACACACATAACAAATCCGTAAATGTGGGTATTTGGATAAAGTTTATAAATAGTATTTATAATTTGTAATTCAAAGTTAATTATAATTTTCCTAGGACTTTTGTTTCCTATTTTGGACTTTATAACTCATAAAAATTCTGTATAAGGGGAGGATATGTTAGCATGCACAGTACAAAATTTGGGCAAATGCATGAAGGGATCAACTTAAACATACCATTTAGATCCAAATTTCACAGTTTTTAAAGGTAACTGTGTTACGTATTGTAGCTAAGATAAATGTAGGAATAGTATTAGTATATGAAGTATAAATAACAATAAGTTATAGGAATAAGTATCATTATATAGGTATAAGTATCAGTATAAGTTTTTCATGGGGAGTGTTATTATAAGAATAGGTTTGTGGGTTATTTGCCTGTTTTTGTCATTTTACCATACTTCTTAAATTTGGAATTGTAGGTGTACTACTTACAACATGTATGAAGATATTCTGGGCTACCTTCCTCAATAGTAAGACACAGGTTTCATTGGAGGTGACACCAGGTGACTATGTCCCCAAAAGTAACTGCTCTGCCTTTTGCAACAGTTTGAGAAATAGTCTACACACCTTCAATGACTCCTGGCTCAGTAAGCCTCTCCTTACAATAAACATACGCACCATATGTTTGAAGACGGTTTCCGCTTTTGAATCTGACATATTTTGCTTGACGTTGGTTTTCCTTTTCATGATTTTCTGAAAAAAAGAACAAAAGTTATGTTTATTTTAAAACCTTTTTAATATTGTTTTATTATTTCTGCTTATCCACCTGTTGAGAGAAAGAACATTTTATTTATTTTATACACCTGTTACTTTTAAAAAAAAAATATTAATGCGTTGAATTCTGCTAGAAAAAGAAAAAATAGAAACATATTTTCCTGTTATGGATTGGGACATTTGGTATTTATGTACTATTTGTTATGCAGAATATGTTAATTTGTTAACCGGTTGGTCTTGACCAGGGGTCTTTGATGTTAATTTGATTTGAAGTGTTAATTGCAATTGTTTGTGATTTTCAGATTTTGAGGAGACTGCTGATCTAGAAAAAATTTGATTTGATCACCATGTTAAAATGTTGTATATGTTCTTTTTAATACTGTTAAAAGAAAGGAAATGTTGTACATTTTAAACAACACTACAAAAAATGCTATTGGTGTGAATTCTGTAGGAAGAAAGATAAGTTATTTGTCTTTTTGGACTTGGAAAAATTGTTTAATATTTTTTATGGAAGTAAAGTGTAAAATGTTCTTCGTTGAGAATACTCCTTTGATTACTTATTTGGAATTTCCCTTGATTGATCTGATGATATTTTGACCTATGAGGTTAAAGCATCATTTAAATATTTGATCTGTTTTTGATTGACAACATAAAGCATTGTTGTTTTTTTCAGCTTAAAGGTTGGTTTCTTAATAGTACATCTTCCCAGTTTCATTGTCCACCACCAAGCCTGAGTTGAGTCTGACTGGAGTTTAGAATACTAAAGCTGCCCTCTTTCAGTGTCCCACTGAAGTTTGCATTAAGTGATGTATGGACTGCTTGAATTAATCTCAGCCACTGGTAACTGCTAGGGCTGCATACCAATCAATCATTATTTTGCCTACCATGCCATCTCAGTTTGGACCCAACCATATGCAAATCAGTCTTGACCCTGCTCTAATAGGAACAGTCCAGCCTGAACTGCCAGGCCAGGTCCTCCCTGAACCTGAACATAAGCAGCCCAGGACGGTTTTCTCCCTTCTTAGCGCTCATTAGCTGGGCATACCGTGGTTCCAATTATACAGTGTTCATGGGAACCATGTCTGTGCATACCCGTCCCACTTAGGGTGTCATAATGAAGTATATAAAAAGGGTATGGAATGCTTGGATTAATCTCAGCCGCTGGGAATTACTTCGGATGGGCATACCTTGCATGATTCCGTGCAGGACAATCATGCAGAATTACCTAAGAATCCAGCAAGATTTCTCAGAATCACACAAAAAGCATAATTCTGCATTTAGCACTACTTCTTAGCACAAACATCTAAACTGAATGCCAGGATGTATTATGTACTACGAAATAGCACTAAATGCAGCAGAACATGAAGAGCGAGTGCAAGCTAAATGTGCTTGTTGGACTTGGCCCTTTTTCCAGGACCATCCCTTGAACTGTTTGCCTTCCTCCTAGTCTTTTTTTCTGACCTGTGTTGGTGGTTTTAGGACTCTGGGCACTTTAGCACTGCTGTCCAGTGTACAGTGCATGTGCACTCTGTGGTAAACATGGTAAGATTGATCTACACCTGTTTGGCTTTTTAATTTACATGTCAGTCCCTTGTAAAGTGGTATCTCAGATACCCAGGGCCAGTAAATTAAATGCTACCGGTGGGCTTGCAGCGCTGCTTGCACCACCCAACAAAGTAGCCTTTCAAACCTGTCTCAGGGCTCTGCTGTGACGTGGCACGCAAAGTGGTTGCCACGTCTATGACCCCCCCTTTTACTGCATGTCAGTCACCCCTAAGATGAGCCCTAGCTAGCCCTTTGGGCAGGGTGCATTGCAGGTAAAAGGTAGGACATGTAACGTAAGTGTGTGACATGTCCTGGTAGTGACAAACAGCCATTTTGGTTTCTCACTGCTGTAAGGCTGCCCTCTCATAGGAATGCATTAGGGATTCCCTGTGAAGTGTTTCAGTGGTAATTCCTGATATGAGAGGACCAGCATGGTCAAGTTTGGTATGTTTGGAATAGTGATAATAAATGCTGCGTAATGGTGTGAGCAGATTTTTTATCACTATTATAGAAATGCCACTTTTAGAAGTTGGCATTTCTGTGTGCTACGTGTCTCTGCCTGCCTGATGTGTATTGCATTTCTGGCTCTGGAGTGACAGGGGCTGGTGAGGTGTGTGGCTCCAGAGGGGCTGGGTGAGTCAGCGCTAGGCTGAATAGGAAGATCTACATTTGGAGTAGTGGGAGGAGTAGTCCCCTGACCCTGAATAGGTCAGTGCCTGCCTTGTACAATGCTGGCTCTGCCCCCCGTTGGTGTGTCAGATGACAGAGCCCAACCTGTGCACGGGCAGAAAAAAGAGAAAACAGTATAAATATTGGGGCTGTGACCCCATGTAAGGTGTGCTGTTGTGGGTGCATACCTGTGCTTGCTGGACTGTTGGGCCCCAGGAGGAACCGCCATGAGAGACTGCCACTCTGCAGGAGGGCCCTGTGAGCTGGTCTGCCTGGGCCCAGCCTTGCCCAAACTTTACCCGGTGTGCCCTTGGACCCAGTGTGGGGTCCTTGCTAGATTCTCCCCCTTTGCCTTGGGGAGAACGCTGCTCAGTCCTGCTGTTGTGGACCGGCTGAATGGTGCTGGGGCCACCAGTGGCGTGAGGAGCAGCTCGGAGCTTTTGGGACTCACAGTGCTGGACAGTACACTATCCCGAGGGATTCCCGGAGTGGGGCTCAAGAGGTACTGCGGTGCCAAGGGTGATTTCCACAGCTGCACAGCGAGATTGCGGGCAGCTGCAACGTTGGGGGCATTATTTTGGGTCTCAAGGGAGACCAGGGTGAGTTACACCCTCGCACCCCCTTTCTGGTGCCGGCTGAAGTGGCAGCTTAGTGCCCTGACTTTGGAAGGACATAGGGCATGCGGGGAAGTCCTTGATGGGCCCTCGAGAAAGGACAGTTGGCCGGTGAGTACCTATGGTACTGGTAGGGCACAAAGCCCTAATGTGCTGCAAATGTGATTTATGCCTAATGTGTTTATGCATAATGTGTTTCCACTAAGTACAGTATCTTACCAGTAGTTACTGGTTGTGTTATTACCTGTTCTTATGGTTTTGACCGTGGCCCGATTGGCCCTGTCCTGTGTATAATCCCCTGTAAAGTATTGCCTAGTGCCAGGTGGCACAGTGTACATTTGTGATTATGATTCTAATGTGTTCATGGATAATGCAAAGGCTATTTTTGATATAACCTTGTGTGGAGTTTCTTTTGTGGTGTGCCTAGTGTGGTGCTGCTGTGTGTGTGTGTGTTGAGCAAATACTTTACACATTGCCTCAGGGATAAGCCTGACTGAACATGCCACGTTACCAAGGGGGTGAGCAGGGGTTATCTTCAGCGTGTAACTCGCTTGCCCTGAATAGAGTGGTGGTTTCTGCCTGGCTTTGGCGCATGCCCTAGCCAACCAGAAATTCCATTTCTAACAGTGCTCTTGAGGTAAGATTTTCCCCCCCAAATTACTGTGACACAAACTACCCAGAACTGGTTTCGCCCTTCAAAGGGCTAATCATCCAGGTATATTTTTTGTTCCAGTGGCATAGTGTGCATGGGACCCACATCTGGGATGCCCATCCCACTTCGAGTGTGATACTTAAATATACAAAAAAGTGATGGGTGGAATGCTTGAATCAATCGCAATCACTTTCAGTTTCCAGCAACTTCCTGGAGTAGGTCCTGACTGAAGTTTAGAACAGTAAACCTCCCCGATTTCAATGTCCAGCACCTTCCCCGAATAAGCTCTGACCCGAGTTTAGAACAATAAATCTGCCCACTTTCAGTGTCCATCACCTTCCCGGAATGATCTGAATAGTAAATCTGCCCACTTCAGAGTCTAGCACCGCCCCTAAGTTCGCTGTTACTGAATTTAGTTTGCTGAAAAAGTAGAGGAAAATATGTACTTTAATATACTTACTTATTGAAGATAATTTTTTACTTGCTGTAAAGTAAACATATGCCTGCAGAAAATATTAAACATTTTATCACTAAATGTGTCTGTAACTTACAAAATTGATTTGCTATATTTTTGTTTAATTGCTAATAGGACCTATTTTATTACAGTAATACTCACTTTGAAATGTAGGTGGTACAGTTTTCAGCTCTCACTATCTTTCTCTCTCCTCCAGTCAGTAGTGCATGTGTCCAGCTCCGAGGTCAGTGTATGTCTAAGCACAAAAAGGTATACGGACATTTTTATAACATTGTGAAAAGTTTTCCTTAATTTAAAATAAAATTGTTTTTGAGAATCTTTTTATGTGAACAGGGAAATGTGTTACTAAACTCATATCTTTTTGTGAAAATATTTATTTGACATATCTTTTGTGACCTTCTTTACGTACGGGTGTCAACCATCTTGGTTGAGGATTGATGGAACAAATCCCCTAGAATTGTTTTTAAATTTGTGTGGGTTTGCAAATATTTTTAAAACTTTTGCATTGCCTTGTGCTGTGATGCGCAACACAAAAACAATACGAGGAGGAAGTCTTTTTGATGCTTTGTGGTGATTTTAACTATTTTGTGTGATACAATACCAATGTAAATAGAAGCTGTTGCACTGCTTTGCATGACACAAGGATTTATCGATGGTTTTGGTTATTCTTCTCCAAATTTAGGAATAATATCTGACAATTTCTTTGGTGGTTACATTCTGTTTTTATTAAAACTTGCGTTTTGTAATTAGTACTTTTTAAAAGTAGTATTTTACGTATAAAAATTGCATGGTTGAGACATGCATGTCAAAGTATGCCTGGTAAATATATGTGTGGTAAATGTAGTTTTGGTTTTATTCTATGTAAATGCATGGTAAAGGCATGCATGGAAAAATAAACATTGTAAAAGCCTACATGGTAAAGACATGTTTTGTAATGTCGTACCTCACCCACTGTGTCATAGCTTGTCATAGGTGTTTACCCATAGTCCATGCTTAATTAGTAAAATAATAAGAGCCAGTGCCCAAATGTCAACCCTGTTTTCATGCGGGTACACCAAAAGCCGTGACCATTTACCCCGACTATCCGAGAAGCTTCGGTAGGATTCAAGGATCTACTACAAAATTCAAACATTCCTTAATTTGAGGATCTACTACTGGATTCAAGGATTCCAGGATTCAAGAAGTTGTTGCAGGACCCAAGGATCCTGCAGCATCCAGGAAATGTCTCGCTTTCCTAGCTGTTAATGAGAGTAAGCCTCTGCTTGGGCAACACCTTCAGCTGTGTTCAACTGCTTGGACTCAGCTCTTCATCTGTGTTCCAGGCTCTTAAGTCCAGGTTATCTTCAGGCCAGAAGTTGAAAAAATCTTTAGAGAAGGTGAGAAGATTTCTTCTCGTGGAGCTTCTTGAAATTCCATCAGCAGAGTCACTTCATAGACTGTCCTTGCATCCTTGGAATTATTTGACCTCTCGCAGTGCTGTTTTTAGGAGCCTCAGGTTAGTGACAGCTAGGGAAACTTAGAGATTACTTGATTTGACTCATTTTGGGCTCCTGTACTGTTCTCTGCACCTGTGTGCTGGGATTCTCTCAGACCCTCAAATGTGTGCTTTCACTGTTTCTTGAGCCTCCACAATGTTATATATAGGTCCTGTATAAACCTGTGTTATGATTGGTCTCCTAAATTGTGGGGCAGTACCTACTGCTATAGGATATCGGAACAAGAGCAGTCTCATGACAGCTGTTTTTGCTATAGCAAAGTAAAAGTATTGTTTCATTTTTATGCTAAATGTTTACCCTAGTGCATCATTTACTAATGTACATCTTCTTTGCATTGCATTTCCTATAGAATGTTACCAATCATGCAAAATCCATGGGAACAAATATTTTAAGTTGATTTAAGAGCAGAAAGTAGCAATATTATTGTATTCTGTTTAGTATAAACAAGTGTCACTCATGAGACATTGCAGAAAATGTGAGAGAATTGGCATCTGATGAGATGAACTATATGACTACAAACTGACGATGTCTCTTGTGTGCCTTCTCTCATATATCTCTCTCCCTCTTATCCCCTCTTTGCCAACACTGCCAATCACAGTCTTGGATGTGTTCAACACTGTTGATGGGGAAGTAGACTGGCGGGTTTCATGGTATTCCTGCAGCAACATTTGGATCTACGGGTCAGTCGTGACTTGAGTCTGATCCTCTGGTCACCAGAGATCAAAGGAGACTGATGAAGGGGAGTAAAGGAGAATGGTGGGAGTAACAGGGAAGGGACATGATGTGTCCAGTGGGCCACAGGGGAACAAAGAAAAGTGATTTGGTGCAAAGGACAAGGATGTGAAGAATAGATATAAATAAATAAAGGTAAAAAAGAGTATGTTGGGGGCCCACAAGGGGTTCTCAGAAGGGGAGTAACCTGTGTAAATTTGGGACATCACAGGCGTTTGCGAAGTAAGGGCAGAGGAAAGACAAGGATAAAGAAGGACTGAGTGTGGAGATAGGGGTACCTGGGTGATAGAGGGTGCAATGGCAGGCAAAGCCAAGAGGTTTCTGAGAGGGCAAGGAGCTAAAGAGGGAGAATGCACAGAGTTTATAACAACTGACATCATTGCTCACAGCAACAATTAGAGGAGTGAAGACCGACAAATGTGCAATGGTGGACATGAAGGGTTATCAGGAGTAGGTGTACTGGTGGCTGGACTATATTGGTAAGGAGATAATGGGAAGAAGATATAAAAGGAATGGTGGGGAAGAGCAGGCAGGGCTGTTGGGGTAAGGGCATTGTGTGAAAAATTAGGTAGTGGAGAAAACAGCGACAAATACATCAGAGGAGTAGAAGGCAGTGGAAATGGTAGAGTTTGCCGAGCCTGAGAATGTGGTTGAGAAGGGAACATTGGTGGAGATAAAGGGGGAAGAGGCTCCCAGAAGAAAAAGTAAGGAAAATAGGGAAGATTATGGTGAAAACAGAAGGGCATACAGGTCGAAGGGTCTGTAGCAAAAAAAAAGGAATGCGTGAGGATGTGAAAGGGCATAGGCAAATCAGATGGGGGCCTGGGAGCACAACTCACTAGATAGTGAGTAATACAGAGGCCATACACAGAAAAGACTAAGGGGCTCATCACGATGACGTACGGACTTCAGTCAGTCCACCATCATTCCAGGGATGGGGACCGCCCAGCCACACATGTTATTACGATGCAACCGCCACCACTATGTGCAGCACCCACCGCAAGGTCATAAATGCACCTTGAACATTTTCCTGCACTACATGGCAGGCCCCATGCGTGGCCTGCCACATGGTGCAGGGAAATGTAGGGGGGCACAAGTGCACCAACAAACAGCCCCTGCACAAGGGGGGCCCACAGTGGGCTCCCACATACTCCATCCCTGCAAGCCTTTCCATGGAGGTTTAACCACCATGAACAGGCTTCCGGGGATCCAGCATCCTAATATGGCGGACCATGCCTACTAGCCACTGCCACCATTCTGTGGATGAGGCGGTCTGATAGGCAATTGTAATGATTGCTGTTATCAGACCTGTGGCAGACGGGCTTTTCTTCCACCAGGCACACCGCCAGCCATCACAATCTGATGGGTGGGAATTGGCCTTACGATGGCTGCCGGTGGCGGGTTCATCGCCATCGTAATCAGGCCCTAAGAGTATAGGGGTGAGCGGTGAAAGTGAATAGAACACAAACAGATGTGAGCAAGCAGAATATAAATGGGCAGCTTGATGGATGAGGGATAGGAGGTTTTCATGGAAAGGGTTAGGGAGCTGGACCAGATGAAAAGGAGGATATGACAAAGGAAGGAAGAGATCAGAGTAAAGTGGAAGATTGTGAATCTAGGGAACAGTTAAAATGTGATGAGTTGGTGTGACAAAGAGCAGGAAGGAACATCAAGGATGGTAGTAGTAATGCTGATGGCAAAGTACAAGGTGTCCAAAATGGGGGGCATGGCAGAGCAGAAGTTGGAGGGGGGCTAACAAGGGTCAGGGTATGATGACGGATGATCTGGAAGCACTGCAAAGAGGGGAGCAAAAGCTTTAAACTAACAAGCAGCATTGAAAAAAGATACAGTGTGAGATAAGCAAGTGTGGTGAAGAAGGTGAGGTTGCTGAAGCCAGCCCAATTGGGAAAAGGCACTGTGAGGGGTTTTAATTTACCAGTGACAACAGTTTGAGTAGGGTAGTTCTCCATAGAAGCACATGTTTCTATGGAATGTGTTCAAACTGCACTACTTTCCCATGTTTGCACTGCTGCCAGGATAGAGGAAAGAGGAGGCAGTAGCTCAATATGGGGCTGTAGGGATTACCAAGAAAATAAATAATCCAAGGAATAGTTACATAGGACATTTTCCAACTGGAGATATGGATTTGCCATTACAAAGCCCATCATTTAGGAGGCAAGGCTATATCTTGCTCCAGGCCTACCTAAATATGTAGAGGACATTTGCAAATCATGTGATGGGCATAGGAACAGTGATGCTTGGTCTTATTACAATCAGCAGTTCAGAAGATACAGGTAAGAGAATCCAGATTTTGGTTTGGCACCTAACAAAAGTGATGAAGTGTTTAGGAAGAAATGGTACTGCTGGCAATACTATAAATATTTTAGCTGCACAGGACCGCCCTGTAGATTTGTGCTCAAGTTCATATATGTGGTGATGCCCATCCAAGAACACAATACTGAAAAAGAACAATAAGTACAAAAAAGGAGTGGGGAGCCCATATAACCCTCTAGAGCCTGGTCTACACCACAAAACATGTGATAAAGGGGAATAGCTCTAGTAGGAAGGATATACTTAACTAAACAAGAAACCCACTTTTTATTTGTGGTCTCTGCGGGATAACTCACCTGCTATAATTATTTCATTTTTGGAAACAACTGTATATGAAATAAATCAACCAGGATTGTAAAGGTATATCTGTACACAGTCAAGGAAGATGATACAACAAGATGACATTCTTCTTCAAAAATAATTTTTAATTAATGAATTAAGGTTTATAATAATAAATAACCCAGCGTGGGCTGGATGGAATGGTGAATTACCTGGGTTATTTATTTTGGTGGTATGGCTGAGTCAGGTGAATGTCAAAGATTAATGACATGTTTTACATAGATAGCAGTAAAAATAGAAGTTCCCCCTAGGCCTGCGACATGCAGGGCCGGACTGGCTACCGGGCATTTTGGCATGCTGCCGAGCTGGGGGCTGATTTCGTTGATGGGGACCTGCGTGTGCTGAACGAAATTCGTTTTGCTTTGTTTATTTCGAAGCACACGCAGGTCTCCATCAACGAAATTAGCCCCCACCTCAGTGACACCGGCCCCCAGCTCGGCAGCATGCCAAAAAGCCCGGTAGCCAGTCCGGCCCTGGCGACATGTGAAGGACCAGCAACAAAGCTGTTCTTCTATGGAACTGAGTCAAGGCTTTCCAGGAAGAAAGTGCAGTTCTTCAGAGAATCAATATGTTTTTGCATGTTAGTAAAAATACAACATTGCTGCAGCTTCAGACATTAATTTGCCTGTTAATGTTTGCATCAGTAATATCACTACAGAAGTCCTGTCAAGATGGATGGTATGGACAGGGCCAGATTGAGGCACATGAGGCACTGCAACAGCTGACACAATTGTTGGAATAAGACTTTAAAGTATGGGATGTCTTCTTGACTTCACTGGGTTCTCACTGTGGAGGAAAGAGAGTGATGAACTGACTCTCTACACAGTGTGCAGCAGACAGCATTATATGTAGGGACTTATTGGACACGAATGCAGGAAGAAGTGTGCAAGGCAATGACCACATTGATGGCAGCAAAGGTGTCTCCCAAAGAACTTTGACTGTGTGATGGGACTTCCTATTGTGGTGGCCAACTTGAAGCAAACACTTGCCACCAGGGCTGAGCACTCATTTTGGTAAAGTGTAGGGAAATTTTAAAACCTTTATGAAACTTGTGAAAAACGATGATTTATTTCTGAAAATTAATTTGATATATTTGTTTTGAATGTAGAATTAAAAAACACGTCAGTATTATTAACTTAAATTTTAATCAAATATTTACTTAATTTAAATATATTCAAGTATATGAACCTTATTTTTTAAAGGTTTATTAGCAACATATCATGCCTAAGGTAAAAAAAAAATGTTTTAGTATGTAATAATTACTAAAAGTGATCTTTAATGGTTTCATTATATTTTAATAAAGATAAGTTAAATTAATTTTTAACTTCAATTTTTTTATTAAGATATGTTGCATTTTTAGATATTTTCTAACATTAAATTAAATATATTTAAAATTATTTTACATCATTTAATTAAGTCCCTACCTTCATTAGTTTCTATGGGAAGCTATTGCTTTATCAGTGGTTGGTCATGTGCAGTAATAACTTTACACTTGTGAATTTGGCACTGCCCCCGTTTCAGGGGGGAAGCGACAGGTAAGTCTACACTTTAGAATAACTTTACACACAGATTTTGTGACTAGCCCTAAGTAGCTACTCGAAAGTATTGAAAAATTGAGTCATTAGTTGAGAGGGGTGGAAACAACACTAAAATAGCAGACACAATTCTTGTCTGGTAGCTTGCCACAAAGCAGTCAGTCTTAACTTAAAGGCAATGTGTAAAGTAGTTATGCTGCACTTAAATAGTAATAAAGTGAAAACCCAACACAGGAAAAATCCCAAACCAATTTTAAAACAGTTTTTAGGTGAATATAGCACCAGAAAGCACAAAGCACCACTCATGGTTATCTGGTTTCGCTGGGCAGGGAAAAATCACAAGTCCAGGCCAACTGCAATGGAGCTTAGGTCGAATTCAGGAACCAGGTTCATCCAGCTGAAGAGTTACCTTCTCAAGTCCATGCAAAGATTGCCTTTTCCATTGGCGAGGGCCATGAGGAGGACTTTGTTGGAGCAAGGAGCAGGTCAAGTATCTTGGACGGTCTCTACTGCAGCGCAAAGAACAGGCGGTTGCTGGAGAATTGCATTGGTGGACAATGGGGGCTATTGCTGTCAGCACGAAGAGCAGGTCTAACTGAAGCTTTGCGTAGGCAATGAGCACAGGCTGTCGCTGTCAGCCTGAACAGCAGAGCTCACTGGAGTGTCTTGTTGGCAGTCATCGCCGACAGTCATCTCTCTGCATGAAGAGCTGACTTTTTGGTTGCAAGGAGCACACGCTTTTTTATATTCACCTTTTCTACAGGAGGAGTACACTCTAATGCCAGCCAAGGGTCCAGAACCTGCGGGGGTCACCTCTTGGTGATCAGGAGGGCTCACTCCATCTGAGGCCAGCAACACGGCTCAAGAAGGTCCTGTTGGTGCTGGGCAGTTGCAGGGAGGCCTCTGGAAGCTTGTTGTGTCCCTGTAGCTCATCCAGGAGTTCAGCCTGGGTTTAAGGCAAGCAGGTCCAATCTCTCTTCCTCAGACAGCAAGACAGCCCTTCTTCTGAAATTTCCATAGAGGAGCGTTCTGATGAGAGGTTCCGGCGGTACCACTTTGGTGCCTGGCGCCAGCATTTGTGGAGGGAATTCTCTGACCTACCCCCAAAACTGGTTCTAGTCAGTCCTTCCCCACCCCCTGGTCCTAACACCAAAATGTCTAGGGTGACAAAGGCAAGGCCAAACCTAGTGTGAGGTTCCTTTAAGTGTGCTACAGGCAGGTTCCTTTGGAGTGTAATCAGAGCAGGACAGGGTATAACTCCTACCAGCCTATTGTCATGAAGGTCCTCCCACCTCACACCTAGGCCTCTTTTGTATCTATGTACGGAAGCAATTCATGAAACACCATAGGAGAGCTATTCACAGTCATGTGATCCAGAGGCGGTTCTTCCATTCTGGCGGAGGAGTCAACCCCCTCTCAGAACCCTCCAAACCTTGAAAAATAAAACACTGTTAAAACCAGTTTTATTGTCATTTTATTTTTCTTCTAAGTGACTGTGTGCCAAGGCTTGGGGGAAAGGGAAAGGGGGTGACAGTACTGGAGAGGAAGTGGTGGGGACTGTTATCAGTGCACATGACGGTTTGGCCGGACATCTCAGGACGGCCAAACCGTCATGCACACCTAAGCTCTCTCCAACACTATCTGTGTTGCTGGTTTGGAAAGAGAAAGCATAAGGCTTCCAGTCTGTCTGGGAGTTCAAATTTACAGGCCAATGCTGAAGCTGCTCTCATGCATAAGAACAGCTTTAGGATTGACTGTAGGGCAGTCTGGGAGCCTGTGCCTGCCTGCGGTGGAGAGGAGCAGAAAAGCACAACGCTGGAGGGCGCCAGGTAAGTTATTTTGTATTTTTTTATTTTTCTCTGTCGTCCCCAATCCACCCCCCAGCCCCCTTGCCTCTTTTCCCTGACACGAGCTACTCCTGCTTTCTCTATCTGTTGCCAAACTGAGGGTAGCACTTATTAAGTGTAATAAGGTAAACAGTGAAAAACAACTTTAGACGTTTTTCGCCCCCAGGAGGTGTAAAACTTAAACATACAAGTCCTACTTTTTAAATACCATGCACCCTGCCCTATTAGCCTTTAGGTCCTACCTTAGCGATAACTTATAAGTATTTAAAAAAGGAAGGTTTTGGTTTGGTAAATGGTTTATATTGCCAGATCAAAATGCCAGTTTTAAACTGCACTCAAGCTGCAGTAGCAGGCCTGATAGTGCTACTTTAGTTGGTAGTACAATGTGTGCTGCAGCCCACTTGTAGCATTTACTTTACAGGTCCTGGGTACCGGTATCACCATTTAATTTTAGGGGCTTATAAGAATATTAAATGTGCCAATAGAGTGTATGCCAATTTTACCATGTTGTTAAGAGAGGGGACACACACTGTGCAGCTGGTTAGCAGGAGAAAAGTATCCTAATGTGAATAAAAATTAGTTCAGCAAAATCAGGTAGTAAAGACAAAAAGTCTCGGGGAATACCACACCAGCGATTTCAAGTCTAAAAAAAGTATAAGAGTGATTTACTAATAGTAAATCTACACATGTACATTTACATTTCTGGATAGGCCCCATAGTCTTTTGGTCAGTTAGTTTTGTATTCATGCAGGTCCAGAGCATACATTAAGCAAAGTGACCACAGGGATACGGCAAAAGTGTGCTAAGGTTGAGCACTTATTTTACTTGACGTTTTGCTGAAATTTGGAAAAATGAAGGTGCAGATGCTTCATCTTTCTTCAATTGTGACAATTTGCCGGCAGTTTTGTGCCAAATGTGAAGGAAATACTGTCCTTTCTACCAGGCCTTTAGAATTGTAGGTACCACAAACAAATTTTTGCTAGGTGTGAGGTGAGTATGGAGGATTACAGTTCCCCAATGCAGTTGCTAACTGAGCATACTGCGGTACAATTTTTTATGTGGGCCAGTAATGTTAGGCCTCTAGCCAAAAGCTAGGAATATGGGTAAATCACCAACTGGGGGGCATATCAGCAAGCAGGCGTTAAAAAATTATCACCGCTTTTGCGTACGTTTTTGGACGAAAAGCAACAATAATTTTATCGCCTTATCTGCAAGGTCACGCTATCGCGTGAAACCTTGCCTTATCTCCATTTCCCTTAACGCCCATCTTTGCATCTCTAATGAGATGCAAAGTGGGCATTCCTCCCCAGTATAACGGGAGAAATGTCGCTAAGCGACATTTCTCCTATTGTCAAGCCTCACTCAAAGCAGCATAGCGACAGGAAAAGTAGCGATAACCTCTGTTATCGCTATTTTCCTTATGCCTGATTTGAAACTGGCCATGTCTGAACTGGGGTGGCGTGGTGAGCAAAATAACGATCGATTAAACCCAGATCTGTGACTGGGGGTGAATGTTTTGCCGATGTGCAACATTCCGTCCATTATCTTGTGTGGTTTGCTGTTCGCCCTATGAGGGATGGGTATGCCCAGACGTGGGTCCCGTGCTCACTACACCACTGGAGTCAAGCTATCCTGGCTGAAGAGGGGTGAAACCCCGAAACCGGTCCTAGGATTCTTGATTCCGGTCCAGGGAAGACATTGCTTGGCAGTTCGGGCTGGACTGTTCCCATGAGGCACAGGGTCAAGACTGATTTGCATATGGCCATGTCTGAACTGGGGTGGCGTGGTGAGCAAAAAAACGATGGATTTAACCCAGATCTCTTGACTGGGGGAGAATGTCTGCATTGTCAGCATTCCGTCCATCAATTGTTTGTTGTAACTCTTTTCGCCCTAAGTGGGATGGGTATTCCCAGACGTGGGACACGGGCTCACTATGCCACTGGAGTCAAGCTATCCTGGCTGATGACGGCTGATAGCCAGAAACCGGTCCTAGGATGCTTGATTCCGGTCCAGGGAAGACATGGCCTGGCAGTTCGGGCTGGACTGTTCCCATGAGGCACAGGGTCAAGACTGATTTGCATATGGCCATGTCTAAACTGGGGTGGTGTAGTGGGCAAAAAAACGATGGATTTAACCCAGATCTCTTGACTGGGGGAGAATGTCTGCATTGTCAGCATTCCGTCCATCAATTGTTTGTTGTAACGCTTTTCGCCCTAAGTGGGATGGGTATTCCCAGACGTGGGACCCGTGCTCACTACGCCACTGGAGTCAAGCTATCCTGGCTGATGACGGCTGATAGCCAGAAACCGGTCCTAGGATGCTTGATTCCGGTCCAGGGAAGACATGGCCTGGCAGTTCGGGCTGGACTGTTCCCATGAGGCACAGGGTCAAGACTGATTTGCATATGGCCATGTCTAAACTGGGGTGGTGTAGTGGGCAAAAAAACGATGGATTTAACCCAGATCTCTTGACTGGGGGAGAATGTCTGCATTGTCAGCATTCCGTCCATCAATTGTTTGTTGTAACGCTTTTCGCCCTAAGTGGGATGGGTATTCCCAGACGTGGGACCCGTGCTCACTACGCCACTGGAGTCAAGCTATCCTGGCTGATGACGGCTGATAGCCAGAAACCAGTCCTAGGATGCTTGATTCCGGTCCAGGGAAGACATGGCCTGGCAGTTCGGGCTGGACTGTTCCCATGAGGCACAGGGTCAAGACTGATTTGCATATGGCCATGTCTAAACTGGGGTGGTGTAGTGGGCAAAAAAACGATGGATTTAACCCAGATCTCTTGACTGGGGGAGAATGTCTGCATTGTCAGCATTCCGTCCATCAATTGTTTGTTGTAACGCTTTTCGCCCTAAGTGGGATGGGTATTCCCAGACGTGGGACCCGTGCTCACTACGCCACTGGAGTCAAGCTATCCTGGCTGATGACGGCTGATAGCCAGAAACCAGTCCTAGGATGCTTGATTCCGGTCCAGGGAAGACATGGCCTGGCAGTTCGGGCTGGACTGTTCCCATGAGGCACAGGGTCAAGACTGATTTGCATATGGCCATGTCTAAACTGGGGTGGCGTAGTGGGCAAAAAAACGATGGATTTAACCCAGATCTCTTGACTGGGGGAGAATGTCTGCATTGTCAGCATTCCGTCCATCAATTGTTTGTTGTAACGCTTTTCGCCCTAAGTGGGATGGGTATTCCCAGACGTGGGACCCGTGCTCACTACGCCACTGGAGTCAAGCTATCCTGGCTGATGACGGCTGATAGCCAGAAACCGGTCCTAGGATGCTTATTCCGGTCCATGGAAGACATGGCCTGGCAGTTCGGGCTGGACTGTTCCCATGAGGCACAGGGTCAAGACTGATTTGCATATGGCCATGTCTAAACTGGGGTGGCGTAGTGGGCAAAAAAACGATGGATTTAACCCAGATCTCTTGACTGGGGGAGAATGTCTGCATTGTCAGCATTCCGTCCATCAATTGTTTGTTGTAACGCTTTTCGCCCTAAGTGGGATGGGTATTCCCAGACGTGGGACCCGTGCTCACTACGCCACTGGAGTCAAGCTATCCTGGCTGATGACGGCTGATAGCCAGAAACCGGTCCTAGGATGCTTGATTCCGGTCCAGGGAAGACATGGCCTGGCAGTTCGGGCTGGACTGTTCCCATGAGGCACAGGGTCAAGACTGATTTGCATATGGCCATGTCTAAACTGGGGTGGCGTAGTGGGCAAAAAAACGATGGATTTAACCCAGATCTCTTGACTGGGGGAGAATGTCTGCATTGTCAGCATTCCGTCCATCAATTGTTTGTTGTAACGCTTTTCGCCCTAAGTGGGATGGGTATTCCCAGACGTGGGACCCGTGCTCACTACGCCACTGGAGTCAAGCTATCCTGGCTGATGACGGCTGATAGCCAGAAACCGGTCCTAGGATGCTTGATTCCGGTCCAGGGAAGACATGGCCTGGCAGTTCGGGCTGGACTGTTCCCATGAGGCACAGGGTCAAGACTGATTTGCATATGGCCATGTCTAAACTGGGGTGGCGTAGTGGGCAAAAAAACGATGGATTTAACCCAGATCTCTTGACTGGGGGAGAATGTCTGCATTGTCAGCATTCCGTCCATCAATTGTTTGTTGTAACGCTTTTCGCCCTAAGTGGGATGGGTATTCCCAGACGTGGGACCCGTGCTCACTACGCCACTGGAGTCAAGCTATCCTGGCTGATGACGGCTGATAGCCAGAAACCGGTCCTAGGATGCTTGATTCCGGTCCAGGGAAGACATGGCCTGGCAGTTCGGGCTGGACTGTTCCCATGAGGCACAGGGTCAAGACTGATTTGCATATGGCCATGTCTAAACTGGGGTGGCGTAGTGGGCAAAAAAACGATGGATTTAACCCAGATCTCTTGACTGGGGGAGAATGTCTGCATTGTCAGCATTCCGTCCATCAATTGTTTGTTGTAACGCTTTTCGCCCTAAGTGGGATGGGTATTCCCAGACGTGGGACCCGTGCTCACTACGCCACTGGAGTCAAGCTATCCTGGCTGATGACGGCTGATAGCCAGAAACCGGTCCTAGGATGCTTGATTCCGGTCCAGGGAAGACATGGCCTGGCAGTTCGGGCTGGACTGTTCCCATGAGGCACAGGGTCAAGACTGATTTGCATATGGCCATGTCTAAACTGGGGTGGCGTAGTGGGCAAAAAAACGATGGATTTAACCCAGATCTCTTGACTGGGGGAGAATGTCTGCATTGTCAGCATTCCGTCCATCAATTGTTTGTTGTAACGCTTTTCGCCCTAAGTGGGATGGGTATTCCCAGACGTGGGACCCGTGCTCACTACGCCACTGGAGTCAAGCTATCCTGGCTGATGACGGCTGATAGCCAGAAACCGGTCCTAGGATGCTTGATTCCGGTCCAGGGAAGACATGGCCTGGCAGTTCGGGCTGGACTGTTCCCATGAGGCACAGGGTCAAGACTGATTTGCATATGGCCATGTCTAAACTGGGGTGGCGTAGTGGGCAAAAAAACGATGGATTTAACCCAGATCTCTTGACTGGGGGAGAATGTCTGCATTGTCAGCATTCCGTCCATCAATTGTTTGTTGTAACGCTTTTCGCCCTAAGTGGGATGGGTATTCCCAGACGTGGGACCCGTGCTCACTATGCCACTGGAGTCAAGCTATCCTGGCTGATGACGGCTGATAGCCAGAAACCGGTCCTAGGATGCTTGATTCCGGTCCAGGGAAGACATGGCCTGGCAGTTCGGGCTGGACTGTTCCCATGAGGCACAGGGTCAAGACTGATTTGCATATGGCCATGTCTAAACTGGGGTACCTTGCAGCAGCTGGAACAGAGCAAACGGTATCAAGATTGGCAGAGGGTAGTCACAAGGGTTCAGTTATTATTAAAGCCCACTGAATATGCTAGTACTTGACATTTGCACACCTTAACTCCCTTCGGGCATTGCCATTGTGGGCTCAATCCATCCCCAATGGCTGGATTCAGTTGAATTTCCCTACGTTTGTGTTTTTGAAGGATTTTCTAGGAAGGTGATGGTTGTGACCCATGGAAGTCGGCATGGCTGGGAGGCACAGGGCACTAAATTCTGAAGATGTCTGAATGACCGTAACAGGCAGAAAAATAAGGAAGAAATAGCATATTAACTACTACTGTGTTACAAACTATGTGGCTTAATGCTGCATTTAGACAGATATATACTGAACTAATTACTCAACAAGGGGGCTCTCAATGGCAAAACGGGCATTTTATATTCATAATAATATATAGCTATTAGATATTAAACCAGTGCAGATTAATATAAACATAAATCTATATGCATAACTAGCTATGGAGCCAATATCCATAAGGGAGGATGCAAATGGGCATACACGTAGACTAGGCAAAGTTAGAAATGCATTTCTGAAAATTAATAAAGGGTGAATTAACAGGGTTACATCTAAAATTGTTGTAGTTAGCATGGTGAGTATGCATCATGATTATGTGGAAAGTCTGGATCTATGATTCCAGCCCTTGCATCAGTTGGTGGAGTGAGGCCCTCTCATGGGCCAAGGATAGGTTTCATGACTTGCTGTTCAGCCTTTGTGGTATCAGTTTAGCACCTGGTAGAATGAACTACTGTAGGAGCTTATGTTCACTCAGTTGCCACCCGAGGACTGAGTTAGGGGTGTGGCTATGTGTCCAGTTTAGGGGACCGAGTGACATCTCCACCCTACATTCCCACTTCCGGTCAAGGGGTTATTCCCCACATTCAAAGTCTCATTTTAAAGCAACTAATTGTTCCTGAAGGTGAAGTTCATCCTAGACATGGATGGGTAATGGATAGCTAACGGATATACAGGCTTTGTTGGGGTACCCTCCATTAACATAAACCTAAAGAATTAGTCTATAATTTATATAGTTAATGCAAATACAATGGTGTCCAGATTAAATTCAACTTGTTGTCTATCTTTCTAGAGTCAGTGTCTGTTTACTCCACAGGAGCAGGTCGCAGAACATATGTCTTATTGCACAGTAGAAGGTTGGAGAGGGGGGCTAGGGCAGCACAGAAAGGTAAACTCACTCTAAAGTCTGTCCCTCACAATGCCTGGAGAGTAACTGATGTTTGAGAAAACAGGCACTGTGACTCTACATTGTGATAGGGGCAAATGGCGGTTGGGATGCACTGATTAACTAATAGGAGGGTTGATGTGCAAGATCAGGGTTGTCTGAGTCTTAAGACTTTGTGACTCTTGGTGAGACTAAGGGCCTGATTCTGAGTTTGCCACCGCCCTGCTTCCACACTGCCAAAGCTCACCGTCAAAGCTCGTCAGATTTCGATTTACCTCATTGTCTGGTGGGTGGTCTTTTAGTGTTCTTTAGCATTCCCACGGCGGTGATGCAGCAGGTTCCTCACCGCCCATGTTTTCATGGCGGGCTCACTGCCATGAGAACTGTGGTGATTACAAAACTCATATTCTGCTTGGCAGTGAAGCAGCCACCACTGCGCGACCCCAAGTTTGGCGGTCTACAGAATGCCAAACTTTGAATCAGTTGCTAAGTCCAACGCTAATAAAGAAACCTGTAAAAGACAATGATTCCAGGTTAAAACCTCATATATCAATAAAAATTATGATCATTACAGTAAGCAGAAAGTAATTAGTTAATCAGGAATTCACATTGAACAAAATGATCAATGAATAATTCTGTCAGAGGACTAATATAAGGTTGACCTCTAAAGAAAGCCCACGGAAAGGCTAAGGGACTGATTCTGAGTTTGGCGCTCTAAGGACTGCCAAACCTAGAGTAGCTCAAAGGTGTGGGTCCTCCCCGGCGGTCCAACCACCGTATTCTGATTTTGGCAGTCGGACTGCCATTGGACCTCTGCAACCGCTGTGGATCCGTGATCCCTTGGCATTGGCATGGTGGTCTGAAGCCATAATATGCTGGCCGTGAAGCTGCTGCATTGGCAAACATATTATGAGTCTCCTCACTGCCACAGTTTTTATGGCTGTGATCCCACCATGAAAACTGTGGCAGTGAGGAAACTACGGGCCCTACAGGGCCCCCTGGTGCCTCAGGGCCATGGGGAGGCATGCAGGGGGGCACATGGTGTGCTCCCGTCCGCATCCATGCCCAGTTCCTGCACAGCATGGACTTAACAGTCCATGCTGTACAGGAATTTGCATTGTTATCTCATTGCGGTGTCTTTTTAATAGGCACCACTGTGGGAACGCCAAAGGACCACCTGCCAGACAAAAAGGTTAACTTGTAATCTGGCGGGCAGCGGTGAGCTTTGGCAGTGTGGAAGCAGGGTGGTGGCTTGCCGCCCCTCTTCCACTCAGCCAATAATCCGGCCCTAAGTATAATCCAGTAAACATACTGACATAGAGTCTGCTCAGTTAGAAAGGTAAAAATAGTCTAACAATAAATCAATAAACAGATTAGGGCAGAGTTTTCCTCCAAAGGAATGAGCCAAAGGAATGGCTCATCTCTAGAATAATGTAGCTTGTATAATGTTTAGGGTACAGAAGCAACATGCACTTCATGGTATGGTATGACAGGATGAGACTAGCACTGTTGCAAACACATACACCAACTGATATTCTGGTAAATAGGATACCTCAAGAGACAGCAGCTTCCTAATGTATTTTATTGGTTGGGCTATACATAACTAAGTAATTAAACAAATTCACATTTTTAGAGCACAGTAGAACAGTGGTTTGTTTAAATAATGAATGACATACATAAAAAATTGTCAGGAAACCTTGGGAAGTTACAAAATAAAGAAACATCCTGTGCATTCCTCGAGAGAGCACAAATATTATATACCAGACACAACAGTTGAGGCTTCTTTTTTTTGTGTAAATTTTTTTTTGTGTCCTCATTCTGCCAATTTACTTATTGCCAATACTCCCTTTCCCTTACCGGGAACCAGCCAGGAATAGAGTCGTTCCACTCAAGAAGTCTAGCTGCTTCCACTCCCACCCTTCTCCAGTACGCCATACTAAAGAAGAGGAACACGACCGGCAGCTATTAATTGGCTTAACCATTGGACCCCAGCTTTATGACTCCAATCGACCAACATAGCCCACGTCTTTTCCCGACTACTGGGGTCACATGCCATGTCCTGTTGACTTGTAGATATAATGTTCAATTTACAATCCGAGAAAGGGGGTGGAATACCTGATTTCCAAGCTCTACAAATCTCCCATCTTCCCAGTAAGATCACATAAAAAATAAGTCTTGCAGCCTTTTTGTTTATGGTGGGGATACTATCTTGGCATCTTCTGATAAAAACGAGTAGAGGGCTTACCTCCACCTGTACTCCTGTATCCTCGGACAAAAATTTACAAATATCCATCCAGTATTCAGTGATCCCTGGGCAAGTTAAAAACATATGACAGGGATCTCGACATCTTGGGCAGACATACTGTGTTTCCGAGAGTTTTGCTAATTTTGCTGGGGACCAATATACCCTGTAAAGAGTAAAAAGGTGGTTGCGTTTAAGGAAGGCAGGTTTGACTATTTCTCGGGGCAATGCCAATGAAGCCATCCAGGCCTCACTCGAATTCACGTTAACTAGTTCATCACCCCAAAGCTTTTGAATGTCTTGATCCAGATCATCATCTGCTTCCACCAAAGTTCGATACCACAGAGCAACCTCTTTCTTAATAATATCAACGTTCATTGCTTGATTTAACCAGGAGTCATCCCTCTGCTCCTCCCAAACTTGACTGGCCCACCAGGCAGAAAGTTGGTAGAATTTGAATCTGGTTAATTGACCCCATAGGGTCAAAATTTACCAGCTTGCTAAGTCAGGACCCATCCTCAAATCTCCCCAGCTTGAAATTCCCGCATACTTCAATGATAGGCTGAGCTGATCATTTAAACAATCTGGGGCTCCTGGAGAGCCCCAAATTGGTGCATTGTCCGAATAATAAGATACTCCTAGTTTTTTATGTTTTCTCTGCCTGTAACAGGATCTTCTGCCTTACTTTCTTAAGAAAATTTGGATCCCCAAACTTAAAAAGAAACTGCTCTTGTCCATCCCTCAGTTCACTAAGCATTGCCCCGTAAAGTGTACCTATTACAGAATCATCTGGTTTATTTAACAGCATCCGAAAATTCTTAAAGTGGAAAGCATAGCCATATGCCAACAAATCGGGAAGTGCCAATCCCCCTTCTCGAGCCTTCTCCTTAGTCTTTTCCATGATATGCGATGGCCCTTCGAGGCCCAAATAAAACTAACAATCTTACCCTGTAATTTTGCTACCTCGCCTTTATCAAAAGATAGAGCTATAGTATTAAAAAGAAAAGTGACCTTTGGCAGAACAGCCATCTTAATCAGAATATAGAATAAGAGGTAAATTTGCCCACCTGACCAACAGTCTCCCTACCTCCTGGCTGTTTTTCCTCCAATTAACTGTGGTCACATCAGCTAGTTTCTGAGTGATTGTGATACCCAAATAGCGCATTTGATGTTTTACCCCTGAAAACTGGGTTGGTTGGTTCCACTCCATGATTTCGGTTTTATCCCTGTTTACCCCATACCCCGATACCTTCCCAAAAAGCTCTGCTTTAGCCATCAATATAGGGATAGCCTTCTTGGGATTCAAAGTATACAATTAAAGATCATCAGCATATAGGGATAATTTAACCTTGAAATCCCCATATCTAAATGGGGTGATCAGAGTATCTTGTCTAATTAATGCTGCAAAGGGTTCAATGTAAACATTAAATAGAAGAGGGGACAGGGGACACCCTTGTCTTGTTCCTCGCATGATGCTGAACCAATTCGTTAACTCCCTATTAACTAAGACCCTGGCTCTAGGTAAGCGACATAAAAGCTGTCAGGAAACCTTGGGATGTTACAAAATAAATAAACATTCTGTGCATTCCTCGAGAGAGCGCAAATATTACATACCAGACACAACAGTTGAGGCTTCTTTTTCAATGACTTTCCTGAAATGAAAAAAAATACAAGTACAGAGAAAGAAAGAAAGGCTCACACTCATAAAAGAAACATACACTATTATTGTGCAAGTATGAATAGCTGTCAATGCAAGCTGACGCCGGCCTAGTCATGCTAAATGAACCACGTTTAAATCAAGCGTTATTTTTAAATGTAAAAACTCACAGGTAGTGTTGTGTGATCATGTGCAGTAGGACCCTTGTGGTCCTTGCCAGACTCCTTAAAAAGATAAGTAATCCTTTGGTGAGGTATCTGGGCGTGGCTGGTCGTGGTCAATAAAGTTTATGACATAGTGCTTTCAGTTGACGGTTGCATGCTGAAGAATAAAGACGTGTGCTACAGAGCTTCATGTGTGGCGTGATATTTTGTGTGCTCCAGATCTGGGGAGGAAGTGACAATTGGTGACGAGTAGGGGATTCGCGCCCCAAAGAAGCAAGACTGCTCACACTGATATTTTGCCGAGGTCCAGCAAACTGCTTATGCATCCTACGTGCGCCCAAATAAGCAGTCAACTGGTGGCATATGTGGAGTCAAAGTGCCACTCTAGCTCATACAAACACTTCGAAGAAGGTGAAGGCCCTACAGAGAAAGACAGTCAGAAAGCCCACCAGAAGCCTGCTGGTAAGGGTGAAAGAAGAGATACTGGGCCGGATGAACGACCTATTTTTGCACGCGCAAACGAGTTTGCGAACCCGTTTGTGCATGCAAAAATATCATGGGCCATGTACCAAGCCTATTTAGCGAATTGCAATTTATTTGCGATTCGCTAAATAGGTTTTGCGACTTGCTATTTGGAAGGGGCGTTCCCTTCCAAATAGTGACTCTCAAAACAATGTACTAATGTTTTGCATCGCAATTGCGGGGGCAAAACACTTGCAATTACAACCTACTTCAAGTAGGTGGTAATGCATTCACAAATGGGAAGGGGTCCCCAGGGGACCCCTTTCCCTTTGCAAATGCATGCAAAAATATTTTTAAGGGCAGGCAGTGATGCCAGGGACCACTGCCTGCCCTTAAAAAATAAAAATTAAACGTTTCATTTTTATTTCTTTTAAATGCAGTCCGTTTTCCTTTAAGGAAAACGGGCTGCATATATTTTTTTAAAACTACTTTATTTCCAAGCAGTCCCAGATATGGTGGACTGCTCAGCCCAGCAGGCCACCATCCCTGGGAGGGCCTGTCATTCCCTATGGGCTCGCAAATTGCGAGAGGCTCATTGATATTAAGAAGGCTCTCAATTTGGGAACACATTGGGAATCGCAAACAATGTTAAACACACTGTTGTACATTTTATTTTGCGCCTCGCAATTTGTGACTCACAATTAGTCGCAAATTGCGAGGTGCAAAATAAAATGGTCGTACATCTGGCCCACTGTTCCATAACATAACGCAGAGTCATCATCCGTCCAAAGCAGAAAGGCTAAAGGCACCGACAAGGTTTGAAAAATCTCTAAAGGCACCGACAGCCAGGTGCAAGAAAATGCTAAATGCAGAGATAACCAGGCGCAAAGAAACACTAAAGGCAGCAACAATTAGGTACAAGAAATGAAAGTCTACTCAACAGCGAAAACAAACGAACCATCTTACAACCTTAAAATCTGGTGAGGCGACATGAGGTCCTGTATTTAAAAAGCTGTTGGTCACTGCAGAAATGACCAATGAGGCAGCTGGTGGTATTCAGCACACCTCAAAAGGTCTTCAAGTAATTGAAGTTCTCCAATGGCTGCAGAAAGGAGCGCAAATACAGGGCAGCTACGTTTCTGAAACCACCTCCACCATTCGGCTCCTACAAGAAGCAGAATATTGGCCACAGAGGGACTGAAATGTTTGATGACTTCAGAGATGCTCTAGAAGAAGATGACAAAAAGATAATCAAATACTTAAAGAAGCTTGCAGGTGATGGAGTGAAAGAAGTGACAATGAAAATATCACAAATTGATCAAGTATTGTGCCGTTGAATCAAAGAAACGTTACAAGCCAAGTTCAATCCAATGCTGAATGTCCACTATGAAAGGTGCATTTTCAACCAGGCAAGACAGCAAGCTGATGAAATGATGGATGGGCTTGTCGAAAGACTTGATGCCCTTATCAAGTCCTGCAAGTTCAATGAATTTAATGACAAAGAAGCCATATGTCTCAGAGTCATCGATGGTTGCATTCCGATTCATCCAGAAGATGCATGCTGAGAGACACTCAGTCTAGAAAAGGTACTCGTGGCTGCTAGAGCTGAGGAACGTGCAGATCAACAGGCTGCTGATATTGAAGCAGGAACATCCCAGAATGAATCAGCGTTGATCATGAAAAGTAAGCAGAAAAACAAAGTGGAGGTACACAAGTTGATGCCTCCGAAGAAAAAGAAATTTAGTTTCTGATGTGGATTTTCATTTCCACGTGAAGGTAAATGTTCCACCATTGGACAGATATGCAAAGGCTGTGGGAAAGAAAAACATCAACTATCGAATAATCTTCATTCGATCCTTTCCCAGATGATAATAAAAGACATACACGATTTAAAACACACACAATTAATATAAAAACAGTCAAATAATTGGATGTTTTTAAATGCATCATTAGAAATAAAATACATGCCAAGCCATTAAAAAAGACCGGTTCTTAAAATGTGGACTGATATAATACATGATAAGATTGGAACAAGCAATCACAAAAGCCAGGACATAATGAACGAGTAGAATTGTGCGACCATTATTTAAAATAACAGTGCCATTCTCACTCGTAAATTGCTCCTCAAAAAAAAGTCAACCAATTATCAGGTATCTTGGTCATTTAGTTGTTGTAAGAAGAGCAAAGCAGCTTTATACTTAGAAAATGTGTGCCTGCACAGCAGAGGCAATAACAATTTCATGGTGCACGGGAGATAAAAGTTACAAAAGAAAACACAGTACAATAAGGTCTGATTTGATTGCTCATCACACGGGCAAATACAGATATAATTTGAATAGTATTGCCCTATGGGGGGAACACAACATCCAGCATATCGTTCCTAACTAAAAATGAGTCAGAAAGTTGCATTTGTCTACATTCTGCACAAATAATAAGTATGGGCCAATCCTGGCTGTCATCTGAACCAAACAATAATCTCTTACAGGCGGCTTCACCACTTCCAGTGCCTACCTAGAGGCCTCTCTGTGTGTAGAAAAGCATTCCTGGGTCAAGCATTTGTCTTTCTTGCTGATACTTTTCGGGTTCTCAAACAAGTGTGCGCAACCCAGAGCTGAGGTAGTATCTCTTATATTCTTTAGCCAGGGAATGTTCAATCCATGGTCACAAGCAAGACAAACTCTAACAACTGCTCGATTGAGCTCAGCTTGCTTATTAGACCAAATGGAACCCTACAGGAGTGGCACTAATGAGGTCCTGAACATACTTAAGGTGTAATTCTTGGTGTAAGGGGAAGTGAGTTGTCGATGGAGAAACCCCCAACAGGTGGTGACAAAATCTATTTTCCTCGACTTGGATGGCAGCAACATCTCTGTAACCCCATACCCCCATGCAATACGTCAAGGTTGGAAGACATTTTCCTTTTATAGATTTCTATTGATCGGGCCAATGCCTTTCTACCAATGCACGCAGCAAAAGAGAAAATGGTGCCGACCGCAAAAGAGATTCGGGATAATCAGCTTCTAAGACACGCGGACCATGTACAAGCATCATTAAAATCCAAGCCAAGATAAGGAAAAGTGGATACCCTATCTAATTTTTTCACTCCATTCGATTGGTTACTAGTTTTGGTGTTCCTTGGACCGCACATCACACCAAACATTTTGGAGTAATTTGTTTTCAAATCAAGGCCCTTCATTAATTCCACAAAGTACTGAGCAATATCTTCATACTGTTTGCCGTTCTAGCAAAAAGCACTGCATCATCCGCATATAATTTTGTACGAGCGGTACATCTGCTCCTAAAACATCTAATGTACTCTCCAAGTCACCACGGCGCACACAGAAAACAATGGTCTGCAAAGAGAAAGAGAAACCAATTGTATCATGACAAGAAGAGAAACTGGGCGCCAGGAGTTCTAGAAGCATTCTAGACAGGGTCAACTGGCAGCATCAATTGTGGCAAGAAGACACTAAACGGTGTTGATTGTCATCAAATTAATTTTCGAAAGGCTCTTCAATGTCATAATTGAGCGACAGGGAAAAAGATGGATGTGCAATTGTGCTGTTGACTGCAGAACAACATGTAGGATGGGCTGCTTACACAGAAGAACACAAGTCAAAGAGAGATCGCCACGTTAAGCAGCCAAACTTATTTGGTCAGTACCCCAAGATCATGCTAAAGGTGAAAGGCTGCCCTCTGACTTTTAGTATAGACAGTGGTGCATCAATCAACATCATGCTGGCCGAAAAATACAATGAACTGTCTCCAATGCCACGTTTAATGCCATCAAAACCAAAAGTGTTCAGATGGACTTCTTCTACGCCATTGTGAAGTCAACGATCATTCATAACGACCATGAGGCATAAGAAAATGACAGTACAAGAACCAATTCATGCCTGCTCAGTTTCTGCACTTGGGACTAATATCCATCAACTACATCCGGAATGCACATTCTGAAATAGTACGTTTCTTGGACTAGGGAAAGTCAAGAGAATGAAGATGCCACTTCACATTAATGAGGACATTCGTCATGTTGCACAGCGACAGAGTTGTATTGCTTTTCATTTACAGGAGGCCGTTGAGAAAGAGCTAGAAACATTATTGAAGCATGACATCTTTGAGTGCTCTACTGGTCCAATGCCATGGGTTTCACCGATAGTGGTAGTGCCAAAAAAGGACAGTGGAGGTGCAGTGCGCATTTGCGTTGATAGGCCCCAGACCAACAAAGCAATTAGGAGACAAAGACACCGGGTCCACATATAGCCGACATGATTACAGAGCTGAATGGCACCAAAGTCTTCTCCTGACTTGATTTGAACAAAGGATACCATCAACTCGAGTTGGAAGATAACTGTAGTTACATTACTACATTACTACTTTTTCAACTCGTTTTGATTTGTTCAGATACACAAGACTCGGTTTTGGTGTGTTGCCGGCTGCAGAAATGTTTCACAATGTCATCCCCCAAGTAATTCAACCTGCCACACATGCTTTTGACTACAGTGATGATATACTTCTGTTTGGGGTCACATGAAAGCTCTTACACAAGTATGCCAGCTGCTCTCTGATGCAGGTCTCACTTTAATGCTGAAAAGTGTCAGTGTCACAAAACCAACCTCAAAGTCTTTCAGCATATTTTCTGTGAAGGGGGAACAACTCTTGATCCTTAAAATGAACAAGCGTTTTCATCCCCTTGTCCCCTACAAGATGTGACCATGCTGCGATCCTTCTTAGGCATAGCCAGCTATTGCTCCTGATACATTTGTGACTTTGCCACAGTGAGTGCCCCATTAAGAGATTTGACAAAGAATATTCTCTTCAAGTGGTCTTCTGAATGTGACCGAAACATGCAATTAAAAATGTAACTAAGATGGCTTCGTTTGATCCAAACTTACATACAGAGATCATAATAGATGTAAGCCCGGTGGGGTTGGGGACGAGTCTTGTTCAACACAATGGGCATTCAAATGTTCAGATGCACATGGTGGCCTATGCTAGCAGGAGTCTTTCTCAGACTGAACATGCCTATTGTGTGGGCTTGTGAACAGTTTCATGTGTTTCATTACTAAAAGCATTTTACACTTGTCACTGACTACCAGGCGTTGGTCACCATTTTCGGAAATCCGAAAGCCAAGATGCCCCTTTGCATTGAGAGATGGAGCTTGAAATTGCAAGAGTATGTACACACTATTGTGCATAAGCCAAGGAAGGATCAAAACCCCGCAGATTACTTCTCACGAGTGCCATTGCAGTGTCAAAAGTGGCTTCCAAAATGGCTGAAGAGTATATACATTTCATAGTAAAGTTCATCACCTCCTGCAGCTCTATTCATTGAGCAGATCATTGCTGTTACCAACAGAGACTGACACATGCTTACGTTCAAGGATATTATTGCAATACCGTCATGGAGAAACCATAATCGACCTCTCACAGATGATGTTGAATGGCAAAAATTCCAAACTGTGAGGGAAGAACTTTCTTTTACTCAAGAAGGGTTTATACTAAGAAGTTCGAGAATTGTCATATCTGAGTGCTGAAGGCAACAAGTCATTGAACTGGCACACAAAGGACATTGTAGCATTGTAGCCACCAAGAGAGCCCTCAGAGCGTGTTGTTCCCTCGCCTTAATGAAAGAGTCGTTAAGGAACTGAAATCATATCACCTGTGTAATTGCTTATCTCCCAAGACAATACAGTATCTGCTAAATATGTCTGACCTTCCTATGCAAGTATGGGAGAAAATTGTAGTTGAATTCTTTGGACCCTTAAACAATCGACATCATCTCAAACTAGTTGTTGATGAGTACTCATGTTTTCCCTTAGTGGAAGACATCATCGACCACCCATAGCAAAGTCATCAAGAGGCCGGATGATATTTGTGGGGCGTATGGTGGTCCCTCCATTCTCAAATCTGACACCTGCAGAGAGTTTAAGGACTTTCTTAGTCACTTGAACGTCAAGCATCAGAAAAACACACCTCTCTGGCCTCAGGCAAATGATTGAATGACTGAACAATTTATATGGGCACCCTGAAGGAAATGGTTAAGCCTCCTGTGCTGGGAGAAATTAATGTCAGGTCACCCTTATGTCCAGCCCTTTGTTCCTATCGGTCAACTCTCCATTCTACAACAGTTGAAAGCCCTGCCATCTTGCTGTTTGGTAGAGCCATTGGAACAATGCTGCCACAATGGAACATGGGCCGAGCAATAGACACTGATGAGATTTGAGTCACGAGCACTTCTTCTGAAAGCAAGATGAAAGACTATGCAGATAAGCTCAGATGTGCTTGGGTCACGGTTTTCGCAGACGGATACCGGGTTCTAGTCAAACGAAAGCAGAAGCGCAAGACTGATGCTCTGTTTGATGATGATCCATTGAGCGTCATGACAAGTAAAGGACATATGGAATCCACTCAAAGTCCCAAAAAGTCCATTATGAGAGACTCCTCGCATTTCAAGCATCTGCCTCGATGTTCATTAGCTCCGCACATCACGTGTGAGACAAGTCTCCTAAGTACCCAAGTCAAGCATTGGAGTCTACATGTACGATGCCAAAAGGAAAGTGCAATTCCTTCACTTCGTATGACTCAATCTGTAAAATTAGTGTGAGCACCTCAACAACTTATTGAGGAAGTCTAATGTATATATGTTACCTGTACTTTTTATTTAACAAAAGGGGAGATGTAGTGTTGTGTGATCATGTGCAGTAAGACCCTTGTGGTCCTTGCTGGACTCCTAACAAAGTTAAGTAATCATTTGGGCAATATCTGGGTGTGGTCAATAAAGGTTATGACATATAGCATTCGGTTAATGGTTGCATGCAGAAGACTAAAGACGTGTTACAGCGCTCCATGTGTGGTGTGGTCATTTGCGTGCCCCCGAGCTGGGGAGGAAGCAACATTGCCTACAGCTGCACCCTGCAAAATAGTATCCAAAGTCAATTGAGGTGATATTTATATTTTCTGTTGTTCCAATCTTCATTGCATACACTCGTGTGGTCCGTTGCTTTCAAGTCTATATTTAATTAGTGACCTGTCTGAACCAACCAGAGTCCATTCCTCTGTTTTCTTTCATGCTCAAGCTGAATATATATTTGAAATCATCTGCATAACAAATGATGTCACAAATAAAGGTAGATGCAGATTACAGGTGATAGCAATCTGCACAGCTCAGCTGGGGCGTGACGTAAGCAGGGGGGGCCCCAGCCCTTCAAGAGCGCCCGATTCAGGCCAAGGCCAATGAATATCTGTGAGAAATGGAAGACTCAGGGACCGATAACAGTCTGCGGCGACAGCATCTCATCTGTGTTGCGCCACTGCAGGTCAATGCAGAGTTCTGTACAGGGAAGGACTCCTGTTACTTTCTGTGCAGACCTCCCTGCTGAGGTGTGATATTCCTGAATTTCCAGACCTGGTTCACAACGATTATATACCGAGTAGCTTTACCTGAGATTTAAGCTTGTTGTACAAATTTATCACTAGGATTTTCTTGTTTAGGTCAATTGATCAAATTAATTTGTGAACCCTTCGTCTTTGCAATTGCAGAGATGCATGGCTCTTGTACACAACTCATTTTTGCTTCAGCCTTCTTAGGCTACTTTTTATTGAAGTACCAGGACCTCACCATTTCCTTCAGCCCGTAGAATTCCAGAAAAAAAAGAAGGAAGGAAGCACCTGTGGTCATCTTATATTTCTTTTTTTCTACTAAGATTAAGGCCCATACTTCATGCGTTGTCTTAAGAATGTTTCTTAGCGATCTGGTTGCCTTTTTACCTTAATTTTACTTGCTTACTGGTGTGATTTGTGTATCATAATTAGGGCTCCCGGTTTTATGGTATTTATTTTTTGGGCATTTCCGTCTGTATTTATCCATATTTATTTTTTGCTAATTTTATCTGTATTTATCCATATTTATTATTGGGTTTTGTGAAGAAATGAATCTGAAATGAGTATATTTCTACATTTATTTGTCCGATAAATATGTACTCATGCCTGAACGACTAACAGGTTTCAGGGATATAAACACACACAGATGATAAAATATGCACAACCTTGATATTAAAATGTGCATGTTTTCTTATATGAGTATATCTATTGCTGTTTAAGGCTGTTTACTAAAGTTCCTTTATTTTTTTGACCCCCTTACCTTTCGATCAACAGAGCTATTGGCCTGGTAGACATGATTGACAGAATTTAGAATCTCTAAAAAAACAACCCAATTTCCTTTTTTATCCACATTATAAAATAAATACAGAAAGGGAAATAAATGGTTTTCTGTCTGCATTTATCTGTAAAAATCAGTAAAAACGGAAAACAGGGAGCCCTAATCATAATGGATAGGATTCAGTTTATGTTCTGGGATGTTATGTGACGTTTGCTGCTTCCTAGAGACTTCTAGAAAGAGAGACTACGGAAAGTTTTCAAACATCACTCCAACATTTGACCTTAGGCTATGGTGTCAAATGTTCTACTAACAAATAAATATGAGTCTTTATATGTGACCTTTCTGTAATATCATAAATGCCTTATATTATATGCCGCTGTAGCCTTCTGGCTCTCTCCACCCTCTTCAGTAGTGGCTGCAAGGCCCCAATTAACTAGCAGCCTTTGGGACTCAGCAGCAGTCTCTTATTGTGAGCTAAAATATACATTTGTGCTGCAAATACAGAAGGCCAAATTAGCACCCTGCTAGTTGAAAAATATAAATGCCTTTTTCAACTGCAATAAAAGTACATTTACAGGAGCCTTTATTACCACAGCACGCCATGCCCAAGCCTACATTTTTGTCAGAAAGAAACTTTTGTAAAAGCGTATTTAAGCGCCACTACATATTTCTGCCTACTTGTTCTTGTCAAAAATATCATGCCGTATAAAGGCCGCAGCAGGTTTTTCAGCAATGGAAAGGCAGAGAATCACAGCACATCAATGGATGCACTGTAGGGAAAGAGAAAGGGGCCAATCTTTTTTAAACAAGAGTATTACAGCTCGCAGAGGGTCATATTGCAGGTTAGTTAGAATGAGTCATATTACAAGAAGGCACTACAGTGGGATAAGGTGTAGGTGTGACATATGCAGTGTCCAGTTAAGTGTATATTGAGGCATGTGCAGAATATTTGGCTCAAAAATTCATTCATGTAAATAGCATTGGAGAACAAGGGTTATAATAACAAAGGTTGTGGTCAACATAAGAGCGCACAATAACACAGTATACCAGCTTTTAGGAACCACTCATACATAAAAAGTAAATGCTTAATTTGTGCCAGTGTTTGCAGGAGCTATGCATCGCCACTCATTCTTGGACTGGAGAAAGATTTAGTTTTCATTAACAAATCTTGACACAGAGTAAGAGAGAGGAATGGAGAAAGAAGGAAGATACTGATAGAGAAATAGTGACAAATAGAAAATGCAAGAATGAAAGAGAACTGCAAGAGTGAGCTAAAAAGACAATAAATGTAGAGTGGTAGGAGAAAGAGGCTTGAGGTGGAATCCAGACGAGGCAGATTTGGCACTGAGCATTCCCAGCATTTCGAAGTGTAACTGGGCTTCCACAGATGCCAATACCTCAGCACACAAACTCCACCGATGGCTCTCCAACTGCTCCGACACTCTGGCGCGTCTCAAGAAAGCACCCAGCAAGCAAAACTCCAAGAAAGCCAGCTGGTTCACCACCCTACTCTTCAAGAGTCTACGCGCACCTGTAGACAGCTCGAGAAAAGATGGGGAAACAACAAAACCCCAGAAGCCTACACAGCCTTCAAAGCCGCCATCACCGCACACTACCTCCTCCTCAAAACTAGAAAGAAAACAGCCCTCCAAGACAGAATCAACACCAATGCACACAACACCATGGACTCAACATCGTCTCCTATGCCGATGACACCCAGCTGATCCTCTCCCTCACCAATGAACCCACTATCACCAGAAAAAACATCCATGACGGGAGGAAGGTCGCCCCACCTGGATGAGAGACAGCTCCCTCAAGGTCAACTCGGACAAGACCAAAGTCCTCATCCTAGGACCCACCATCTCCGCTTGGGCTGACTCCAGGTGGCCTGCCGCACTAGGATCCCCCCAAAACCACAGACCACGCACGGAACCTCTGCATCATAGTGGACTCCTCGCTGACTATGAACTGCCAGATCACTGTTGTCTCCTCATCATGCTTCCACATGCTTCACCTTCTTCGAAAAACCTGCAGTTGGATCCCCACCAAAATCCAGAAAGATTGTTGCCCACCCACTCATAACCCGCAGACTCGACTACAGCAATGCATTCTATGCCCGTGTCACCTAGAAACTCCTTAGGAAACTACAGAACATTCAAAACACCGCAGCCAGACTGGTACTCAACATCCCCCGTCACAACCACATCACCGAATACCTGCAAAAACTCCACTGGCTCCCAGTCAACAAAAGAGTCACTTTCAAACTCCTCCGGTGTAAGATCTTTTTCCAAACTCGCCGCTAAGACCTGGAACATCCTTCCTCTCATGCAATCCCCGTTGCTGACCCAATTCAGGGAGGATCGCAAGGCCTGGCTCTTCAACTGAATCTCTGTGGCCAAGGACAGGTCAGCAGCCCCCCCCACCCAGTGCCTTGAGACCATCATCAGTGAGAAGTCACGCTTTGCAAACACTGATTGATTGATTGAAGACTACTAAACTATACATTTAAATCATTGATTGATCTGATAACATGAAAAAAATACCTGCAATTTATAAAATTCTTTCTTAAACCACCAGAGTCTGAGGACAACGGGGAATCATTTATGACAGATGTGACTACAGGTCCGTGAACTTAAACTCTGTCTTTGAGCAGTTACTCTAAGAGGAGGGTTCTTTGGGGCCTGTGGGACTGTACGAACCGCACGCAGCATGAATTTGCAAGCAGGAGGTCAAGGTAAGGAAACAAGATTGATTTAGTTGACTAGGAGAAGAGGTAATTAGCCCTAGGTATGAAGATAAATGCAGTCTAACTAGATTTCAGTAAAGAGTTTGATTATGTTTATCACACAAGAGTCATTATTACATTGTGCAGTACATGGGCATATCCTACTGTGGCTATCAGCATTAAGAAACATTCAGGTAACAGAGAAAAATATAGATCCAGATTTGCTATGGTTTGCATCAGGGTTGCATCACGTTTGTACTGCAGCCACAACACAGTATTGTTTTTGGCATTTACCAAGCCCACGTAAAGCCACTTTGCAGGGCTCTGCGTGGTTAAATAAATATGAGCAGCTCAACGCATTGCATAAAGTATTGGGTAGGTGTTACATGGGTAGAGCATGTGTGTTCCCATGTATCCACTTATGTATTTTGATACAAACCCAGATTTACAAAGACTTATAAACCTGGATTAGGGCCAAAGTGGTGCACCTACCTGGCAGAGGCATAACAAGGAGAAATAACTTTATTTCTACCCGTTACTTCCTCTTCCCATGTGTGAGGCAGTCTTCAGGAATATGCCTGTAAGGGTTGTTTCCTGCACCAAAACAATCATGCTCGTAATGCAGGCACTACTTGCACTTGTGCCGCAAGGGTGCTTGTGTTGGTGCACAGTGCACGAGCACAGAGAGACCACAGAAATGCTCCCTATCTTTGTAAATATGGAGCAGTTCTGCTGTCTCCCTTTCACACAACGCAGCGCAGCATGTTCCCTTGCTGCGCCGTGCTGTGCCAAATAATAGTAACTGTGCCTCCTAATGTGTAATGGAGTTGAGGACTGGCGTTCCTATAAGATCAACTAAGGTAGCCGGATAAGATCTCTATCAATTCACAGAGATGAGTAATGCGGAAAGGCCTGAAAAATCATACCTTTGCTGCCTTTTCCCACACTTACTCAGAAAGAAGAAGAGTTTCCTAATAACAGAGATATTCCCAGTTCCAAACGAGAATTACGTGAGAAAACTTGGACCATCAAATCAGGCGGACGATTACACATCGGCTGCAGAGCAGTGAACGAGCAGGTCAAAATGCTTCCTTTGCAGACAATAACTATCATCATAGGCCCACTCAGGAAATATTCAGTGGCAGCAAGTTTCATGGCCCTCAGGAATGTGCTGTTCTAATATTTTCAGGACCACCACCACCCCTCTAAAGTTTCTTCTTGCTCCACCACCACTTACTCTGTCCATGCCCTTCAGTGGGTATACTTGTTTTAGGCCTCTCAGCAAAAACTTGTAGAAATCCAGCATAGCATGCGCCCAAGAAAATAAATTACTCCTCCATCATCCTCCACAACTCCTGTTCTGTCTAGGAGTAATGTTTCTAAAGAAACTGGTCCCCCACTGCTCCCACTGTGAATATGCTCCACCATTTAGGCCTCATATATAGCTTATTTGCCATAGGGCTAGGCAGCAGGCCTTGCTGCTGCTCTGGCCTATGGACAAAAAAAGGGCCAGCTGTATCCATTAGATATGGTGCATTCCTGCCCTTTTCCCCTGCGCCGGTGCACAATGGGCTGCCGTGCACTAACGCAGGCACCTTTGCACCATGGTGCAAGGGGCCTGCATTTGCGGGGATGATTATTTTTGGGCAGAAAGGAAAACCTTCCTGCACAAAAACAATCACAAGAGGCGTTTTCCGCCTTCTATGTGTGCTGCAGAATGCAGCACACATAGAATGAGCAAAAAACGAGGATAAATAAAGATATTTCTCTCCTTTGTGCCTCCCTTACGCCTCCTCTAGCAAGGCGTAAGTTTTTGGCGCTGCCTCAGACTTACAATTTCTCGTAAATCTGGGGCAGTATCAAAAAGCCATAGATGTTGCTGGGAACGCCCCCAGCAACACCCATGGAACACCCCTTTCAGTTTTCTGCGTCAAAGGAGCACATATTTATACGTTTTGATAAATGGAGAGAAGTAACACCCCAGACCGGACGCACAGCATTGCTTCACGCATAACAAATGATGCCACAAATTATTCCAGTTTCACCAAATATTTCATCAAAAACTTCTCTTTATTCATTTCTTGTCCTTTTGTCCCATGAGAGGCGCTTACGTTTTCACTATGTCCTAAATGCAGCAGAAATGCCAATCCAGGCCTTATTCAGAAGCATCGAGTGCACATAGGTAATCCTCAATGGTTGATCATTACAACCCAATGCATTTCAGGCCTTTCCTGGCCCTTCGTCAGGGGTTCTCTACAAATTCAAAACATTCATGTTAGGCTGTGTTTTTAAACCGCATACAAATTTTATATATTGCACATGATGTTAAAAATTCATGTCTTAAATTCCAACTCACCCCATAATCAACATCTTCCCGCTAAAATTATAGCCAAACACTACCACTAAGTAGATACCCAGGCCAAGTCAGAATTGGCGATAATGATCGCATGTGAAAAATTCTAAACACATCATATTCAACAAAGGACACTGTTAATCAGGCCCTTAACTAGTTAATCTGATAGCACTAGTTCATAATCAATAAACAAACTTAAAATCAGTCATGAAGTAAGAGCTTCTTCTAAATGTACTTCCTTTTTGAACTGTGCGACCAGTGAAACAACATTATATCTACCATGGTAAACTGAGAACATCATTATAAGACTACAAACTGTCTAAGCCATAAACATATTCAGTTAACTGCGGAAAGCACTGGAAATGGATGAAAACTGAAGCCATAACATCCCATAAAGTTGATTTACAGGCACCTTCCCAAATGCTACTCTGCGAGAGTGTACATTTCTAGCTATAAATATATGAAGTCCATTATTATAAACTCCGTATAGAACCATCACGCGGAGCTCATCCATGAAATTGATCAATACATTTAAATGTGATCATATTGTGTATTTATTCCACCATCAAATTGTCGATAAATGTAATATCTAAAAAAAATTCTTGCTGAAGGAGTGACAGTAAAAAAGCTGTCTCAACGCAGGGACTTATTGTCTGTATGAACAGCCTACTTTAGAGGGTATTGATTCAATTTTAAAGCCTTTTCGCTATCATCGGGATGCAAATTGCAACCATAAATTAATATGATGGAAGGGATGCACACAGCACAGCTGTAATTGCCAGTCTTGCAGTTCAGAAAGCATCCTAACACCGTACACGAAGATATTTCATTGGGATTACTACCATTATTATTAGATTTCTTTATGTTTTTGATGTATATTTCAGTGGGGATGCTGTGTATTAGATTCAGTAGCAAATTAGCAGAGATAAGACAGTTTTATAAAAAAAAAACCTATACATTGTTTTCGGACTGTTGACTATAAATTAGATTCAGCCCAATTGATTTTCTCTCACAAAATACCATTTACCTTCCTATAGAAAAAACATGGTAACTACGGCAATATAATATTTGCATAGCATAACAGTTCCAGAGGTTGCAAGCTGTTGGGCTAATGATCCAAATTCTATGGGGGAGATGGTTTTATAGATATCCAACTCCAAAAAAAAGAGAACTCATTTTGAAAACTGATCTAGCCTCTCTATAAGAAAGTAGTGGGGGGCTCCTTATTTGTGTAAAAGGACCCTCACCCGCGAGTAACACTGGTGGCATACTTCACCGAGGACATTAGGGACACGCTTATGACCTCTGCGGGCAAGCTCCCTTGATGAAAGTGTGACAATAAAGTCTGCCCACTTTAAGTCTATGATGCTTTACAGTCAAAATTTGGAAATGTACCAATGAAGAAGTGCCTTAATACTGGTATGTAAGACATGCATAACCTAAAGCTCGCTTCAAAATATTTGACTGCACAAATATTGTTCTGTCTAAAACACATACAAATTAAGGATCTAAATAAGCCCTGGTCCTGAAGAAAGCCATTCAACCTTTCTGGTGACTTTCTATGGCTGAATCATGTAGCCCTCTTGATGTGAAAATTCATTGAACCTCCATCAACACCAGTTTGTGTTTTTAACTTTGCTATGGAATACCCCCCAAAAATTCCCATGATATGGTACATCTGCAGGGAATTTTTTTAATAGATCCCACTCCAGTTCAAAGAAAGAGCTCCACTGTTATACAGTGTAGAGCCCTTCCAGGTACAGAAGGTATCATGGGTGAAGACGAGAGGGCTCAAGGATGAAGCATGCCACTAGTGTTACTTGTGCCACTAGTGTTACTTGTGGGTGAGGTCCTTTTACACAATTAAGGCAACTCCCCCACAACTTTCTTAAAGAGAGGCTAGATCAGTCTTTAAAAAGAGATCTCTCTTTTTTGGTTTTGGATATTGATTGGGAGTGTAGTGAACCCATATACTTTAAAAATCACTCCGTCCCTGGTGGATTATTGGAGATGGTTTTTCATCAGGACAAAGTTCTCACACCTATGATTGTATCCTAACATAACATGTATATTTGTAAATCTCAAATTCTCCCCTTGGTGCATCTTGGTCTTGAATAACAGATATTTAGTTGTACCCAACTCACTGGTACTCATTTTATCAATTGCATAAGGATGAAAGACTGAGTAAAACCAATGGAACTAGTGATCATGTTGTCAGCCAGAGATTCCTAGGGAAGATGTATTATTTCACTGAGCCACCTGAGTCGGATCCTGCCAGGCCTGTTCTTCTCAGAGATACAGGATAATCATTCTGACATAAACTGTCGGTTACCTCTGGATCTTATGAGTGGATGCAATTGCACTGCTCATTAAAATCCCTATATCTTTCTTTTTGCTTTGAATTTCATAGGAAGTGAGGTTCAAAAGTCATAATTGCGTTTAGAGGATGAAGAAGGCTTAGAAATTCAAATATAGCTAACACATTAACAATGCATAAGAACTGGAGCTTTATAGTGGATTATCAATATTAAAACATCACCTTGCATAAACATCTAAATATCTACTCCTAAATATCATTACACTAATACTGTTAAAAGTTGACATTCAGTTTCTCATTTCTTTGCTGGTGTGCATTGTCCACAGCACCAGGTGTTGTTTTGTATCCATTGCTTGAGCACATAGATTTGGACACTCTTATCATCATCCTTTGTCATCACAAAAATCCAATCATTCTTTACTTCTTAGAATATGTTGACCATCTTCAAGTTATTAGAGCTGCTAAGACAAAGGATGAATTTCATTGTATGGATCACAGTTATTTTTTGCACAGGATTTTGCAAATGCTACAGCGGATAAAAGGAAACGGTTCCTAGACATGAGACCAGTTCTTCGCTCTTTGAGTGCAAGACTCAGACATTAAATCCATTGCTGTTCAAATTGACTTCCAAGAATAAAACTATGACATATGAAGATCCCTTGTTTTTTCAATGTTTTATCAATATGTGCAGAGGAAAAGAGATGGATACCTCAAAACTTTCTTCAATCTGACATTCATTCATCACTATGGTTTTCTTGATTTACTTCTTGTAATAACTAGCTGTACATTATCCCTTATGTGTTATATTCATGTATTCCTGCCCTCCTTATGTGGATTGCTCCAGTTAATTATTTAATGTGTTCATTCCTCTCATTTCAGATACTGTTCGGTATACCCAGTGTATCTCCTGAGCTGGAAAGAAGCAATTTTTATTCCCCGAAAAAAGAAACCAAATTGAGATTCAGGAGATTTGAAAAATCTCCCTTTTGCCTGTACTGGACAAAATCCTGGAGAGGGATGTAAATCAGGATTTAGCACTGTTTTTGTTACAGATTCTGTGCCTTTAGATTCCTCACAGAGTGGCTTTAGAATAAACCACAGCTCTGAATCTACACTTATCGCAGTGGCAGATTCCATTCGCCTCCAAGTAGATCAAGGAGGCATGGCTATTCTAGTTATGCTAGATTTATCTTCAGACTTCGATACCATCCCTCCCATGTGATGGGTGCAAAGATTGCATCAGTGTATGGTGAGGGGTTCTGACCTCAATCTTCAAGACATCTTCATGTAAATAGGACTCAAAAAGTGAGCTGCCAAGACTTTAGAGCTAAATGTTTCCAAGCTCCCTTGTGGTGCTCCGCAGAGCTCCTCGCTTAGTCCCAAGTTGTTCAACACTTATGTGGCCCCCCCTGGTTAAACTGGCACGTTCCTTCAGCTTTTAGGTATTGCCCACTGTGGACGATACATAAATCATAATTTCAATATCATGTGATTGGGAAGGTGTAGCCAACACGTTTAGGTAGTGTATGGGGCACGTCAGTACCTGGATGCAGGAGAATTGGCTCAAGATGAATGCTAATAAGACATAGATTGTGATCTTCAGGGCAAAGAACTCGGTTTGGTATGACTGCTGGTGGCGGGAGACATGTGGCTCACTATCTGTTCCTAAAACCTTCACTAAAAACCTGGGGATGATCTTCGATAACACCCTGGTTAAAAGGACTGTGAGTTTTTGTTTTTGGATCATCAAGTGCCTGAAAAAGATCTTTCCCTTCCCTCCCGAGGAGCAAAGAGTGTTGTGGTCATCGCGCTAATAAATCTTGCCTTGACTACTGTAACGCTCTGCATTTGAACACCAACCAGTATTCCCTTAGTAAACTTCAGGCTATCTAGAATGCATTGGCACGACTGGTTTTGGACATTTCTAAACATCTATCGCGTGGGAGGGGCTGTGGACTCTTCATTGGCTGCCAGTGAGGAAAAGGCTGTTTTTCAAAGTGCTGTGACTGGTTTTTAAGGACCTTAACCAGCAGGGCTCTTATTATTTAAGAACTGTTTTAACTGGTATCCTTCTAGTAGACAGTTAAGATCTGCTGGTCAGAGAAAAGGGACTGTTCCACACTTTAGAAAGGCGAGATGGGGTGAACGTGCATTTTTGGTGGCAGCTGCTATGTTATGGCGCATGCTCCTGTTACAGTCAGTCATGAAAAGCTTTATTCGACGATTAGTCATAAAAGCAAGATCCATTACACAATAAATAACTAATTATAAAAAACATTTGTTAAAAAAGGTTGGAATTTTTTTTCCTCCCATATAAGAAATAAAAAAAGAATAAAAACAGCAATGATAACATTCATAGAGTCCACACGAGACTATATACCAATGTGCAAATAGTAGAAAATTTAACAAACCATTTTCAATCATTACGGAGCCGCAATTACATTTTCTCTTGAATATATACCAATGTGCAAAAGATGGAAAAGGAAGGTAAACAATGGAATGTTCACAGATTATAATGCCACAATCACCTTTGATCTAATTATCCATGCCCATCCTAAAAATGTGGCTATAGCTATAAGCAGCGGTAACCATGTTTCAGTGCAAATTAATCTAAGTGCAACCTCGCAATTACGAGTGCCCAAAAGACGGCAGATAGGGTTCAGCCAGATGCCCAGGTTTCCTGAAACAGGCAAACATCGTATTGTCCAACAAATGATTGCCATTCTGGCGATATAATCTTAGAACTTAGTCCAGCTATATTCCATGATAACACAGATAATCTGGTCTTTAGGATTCTAGCTGGACATGAAGATCTTACATCATTCAATGGGCTACACTGGAAACTAGCTAACTCAATAACTCTCTTTGATGACAGTATGCGATTAGCAGGGGAGACAATCCAGGATGGAGTACCATAGTCAATAGCTACCTCTTTAACTTCCTTAAAAACCGGCACATTGATATCAATGAAAGGAGAGCTCATGATGCATTCCACCTCGTTGAAATAGTGAATAGTGTCAGAAAGAGCCCTCTGAGGATGTGTAACATTCTGCAACTCAATTAACGGTCAATCATTAGAATCAAGAGATGAAGGTCCATCTAATGGGCGAACACCTAGCCCCACAGAACAGCCCTGGCCAGCTGCAAAAGGAAAGCATCTAAATTGTATTGAAGAATAATCTGGGGAAGATGTGCGAAACTCCAAGGCTAACACATTTTTGATCAAGGCGTGATCCCTTAATAGTAGTTCTATGGAATCCCAAGGGTTTGTCCTGGAGGAAAGTCTACGAGCTCTAGAAATGACTTCCCAAATGATAGAACGACAACCCCTAACATGGCGAATCCAATGGATTGCTTTATTCGTAAGGGAATCTGCACTTTCTTTATTTTTCCCAGTATCATATTTAGGGACATTAATCATATACATTTTTGGCTCCTGGTGCAAATCAGTGCCCAGCAATGTAGAACCTTGGTGTCTTTGTTTGTTTAAGGGGACCCCTGCACCCAAATTGACGGGACGTCTAGACTTCGACTGTGGAAACTGTGGTTTTAGAGCATTTGCGTAAGAGGGGCCATCTACTTCTATGGTAGATCTATTTTCTTCTCCCATCAGCTGACAATGTGGAATATTATACTCCCTCCGTACACCCTCAGATGGTATATCTCGGTGATTCTCATATCTAGGGGTCAACTTAGGTAGTTGAGGCTGCTTTACCCTGCAATTTGGATTTTCCATGGGACAAGCCATCCTTTGAGTCAAGAGATCAACCTTTACGGTCAGTTCTACCAATTTAGCACGCACAGATGCTACCTCTATTTTTAGTTCCCTAACAAGAGAGGGCAATCCCTGGAGATCATTGGTATTATCCGGGTGGGATGGAAGAGGGGTACTACCTGGCAACGACAGGGAGTTATTCGGACAGACACCCACCCCTTCATGTTCATGTAAGTCAGTAAGGGGTGCAAACCTATTTGTACAAGAAACCAAAATCACCTCAGCCACAGAACTGCTAACCTTACTCCCTCCCATAACTTGACTCTAGGATGCAGATCCTTCTTTTTGTGGCTCTACGGTATCTCCCCTTTTAGTTTTGTGAAACATTGCGGGGATTATAATCTGCTGACATGTGGTAGTTTTAGGCAAATGATGTGAGTCAGGAATTGATTCGATACCTGAGGCTTGTGCAGATGTATTGCTAGTCAAAATATCCTCACATTCACTAATCAGCAAATCTATTCTATCCACAATATAATTATTAACCGTTGCCTTCTGCCTCAGAGACCTCTTCACCCTTTTCCCCTTTGTTTCTCTGCCACTATCCCCCTCCCCCAGTACCACTATTACTGTCCATTAATTTCCTTTTCCCCATGATCAGCCCTATAAAATGAATAATATTCTGAGTCTCGTACTATTATTAGTCTCTGCCTCAATATGAAGTGGAATACAATCTTCTCAAAAAATAAAATATGGCCACACGATGATGAGTCCTTTACCCAATAGTACAGGAACAAAATGAGATCATTAGTTTCAAACTTTTAGGATGCTGCCGCCAATACAGGTCAGCATACAACTCACCCAACTGTTCACCCACTGCTACCAGACGGAAAGTAGTGATGATCAAGAGGCCTGGCCCAGCCCCGCCTACTCCGGGCGACGACGGGCTAGGACGGGCCCGCCCTTGGCCCGGGCTTCGCTCGGCGAACGCCCGCGTGCGTCCCGCGAGCCGGGAGCCTCAAGCAGTTAAATAAGCCCCCCTGGGCGGGCTGATGGCTGCGTCAGCAGTAGCGCCTCCAGGCGCGGCAGCAAGGACTCCTGGGGCTTGTGGTCCCAATGATGCTTGTGCACCAGGCGAAGCGGCTCCCGCATGCTCCTGTTACACATTGCTAGCATTGCTTCATACTCTGCATTTTCACAAGCATGTGAAAACTTGGCGTGGTTGAGACAAAATATCAAGTTGGAAATATCGACATGCAAAAATATTGAGTCAAAACTATTGTGACATGGAAATATCATCAGCAAAAATATAATTGTCAAGGATATCGATTTTACGATAAGTAATATAGATTTTTAAAATATCGAAGTTATTAATTTTGATTACAAAGACTTAGGGGTCTATTAGGATGGCGGTCGGAAAATCAGCCCGACCGCCACGGTGGTGGGAAAAGACCACCCGGAAGGACCGCGGCATAACCGCCGGTCAGATTAGTATGCTCTGCAGCCGGAATCCGACCACGACGGTACGATCGCAGGCATTAACATTGCGGCGGTTGCTGCTGCCAGCAGCACCGCCACGGTGTGAAAAGGAGCATGTCATGCATGTCACTGTACTGCGTGGCAGGCACTGCACAGTGCTTGCCACCTGGTACAGGGACATTATAGTCCCAGTGCACCCACGCCACCCCCAACACATTGGGGGTCCACAATGGCCCCCCGGAGACATTCTCTGCATGCCTTTACATGGCAGTTCCACCGCAGCGGAAAGGCTGGCTACCGCCGGCATCATAATCATGCCGGTGGAGCCTGGTCCTGCACCAGCATCATTGTAGTGGTCCAGTTCAACGACCATGGAACATCTCCACTTCCAGATCCGGACCAAACCCAACACCACCCTCTGTGGCACTCATCTACAGGCCCCCCGGCCCTGACATCCCTTCACCAACCTCCCTTAGGTTAGGTTCTTTTGACTTGACTAGCTCAGGTTGTTTATGATACATGTACTGTTGGAGGGTGAACCTAACCGTTAACCTCTATTTCCCCCCTATTTTTTGATAACGATCCCTTCACCAACACCATCGTAGACCTCATCACACCCCAGGTTGTCGCCTCCACTAACTACATCCAACTTGGAGACCTCAACTTCCACATGGACAACCCTAGTTACCAGAACACCACCTTCCATCTGGAGAAGCTCACCAACATCGGGCTCAAGCAGCTAGTCACAGCACTGACCCATACAGCCAGACACATGCTCGACCCCATCTTCTCCGCCAGCGGGAACATCAGCTACAGGCACACCACTGAACTCCCCTGGAACAACCATCACTGTGTGTATCTTGCTTTCGTCAAGCCGGTACCACATCTTCAATAGTGCAGCCATCTACCCCCCCAGCTTTGCTGCACCATCAACTGCTCCATCAAAACCACCACCTTCCCCGATGACTGGAAACAAGCTGAGATCAACCCCCTGCAGAAGAAGCCGTCCTAATCCCTGACAGACCTCAAGAACCTCAGACCCTTCTCCCTCCTTCCCTTCCCAGCCAAGGTCACCAAGAAGGCCATCAATGCTTAATTTTCCGAGTTCATTGAAGTGAACCACATACTGGAAACCTCCTAATATGAATTCCAAAGTAACCACACACCTCGGCACCACCACCAACATCCACTCCCTCTTCAACTGGGGTGAGACCGCAGCCCCCATCCTACTAGACCTCTTAGCCACTGGATCCAAACTGTGAAATTCCTAGGGCAACTTCAAAATATATTCAAATAACCACAAATGGTAAAAATAGATAAGTGAGAAAAGCTGACAATCTAAATTAGAAAGATACAAAAATATTTTTTATTTTCTTCTATTAATTCAATATATACAGTTCATAACAGAGAAGTAAATAGTTAAATCACATACATGCTATATTCATCCACCTATCCATACATACTTATCACTCAAATATTTAGATTGTTCACACTAAAAAATTGTTGGAATCTTCCTAATACACTAATTTGACCAAAAAGAACAATTGTTTAGATTATGTGAATACGATTGACTGTTCTGATAGATTTCCAAAGGATAAACACAACAACAAACTCAGGATGTGGTATCTGTGTCATATGGTAGTTATAATTGACGGGTGGTTTTCATATCAATAAGTTCATTGAAGTGAACCACATACTGGACACCTCCCAATCCGAATTCCAAAGTAACCACACGCCTTGGCACCAGTGACGACATCCACTCCCTCTTCAATCGGGGCGAGACCGCAGCCCTCATCCTACTGGACCTCTCAGCCACCTTCAACACCATCTCCCACTGCACCTTAATTACAAGACTCCACAACTACTGCATACCCGACAAGGCTCTGCACTGGATCCAATCCTTCCTCACCAGGCGGACTCAGTGAAGCACACTACCACCGTTCCTCGCAGAACCCACAGAGATCAGCTGTCAAGTACCCCAGAGTTCCTCCCTGAGCCCCACCCTCTTCAACATCTACATGGCCCCCCTCACAGCCATCTTCAGAAGCCCCAGACTCAACATCGTCTCCTACGCCGACAACACCCAGCTGATCCTCTCCCTCACTAACAAACCCCCAACTGCCAGAACCAACTTCCACAATGGAATGAAGGCTGTTGCCACCTGGATAAAAGACAGCTACCTCAAGCTAAACTCGGACAAGACCAAAGTACTCATCCTGGGTCCCACCCCTTCAGCTTAGGATGACTCCTGGTGGCCAGCAGATCTAGGATCCCCCCCACCCTGACCACCAGGCATGTAACCTTGGCATCATATTTGACACATCACTCACTATGAACCACCAAATCAATGCATTTTTCTCGGTCTGCTTCCACATGCTCTGTCTGCTTTAAAAGACATTCAAATGGATCTACACAGAATCCAGAAAGACGGTCACCCACGCACTCATCACCACCAGCAGACTTAACCACGGCAATGCACTCTACACCAGCGTCACCCAGAAACAGCTCAAGAAACTACAGAACGTTCAATACTTTGCAGCCAGACTGGTCCTTGACATCTCCCGCTGCAGCCACATCACGCAACACCTCAGACAACTCCCCTGACTCCCAGTCAACAAAAGAATCACCTACAAGCTCCTCACTCATGCCTACAAAGCTCCACACAATGAAGGACCAGCATACCTGAACCACCGCCTCGCATTCCACATACCCGCCAGACAACTCCGATCCTCCAAACATGCCCTTGCCTCCATCCCCAGGGTCCAAAAGACCAGATCAGGAGGAAGGTCGTTCTCCTACCTCACCGCCAAGACCTGGAACAACCTTCACCTCCACCTCAGACAATCCACGTCGATGACCCAATTCGGGAAGGACCTCAAGACCTCACTCTTCGAATTATCCTCCATCTAGCAGCCATGTCCCCCAGTGCCATGAGACCCTCAAGGGTGAGTAGCTGCGCTATACAAGATCCCTGATTAATTGATTGATTGAAGTTCATAGTGTTAAATGTTATTTTTAAATATAAATGTTATGTGCTGGTTGTTGGGTTTTTAGAGGTACAGGGTGGGAATTAATTTAATTTAAATTAATTAATAAATAATTGTTAATTTTTGTTAATTATTTAATTGATAATTAATTATGTAAATAATATTTTTTATTTTAGGTGTGTATTTTGAGGTTTATATGGGTACAGGTGGGAAGTAAATTAATTCTAAGTAAATAATAATTTATGATGTTAAGTGTGTAATAAAATAATAACTAACATTTTAGGTGTGGGTTTGGGTTTGTTGTGGTATATGGTAGTAAGTAAATTACATTTAATTAGTATAAAATACATTTTTTAATTGCTAAACATTTTCTTATTACATTTCAGGAGTGTGTTGTATTTTTTGTGGGGGTATGTTGGGTAAAGTAAATTAAATGTAATTCAATAATGATGATGTTGTATTTATAGATAATTAGCTTGTTGTTAGCTATTTATGCTAATAGTGTAAATAATTAGGTTTTTAAGGACCCAGGATACAGGCTGCCAGAACCAAAGAGTTAGAACAGGAAAAAGCCAACTTTCTAAAAGAGACATTTTCAGAACTGTGACTTAAAATTAGATTTTACCATTAAAGAGGATTTTTAATTAGAATTCCTTAGACACCAAACTTGACATTCTTACTTGTTCCCAATCAAAAGCTATCCCTTATTAAATGTAATAAGGTAACTCAATGTTATCCAATGGGAGAGGTAAGCCTTGCATTAGTGAAAAACAAATTCAAGATTTTTTCACTACCAGGATATGTAACACTTAAAAGTATACATCTAACCTTTTAAATGCAATGCATCCTGCTCTCTTGGATGTTTAGGACCTTCCTGATGCTTGTCGTATGTTGATTCAAAGCGCAACTCCAGCATATGTAAAGCTTTGATGATAATGAAAGCTTCACTTAAATGTGTACACATCATTGGTCAAGAACCTGCTGTGAAGGTGCAAAGAGAGGTACGCAGCCTAAAGCCATACATCATGCAGAATGATAATGTTAAAGGCTGATGCCACCAGGGTTTAAAAGAGCAGAAAATAGCAACAGCAAATTGTAAGATAACGCTGCAAACAGAAGCTCTGAAAGGCAGAGATCAACCAGGTGTCAGACAGTATAAAGAGACGATTACAAACAAAGCAATTCAAATAGAAGAAATGCTCATATGCCTACCGGAACTGAGTAAAGAGAGTCATCATACCACAGGGATGGTTGGAGTGGCCCCTGAGGAAGCTTCTGGGGTTATGTTTACGTAGCCATCCATAAACAAAGTGGCACACCACTAAAGATGCAGAGTGGAACACAGAACAAGGTCTGAAGGTCAGAGAGCCGAGAGAGTCAATCAAAATCGTGAAAGTTTTCTTTTCCAATGGAGACCATGAAAGAGGTCACGTTTTCTTTAATTATCAAAGATGACCCTAAGTCCGGCAAGTCGCTTGGCCTCAGAGATGGTATGCATAAACAAGATTACCAAACAGCGTCAGAATGAACATTATTCTCCACATCAGTGAGTTCCACCAATGGATACAGTGCTGCCGTCTTTGTGAAACCACTGTCACCATTCTATTCCGACAATGAGCTTAATATTGGCGACAGATATACTGCTCGGATAGAGACATTCGATGATTTCATTGATGCACTAGATGAAACAGATAACAAGAAGATTATTAAGTGCCTTGTGAATCTCACTGGTAAAGGCGTAAAAGAAGTAATGTAAAAAAATACCACAAAAATTACATACCATTAAATCAAAGAAGTCTTGCATCTCAAGCTCAATCCAATGCCAAATGTAGATTATGAAAGGTACATTTTCAGTCAAGAATGACAGAAAGATGGTGAAACCATCAACAGATTTGTTGAGAGACTAGATACGCTCATCATACACTGTAAGTTCAATACATTTAGTAATGAGAAAGCCATACACCTCAGAGTTACTGACAGATATCTGTCAGATTCATTCAGACAATAAATGCTTAGAAAACCTCTGAGTATGAACGAGTTCTCATGGCTGTCCTAGTTGAAGAGCGTGCCGATTGATAAGCTGCCAACATGGAGGCTTGAGGTGCCCAGAGCGAGTCATTCATGAAGGTAAAAAGTAGGCCAAAGCACAGAGCAGAGGGGCACAGAGTGATGTGAAGTTGTGTTTCAGGTGTGGCTTTTCATTTCCACACAGTGGTACATTTCTCACCATTGGAGAGGTCTGCAAAGGTTGTGGGAAAGAGAACCATTTATTGACAGTTTGCAAGGCGAAGGAAAAAGTAAGTGCATCATGGAGCGAAGACAAAATCGCTGCTCGTATGCTTCCGAAGCATTGTTCGATACATGCCCACAAGGCCAAACAATCTCACCAATCGAGGCAAATTGACACCAAATGAAGTCGATTGTCATCTAAATCATTGTCAAAAAGTTCTTCAATATCTATATCAAGTAAAGGTGAAGACGATGGTTGTGTAATGTTAATGTTTACCTCAGAAAAATGTGCACATGTTGGACTGGCTGCGTGTGAAGAAAAATACAGGTCAAAGAAAAGTTGACATGAAAAAGCACCGCAGTCATTCAAACATTCTCCTAAGAATACACTAAAGGTAAACGGTTGCTCAATATCTTTTATTTATGGTGGTGCATCAATAATGCCTAAGGAGAAATACAATGAAATATCTCCATTGCTATGACTTAAGCCATTGAAAACCAGTGTATACATGCGATGCATCAATGCCATTAAAGAGTCGAGGTTCATTTGAAGTAACAATGAAACACAAGAGAAAAAAAGTACAAGCATCAATACATGTACCTCAAGGTGTCGCGGTAAGTGCCTGTTTTCTCAGTTTCAGCACAGCTGCTGATATGGCCTGATAGCAGTGAACTATAAAATCAATGCTTATCACAAAATAGTAAGTCAGTTCCCTTCATTATTTCATGGATTAGTAAAACTCATGCCTATTAAAGTGCAATTACACATTAATGAAGACGTCTGTCCTATTGCTCAAAGGGACAGGCAAACTGAATTTTATATACAGGAAACTGTTGAAAGTAATTGAATCACTGCTCAGACATGAAAACATTGAATGTTCCACTGGTCCCGCACCTTTGGTTTCTCCCATAGTGGTAGTGTCCAAAAAGGACAATGAAGGAGCTGTATGCATTTGTGTTGACATGCATAAAGTGAACCATGCAATTGAACGAGAATAACATCTAGGTCCGCACATCGCCAACATGATAACCCAATTGAATGGTGCAAAGCTCTTCTCTCGCCTTGATTTGAATAAAGAATTTCATCAGTTGGAACTTAAGATGAGTTGCAGGTACATTTCAAACTTTTCTACACATATTCATCTGTTCCAATAGCAGAGACAACGTTTTGGTGTGTCAACAGCTGCAGAGCTGCTCCAAAATGTCATTCGATGTATCAAACAGCCTGTCATTTAATTATGGTGATGACATAATTGGTTTTCGGAGCTATACAGAAGGAGCAAGTGTGTCGTTTACTTGCGGATGCAAGTTTGACTTTCAATGACTACAAATCTGAGTTCCATAAGACAAAGTTATGTCTTTTCTGATGGGGGCATGAGACGATCTATCCTGCTTGTTGGAAAGTGGTTCATTAGTAGTGCTAAGTAGTGACTTACCATTAGTAAAAAGGCAACAAACACAATAAAAGGGTCAGTCAGGATCTTAATAAATGATTCCCCTTGTTCCACCCTTGGGACCTGGCAAACGAGCAGGCAGTCGTAATTTAGGAGACAGGTGTGTAAAGCATTTAAATACACCACTACATTAAATAAGTACGACACAACACACAATAAAAATCCAACTCAAGTTTATAATAATATATTATATTCTTATGAACAAACAAACACCAAAACAACACAGATCCAATGTAGGGAACCAGAGATATCAATTTTTAAAGAATATACATCTTCTAGTACTTTAAAACATATACCGCCACTTTGGGACAGCTGATCATGATTGACTGGGACAAAGTCAAAGTTTGAGGCTGAACGCAATGGAGCCCTGATGGGATACACTAAACTGGAGGCCTCAGTCAAAATATTACCTTTACACTTAGTAATTTTGCTGCAGCTTTTTCCCTTGATGTCAAGCAAGGCACTTTGTCAGGCCGGATTCAGTGCGGGTTCGAGGACCTGACTTTCTGCAAGACCCCAGTCAAATCCTGGAAGTCTGGAGCTCTGGATCTTTCAGGGGTACAAACCTGAAATCCAGGCCAGGACCCGGTTGATGGTAGCTGGCTTGATTCTCGATGTCGGGTCAGTCACCTAATGGAGCTTTTTTCTAAATTTTGCTCCAAACTTCTGGAACTTCTTCCGGAAGTTCCTCTTGATGATTCAAAGTGTACAAAACAGGAAACCAAGGGTGTGGAATCTCCTAGATGGTCATTGGGATGTCTGCATTGCAATTCCCACAATGCACCTGTCCAAACCCTTAAAGTCCACTCCAGTGTGGGGACTCTTGGTAAAGATGATGTAGGTGGGCTCTGTAGCTTGCAGGGAGTCCGCTGATTAGATTTTCACAGTAAGGCAAAGTCGTTCAGTGTGCAGCAGTTGCAGTCCTGGTGAGTGCAGTCCTCTTGGTGCAGGCCAGGGAGCCAGTAGGGCAGTCCTTCTTCTTGTCTCTTCAGGCAGCATATCTGAGGAGCTATGCAGCTCTCCCATATTCATTCACAGTTTCTGGGCGTCAATCAGGAGGTAACCCCTGGCTGATGGGATACAGGGCGCCTCCCAGGTGTGGCACATTCTTGGCGCACCAAGAACCATTCTCTCAAAATCCAACTTGGAGAAAATCTTTCCAGAGGAGCTGGATCAGGCTAAGCCAACCTACTGGTGTGGCTCATTTTCTTAAACACTCCCTTAAACACTCCCTTTCTAATCCTCTCCATAATCTAATTACTGGGATTCCTGTGAAGTTGTGTTTGCAGGATGTGGGGGTGGGCATGTGCTGTCCTAATGTGTCATTCCCCTTTGAAGACCAGTTTGGCCACACTACTCTACTTCCTCCCATCTGCTCTGCAGCTTGCACTTCTCGGCCAACAGGAAAGCTATTGTTTCCCTGACAGGAGAATTTTACACCTTAATAAAGCAGCATGACCAGCCTGGGAACAAGCTGGCCCATCCGAAGAGAACATCTGGAAAGCTGGATTTTGGCTCACTGAAATAATATTTAATAATCTATTTTCTATATGAGTTATTATAGATCTAACAGTGGTATGTTGTTGGATTTGTCTCGACTATTAATTTGATACCTGGAAGTATATTTTATATGGCTCCTATCAATATTTATAGTTAAATAAAATATTACAATGTTAGCCTATGGAGCCATTAACTACAATGGGGAAAAACAGAATTGGCAATTTTTCCCTCACCAGGGCTTATAAAACATATTTTATAATGTCCCTGCTTATAGTTCCAAGGTACCCTACCCCTGGGGCACCTAGAGGAGTCCTTAAGGGTGACATATGTACAAATGAAAGAGAATAACACTTTGAGTCTAATTTGCATACAATTTCAATTTAAAAGCAGCCTGCAAGGCAGGGATGGCTTTTAAAATTACAGCAGGCATCACAGTAGTGCACACTCCAGTGCAGGGAATCTACTTGGCCTCTAAACCTCCCTGCTCTAATATATACTAGGGACTTCTAGGTCATTTTAATCCCCTTGCCTTCATGTCTACTAGGGATTTATAGGGGTGTGTTATTCCCAAATCCGAAATTACAATGCACTTTTATCACAGAGCACAGGCCCTGGGTCTGATTAGCAGATCCCAGGGCACAGTCAGAGTTAGATAACCAGCATATACTGATAAAAGATTTCCGTTAGACAACCAGCGTCTAGTAGTCAAAATTAGGGGGAAAACGGGGGAGGGACACTGCAAATAGGTCCTGATTTGTCACACCGCCAAAGTGCAATTGTTGTCAACTGCCAGTCCCAGTTTCCATGTTACATTCATTCCTTGGCATGGCTAGCTACCGCTCTAAATACATATGAGACTTTGCCACCGTAAGTGCTACGTTGAGAGACTTGATGAGAAAGAATGTTTCATTTAATTGGTTACATGAATGCGAACAAAGTTTCAAGAGAATCAAACAAGCTATCAAAAACAATACTGAAATGGCATACTTTGAGCCAAAGCTTCATTCAGAGGTTGTTGTTGACGCTAGCCCAGTTGAGTTAGTCTTAATCCTTGCACAGCATACATCCAAATGTTCTTAGACATAGTGTGGCATATGTAAGCAAAGGACCGTTCCAAACTGAACATGCTTATTCCCAACCTGAGAAAAAAGTTAGGCGTTTGAACATTTCAGAAATTCTTATATGGGAAGCCTTTCACTCTTGTAACGGATCATCAAGCGTTGTTGACCATCTTTGGCAATCCAAAGGCAAAGATGCCTCCCTGCATTGGCATTGAATGTTGAGGTCTACAAATACACAAATACAACTACATCATTATGCACTGTCCAGGGAAAGTTCAGAACCCTGCTGACTATATCTCAGGAGTGCCTCTACTCTGCCATGGTATCCCTTCTAAGACAGCTGAAGCCTACATAAATTTAATTGTTCAATCCAGCACACCAGCTGTCATTCCATTGGAACAAATTGTCACTGCCACACGTCAAGATAGTGAAATGGTAAAACTGAAAGACATTATTGCACATCAGCCTCGGAACTAGTACACTCGACCTCTTAACATTGGCAGTAAATACCAGAAGTTTAGAAATGTCAAAGATGAACTGTCTGGTACTCAAAAAGGCATTATCCTGAGAGGTTTGAGAATTGTTATTCCGGAGTGTCTGTGACTAAGTGGACCATGAGTGACTTCATGCAATCGTTGCCACAAAACAAGCTCTCCAAATCTGGTTTCCCACCTCGACGAAAGAGCTGAAAGAGAATAGAAGACCTGTCATCTATGCAACTGCCTTTCATCAAAAACTACTCAACATACCTTAAACATGTCAATGTTGCCAAATCATGCATGGGATAGAATTGCTGTTGATTTCTTCGGTACTCTTGACAATGGTCATCACCTGATAGTGATTTTTGATGAATACTCCCACTTTCCATTGATAGAAGATCTCTCATCCAACACTCAAGGAAGAGTCATCGAGAGATTAAATTCCATTTTCACATCATGGGGTGTTCCTGTAGTCCTAAAATCTGACAACAGCCCACCTCTCAACAGCGAGACTTTCTCATTCATCTTAATGTGAAGCATCAGAAGAGCACACCATTTTGACCACAGGCCAATGGCCTTGTTGAACATTTCATGTGTACCCTCAAGAAAGCTGTTCAGAGTGCTGAATTGGAAAATCGCAATCCTAAAACTGTCCTTAACTCTTCTCTTCAAACTCACCGTTCGACCCATCACTCGACCACAGGTGAAAGCCCTACAACCTTGAGGTTCGGGAGAGCCATGATGACCAAATTACTTCAATGGACCAACAGAAGATCTAGTGCTGAGGAAGAAACCCATATAAGAGACTTAGATCCTAAAAGAAAAATGAAGGCCTATGCAGATAAGCACCAACACTAAAGGACATTATATTCAATAGACGAGATCAAGTGCTTATCTGTCAGGCTAGAAAGCAGAAATCTGATGCTCTCTTTGATGCTGAACCATTTCATGTTGTGACCAGCAAAGGACAAATGGTGACTGCCCAACATTCTGGGATGTCTATAATGTGAGATGCCTTGCATTTCCGACATGTGGCTCATTGCGCGTCAGTTGCTGATGCCAATGTAGAGATTGGGTCTGGAAGGACAATTGGAGACCCCCTGACTGCTGTTGTTCCCACATCCCCAATGCACATCATGGACTCTTTGACTGCCTGTACTCAGTTTCTGGACCTATGATCAGAGCACAAGGAAGACTCATTGAAAAGTTATGATTGAATATATTTGGGGGAAATGTTTTAATTTTTTTATTTAACAGAGAAGGAGATGTAGTGCGTGTCTGTTAGCGGTTACACCCAAGAAAATAAAGACGTGTTTTACTATGCTCAGTGTATGGTGTCATTAGTGGGTACCCAGGCTGAGAAGGACTGTACACTGTTGTAAGCAGCACTTGAGTTGTAGTCCTTTTTTGTGGAAAATGCATCCTTGTGTCCAAATTGGACATGAAGCTGCATTTCATTTAAAATATAGCACTGGCTGCCAGATTCGCATTTCACGTAACTGCTCCAAAATTTCTCATCATTATGAAAAATAAACCAACATGAATTTTTTACACTTTCCCTTAATGTAGGCCTTACCATTTCTCATAAATTGCAGCACATGACTAAACAATCATGAGCAATTCATTCAACAGTTCCAGGCAGTGTTTGTTAAAAGGCAAAACAAACAAGCTGTCCATATTGCAAAAATAAAGCTACAGGGTAATCAAGATTTTGGGCCTGATTTACATTTAGACGTACGGAATACTCAGTCACAAACATGATGAATATCCCATCTGCCGTATTACTAGCGCATTATATCCTATGGCACTTGTAATATGATGGACGGGCTATCCGTCACATTTGTAATGTAGTATCCCATCCACAAAGTTCTGAATCAGGCCCATGGTCACCTATTTGAGCCCCTCTCAACAAAAGTTTAAGCCCTGTGTACAGCTAAGCAGCGACAGCTGCCTTCTATCGAAAAGTAAAAGAAGAATTGGAAGATGCGTCACCACTGCAGTTTGAGTTGATTTGACACTTCAATTAGTGGTTAGCAAGAGAATCACTAAAGAGAAAAACAAAGCCCTCTGAACCTAGAATGGAATATTTTCATAAAAAAGTCAGACAACCCAAGTGAAATATAACCTACGCAACTAATCGGGACAACATGATCTTTCTTAAAAGAAGGAGAGAGGAGATGTTGGTATATTCCATATTGGTACCTTATGTAGGCACAGGTAACATCACAAGCTTTCACCTATACTCTTCCCTACATTACATATTGTTATATTTCATATCGGTACCCTGATATAGGCCCAGGGAACATCGTACACTTTCCCTACATCAGCTCCCGATATTTCATGTGAACGATTCTTATAAGGACATAACTCCAAATAAGGACAGCATGCCTTATAGGGACAGCACGCCTTATAAGGACTGCAGCCTTTTATGGACTAAACCTTTCACCTAGTTCCATGCAGAGGGTGGGTTTTTCTCAATCGATATTGCTAAGTTGTCATCCTTAGCGCATATGAATAATTGATCCCCAATGTAATTCCTCATACTGAACAATGGGTAACACACGTACATAGACTGTATAAATACAGCACCTCTTGCTATCAGAAAGCAGGAGGGAACCGAGACTTCAAGACCAATGCACTGACCAGAGACACTGCAGCTCCGGCATGCCATCGCTCCAGCTGACAGTGGTCTGACGATCCCTTGCGGGGTGTTCCGCTCAAGTCCAGGACGAAGTCCCACATTCTCACTATTCAGGTATGGGGTTCCAACTAAAGCCTAGTGGGACTCTTGGCTCTTAGGCGTAGGCTCTGTAGCACCTACTCACATGCTAGGTACACGTAGGTACATCTAGTCAGGCATCTTAGGAGTACGCACTTTATTTTATAAATGCAGTTAATATTTCATGTATGTGTTCATGACTGTTGAAAAATGGTAGAACAATACTATTCCTTTTTATTCACTGTACTGCTGGATCTATAGCTCTGCTACAGTGTTACAGTTGTAACAGCGCACTTATTTTAAATGAGAAGAACTACGGCACAATAAATTCATATTGTAAAAACGCTCAACTGTTTCTTTTCTGTATCTCTCTGAGAACAAAAACAAGCATGCAAAAGTGACTGGGTGAAAAGTAGTATATTGTTTCCATGAGTCTGAGTTATTGTGTTCTAAGGTTGCCAAAAACGAATCTCTCTGATAACAGGAGATTCTAGTGGCACTGCAAAATGGTAGAACTGTACCATCCCTTTACTTTCGTAGTACTGCAAGTCATATATCTCTGCTACTGTCTAATGATTGTTACAGCACATCTATTTTACACTAGAATAACAACTGTTCAATAAATCTTTATTGAAACGCCCAGACTGTTTAGTCTGTGTATCTCTGAGACCGACTAAGTGAGCACGAGTGACTGAGCGAAAAGTAGTATATTGTTTCCACAATCCTGGGGCATCAGGGTTGTCATGTTCTAAGGTTGCAAGAAACTATTCTCTCCCCGATAAGAGGAGGTTCTAGTGGCACTGTGAGATAGCTGATACAAAACAGGTTAACATATCCGGTGGGGGTGCTAGGAACCAGTCTGCCACCAAACCCACAGTTTATGTTATCCAAACGCGCAGATCCTGTATAGGATATATAGGAACTACACAACATGGCGCCACCAACGTTGGTTGGGTACTTATTTACCAGTGGAATCTGAGTAGCTCAGTTGTGCTATTCTCAGAGACCCCTACTCACAAAACACCAGAGAGGTCTGGAGTCGGTGGGCACAAAATCCGCCACAGCTGAGTAGGATAAAAATCCTATTTATTGGCTGTTGGTTAATCAAGATTGAAGGAAACTGTGTTCCTAAATTGTGCATAAAAAACCTTATCTTAGTTCCCTTGGACAAACGTTTTCTTTACAAAAATGACTAAGACAGGAGATAACCCCAAAGTGGATCTACACCTCTCAGCCGGAGAAGAAGATACAGACGCAATTTCGATTGCAGAAAAATTCAGACGTACAGTCAACATGTAACTGTTAGAAAATGGTTTATCAGCTAGGGGTGGCTTAGTAATTTTCGTGGTTGAGGTACACGAATCAAACAAAACAGAGGTATTTTATTCGTGGGTTACATTCCCAGCAGCAAATGCAAGAACAAAAACAGTTCATTCTTACACAGAAGGAGATGCATCAGTGGATTATTGTCCATTCGAGGACATTGAAGTTCCGCTCATGTACCAGGAACACTTATACTGGTTTAAAGGCACCCTACCCCACATAAGAAGAAGAGTAAGACTCGTCCCGCTCAGAGGAGAAGGGGCAACATGGCCGATATTGGCGGCCTACACACCACATCCTGACATTGACACAATGCCACAGGGAGACTTACTCATACAACATAAAGATTTAATTAAAATCTATAGAAACATGACACAATTTGTCATGAGGACATTCACTGTCCAATCAGCAATAGTTGCAACAAATGGAACTCAATCTCAGGGTACAGCAACTAAAATCACACCACAAGCATTGCACGCAGTGATGGGTAAAATGCCCTTTAAACTTGAACAAATAACATTCTGGGTAGCTCAGAAAATAACACAGCTCGAGGCAGTATTACCAAATACTACCCCGTATGAAAAACACAGAATGCTAACAATCTGCTTGCCCATGGTGATAACACCACAAGTAGAAGATTGTACCATTTGGCGTACAGTCTTTATTGCCATTTATACCAGAACTCATAGTATTCCTTTATTAGCGGTGATACCCGATTTATTAAGACAAATACAGGATGGGTACGGAGCAGACCCTGCTCTGAACTTGGGGACGACGTTACTAGGTAACTATGCCCAGGTATCAGCCATAATTTTAGCTAATATTAAAGGGAAAGCAGTGTCGGTGGCTATCCGCCAACGCCTAAGGGAGTTCAGTCCTTTAGAACAGGAGCATGTACTACCAAAAATAATTGGAACTTACTTATGCAGAATTAGGCAGAGACATTTTGGTTTGGAAAGTTTTAAAACCACAACTAATGGGCAGTCCTGAAAAGGACACTTCCAAGTAGACACCTGTTTCTTCTAAAAAGATGTGGGATAATAAAAAACAACAAACATTTAATGGAAACAGATCTCAATCCCGAGGTAGATCTCCTCCACAGGAGCCCTCCAAAAAGAGGTATACCCTCAGGAATAGGGAAAATATTAGGAAACCTGACAGGTATCAGCATACTGATACACGTTCCTCTTGTTCCTTTCAGGGTTCATCGAAAAATTCAGAGAGGGAAGGACGGTCAAAAACACAAGAAGAGCGTACAAAGTGCAGAGACAAGCAGCACGCTCAAGATTACACTTTGAAAGTAGGAGAAAAGTCAAAGCAAAAGGCAAAGTTCAAAAAGGAGAAGGTTGCAGGTCTAAAGATCAGACATGTCCAGAATTCTGAGGACTCGACTACTGAATGGGGAATGGGCTCTGACGATGCTAGACAGTGCGGCAGAAGTAACAATAGCTCACCAGAACCTTATGGAATTTCTGGTGACAGTGGACTTGAATGATTATTTCACGGTGGAAACACCTGATACTAGAGTGAGTGTCCCACATAAAGTATATGAAATAACTCTCCAAATGGAGGGGGACAAAAGTAGGAAAGTGAGAGGTCTCTTCTGGGAGAACCTAATGTTTGGCTATGACATTTTGTTAGCTGAACAAGATTGGCCACCAGCATTCATCATGGATTACACAATAACCATGTAGGATTGGATGAGTATTCAACCTACCACAAAATACTCCAACTGCACAGAGGCAGTAGCTAATAAAGCAAGAAGCTAATAAAACGGTCAGGGAGATCTTAGATCAACTTGAATACCAAGGGGTGATTGAAACTTGCACCTCTCAAATGAACAATAATTAGTTTTTTGTCATGAAACCGGACAATTCACATCGTCTAGTTTTAGATTGCAGACAGTTAAACACTTGCAGGAAGACATTCGCAGTTCAAAATGCACACAGTGCCGCATTAATGAATAACATTGTGCGGAAAAAATACAAAACATCGCTTGACATCTCAAATAGATTTTTTTGGGCCAAAATATAACTGCTGAAAGCAGGTATCTAACAGCATTTTCAGCGCTAGGGTTACAGGGCAATTTCGTCGACTCCCCCAAGGGGATAAGAATAGCCCGGGGTTATTTTCAGCTAGGGTAACTGAGGTACTTCACCAATTGGATGAGGAGGCGCTGTCTTAAGTGGATGATATTTATCTGATGAACGAGGACCTAGAGGAACACTTGAACAGGGTGAATACCATCATTTTGGGATTTGCATCTCAGGGCTACAAATTCAACTTAAAAAAATCAAAAATTGCCCACCTCAGTGTCCAAATTTTAGGATGTAAATGTGTATGTACTTATATAGCGCCGAATCACCCCTGGGGGTATCTCAGCGCTGTACTCATACCGCTGAAGGAACCCTTCCTGGCTTTCCGTGTAAAGTGCCCACTCCTGGGCACCCCCATGGTGAAGCCAGGCATCCCAGCACTGTTGGCGCCGTTGTGGAGATTAAGCAAGCTATTGCCCAGAGTTGCAGCGTGGGACCCATGATTAGAATAGGCACTGAGGCGAGAATATCCGGTCCGAGGAATTTATAGCCCGAGACCCTGCCGCGGCGAGAATCAAACTCTGGTCCCGGACCAGTGCTCTGCATCGAGATCTGCCGCTCTAACCATTGAGCCACACTTCTCCACATATGAGCTTTCAAGTAAAGGAAAGAGCCTGGCAGCCAATTTTCTAGAAAAATGCGTGCTGCTCCAGCCTCCAAAATCATTAAAAAATCACCAATCAATACTGGGATTCCTAAATTTTGGTCGAACATACATTTTGGATTACGCAGAAAGAGTACAACCTTTCTACGACTTAATAGAACCTTATTTTTCAGCGAGAAATTGGACACAGGAACACACAGATGCACTTTGTTCCTTACAAGCTGACATGATAGCTTCCAAACCCTTACAGACACATTTAAACGTACGCAATCTGGTGATCCGTATAGTTGCAGATCAATCTGGGTACACCTATCTAACATATAATGATGGTGAAACAGTACCAATTGCATACAAATCACATTTGTTCACAAATTCTGAGATACGTTTCGCATCTACAGAAAAGATTCCAACAGCAGTACAGACTGCTGTAGTGAGAGAAAGAGCACTGGCTCAAGGTAAACGAATAATAGTAGTGACTCCGGTTCCAGCCTTAGAGGCTGCAACAAAGGCAAGCGTTCCTAACGCTAAATCCTTACATCTGAGATGGATACAATGGCCTAATTCTCTCACTGCAATAGATGTAGAATACAGGTACGACCCAAATTTAAAGACACAAGCATTCCTTCAATACGAACAAGAATATGCTCTACCTAATGAAATAATGCCTCTGGATCCGTATGAATATATTATTTACACTGACGGATCTGCTCAACCGGGCATAGGAAGTAAGAAATAATAAAGCGCGGTGTTGTAAATTGAAACAACGATGTGATTAAGCATTTACTAAAGACATTAATCCCCTTCCTCTAGATCATGTTTTCTCTGTTATGTTGACCGAAGTTCGGACTCCATTTTGTATCGTCATGCTTCCACGTGTTCTCCACGAGAAGAGTCCAACCTCTGTGTTAGTTGCTCTTGTAATCTGCCTAGTAACAGTCTATAAATAGCTCTTTTGTCCATCTGGCACATGCCCAGACTTGACCACATCTGTTATCAGTTAGTCTTGCTTGACCATGTTTTCGCGGGCTCAAGGAGTGTGTTAGCTCCGCCCACATATTGATTCAGTATCGAAAATGACCATAAATGGTAATGTTCTTCGGCCTCATGTTGTATCCACCCACTCATGAGCCCCTCTATTGTGTATAAAAGGGGACCATGTACGCAAGTTCTTTGTGCTACTCTATGCAATACTGAAGAGTGTTGTGTGGATTGTAGGACCACCCTTAAGGGTTAATAAATGCTGTCTTTGTACTTTGCAGTTTCCGTGCCAACTTCCTTATAGATTCCATTACAGGAGAGCGAACCCTTGTGTCCTGCGGGCCTAGCTGGGGCCTGTACTCATCAATTGGCGCCCGTCACGTGGGGCTCATCGGCGACTCGGATGCTCGAAGGACTGGTCGCGACGAAGGTGAGGAATTTGGCCAGGGACGTGATCACTGCCAGCGGCGTCTTAGCCCTGGCATCCCGAGGGTTTTTCTTCCTTCCCTTCCGAGCTGACCGTCTGGGTGGCGCCGGTCCTCGACTGAGACCTCTTCTGTCGGTTCTGCCGTGAAAGCCGTTTGGGCGATTTTGGAGCTTGGCAGTTGGAATCTGGACTCTTGATTGGTAAGAACCGTTGTACGGTACTTGCTCCGAGTTTTTGAAGCCTGGTCTGGCTATTTGAGTTTGATTTGTGATGACTAGTCATATTTTGTATTTGTCTTTGTGAAAATATATGCGTTGCAACACATATAGGCAGGTAATGTGGAGAGATTTCTCCGGAGCTGTGTAACCCTGAACGGCGCAACGATTAAGTGCCCTTTTCTTTATAATATTGCATATTTTGCATTATTTCTGAGCATGCCTGCTTTTAGCGCACTCCGTAAGTGGTGTTGCTGCTTTAGAAACCGGTTGAACCTCGAGGAATCTGCTCCAGCTCCCCCAGAGGGGACTCCTAATCGGGATATGTATGTGAAGCATGGTCTTTCTTCTATAATGTACAGCACAGTATGGAGGAAATATACTAGAAAAGATCCTCAGTTGCGATGGCCTTTGTATGGATCGTTTGATATACGTAAGATTGAGTATGTGGAACAGTGTATGTGTAAACGGCGTGCTCGGCAGGATATGTTTGAGTGTGTGCGGTTGTGGGTGAAGGAAGTGCGTGAGCGAGAGAAGCGTGAGAAAGCGCTGTTTGATAAAGAACAACGGAAGAATGATCAAGTGCGAGCACAGGAAGCGAGGCGTCGGGAGGACAAAGAACAAACGGAGAGGCAAGAGAAAGAGCGTAGGCTGCAAGTCTCGGGTCAATATGCTGTTCGGCAGCCGCTTTATCCTGTCCTTAATAATATTGATGATGATTTTTATTTACTAGATCGCTCTCCGCCCCCTTATGTGGGCGCATCTGCTCCGAAGCCACAAGATTCTGACCCGGTTCCGGGTAAGGTAGATACGCGGTCCATGCTGTCGGCTGAGCAAATGGCTGAGCTTCGGCAAGTTTCCTTCCGTGCACTTAAGGGCAAAGTGTCCCTGGATGAATTGTTCCATACTTGGGGGCCGTGGCAGGAGAGAGAGAAATTGTATTTTTTGGGTCACTTTGCTGATGAAGTGACTGCTGCTTACCGGAAATATTCCAGTGTTTTTGAGCCTGATGATGTGACATTGGATGCTAAAGCATTGCATAATGGTGTTTTCTCTCCCTCTAAGGCTCCTGACACGGCTCGGCGGCTGTTCGCTTTGCGGGACGCGGTGCTGGCCCTTAAAGGAAAAGCGCGCCAACAAGCAGGGGAGGTGAAGCAGTCGGATCCGTGTACAGCAGAAGGCCACTCATCCACCTCCCAGTCAGATAAGGATGGCATAGTGCATGTTAAACCAATGCGAGAGGCGGCGCCTTTGTATGTTCCTCCTAAAGGAGCGGGGACTAGCTCGGACATTACCTCCGCCGATGCTAAGGGATATTTTGTGTATAATTGGGTTTATACTCCTTGGCATAGAACTGATGTTATGGCCTTAAAGAATGCATTGCCTGATCCCCGCAAGAATCCAGCGGCCTTCTACGAAGAAGTCGAGGGGGCCTTGAATTCTTGCGTTATGACCTTAGCAGATATAGACCTGTTCTTTGGCCTTATTCTGCCACCGGATATGTGGCGATCTGTCCGAAGGTAGATGATGTAGTTGCCTTTAAGGCTCGGTGGTCTGACCTTGAGGATGAGGATAGGGAACGGAAGCCCGCGCAGAAACCACCCCAGAGTATCTTAGACCTCCCTGCTGCTATTCTGACCAAGTTGAAGACAATTATCCCCCCTAAAAAGATTGACTGGAATATGTTAGCTTCATGTAAACAGAAAGTTGACGAGTCGGTTGCGGACTTCTTTACGCGTTTTGAGGAGACGTTTCATGATTTTAGTGGCCAGCCGCTTACTGATGATACGGGTCGCCACCTCTTTGCGGATAAATATGTGGCTAATTTGCTGCCGGCAGTTGCGACCCGTTTGAAAGCGAGTGAAAGTTCTTGGTCTTCCGCTACACCGACGGCCCTCCTGACTATTGCCCAGTATTATGAGCGTCAGGAGCAAGAAGCAAAGGGCCAGGAGGAAAAGAAATCGAAGGATTTAAAAACAAAGGTGATGTTGGCACAAGTATATGGCCTGCCCCGACGGGGTAGTAATAGAGGTAGGGGAGGATTTTATGGTCCTCCCTCGGGCCGATCTGATTTGAATAGGAACCAATGTGCGTATTGTAAGCAATCGGGTCATTGGGCTAGGGACTGCCCGGTGTTGCATGCTTCGCGTCAGGGGCATACTCAGGGTGGCCCGCGAGGTAGAGGGGGTTTCTCGAACTTTAGAGGTAGTTCTAACGAACAGGCTCGTTTTGACTCTGCTGGGCAGCACCGAGATAGATCAAATGTTTTCGATCGCCAGCATCAGTATCAAGTGTCGGGGATTGACCGATCGGGGTACCATGACTCTCAGCATGCATAGGAATGCGTTGGATGGGGGTTAGAATCAGTTGAGGTGCCGGTCGATCAGAAGGGTCCTTATGTATCGGCTGAGGTTTTGGGCTCTACTGATCAGTTCCTAGTGGATACAGGAGCGACACGTAGTGCGCTGTCTAAGCAATTGGTTCCGGGGGCTCCCCCATCCGGCTTAATGGTCACATCGGTAGGGTTTGACGGTACACTCTCCCGAAGCCCTCTTTCGCAGCCCCTCATGTTTAAGGTTGATTCTTTTTCTGCACCCTGTCCGTTTCTGCTTGCCCCGTACACACCGGACAACATTATGGGCCTTGATATGTTAAAGCATTTTAGGGCTACGATCCGCTGTTCCCCTGCTGGTGTGCGGGTAATATTGAATGACAATTACCCCCGGTCTGAACGGATGTGTACGATGTCAGAGGATGCGCTGTTAGCTACCCTCCCTCGTGCTTTGTGGGCAACGTCGGATACTGATGTGGGACAAATGGTGATTCCACCGGTCCACATTAGTGTCCAGGAGGGGGCGGTGTTACCACGCCTCCCACAGTACCGTATTTCCCAGGAGGGCGAGGAGGCTCTCATACAGATAGTGCAGGATTTGATGGCGGTAGGGGTAGTGGAGGAAGTCCCCTACAACATTTGTAACAGTCCAATTCTTCCCATATTGAAAAAGGACACGGATGCCAGAGTTTATCGGTTTATAATTGATTTGAGAGAAGTAAATAAGATCGTGATACCTCAGTACCCAGTGGTTTCCGATATCACGACGTTGCTTACTTTGGTCCCGCCTACGGCGACTATGTTTTCAGTGATCGATTTGAAGAATGCCTTCTTTTTCATTCCCATTCACCCGGGTAGCCGATATCTTTTTGGGTTTACATTAAATAATAGATCTTATCGTTTTTGTAGGATCCCCCAGGGCTACACAGAAAGCCCTAGTATTTACAGTCAGGCTTTGAAAAGACAATTGGATTCCTTTGTTCTGCTCGAGGGGGTCGCCCTCATTCAATATGTCGATGACATCTTGCTGGCGGCTGACACCCTGGAGTTGTGTGAAAAAAGTACGTTATCCTTACTTTCCTTTTTAGCATCCCACAATCATAAGGTATCTAGGAAGAAGTTGCAATTCTGTAGACCAAAGGTGACTTATTTGGGTCACCTTTTGTCTAAGGAGGGACGTGCACTCACACCGGATCGTATCCAAGTAATTTTGGACACACCGAGACCGTCCACGCAGAAGGACGTGCGTGCATTTTTGGGTCTTGTTTCTTTTTGTAGACAGTGGATATTGGGGTTTTCACATATAGCTAAGCCATTGTTAGCCCTCTTGACAAAGGACACGCCTATCCCAATCCCTTGGTCAGATGAGTGTGATACTGCTTTTCAGCAACTACGACAGGCCCTTTGTTCAGCACCAGTGTTAGGGACCCCTGATTATGCAAAACCCTTTTCATTGTATGTGCATGAGAAAGATGGATGTGCATTGTCAGTTTTAGTGCAGATGCACGGCGATAAGCAGCGCCCTTGTGCATACTTTTCGGCTGTACTTGATCCTGTCGCCCAAGCATTACCAGGGTGTTTTCGCTCGGTTGCGGCGACAGCTGTGTCAATACGCCAAAGTGAGGGAATTGTGTTATCCCATAAGCTGTTGGTATTAGTCCCCCATGCTGTCGATGCCCTGCTTAATCAAACGAAGACGCAGCATTTGACCAGTGCCCGTTTAACGGGATAAGAGTTGACGCTTTTGGCTCCTCATATTACGTTGAAAAGGTGCGTAACGTTAAACCCGGCAACATTGTTGCCATACCCCGAAACCCAGCCTGAGGCGCGGAGAGCACATGATTGTATTCTCGTGACTGAGGAACAAACAAAGGGTCGTATTGATCTCCAGGATACGCCCTTTCCAGATGTAGATGGAGAACTGTGGGTGGACGGATCATGTCTGAAGCTACCAGATGGTACGACTTCAGCAGCGTATGCAATTACCACACTGCAAACAATAGTGGAGACAGCACGCATACCACAGAAATCAGCTCAAGCAGCGGAACTGATAGCATTAACACGAGCATGTGAGCTCAGTACAGGATTGTGTGTGAATGTTTATACAGATAGCCGCTATGCCTTCGGAGTAGCGCATGACTTCGGCCTACTCTGGAAGGAGAGAGGGTTTTTAACGTCACATGGAGTACAGATAATGCATGGAGAGTTAGTTCACAATCTTTTAACTGCATTGACATACCCAAAGAAAATTGCCATCGTTAAGTGTAGCGCCCATAGGAAAGTAGTTGACAAAGTTGGAGAAGGGAATGCGTTGGCAGATCGAGTAGCACGGGAAACTGCGATGCAGCCCGGTGCTACTGCCATGTATGTAGTAAAGTCACAGGTGGAAAGATGGCATGATGCGAAGGAGGAAGTGCGGGAAATGCAAAGAGCCGCTTCTGACAAAGAGCGGGAACAATGGGCTAGTGAGGGAGAACTGGATGATGAGGGCTGCTGGAGAAATAAGCAGATGGATAGATGGAAATTACCCACGGCTTTTGTACAACCTATGGTTCAGATGGCACATGGGCTAGCACATGTTGGAGCTTCCGCAATTGTAAAATTGCTTACCCAAGCCTGGGAGCATCCAGAGATTGCTAGCACGGCAAAGAGGGTGGTGCAGACTTGTATGATCTGCTTGAGGTATAACCCAGGAAAGGGTACTCGAACTCCAGCAGGAGGATTCGTGACACCCACTGCACCCTTCGAGGTTTTGCAGATGGATTACATCCAGCTTGAGCGCTGTAACAATTTGAAGTATGTTCTAGTAGTGGTTTGCGCCTTCAGTAAATGGGTTGAAGCGTACCCTACGAAAGACAATACTGCAATGACTACTGCGAAGCTGCTGTTGAAAGAGTTCTTCCCTCGATATGGCGTCTGTAGACTTCTGTGGAGTGATAATGGGCCTCACTTTGTAGCGGATGTTATAAAGTATGTCTTGAAGGGCCTGGGCATCACCCAGAAGTTTCACGCGGTATTCCACCCTCAGGGACTGGTCGAGAAGTATAATGGTACACTGAAGCTCAAGATCGCTAAAATTCAAGCTTCGACGTCTTTGGCTTGGCCAGATGCTCTACCACTGGCGTTATTGTCAATTAGATCGGTACCACACTCTCGAACTGGCCTTACGCCGTATGAGATTGTCTTTGGACGCCCAATGAATATTTGGGGTCCACCAAAACCTAAAGCTGTGTATGATGTACCTTGTGTAATGATGAACGATTATCTGGCACAGTTAACGGATAACTTGGTTTCTATTCATCAACAGGTCCGAGAGGCGCTCCCTGATCGGTCCACCGGTGAAGGACATGGTCTTCGACCTGGTGACCACGTGATGGTGAAAATATTTGACAGAACAAACAGCTTGGAACCGAGATGGGTGGGTCCTGAGCAGGTCCTCCTCGCAACGAGGACGGCTGTGCGAGTCTCCAACAGAAAGAATTGGATCCATTCCCTGCACTGTAGGAAGGTGCCGCCCGGATTGGTGGAACCTGCCGTGCTGACCGATCAACGAGACATCTTGGCTGCAGAGACAGGCCGTGCTGCGGAGCCAAACGCCACTGAGGAGCTCTTTCCGGACCACGCGACTTCTGGAGGAAGGCGATATCATCTTCGGCCAAGGAAGTGAGTTCTCCAGTACCGGGACATACTGTCAGAACGGCCCTTGGGTTAGTGAAACGGAGAGCCGATGAGGCAAGGGGGGGGGATCAGCCCTGCATTAGTGTAGCGACACCCGTCTTGGCCCGCTGGTGAAGAAATCGACCGCTGCCCAAGGGGAAGAGTTCTGACAGACTTTTAGTTTCAGGAAGATCTTGGGTTTTTATTTTTGACATGGAGAAAAAGAAAATCTTTTGTGCATTAGGGTTCATGTTGACAGTAGCTATTGTTGGGATAACCACATGGTTTGTGGAGGATGTAACTCCCGCTCGGAAAATACTTGTGTTGACAACTCCGGTGCCTGAGGAGCACTACTTTTATACATTACCGTATCAAGAGTTGAAGCATCGACAGTCTTATTTGAATAACACTTTCATCCAGATGCTGCATCATACCCACGTTGCTACGAACGCTACGAACTGTTGGATATGTGGGATGATGCCAGCCCATCAGAAGAAAGGAGGAACGCCATTTATACCACTCCCTTTCTCTCATAATGGCTCTTGTAGAGCATGGTATACTTTGCTTTTTGCCACTCGGAAACCGACAGTGGGACGATTGCTCTTCAGACTCAATAAAGAATGTCACCAAGATAAGAATGGGTATCCGCAAGCGAATGGGACAATTTGGGAGTGGGAAGAGTACCGACCAGACAATGAATCCATTCCCTACATCTTCACGAACACAAGGGACACTGTGGGAAAGGACAAATTTGTGATTCAAGTAGCACAAGCCCAAGCGGACCTGTGTGTCCAGAGTGTGGGTTTTATTCCGGTTGGTGTTAGTGATTGTATTACTGTTCTGAACATTGATGGGTTGAACAATAGTACCTTTTTAGCCTCCCATAATACGTACTTTGTGTGTGGAAATAAAGGTTATTACCGTCTACCGGCTGGGTGGTCTGGGGTATGTTATGTATCATTTCTATTACCTCCTGTATTCCTAGCACCCGCATCTTATCATAAGGATCTGAAATTATTGAATAATGTGACTGTAAATAGGTATAAACGTACTTTATCAACTGATGATGTAGATCAGACTGATACTAGTCTGCAACAGTATATTGATTTTAACTTGGGATTGTTTTTCTTTGTTGGAGCTGCCCTGAACAGTAGGAAGATCCGAAGATTAACAAGAGTGGTAGAGGCTGTGACAAATCAGACTGCTGCTGCTCTTGGGAATCTTACGGAGGAATTGCAAATTACTAGAATTGTTGCATTGCAGAATCGTATGGTATTAGACGTTATGCTAGCTGACAGAGGAGGAGCATGTAAAATTATCGGAAGTAGCTGTTGTGTGTTTATCCCTGATCATACGCCATCAGTTTATAATGCCATCAACAAGCTGCATAAAATTGCAGCTGAAATCCATACAGAAAACGGCACTTGGTCCTTTTCTGGATGGTTTTGGGCCTTAATTACTGCCTGGGGATGGAAGGTTTTAACTGGTCTCTGCATTATTGTAGCAGTTCTCTTTTCGTGCTGTATCTGTGTTCAATGTGGTCCCTTGCTCTGCTCCCTATGCGTATCTTTCTGTATCCCTGACAAGAAAGCTATTGCCGATGTTGCTCACCAGAAACGTCTAGCTAAAGAAGTTGAAGAAATGATGACAATTGACATATATGATGATTATTCTAACAAACCGGATGTCTTCAGTAAATGCTGAAAGGGTCGTCTGTTGTAAATTGAAACAACGATGTGATTAAGCATTTACTAAAGACATTAATCCCCTTCCTCTAGATCATGTTTTCTCTGTTATGTTGACCGAAGTTCGGACTCCATTTTGTATCGTCATGCTTCCACGTGTTCTCCACGAGAAGAGTCCAACCTCTGTGTTAGTTGCTCTTGTAATCTGCCTAGTAACAGTCTATAAATAGCTCTTTTGTCCATCTGGCACATGCCCAGACTTGACCACATCTGTTATCAGTTAGTCTTGCTTGACCATGTTTTCGCGGGCTCAAGGAGTGTGTTAGCTCCGCCCACATATTGATTCAGTATCGAAAATGACCATAAATGGTAATGTTCTTCGGCCTCATGTTGTATCCACCCACTCATGAGCCCCTCTATTGTGTATAAAAGGGGACCATGTACGCAAGTTCTTTGTGCTACTCTATGCAATACTGAAGAGTGTTGTGTGGATTGTAGGACCACCCTTAAGGGTTAATAAATGCTGTCTTTGTACTTTGCAGTTTCCGTGCCAACTTCCTTATAGATTCCATTACAGGAGAGCGAACCCTTGTGTCCTGCGGGCCTAGCTGGGGCCTGTACTCATCAGCGGCATGTGCAATAGTTAAGGGACGCATGTGGGATGGAAAGTTCCATCCAAGTTGCACTAAAACGCAATCTCTAGGAGACGGCATGGCACAGTTGGCAGAATTAAAAGCACTGATAATGGCACTTGTAAATATGGATCGAGAATTCCCCATACTAATTGTGTGCAATTCCTTCTACTGTGTCCAGTCATATAATGAATACTTGCAATACTGGGTTCACAATGGGTTCAAAGGTGCTAAAGGTGGCACAATTAAGTATAAAATGCTATGGGAACAGGTAGTGGAGTTGAAATCTGAACTACCAAGGACTCATGTGATACACACACTGAGCTATCAGCGTGATGGCATTCACATTGAAGGGAATTCATTGGCTGATGAAGCCGCGAAGGGGGCTGTACGTATGGCTTCCGTATCTGCAATCACTCATTCTAAAATAAGAATAGACGGTGAGATTATGGTAGCTGTCATTGCTTCACGCAAAAACAGCGGAGCAGTACCAAAAAGATTTCCACTCAAGTACTACCACAAGTTAGATGCCGATAACATTCCATTTGCTCAGATTCCTGACGTGGAGGATAGAGTAATTCCAAACATGGATCGTAGGTTAGGTTTAATTCTAGCAGCACACATAGGGATAGGTTCTGCACATGCGGAAGTTACGGCAACAGTTTATTTATTGAAACAATGCTATTAGTGGCCTAGTTTAAGCAAGCAGACTAAAGACTATGTCTTGAAATGCTACATCTGCCAGCAGATGAAGGGTTCCACCATAACACATCCAGCGTAGACACCGTTGTTAATAGCAGACAGACCACTAGCGTGTGTCTACCTAGACCACTGTGGCCCCTTGAAAAGAGATGGGGCAAAACAAAATCATGGTAGCAGTGGATTCCTGCTCGAGATTCCTATGGGTGTGGCCCCAGCGCTCGGCTGACCCTTGAACTGTTATAAAAGATTTGCGAGTCTTCATAGGGATATATGCAATTGGCACATTACACTCTGACCAGGGCCCCACATTTAACTCTAGGGCTTACAAGGGAGTCATGGGAAGTTTGGGTGTAGCATTGTGGTACTCATCTCCGTACCATCCCGTGTGAAATTCGGTCGTGGAGACAAAAAAACGAGACTTAAAGCAGTCTTTAACAGCTAGAATATTAGGCACGGGTGAAAGCTGGGTGAAGCATCTCTATGGGGTCCAGAGGGCCCTTTACAATATGCCAAGATGTTCTCTGGGGGGGTCACTCCATGGGGTCCTATTTGGGACAAGAATGTGGGTACCTGATCTTGATTGCGAAGGCACAGTGGCGGATGAAAAACCTTTTGACATCCATGATCGTTTGGCTGTTTTACAGGATCTAAATGAATCCAGGACACAACAAAGTAACGTCGACCTGAAGCAGACCGCCACTGGGGAAGTGAAATCAGTCTCGGCAAGACGTGTATGGATCCCAAAAGTCAGGGATATGGTCAGAGAGAAAATAGCAGACAAGAAAGAATTTGGGCCATCCTACAGAATACCTGTACCGGTCCTAGCCATTGAAGGAACACAAACTGTACTTCTATGGCACCTTGCCATAAAAAAGGAGAAAAGATGTGTCTCAATTGACTCAATCAAACCACACTATGTGGCCGATACTAAGGAGGAGGCCACGTGGACTCCAAAGTAGCAGACGCCCTCCTCTCACTACAATTCAACAAGTTCAAACAGAAAGACTCATCACATTTGAAGAGTCACCTCTACGGAATGATGGACTATGCAACAATGCTATGGCGCTCGTTCCTCTTGAACCTGAAGTTCAACTTCAAAATGAAACCCAAAATAACAAACAAATTGCTATTCAACCAAATACAGATGTTTACGTCAACATGCCTCCACAAGAGCAAAGTACGTTTTTAACAAATCCTGATGCAATACCAACAATTGATCAAACTGCTTCTGGCTACTTCATAAACTTTGATGCGTTTTCCTTGGATCCAAGTGAACCAGAAACTACGCCAGCCCAAAAATCACACAAGCAGAAAGTTAAAGACTTTCTGAACGTTCTTAAAAAGACTTACCTGGTATCACCATGGGTAGAACTATGGATAATTACCTGGGTACCTTTCTTTCTTTTCTGGCTAGGCTTAGTGATAGTTTTTAACATGCTTATTAATGGACAATACATTTGGCAAAGCTCTGCAGCCCAAAAGGTGAATTTACTTTTAAAACCACATCAATCATCTCATCAAGAACAAAGAGACTTGTCATCAGTGAACAATTGCAGCAGTTGCTTTACCTAATGGTATAGTTTGGGAAAAGGTAAAATTTCGACATATTTGGCTTGACAGAAATTTTAAAATTTCCACATTTATTTAAAATATCATTGAGTGATATCATTACCTCAAGTACATTTTCCGATGATTGGGATTTTGAAACTGTTCATAACATGTTGTCTGATTTGGAAACATCTGCTGTGTTTTCTAATAGTGAAACACTGGAAGGCACATCAGATTATGAAACTATGTATTGTTAGCAACATTATGGTCATCACTTTTTGCATAAATCTGCAAATCCTAGAAATGTGTTCACATACCACCAATGGGAACATTGTCCAACACCTCCAAATGGCCGTTAAAAACCATTGGCACAGAAATTTCCGTATTTTTCAGGGTTTAATATGTCTGACCCAGCCTCATATTATTATAAAGTTGCACCAACATCAGCACAGAAAAGTATGTTGACAAACACCAAACAGATTTACTCTGCATCCTTTGTTGCCCAGTTGTCTGAACAAGGTTACGACTTATGGAAAGACATCACAGACTTAAAATCAGTCTGGGGTACTAGGGATTGGCAAGTGCAGGGGATAGAAGCTTTATTTTGAGCATACCCCATCTTTTAACAACTCATGGTTTTGAACGAGACAGTGCAACAGTTGTCTTGCCTTGGACTAGCCAAGAATAATGTCTTGAACACACCTCGGCTGCCGACTCCATCACACACCGAGAGTAACATAACATCACAGGAAGAGATTACACTAGATGACATATTACAATGCAACAGATCGGACCCCGATTGGAAGAAATGGTTGATTTAGCCCACAGACACCAATGGTTGTCAGGAAAGATTCATGGGTAAAACCGAAGGGTTTAGTATCCATAGGCCAGATCCACGTTATGTACATAGATAACATCTAGGGGTCATACAGTGTTGGGAAGTTGTGCCTTGATTGGCTAAAAACTTCAATACTCACACAGGTGAAACAACAACATATATCCTTACTCATACAGGATATGAATCTTAGGGATTTTTTACTAGGTCCCAGGAAACCACGTCAGAAACGTTTCATATATGCTGGCACTTATGCTGCCTACAATGAAATATGGAAAATATCCCAACAAGAGGCCGCGGAGAGACTACGGGAAATAGACCCTATAAATCTAGAAAAATCTCTAGCAATGGCAGACAATGGGTTAACAACATTGACCTCCAGGATATATTCCTTAGGCAACATTGTATCTTCAGCTATAGACATACTGGAACAAGATTTAGCCATATTACAACACAGGCAATCTCAATTACGTTCTATTATGTTGTTGATCTGAACGCTGCAAACTTTTCGTGCAGGCTATGTGCCTTGGCGTTTTATCAACAGCACGTCTCTGTTTTCTGAATACAATCAATCAATCACTTATTTGTAGAGCGCACTAATCACCCGTGAGGGTCTCAAGGTGCTGAGCGTGGGTGGGGGTGCAGCTACTGCTCCAACAGCGAGGTCTTGAGAAGTCTCCTGAAGGTCAGCAGGTCCTGGGTCTGTTGAATCTGTGTGGGGAGGGTGTTCCATGTCTTGACCGCGAGGTAGGAAAAGGATCTGCCGCCAGTGGAGGTCCTGTGGATTCATGGGACGGAGGCGAGGGCGAGGTCGGCGGAGCGCAGGTGGTGGTTCGGGGTGTAGAAGGTGAGACTCTTGTTGAGGTATGCTGGTCCAGTGTTGTGTAGTGCTTTGTGGGAGTGGGTGAGGAGCTTGAAGGTAATCCTCTTCTTGACTGGGAGCCAGTGCACGTCTTTTAGGTGGGTAGTGATGTGGGTGTGGCGGGGTATGTAGAGGATGAGGCGTGTGAAGGCATTCTGTATGCGTTGGAGTCTCTTCTGGAGTTTGACCGTGGTTCCTGCATAGAGGGCGTTGCCGTAGTCTAGCCTGCTGCTGACGAGGGCCTGTGTGACAGTCCTTCTGGTTTCAGTGGGGATCCATCTGTAGATCTTGCGGAGCAAGCGAAGGGTGTTGAAGCAGGAGGATGAGACAGCGTTGACTTGCTGGGTCATTGAGACCGATGAGTCCAGGATGACCCCCAGGTTGCGAGCATGGTCGTGGGTGTGGGTGCGGCTTCAGAGCGGCTGGCCACCAAGAGTCGTCCCAGGCCGAGGGGGTGGATCTGAGGATGAGGACTTCTGTCTTGTCCGATTTAAGTTTTAGGCGGCTGCTCTGCATCCAGGTGGCAACGGCCTTCATTTGTTCATGGAAGTCGGATTTGGCGGTGGCAGGGTTTTTGGTGAGTGAGAGGATCAGTTGTGTGTCGTCGGCGTAGGAGACGATGTTGAGGTTGTGTGAGCGGACAATGTTGGCGAACGGTGCCCTGTAGATATTGAAGAGTGTAGGGCTGAGGGATGATCCTTGGGGCACGCTGCAGATGATCTTGGTGGCTTCAGAATGGAAAGGTGGGAGGCAGACCCTCTGGGTTCTGTCAGTGAGGAAGAAGGGGACCCAATCCAGGGCTTTGTCTCATATTTCTGCGTTGTGTAGGCCTGTGCGTAGGATGTGGTGGCAGATGGTGTCGAAGGCGGCCGAGAAGTCCAGGAGGATGAGGGCTGCGATTTCACCATTGTCCAGTAGGGTCCTGATGTTGTCTGTGGCAGCGATGAGGGTGGTTTCGGTGCTGTGATTGCTGCGGAATCCGGATTGGGCTGGGTCCAGGATGTTGTTCTCCTCGAGGATGTGGGACAGGTGCCTGTTGATGATCTTTTCGATGACTTTCGGCGGGAACGGAAGAAGGGAAATGGGCCGGAAGTTCTTGAGGTCCTTTGGGTTCGCTGTGGGCTTTTTGAATAGGGTGTTGATTTCAGCGTGCTGCCAGCTTTCCGGGAAGGTGGCGGTTTCAAAGGAGCTGTTGATGATCTTTCGAAGTTGGGGAGCGATGATGCGGTTTGCTTTGTTGAAGATGTGGTGAGGGCAGGGGTCTGTTGGTGAGCTGGAGTGGACGGTGCTCATGGTCTTGATGGTATCGTCGTCGTTGACGTGGGCCCAGGAGAGCAGGTGGTTGGTGAGGCTGGGGGCAGTGGTTCTGCAGTATTGCCGGCTGTAGGGAAGGTCTGGGTGTTAAAGCTGTTGTGGATGTCTGCGATGTTGCGGTAAAAGAAGGTGGCAGATAAACAGATAGAGAGGGCACAAAGGGGAGCAGAATATACAAAGCTGCGTATTGAAAAACTGGATAGGTTACCATTCACAGTGGCAGAATCACCGTCCATGGAATGGCTAATCCATGGCCACATAACTCTACCGGTCACTACTTTTCAGTTTCAGTTTTGCCTTGAACAAAAGCAGGCAGGCAAATATTAAAAAATGGGTAAGGAATCTTGGGAATTATCATACAGATTTCGATGCCGGAGTGGGGATCGAGATGTGTTTCTAAGTGGTACAAACTGTGAGAACGCTTTAAGTGGATCGCTCATATGTCAGGATATTTTATGCTGCATGGGGCTTGTAATGGTTCTGTAGCGAATTTGTCGTGTCAGCTGAGGGGTGCCCCAGCTACCGTGATTACTCCAGCATTCGGGCTACTTTCGAATGGGAGTTACTTGATGCTGAACAGTCAAGGCTGCTGCGGAATGCTCCCGGGCATCGCATATCTGGTAACAGTGAGCTCCAGTGTTACTTGTTGTATGCAAGTATTGTTCCCACCGACACATACATACAGTCAGGGAGGCGCCATTATGGCCTTACTGAATGTTTCTTTAATACAGTTTGATACTCTAAGTAGAATGAAAGCCATGCTTTCACAGAAGTCTGTGCCCTTAACCTCAGCTCTGAGACTTTTAATCTACAAATCGCAAGGTCTTCAGCAAACTGCCCTTTAAATTTCAGAGACATGGTAAACCGTATCTTTAACATGACTGATACGACCAGCATTGTCCACCTATTTAAGTCTATAGGTTCTGGACTTCTAGGCACCTTTCAGACGGTACTTGGATTTATACCAAACTTCATACACTCCGTATTCGGAAGCATCTTTGGAGGACTTCCACTGACCCTGTTTCTAATAGCAAGTATATTGATTGTCTTCTATCTGCTACACAATGGACGTCCCAGTCACCAAGGAGATGGAAAAAGCGCTCCTGGAGAGGAAATACCGTGACCAAATGGTACAACACCTAGGCACGCCTCGCCTGAGGGAACTAAGTGCATCTTGGTTCCTGTCATTTCGACCAGTCTGGATGGACTGCATCTTACCTGTCCTCCGATGCCTGTTTTGCGGAGAAGAATGCGTGTTAGAACTTTGTTTGACATTCCCATCCTGTGCGCAACCAGACGTGAATGCTATACTGGACCTGATTCTGCAGCCCATGTTATGCAAACTCCCCAGGGTATTCCAATGTTGATGGCGGCATTCCTTGAGCCACCACAGGTAGTAACTGCACCTGTTGGTATCGACACTGGCTCCTCCACTGGCGCACAGGCTGCCCAAGCACCGGCTGAGGACAGCGTGAAACATCATCTGTGCTCAATTGACTTGCTTTGCGAGGTGTTACAGGGACCGTCTACTGCAGAAGCAAGCAATGAAAATGTTGCGTCTTCTAGCCAGGACACATAAACATTTGCCTCATTTTGGCTTGTCGTGTGCTGGAAGAAATTCGCCCTTTTTTAAACAAGCTCAAATTTGGAACTCAAAACAAAATTGACATTGACATTCCTTTCATTTATTGGGCATCAATGGCTTATAGTGGTTCGGACTATAACCACGGACACTTTTAGAGCTATAGTTTGTAAACATTTTTCTTTTAACATTTTTTAAAGATTTTTAGAAATTTTAAACATTTTAGCTAAAAAATGTTTTATGAACTTTAAACATACCTATATCTAGTTAGGCTAGTAGTACTCTGTAGGTTATATATGTCGTCCAGTCGGAATAGGAGTGGGTGTTATATTCCATATAGGTGCCTTATATGGATGCAGGTAACATCACAACCTCTCACCTATATTTTTTCCTACATTACACCCATAACGGTTCGTAGGCACTGACCTTTTACCTAGATATGACACGGTATTCAGAACGCAGGTTTGTCCCTAGTTCAAATCTCATACATTATGCATGAGGCTTCTTGGAAGCACAGCAGGACTGACATCTCCTGTATAATATCTCTGTATAAAGTTCAGGGCCGACGTCATCCTTTAGGCCGACACAGTAACACAGTAAGGTAGGACCCCTGGGGAGACCTATGGGTATATATACATAATGTCTTGCTTAGAGAGACAGAGGAGACCGTGACTTCCCAGCTGACACACTGACCAGAGACGCTGAGGTTTCTGCATGCAGACACTCCAGCTCGCAGTGGTCTAAAACATCCCTCACGGGGTGTCCAACTCGAGACCAGTATGGGGTCCCACATTGTGTAATTCTCAGGTAATGGGGTTGACTGGATCCTAGAAGGATTCTTGGCATAACACCAACACAGATGCTAGGTACATTTAGGTACATCTAGTTAGGGAGGCATTGTAGGAGTACGCACTTTTATCATGTGTTTTATATACTTGTATGTATTCATGATTATTGAACAATGGTAGAACTGTACCGTTCCTTTACTTTTGTAGTGCTGCTAATCATATATCTCTGCTACTGTCTAATGGTTGTTACAGCACATCTATTTTACACTAGAATAACAACTGTTCAATAAATCCTTATTGAAACGCCCAGACTGTTTATTCTGTGTATCTCTGAGACCAACTAAGTGAGTACAAGTGACTGAGCGAAAAGTAGTATATTGTTTCCACGATCTTGGGGGATCAGGGTTGTCATGTTCTGAGGTTGCCAGAAACTATTCTCTCCCCGATAAGAGGAGATTCTAGTAGCACTGTGAGCTAGCTGATACAAAACAGGTCAACATATCCAGTGGGGGTGCTCAGGACCAGTCTGCCACCAAACCCACAGTTTATGTTCTCCGAACGCGCAGATCCTGAATAGGATATGTAGGAAATAAACGACAATGTCGAGAAAGACTTTGCTCTGTCTTCTTTGCTGTCCCATTTTGTTTAAAAATAAGAACGTTTATCCTTAATGAACAGACAAAGGTTGAGCATGAAGATTGTAAATTCATCTGTCAATATGAGGGCACATTTTTACAAGGTAGGTCTCCTTGTAGCCAAGATTTGCCCTTTGATTGATTCATGAGCTACCAACTGTTTTATAGATACCCAAATTTCAACAAAGGAATGATAATCCCGAGGAAAATAAAGCTAAAGCTGAGGATATTCAAGAAATAAACTGACCAGCTCTTACGTCAGGGTCTATTTGGAAAAAAAGAAAGACAATATTTTTGTCTACTCAATTTGGCCACACATGTTGTTTGAATAAGTTCCGGCCGTAAATCTCTGCAATCAATCATCAAGCATTCAACCTCACTCCATTCCGGGTATCCAGGATCCCCTACTCGGGCATTCTGCTTCAGGGTTGAACGGACTGGGGCTAGTCTCTGTGGGCCTTATTTATGAAGGCCTGCATAATGTTTGAGCCATCTTTGCGCCACTTCGCAAGCCCCTGCGTTACATTATACCTGCATCAGGTATACGTATGCAGGGTGGGCGTTCCCCCTGCAAGAAAGGGTTGTAAGAGTGGCACCACTTTTAGGACGCCAATGCGTCAAAACCTTACGTCTGCCTCACGGCAGGCATAAGGGTGGCGTATGCCCTTTCACATGGGGCTTCCCCCATGTGAAAGGAACATTGCTGGAGTTGTGTCACGCTTCTGACACAACTCCAGCAATGCGTCACTTTTGAGCCAACAGATACGTCAGTACGTATCTGTCATTCCTTGCGATGTGATGCATCATACAGTAAATGTGACGCATCCATCATGTTGCAAGGAGGGTGCACTGACAAGGATTGCATTGCTGCTTATGAGGATATGTATGTCCTCCCTGAGTTTTGGGGGGAAGTATACATTTTTGCTGATTTGTTCTAAGTCTAATTCTCTCTCTCTCTCTTTCTCTCTCTCTCTCTCTCTCTCTCTCTCTCTCTCTCTCCCCTCCCTCCCTCATGTCTGAGCAGTGATTATGAAACAATCCTAAACTGCTGCTGCTGCCAGTTCCAAACCATTCTCTCCGATGTCTCTTCCTTTCCCCATTGATGGTTACATCTCTTTTGGGGAATTACATTATAAGCCTTAAATCCTGACAGACAGGGGCAACCAACAACATTGAACAGCAACTAATGTTGCAAAATCTGCCGGTGCTGGTATGACAACATATTGGAAAACCACACTATTTATTTATTTATTCATAAAGTTTTATATAGCGCGAATATGATCCCGAAGGATATCAGAGCACTTTACAATTGGAGAAAGGAGGGTAATAAATGCAGTACCAGCATCAAATAAGAATATCAAACAGAACAGTTACAAACAAAAGGGGTAAATAGAGAATAATACAATAACTAGAACATAGCGAACTAGGAGGGGAAGAAATGATAAGTTAAAGAAGAGTGGCACCCAGCGCAGGTCGTAAAGTTGTAAGTCCAGTACCTTAGAGAAGACGATCCAAACCCATTTAAGGTAAGAACTTGTTCATAAGGAATCTTTTAGCTTCCAATTTGAAAGCAACCATGGAGGAGATTCTGCGTACTTCCGGTGGGAGAGAGTTCCAGATCTTCGGGGCAGAGCCGAAGAAAGCTCGATGACACATTCTCTTTTTGTGAAAGATCTGTGGTTTCAGGAGGAAAGAGTTAGCACTTCTTGAAGGTCTACCACCTCCGGAAAATTCTAGCTTTTGCACTAGATAAATGGGGGTTTTGAAATGGAGGGCTTTGTAAGACAGACAGGCAAACTTTAGCTGTATTCGTGCTTCGTAGGACAGCCACTTAAGAGATTGTAGGATTGGGGATATGTGCTCATAAACACATCAAACAATATGTTTATGACTATGTACACACATATCAAAAATAAAATACATAAAAGTAAAAAGGCTAGAGCGGTCCACCTCCAAGCTGGGAAGCCGGGTTGGAGTCTCGGCATGGATGCTCAACATCTTGTGATTCTGGGCAATCACTTAGGGGCATATTTACAAGCAGGCGATAAAAAATTATCGCCGCTTTTGCGGCCGTTTTCGGACGAAAAGCGGCGATAATTTTATTGCCTAATTAGCAAGGTCACGCTAACGCGTGAAACCTTGCTTTAGCGTCAGGATTCCTAACGCCAAGCTTTGCATCTCTAATGAGATGCAAAGTGGGTGTTCCTGACCTAACATGGCAGGAGAAATGTCGCTAAGTGACATTTCTCCTATCATCAAGCCCCACGCTATGAAGCATAGCATCAGGAAAAGAAGCGATAACCCCTGTTATCGCTACTTTCCTTATGCCTGCTTCAGGACTGACTTAGCCATGATATCCTATGGAAGGTGGATATCATGGCTAAGTTTGTGAGTCCCTATCAGCAAGCTAACGCCACATTGCGTGAGATTATCGCTGGGTTACCAGCGATAATCTCACGTTAGGCAGTTAGCATGAGGATTTTTATCGCTGAAGGGATAAGCGTTGCTAATAGCACGCTATCTCAGTAAATAAAAATCCACATTACCCGGCGATAATTATCGTCATGCTAAGAGCGCTGAGCGATAATTATCGCCGGGTGTTGCCTCTTTCCTAACACAAAAAAATGAATGTCTCGGTCTGTAACGCAACTGGAGCTCGTGCAAAGCACTCTGATAGCTTTGGGTCAAGTTCGCTCTGTATAAAACACCCCCAAAAAACTCAGTTAAAATTATTGATGTTAAAATATGTCAGGTAGCTTTTTTGTCGTGCAAAGCTGGCAATGGGCACAAAAATGTATCCGTCCGAAAGAATGAGCAAGCATTGGGCTGTCATTTGCAGATGTTTAGTTTACTTAATTTGTATGGTCACAGAGTTAAAATGTACAATCATTGATTAAAACCTGTTTAATATCCGTCAACATGTGGTATTCTGGAAAAATGCATATATTCCACTTTTTTTTGCATACTTTTGTAGTCGTTTTTTAAATAAAATTCTTAGCCGTGTAGCTTAATTTTGGTGAAAAAGTACTACTTGCACTTGAGATGACCTCGAACTTAATTATAAACTTATTTTGTCATCTTAACCCTTCCTGACTATCTTAGAAAATGCTGTGCAGCAGAACCAAACTTTATTTTTCTAATAATGTTATGAAGGTCCTCAATCTCTAATAAACATTTTTATGCAGATGGAGCCCTTGCTTTTTTTCATAAATGATATCGCATTCAGAGACCTGCAGAAGCATCCAGGAAATTCAATTTCGCTCTATATGCTAATGTCAATTTACGAGGAAAATCTCACTGCACATTCAGCCACGAATTGTAGACCTCACTACCAATTTTGCAACTGGGTGGTCACTCAATAGCAGAATCTGATCTCAGCAGGTCATATCTACGGGTGAGAAATGATATAATAAAACCTGCCTACAAGCACGATGCTTTAGCACACTACTGAGTTTTCAGACCTCAAAATACGTGCCGTGTTTATTTTGTGGATTTGTTTTATGGAAGTTGGTATTAATCCGGCCACCAGCTAAATAGTATATAAAATCTGCTATTTACTCAGAGGCTGGCAAAATAGTGCTTAATGTTGGCTATTTGGCCAGTGGCAGGTAAAATATCTGAAACTTCACAGTTTATCTGGCCACAGACTAAATAGTAGAAATCATGTACTATTTGACCATCGGTCTGGGCCTTATAAATAGTGTGAAAGTGGTCTTAATTTAGCTCGTAATGAAGCAAAATGGGAATTCAGGCACTGTCAGGGGGTGGCCATCTTGTGATGGAATGCAGAAAAGTGTGTGAGGCATTTAAAATTAAGTGCATACACCTACATACAAAAGTATGGACGAATGTAAACACATGAATTAGGCTAAATGGTGTATAGATTAAAAGGCAGTAAAATAAATTCTGAATGCAAACTTTTACTTATATATAATATTTAAAAAAAAAATGTAGGGTTCACACTTCTGTTTCTGGAACATCAGGATATGTTTAGATATGTTTTGTGCTGCAGCCTAGATGTATTTGGCTGTCTGTCAAGATAATTCACAAGGTAAGTGTCTATCCGCTTAGCTGCCAGAGGAAGAAACATGCTATTTCACACTATTCAGCCTGGAATAGATGCTTATTGGTCTCATGTCATGAGTGTCTCCTTCAATTATACTAACATTTTAGTCACCCTTCCAGTGTATCTTGAAAATCGTAGTTTTGTTTTTAACATTCTAAGCAGTGTTTTAAGTGGGCTGCGTCCTTTCTCTAATGGGTCCTCATATCTGTCCTTGATGGTATTTTCTCAGCAAAGAAAAATGGAAGCCAAAAAATGTGACAGGCTTGAAGGGTGTACCCCGCTAAAGTAATTGTGGAGGGGGCCTAGGGAAGCAAGGAAGACTGGTACTAGGGGGACGACTGACAGTCGAAGGATAAGGACAACGTAATAGACCTGCCATGAGGGCTAAGTTCACAAGAGCCCAAGGACCAGATAAGAAAAATCATGACAAGGGTGATCCAGGCCTGCGGGGACTGGGAACAAAAAGACGAAGAGGAAGAGACCAGGAGGAACGGGGTTTCGAGGCCCATGGACCAGAGTAAGAAGGATCAGTAGGACAGACAGGGTGTGGAATGGGGGATCAGGATCCAATAGACCAAGACCCAAGGTAACAGAAAAACAAGCATTTGCAATGCAATAGGTCTCGGATTACTGAAAGTTTGAGCTATTGGCGTTGCATTATTATATGCAACGCAAATGGCTCAAACTTTCAAGAATGCGAGAGCAATTGCATTGCGAATGCTGGTAATTTTTAGTATTTTTTTAACCTTTTTTTATTCTCCGCTCAAAGGCTGCACTTCTGAAAAAGAAGACATTTGAAGTCAAAGTGTTTTTTCTTATTGTTTTTTCGATCCACTTCATAGGGGAACAAAAATAGGAAAGAGAAAAAGAGCCATTTGTTGAAGTAATGGTTCCTAGCAAGTGAGGAGGAGTGAGACAGAGGGAGCGAGTAAATAAGAGGAAGAAAAGGGGGGAGGGGCAGCAGCATGGAAGTGAACATTGTTGTTTAAAAAAAGAAAAGACAAGAATTTATAATGCAATAGGTTTCATATTTGTTAGAGTTAGAGCTATTAGCGTTGTAAATGATAACGTTTTTACCTGTTTGTTTTGTTTTGAAGTGTAGTGGAACCATGTGTGTTGTATTGGAATTGTTAGTTGTTTATTTGTGCAGTGTGTAACTGTGTGTTGTGTATTTATGTACTGGAATTATGTGGCATGGTGAATAGATAGTAGTGAGAGCTGTAGAGAAGCGATAGAAAGGAAGAATACAAGAGAGAGGTCGTTTGTGAAGGTAGTGGCTATTGAGATAGAGGAGGAGAAAGAGTGTGAGAACGAAGGGGAGAGCAGGCAACAGATGCCTAAAGAGGTATTTTTTGTGTATATAGAAGACACCCTAAGAAGAAGAGGAGGAGAGCATGTGTTTGAGAGAGGGAAAGTTTGAAAAGGCACGTTTTATGTTTTTAGCCCATAAATTTGTCCTGAAGAGCAAAGTCGATTGTTTCCTGTTTCTGTGCACTGTTCACTTAAAGAAGCTGATGTGCAAACAGGAACAGAGCTCTTACAAAAGAGCCAGAGAGCGTACACAGCCATGGTTTCAGAGTTTCCATTCTGTTCAATGTAAAGTTGCTTTTCTTCCAATAAGTATAGGACTACAAGTCCCATAATGCAAAGGTAGAATGAGAGTATGAGCTCCCAAGGCGTGGTTTGAGACGATGTGTGATATGCGGCCAACCTGTTGTGCTTTCTTACAGGCTGTTGCAGCTCTCCGATTTATGTATTAAAATGTAAGGCGATACGTGAGATTCTTTTTTCAATGAAATTCACCCGGTCAGCACCAGCGGGACTCTGCTGATGGCCGCCCACCCCGGATGAGAGTGTTCTGAAGAGCTGAAACAAGTGTCATGGTAGTCCCCTAAATCTGTCCCAAAAAATCAACATAGAATGTTTTCAGTTTTTGTGCAGTGCTCCTTTAAAGAAGCGACTGTCCAAGCAGGAGCAGAGCTCTTCCGAGAACGGGGATGGCTGAGAGCTAGTGTGTGTCCGAAAAAGAGACTGGAAGAACATTTGTGAAAAAAGGAAGACGGAGTGTTACAGTTATCGCAGTAAAAATGAGTAGAAAACGGATTAGAGAAAGAAATGACAGTAGGCAGTGGAAGTGCGATGGAGAGAGAAATAGTGTACAAGAGTCTGGAGTGAATGTGAGATGCACAATGATACTGTGGCAAGTGTGCGAAAAGCTGAAGAGTTTGACAAATGTAGTGAATGGTAATTTAGTGAAAGTTGCATAAAGCCCTGAGTATCTGGTTTAAAGATAACGCCTTACAATTAGTGACTTTAATATGAACTGTAGGTGATGTAGGTTGGCTGAACTGTTAAAAGCTTTATTTAACTTCTGGCCTAGAGATAATGTTACCTATTTTGCTAAGCTGGTAATGTTATGCCCAACTTACTGTACTCTTCCTTTAAAAAAACTAGAGTCATCAGCTGCTGTTGTCTTTTTAACAAAGAAATGCAGAGCCAAAGGAAAAAAAACAAGCTTTGGCAACGCGGCCGCGAAAGTGAAAGTGATCGCGATTACGATCGCGTGCTACGGAGGAAAGACACATGGCGCTGCGCGCGTGCACATTCACGTGCACTGAAGCTTTAGGCCACGGCAGCACTTTGAAAAGCCTGTATACAAAATGTCTCGGCCAGATCAGCGCAAGCGCTGGATCAGGGGAGACCTAACCAGGGTTCAGGCAAACAGAAGGCCCTGGAGCAGCAAGACGAGGAGGTCTAGCATGGTCCAAGAGCAACAACCAGGACCAGGACACTGAAGATGACCAGGACCGGGAGTAGCACACTTAGGTGGACAGACCCAAGAGCCCTAGTACCAGAAAAACAATGTAAGGGCAGACCAGAGACAGGATGATCAGGGCGAAATAGATCTGATCAAGAAGGGCAAAAGTGCTAGAAGCAGAGGTACCAGGCCCAGAAAGACCTAAACCAGGAAGGACAAGGGCTAACAGCACTAGGAGTCCATAAGTCAACCAGGAGGAATGGAAAGGACCAGGATATCCAGTACCAGTGAGACCAGGATCAAAAGGTCTATGATGGTCAGACTCAGGAAGACCATTAACCTGGTTGACAAGGACAACATAGACTAGGATGACCCACAACATTGGAACTAGGAGAACAGGGCAAATGAAGGACAAGGAAGATGTGACATAGGAGGATAAATATTAGAAGTATGAATTTTAGGAGGACTATGACTGTGACTGAGGAGACCAGAGCCAGATGGACAGGAACAAGTTGCAACAGGCAAACCAGAACACTAGAAGGACTAGCAGGGCTATGATGGGGCAGGAGGACCATGAGGCCAGGAGGGCTAAGGAAACCAAGACCAGCAGGACCAGCACCAGAGGATCAGACAAAAGAGCACCAGAGCAGTCTAGGGCAACATTAAAAAGGGGACCAGGATCAGAAGGATTCAGAACAGGTAAACCAGAGAACTAAATAAACAAGAGGAACAGAACCAGTAGAATAAAGGGACTGGAATTAGGTTGAGGTGGATGAAAAGGTCCAGAATTGAGGGGGGCTTTGAATCAGGAAAACTATGATGCATAGGACCATGAAGGGCAGGAGTACATGGTAATGACAACAAGAGCACCGAGGACCAGAAAATCCACGACAAAGAAGTCCAGGACCATTAGAACTAGGACAGGCTAGGATGATCACTGGTGGGCAAGGACAAGTTATTGCAGACCATGAAGACAAGAAACAGGGAGACCAGGGCCAGGAGGAGTAGAACGAGACTGTGGAGTACTATGAATATCAGGACCAGGAAGACAATGGATATTATGTCCAGGAAACCTGGATAAGCAATACAGGGGACTCGAAGAACAGAAGGATCAGCACCAAGGCCACCAGGAGGACCAGAACAAGAAAGACTAAGTGAGCTAAAATGACCATGACCAGAATGAACCATGTGGAGCAGACTGATCACCTTATGTAGTAAGACAAGATTAGAATGGATCAGGTGCAAGAAACCCTCCCATAGAAGGGATGTCCAAGGGGACTGGGCAAGGGCAGCCTAGAGGACCAGGACCAAATTCACCAGGCTCAGAAGGATCTGAACAAGCAGAACCGGGATCAAGCGGGCCAGCACAAGTGAGTGCAGTACTAGATAGGCTAATAGTATAAGGAACAAGCCAGGAGGACTAAGACAGCCCACAGCAGGAGAACCAGGACTACAAGGGCCTAGAAATGAGAGGCCAGATGGACCAAGTGGATCAGCAGGACCAGGCCCTGAGGTACCAGAGCAATGGTGTACATAGTGAGGGAAACCAGGCCCAGGTGACCAGAGCCACAAGGAGCAGAAAGGAAGAGGGCCAGGAGAGGCCCAGACAGGGAAGCTAGAAAGGACCAGGATGGCCAGAAAATAAGGTTTAGGATTCCCAGCAGGAGAGGACAAGAAGAAGAAAGAACAGGGACAAGGACTAGTATAGTTAGGAGGACCAAGTCAGGGAGAACGTGACCCAGTGTCGGGAACACTAGGGCCATTAAATACTAGAATCAGTAGAACCAGATTAGGGCCACTAGTACCAAAGTGACTTGGGCTACAGATCCATCGCCAGGACGAAACCAGGAGGACCAAAACAACCCAAAAAAGGAGGACTTGGAACAGGACCTGGAGGAGGACCAACACAAGAAGGCATAGAAGGGCCAGGAGGAGAAAGAAGATGGGGAGCAGGTGAACACCTGTGTGATTCTAGGCCCCATGTATTAAGCTATCCCTTTTGTAAATGGTTTCTATTTATGTTTCTTATGCTTTCAACCCTTAGAAACCCCAATCTTTTTAGAACACTTATAGAACTGATGGTTGGTATTTGCTGAAACATTAGATCATGCACAGTGAATAAATATAACTATAATGTTACCCTCTGAGCTCTGATTGATAGGAGATGCTGTCTGATACTGGCACAGAAGCCTTAGTGTAGAGCAGAGGTCAGAGGGACTGAAACTTGACAGAGGGGTGAAAGGTATTGTGGCAAAAAGGTGAAAAGGACTTTCATCTGTGAAAAATGGCAGGAAAGGTTTGAGGATCTCAGAGGGCTGAAGTAAGTAAATTTGTCAGTGGCTACTAAGGGGGATCAAAGGGCTTTGCCAATAAGGAAAGGGAAGCTGAGGATAATAAGAATTGTCTGACAAGTAGAAGGGGGGGTTGAGGAGTCTGCAGAAAGATTAATTAGTTGACCCACAGAGGGCCTCTAAGTACCTGATTGCCAGCTGTGATAACACTGACAACCAATACCAACAGTGAGAGCTTCAGCACTCGATGAATCGTCTGTGAAACTCTGGGAGCAAGTTGAAGAGTGGTTGAGGTACATATGCAGCAGAAGTGTTGTGAGGGCTTGCAAAGAGTAGAGTAGTTTGGGTGACTCCCAGACATTGGTGCTAACATTCCATATGTGCGCTGTATGCATTTATGTGCAGTCAATGTCTTGCAAATGTGCAGTGATAAGAGTCCATGTGTGGTGAAAATCTGAGTACTGGGACCAATTGAATACTTCGGCTTTGAGTCAGCACCATTGCTTTCTGTGGTGAGAGCCATTACCTTGCGCAAAGGTAGTGTCTGAGTCGTAACCAAGACATGACATGTGAAAGAGAACCACCTTAAACCAATTCTGAAACCTTAGACAGTGGGTCTACATCTCCTGGAAAATTAATAGAAAGGTGTGACTGTAGAATTATTGTGCTGTGGGTCACAAGAATGGAGGCAACAAAAAGCCTCTGTTTATTTCCAATGAATATAATATCTCTCTCAGTTTCTTTTGTTCCATTTTTGATGCCTAAATGTATTTCTTTGATTTACTGGGAATATTCTTTAATATTCCACTGACATTCAGTTCAATTATTCATAGGCCTATTCCTTTGCTAGTACTGAAGATGTTATCAAGGAGTTGACCATATGTTGGGAATTATGTGATACCACCTTCCCTCCTTAAAGTGCGTTTGGATATTTTTCCTTGTCCCAAAAGAAAGAAAAGGTAATGGTTGTCTCTAGTGTATAGCTTGAATGCTCATATTCTCCCATTATAAATGACCCCTTTTTTTTCCCTCGGCGATTTCTACCTGGAAGAACAAAGAGCTCCTGGCCATCTCTGGCATGTTGCCAGAATGTTTCCCAATCTGCCATCTCTTTCTATCTCCTTTATATAGGATGGTGTACAAAGAGGTCCAGGGAGGGCCCAAAGCTTCCAATTTCCTACTGGTGGAGTTCCAGGGCCCTATCGTCCAAGTATTCTAATTGGACAAACATCCATTAGAGCTGTTCTTAACCCCACCTCCTTTAAAACCTGGCTCCTTCCCCTTTCACAGTCTCTCTGGCACTATTGAAGGGTTCAGGAAAAGGGCGGTTTACTTGCAGAGTACCACAGCACACTATGTTTTCCCTTGTGTAGCATGGACTGGAATCAGGGTTGACCTCTCCCTGCCATCCCACCCATGGGTGTAGACAATTACAACACACTTTGTTTTTCTTCACAATAGCTATCAATGGTGTCTTATATCTGCATCCATTGTAACACTCCCATCTACCTGCTATATACCACTGTAGTGTTACCTTTACCACATAAGACTCTTGTCAGGCAGAATCTGCTCAAATACTTGTCAGATGGACCCAAACCACTCTACTTTGTTCAAGTTCTTCATAACCAGTGAAGGGTTTGCTCTGCAAAATACTCAAAAAGCTGATGTGTGAACAGGGCTGGTGTCTGCACGATAGTCAGTCTCCCAGAAGTGAGAAGACATCACTTTAAGTCTACATTTTTTATTGGAGGAGGTGCTGGTCTTACTAGTTTCTAGAAGGACCTCGAAGCCTGGCTCTCTGCCTTCTTGGAGAGGGAAGGATAGTGCCTCTCCCATCAGGAGGAGAGACTGTCCAGGAAGAAAATCCCAGAATGTTCCTGACATGGGGAACACCCAGAAGAAGCTGACTGCTAGAGGCAGTGAAGCCAGGAGTCAACCAGTTATATGAGGGATCTCTCTGTTTCCATGAGAGGTGACATTGCGGGTTTGGAAGGATTGGTAATATTCTGATACATTGAACTGCGAGAACCTATCTCTGTCCATCTCTGTTCTGTTTGTCTTTCTACCTCGATCTGCTGCTTTGAGGCAAGAACTGAAGAATACCTGATCAAACCGCCCATTTCAAGGGGAAACACCAGGTGGGGCCCTATGTTGGGAATACACATTCATTGTCAAGGAAGGGGAACTGGTGCCTCTTTGTTCAAAGGAGTCAACCTGAGAGAACGAGCGGATCATACTAAGTAAGGTGAACCAAACCACACAACTATTAACATAGGATAAGGGCATAGGCAACAAGTTCTCACTTTGATGTGTGACAGAATGTAACAACCCACACACCCAACATTTTGTCGTATTATAGGCAGCATGCGTTTGGTGCATCGTTTAAATAAAAACATTATCCTTATAGGACTTCCAGTGTTCTTCTTTATGAGGTGCTAAGGTACCAAAAATATGTTCAGGAGGGGCTGGCGTAGTACTTATCTAAGCGTGTAAAGGGTATTTCTCTTCTAGGAAGAACAGCACCTCAAATACAACTATCAGGGAAAGCAATATTATTGCAACAAACACTATTTTACTCTTAGTGGACCAAGAGGACCAAACAGGCCCATCTGAAGTGGGACGCGGAACCGCAAAGGGCTGCTCCTCATCAGCGATAGGACGACCGAAGGGATACATTTATAAAACTTCAAGGGCAACTTATATATGTCACAAGGAAAAGAATCACGAGCTGGAGCCACTATTGCAACAATAGACCAGGGGGGCACAAATTACCCAGCGTCTGTATAGAGCCTCGCTGGTTAGCTCCTATTGTTCATCAACGACGGTGCTATGAAGCACTCCCATAGGGGAGCTGCGCAATCGCAGCCCTTGCAGAAACACACATCTTCTTCTTTCAGGATAGGGCACCCTCTGTCCTAGGCCCCTTCCAACTCAGCTCCAGGCAGTTCTTCCATTGAAAGTTCTTGACAAGCACAAAATCCCCGGGTGCAGCTGATGCCCATGCCCCTCTGGTACTGGTTGCAGCAGGGCATGAATCTGTTGGTGAATAGAACAAAGATCTTTAGACAACGCATACAAATAATCTATAAGCAAGGGGTACTCTATCTCGGAAAAGCGCTTGGGTCATGGGACACCCCAGACATTGGCAGGGCGGCTAAAGACCACCTCATACGGGGACAACCCTGATCTAGAATGCGATGTCACCCACGTAGATAATAAAGCCAAAGGTAACGCATCTGGCCATCGCAACCCTGTGCTTTCTTGGATCTTCGCTAACTTCAGTTTGAGAGTACCATTGTACTTCTTAACCAGGCCTGCTGACTGGGGGTGATTCGCTGCATGAAACGTCTGCTTAATATGCAAACCTTTGCACACCAATTCAATGACCTTTGAATTGAAGTGACTTCCGTTGTCACTTCGAATCACACGTGGGAATCCGTAGCGTGGGCAGAACTCTTTTAAGAGTGCCTTCGCTGTCGCCATGGCCGTATTCTCCTTAGTGGGGTAAGCCTCAATCCATTTACTCAATGCACAAATCACTACCAGCACATACTTCAAGCTATTCACCCGTTCCATTTCGATGAAATCCATCTGGAGAACCTCGAAACGGAATAAAGGTGGTGCAAAGTTACCTGCAGTTTTAGGAGTGTCTTTCCCAGGATTATTTTTCAAACAAACAATGCAGTGCTTCACTAGGTGTGTGGCTGCCTTAGCGATATTATTGTTCTGACATACTGGGTCCAACAACTTACAGATTCCTTTGGCACTAATATGTGCGGGACCATGGATCATGGTCACAACAGGAAGCACGTATTCGTTTGGTAGAAACCACCTCTGTTTCCCCGACAAGTCTGTCCAACACCCATCCTCGTCCAGACGCCATGTCCTCTCTTCCCATATTGCCAGTTCATCTACAGACGCCTCCCTCTTCTTCCCTGACATTCTCCAATGTGTCCTCGAACATCCCATTGTCTGGAACCCATCTAGCGGGACCTGCCACAAACATCTTTTTCATCTTTGATCAAGCTGTTTCGTTAGCTGTTTGATCTGCAAACGCATTTCCCCTCCCAACATCGTCTGTGATGGCTTTATGAGCACTACATTGTATTGTCGCCAACTTATCAGGAAGTGTCAATGCAGATAACAGTCTAAGTATCAATGGGCCATGCTGTATTCTCAGCCCATGCGAGGTCGGAAACCCTCTCTCTGCCCAGAAGCGGCCAAAGTTATGGGCCACCCCAAAGGCGTGCTAGCTGTGGGTGTCGACATTGACAGTCAGTCCCTCACTCACCTCGCAAGCCCTAAGGAGGGCAATCAGCTTTGCAGCTTGAGCCGATTGGTATGGGATACGGGATGTCTCAACTACAGTGTGTAACATTGTTATTGCATACGCTGTAGTAGTAGTGCCAACTGGTTGCTTGAAACAAGAGCCATCGACACGTAGTTCCCCTTGGGGGTCAGAGAAAGGAACATCAGTCAGGTGTACCCGTCCCTTTGTTTCTTACTCAGTCCGAAATAAACAATCATGGACATCAGTGTCCTTTTCTTCTGAAGGGAGGGGTAGAAACGTGGCTGGGTTCATAGTAGCACATTGTTTGATGGTAATGTGCGGAGCAAACAGTGTTAGCTCATATCCAGTGACACGCTCACTAGTGAGGTGCAGTGTCTTTGTCTTGTTCAAAAGCGTGTCAACAGCATGGGGTACCATTACTGTGAGATCAGTATCAAGGATGAGCCCTGCCAATTGTCTGATAGAAACTGCCACCGCCATGGCAGCTCTCAGGCAGCTCGGGAGAGCTCTGGCGACGTTATCAAGCATAACAGAGAAATAAGCGCAGGGTCTCTGCTTACCAACGAAATCCTCTGTTAGAACACAAAATAATAATAATAGAGGAGTTTATATAGCGCATGGTTATACTACCTAGTATGTCCCCGCGTGCAACCATCCGCCTCGTGTACGTAGAGCACAAAAGGCTTCTGGTAATCAGGGGTACCAAGTACAGGAGCAGAGCAAAGCGCAACCTTTAATTGCTGAAAAGCTTGCTGGCATGCAGGTGTCCAAGGCAAGGGTTCATGCACATCCTTGGTGGCCAGGTAGAGAAGGGGTTTTGTTAGTAAGGAGTAATTAGGGATCCAGTGCTGACAAAACGAAGTAATACCAATAAACGATAAACGTGCGTACCTCGCGTTGGGTCTCAAGAACAGGCATATTAGTAATAGCAGATATGTGTTCAGGTGTTAGTCTGTGACCCTCCTTCGATAGTAGGTGACCTAAATAGATGACCTCCTGTCAACAATATTGAAATTTGTAAAGTGACACCTTGTGTCCATGGTGTGCCAAATGTAACAATAATTTTACTGTGGCCTCTTTACAACCATCTTCAGTGTCCGAAGCCACAAGGAGGTCATAAACGTACTGCAACAGCACATTACAGGGGGATGTGTCAGAGAGTCCAATTGAGCTTTCAAAGCTTGACTATAGACGCTAGGGCTTTCAATATAGCCTTGTGGAGCACGGCACAATCTAAAGCTTCTGTCGGCTGTTACAAATCCAAACAGATGTCTACAATCTGCATGGATCGGGATGCTGAAGAAAGCATTCTGTAAATGGATCATGGAAAATAATTTTGCTGGTGAGGGGATCATTGTCACCGCTCTAAGGTCTATTGCAAAGTGGTAAACATCTGGGTGGGCATCAGAAGAATCCAAGGGTGCCTTTTTAAGAATAGGGAGGATAGGGCTATTACACACATTCGCCACTGTCTCCTCAACCACACCAGACTTAATCAAATCCTGTATTATTTGCAATAGGGCCTTTTCTCCTGCCTGGGATATCTTGTACTGGGGAATTCGTGGCAACACAGCATTGTCCTTAATCTGTATAGAGACCAGTGGGATCTGGAGTAACCTCACATCCATGTCTCCTGTAGCCCAGAGAGTACGTGGCACAATCTTAAACTCAGCGGGGAGGGGGGCATCCTTTGCAAGGCATTGCATGGTGCGGGCCACTAGCAGTCCAATAGTCATGTAAACACCGTCTGGAGAACAAAAAATTGTTGCATGCAATCTTTTTCACAAATCCAATCCCAACAAATTCTCCCCACAATTTGAAATTAGTAAAAACGGCCAATCAACCATAAAGGGGCCAATTGTAAGAGCAAGGGGTTTGGAAATGGGGCTAACAACCGGCACACCTGAGAAACGCACCAAAATGTTATTTTGGCGAGACAGAGCTGCCCCCAGGACCCGTGAAAGAGTAACAGAGCTATTCATAGCCCCTGTATCAACTAAAATAATTACGATTGTACCCTGTAAATCAGCGGTGACGTAGGGTCCGCGCTGATCTAAAAGGCACCGGAACTGGTCCCTTGCCCTGTCCATGGCTGTCCTAGCTGTGAGACAACCCAGTCACCTCATCCATGTCATAGTCATCGTGGTAGTACTGTGAGCCTCGGGGGTCGTCAAAATATTTCCCGCTCTGCCAATTGTGTGATGTATCCTCTGACTGCGTCCCCCGCAGCCTCCTCGTCTACGTCCTCGAAACCTTCAAGCTCTCGGGCCTCACCTTTCTGCAATAACTCCGGACACTCGTTTTGCCAATGTCCATCCTGCTTACAGTATGCACATTGATTGAGCCCGAGGGGCGTACTTGAAGCACCACCCCTGTTAGACCGGGGTAGCCGTGGGGCCGGACCCGAACCTCTTCCTTCTTCCACTTCCCCTCGCCACTTGCTGCATACCCTTGTCTTCAAATCCTTTGACTTTTTCTCTACCCTTTCCTTGTCCTCATTCTCTCTATGTTCGTAGTACTGTGCCATACTTAATATCATAATAATAAGTGCTTTCCCGAAGCCTGCAACCTGGTTGCAATCTTGGGAAGCAGGTTAGTGACAAATCTGTTAACAAACAAACAAACAACACCCTCCTGTGACAAGTCCTGACCACTAAAGTCTAAAAACACCCCTTCAAATCTGATAGAGAAATCTGACACACTTTCATCCTTCTTCTGACGACATGCAGTCATTTTATCCCAGTCCACTCGCTTCAGCGGGATAAGTGAGGGCATGTAAGTTATAATACGCCCTGGCCAAGCTAGAAGCTCCGCTTTCGGCTTGTCGCCGGGCTTACACTCCTTATCACAAGCCCTGATCTCATCCCATGTGCCACCCAACTCTAGTGCATGATCCTGCATATGAACCTGCATATGAACCTGCATCCATATATCTACCGGTACCAGCAAGCCGAAAAATAACTCTATATCAGATAGTGTCATCACTGTAAGGAGGCCACCTCCCTCAATTCCTTATAATATGCAGTAGGGTTCTTTCGGGGGTCCGGCAGCTGGCTTTTTAGGGATAGGACCTCACTCCTCTTCCAAGGTGTATAGATACACTGTTCCTGAAACCGAGCGTCTAATCACAGTGTCTGTGGAGTCGTGCAATTCTGGTATCTCGGGGTGGTAAATGGAATGGACCTCCCTCATGGGATGCTGTGTCCCTATCGTCGGAACCTTCTGGAGCAATCTGCCTCGGTAACCCACCAGTGTCATTTCATTGCTAAAAACCTCATTGGGGCCATACCTGTAGCATATACCCTGTCCCGTATGTCATAGAGGATTTGTGGTGCAACACCTTGAAAACACTGTTCCCACAGTCCTATCAGCATAGCCAACACTTGCTTTAGAGCATGTTGCTGTATGAATGGCTCATAATCTTTCATCACACTCCACACATACTCCACACTATAGATTGGGTTACAAGCCCACTGAGCTGCTTGATTTGCCACCATTTGGTTTTCCTCATCACCCACAGCAGAACACACTAACACTTTCTCCATGCAAACTCACGCTGCTGCCCAATTAGCTTCAGGTATCCCACGCGCAGGCAGTAGCGCTAGAAACAGACACACTAGAGAGGGCAGCACTATAAAAAATAAAATAGGGATAGGAGTACCTGACATCTAAAAAATGTCTAATGTTTTTTCTAGCTGCACCGACCACCAGTGCCAGTTGTGGCCAGTTGTGACAGTGTTGCCAGCCAGTTAGAAAATGCAGCATCAGTAAGGAGTGGCCCAATGACAATGGCGGGTGGTGGTAAGTCATATTGCTTACTTATTGACAATTAAATATATACTCACTTCAAGGGTGTACTGTTGAGACTTGTGAACAATTGAACACACCCCTCTTTACTTTGCATATACAGTGGGAGTTGAGTAACTAATGGACTCTTCTATCTTCAACTCAGCAGAGAAAGTTTTGTGAAAAGTCAGACCTTGATGGGTTGATGGAAAAGGTAAAGGAGGATGAAAAGTGAAAGGACAGGTGAAATGTAATATGACTGGAAAAGAAGGATGTGTGGGTGAAAGGATGCATATACTATAGGTGGCTGATAGGATGCATGGGCGGGTGAAGGATGGATGAATGGATGAAAGGTGAAAGGATGACCGCCTTGGTGGGTGAAAGTGTATGGACGAAATAATGCCTGCCTGGGTGGGTGAAAGGAATCCTCCAGTGGGTTTGATGGGTCAAAGACCGCATGGTTGGGTATATGGATGGATGGATGGTATTCATAGGTGAAGGCTGGATGGAGAAAATGTAAAACATAAATGGTGGGTAGTAAAGCCAAGGGTGAAGAATAAAAATACTCAAAGAAAAATGCAATGATAAATGGAAAACTCTCTAGGAAGAAGAGTAAACAAGAGACAGGGATGCTCCTCTGTAGTGGCGTTCTTCTCACCTTCTTTACTTGCTTGGAATGTTTTTTTTTATCAAGGTTTTTGATTCAAAGGGTTGAGGTGGTATTTCATACACCTCCCTTGACTCACAGTAGTTTTCAAGCACAACATATATTATGTATCCTTCCTTGTACCCACCCATCATCATCAATCGCCTCTTAAAAATGATTCCTCCCACAAAAAAAATCGGCAAATGTCCATTTGAGGAGGTTTTTAACCCCCAATCATAAGATTTTAATGCTTCTCGAGTAGAGAATCTTCCCCAGATTGCAGTTGCGGTAGATCCTGCATGTTCAGGATCGTGTACGGCAGAAAACATCTGCTGGAAGTCACTGGCACACCCGACGATGTGTGGGCTACTACAAAATCTTGCGGGAGCATACAGCCGGCTACCATATCTCGTGAATGGGGTATGTGAGTGGGTGTGTGAATGTCTCAGTGGGTGTGTGAATGTGTGCATGAGTGCCTGAATGAGTCTGTGACTGGGTGTATGAGTCTCTGAGTGGGTCTGTGAGTGGGCATGAGTCTCTGAGTGGGAATGTTAGTGGGTGCATTAATTTCTGATTTAGTGTGTGAGTGGGTGCATGCGTTTCTGAATAAATGCACAAGTCTCAGAGTGCATCTATGAGTGAATGCATAATTGTCTAAATGAGTCTGTGAATCTTTTTTTTTTCAGCACTATCCACAAATTTGTCGTGATGTTACACTGGGGCCATGCTGACTGTTGTAGCGAATCTGGGAAATATCACACATAGTGGGGAATATCACACGTAGTTTTCTGCCCATACTGTGACCCAGAAATACTCCTAGATCCCAACCATGGGGTCAGGGTACATCCCACTGGTCCCCTTATGCCAGTTTCTGCCATTTCATTTGAGTCCTGGGAACTGTTCTAATAAACTAAAATGGCGGGTGCAACTCACTGCTCAGGTTGCAACCTGTTGGCATGCACATTCATGATACATCGCAAAATAGTCACAAATTCTTCTGGGCCATAGATATACAACTTTGAATTTCCTTAATCTCTCAACAGTTGCTGAACTGATTTACACCAAATAATAAAAAGCACAATCTGCAGAACAAAATCAAGCTTTCTGCCAAATTTGATGTAATTTAGTCCAGCAGTTCGGGCTGTAGGTGTGTCTAAAGACTCTATGGAAATAAACATGGGACATGCACTCCCCCCCCTTTTTCTCAGCCCCGACTTGACAGATCATCCCAAAACTTTTCATGCAAAAGAACAAGAATCTACAGATCGCTTTTTTGCCAAAAAAATCATGAAGATTTGTCTAACGGCACCAATGATTTGGCAAGTCAAAAAGACGCTTTTCTTATGGAAACATGGTCCTAGCTATAACTACCTACTGGCGACCACAAGTAGGTAATAAATATTTTATATATGTTCCGTTTGATATTTTGGAATTTTGGATTCATTATTTTGTCCTCGAGATTTGTGTATTGTCAATATTCTAACTTCAATATTCAAGGGGCATTCCATTTACCGATCCAAGCAATCTTCTGTGGGTTCAAACTTAAGTGAAATTGCAGGAAAGTTGAAATGGCCAGTTCATTTCAGACAATTCTCATAACATGAAGCTAATCATCTGTTTTTAACGATACTATGCATCATGCTACCATGCACCGAAACCCATACGCCCCTAAGATATTTAACCCTGTGCCCACCAACATCAAAAGTGGCAGTATTCTTCAGGCATTCCTCCTTATTACCAGGGCAAAAAGCTAACTGGTAATTAGCTGAATAAGGGCAAATGCAACAAAAGCTATCCAAAATTTACATCATGACCATAACCCCTCCCAGGCACAGGAGTTCCCCTCGTCCTTCTAGGCCATCATGCATCATTCCCTCCTGCCAAACAATCAGGGGACAACAGTGTGTGGTGCATAAAGGCTGCAGTTTATTGCAAAACATAGACCATACATCTCTCAAATGACTGGTTGGTCATTTGCGACCCAAGTTTGTTTATTACATATCACATGTATCACTCTGAATATTGACCACTGGTTTTTCTTCAATTTCTGGCTGACAGCACTGCCCCTATGCGATTACCCTTTTGCAGGTGTCTCAGATTCTGCATGTTGTAGGCTTACTTTGCTACCAACCTTGGGGGTGGCCATCAGACCCAAGCCAGGCTGCAAGTGCCATTCCGCTTCACTGGACCCTCGCTGGCCATTTGCCTGCTCCCCTTGTCCCTGCTGTGTGACATCCTAAGGGCAATGCCTGACAGCTCTTCTATTCTGGCTGTCATTGTGTGCTTAAATAAATAAATAGCCTGAATCTTCAGGTTATAGGAACCTAACCTAGGGGTGTCAGGAAGGCACTTGTTTCCCGAAAGAACACCCAAGGAAAAGAAAGGGGCAGAACAATTCCTTTCTTGAGTCCCCTCACTCACCAGGGTTTCCCCACGGTGACATGCTTCATCATTGGGGTCCTCTCAGTCCTCTACGGACTGAGGCGTGCTGCGACTTGCGGATTACGTAGGAGCACTGAACAAGACTATGTGTGGTGCAAGTGTCGTGGTATGGAGTGGTTTAAAGTGAATTAAAATAATCAACTAGTGAGCCAAATATATTTTATTCTTGCTCCTAGCTAATTGGTTAAAAAAGTGGGTAATATGCTAGAATAAACTACTTTAATGGGTAAGTGTACCTAGCATATGGTCGACTAGTTTCGAGCTTCCCTAGCTCTTCCTCAGGACTACACTGGGACCAGCCCAGTGCAAGTACCACTCCTAGAAGACCTGATTCGGTGCAAAAATAAGTGAAAAAACACACAAACGCTGCGCCTAATAAGCATGCGTTAAGGAAAATACATACGTAATGTACGTCTAGTAAAAATCTGTAGGATAAAAAACAGACGTTAAAGGGGAAAAGGCAGAATATGCTTATTATCATAGAATATAATGGTGGTTACACTATACACCTGTGTTGCAATATTCAATAGTGACGTATTCTTACTGTGCCACTATGTTGCTCTCCAGACAGTACATCTTTCATGCTGGCGTTTCGCTATATCGTAAATAAAAGTGTTCGTGAATGCACACAGTGCACATATAATAAAACACACAAAAAACAAAAAACATGCGTCTGACATGACAAACTACACACAAGACTGACAGTAGTACGATAATACATACATCTTAAAAGGCAAAACTGTGCCTCATGATCGACTGAGGGGGTGTGGACACTCGTACACCTAGAGAAAAGGTACAAGCGATATGGTAAAATATCTGGAGCGCCGTCTTGTTGGTAGGCCTAGCGCGAGTGGAAAAAATACGATGGAAAACCATCTCAGTTAGTGATGGAAACGGGGCTTCCCTCTGCGATGTAGTTACTCACTTGTACTTTTCAAGCCACCCACCGGAATCACCTACTGGAGACCTGCCTCGCCGACCGCATACTGTGTGGTTGCGAGCCTGGTGCCGAAATATCTACCTGGGTGGGGATTTGAAAGAAAAGAAGGACTTGCCGATTGCGGTCCTCTTCCGTGGCCGCCATCTTGGAAAAGGCAAAATTCTTTATGCAAGAGGAAGAATGGAGAGAGTGAACTCCATAATAAACAAAAAATAGAGAGTCATTTGACATCGGCTCCATCATACACAAAATAAAGGAATGGGCTAGGGAGCCATTGGGCGTTGTGTCTTTAAATTTAGATCGAAGAGAAGTTGATGCGGGAATAGTTCAGCCATCTTAGGTCGGGGAGAGAGTATTTGACAGTACCATACTTTCTTTCAAATGAGTAATCGTCCTCAATGTTGCATTTAGTTGAAAAACAGGACCGGGTGACCCATTGGTACTTCAATCAGTGGTTATTATAAAACCCAAAGTATATGTGTAACTTGGGAAACAAAGGAAAAAAAAAAAAAAAAAGGAAAAAAATTAGAACAAAGTGGAGATACGTGGTCTGCGTTACAGTAGAGAGTATCTCAGTTAAATAATGTCATATGAAAGGGGGCACATACTCTGAAGGGTATTTGCACATCTCTTATCCCAGGAAAAAATAGCCAGCTTAATTTTTCACTATTTTTCACTATGTTCGAGGGACAAATGTATTCTGGGTAACACATTGCCAAATGGTTATAGCCATTAGTCAAACAATTGCTGGAAAGAAAAACTTAGTTTGAGGTGAAATGGCCCCATGGTATATCATCATTCAGGCCAAGGTCATCTGATCGCAGTTTAAACACCCAATGTTGTTCTTTTTCATGAAGATTTTTTTCGCTGTTGGGATAGTTGCTGATATGTTCAAGAATGACCCAACTGAAGTCATTTGGTGTGTGTTGTTGTTCCAAAAAATGTGTGGTCATTTTGGTATTGTTATGTTTACATCTGAAATTACTGCGGTGTTCAACCATTCTCGTGTTCACTTTCCTTGTGGTCATCCCCACATAATGGAGATTACACACGCAAGTAATGAGGTATATTACCCCGGTAGTGTTGCAATTCGTGAATGATCGCAGATTCCACGTTACGCCATTGTTGCAGGTGACAATTTTAGTTGCAGTGGTTAGGTGACATACGCTGCAGTTGCCACACGGGTAGTGTCCCTCTGGGAGTGGGTGGAGTAGGCGTACTGGACCTACATTCTTTGTTGGGTTAGGTCTGGTATGTACCAAATAGTTCCTTAGATTTTTCGCTTTTTTATGACTGAACATAGGTTGTTGCAAGTTCAAACCTCCACTATTCAGGATTCGCCAATGTTTTTTAATTATCTTGGTCACTTGATCTGATGCGGTATTGAAAGTTGTGATGCAGATTTGTCGTTTGTCTTTTTTGTCAGCTATTTTTTCAGGTTGAGGTTCTAGCAGAGCGTCACGGTTATTGTTGGATGCTCGTTTTTGTGCTTTGGACACAAGATGTGGTGGGTAATGCCATTGTACCAATTTTATGGATAGATCTTTGGCTTGCCTTTTGTAATCTTCTCTTGTGGTGCAATTGCGTCTTAGGCGCAAGAATTGCCCGAAAGGGAGATTATCTTTGAGGTTCTCGGGTGGAAACTTTCGTACACCAGGAGGCAGTTTCTTGCCGTGGGTTTAAAATGTGTGGTCGTGATCAGGCGGCCCTCATGTGCTGATATGTTAAGGTCAAGAAAAACCAACTTAGATCTACTCATGGTGAAGGTGAATTTTAAAAAAGGATCTTGTTGGTTAAGCCAGAGGAAGAAACATTCAAAACCTGTTTCGTCGCCTTCCCAAATGAGGAGCACATCGTCGATATATCTCTTCCATAACTTGATCTTATGAATGTGTGGGTTGTTGTTATGGAGGATCTTGTGTCGTTCCAAATGATGTACGTAGAGCCCTGCCAGGCTCGGCGCAAAGGTGCTTCCCATGCTCGTACCGTGGGTTTGTTTGTACAATGAGTCATTAAATTGGAAGAAATTTACGGTTAGAGCTAGGCGACAGCATTCTAGAACCACGTGTCTGGGTGTGTGGTAAGCCCAATTGTTTTCAAAGAGTACTTCCTCAGGAATATCCAGTGTGTCCTTATGTGGTAAACTGGTGTACAAACTTTCCACATCAAGGCTGATTAGGATGCTGGTTGTGGGGTTGAAATCTAGATTTTGAATCAGACACAGAACAGCTTTTGTGTCTTGTAAATATGTGTCAGTCGCTTGGACTAAGGGTCTTAGAAAGGCGTCGGCAAATTTAGACAAAGGTTCCAAAATTGAACCAATCCCTGATACTATGGGTCTGCCAGGTGGTTTGACCATAGACTTATGTATCTTAGGGATAGTATAGAAATAAGGAATGACTGGTTTCTTGTTTTCTAGAAAGTCTGCTTCTTTCTTACTTATCCAGTCATTAATAAGAGATTCTTCGACCAAGTTCGCAATCTCTATCCTTAGCCGTTCAGTTGGATTAGTTGGTATAGCTAGGTAGTTCCTTCTGTCGTCCAACAATCTGAGACACTCAGTTTGGTAATCAGATGTGTTTTGTAGGACTATAGCTCCCCCTTTATCGGCTGGTTTGATCGTGATAGTTTTTTCTTTAGAGAGTTGGTGAATCGCCTCTTGTTCAATTTTACTTGTATTGTGAAAAACTCTTATAGATTTCGGGTCCAACTCCCTAATTTCCTTCATTACCGCTTTTTCAAATGCTAGTAACTCAATAGGGAGGGTATTAGGTGGTGGTGTGAAGTTTGATTTTTTGTGTAGTCCAGTGTCCGTCTTAGATGTGAGGTCTTGTTCTTTGTCTTTGAAAAATACTTCCAACTTGATTCTGCGTATGAATTCTTTCAATTCGCAGATCAGTTTGAATTTATCCAAAGTTGCTGTAGGTACAAAACCTAATCCTTTTTCCAACACATTTTTCTGAATCGGTGTCAAGGATTGGTTGGATAGGTTGACTATGAGGCTAGGTTGTTGCTCGTTGAGGGCAAATTCGGTGGGCCCATGCTCCGTGTGTGACTCCTCACTGATTCCAGTGGCTGAGCCCATTGTACTTGCTGACCACGTCTGTTTTTTCCTCTTGGGGGATTCTTTCCTCTTCCTAAAAAAGACTGGTTTTGTTCTTGGTTCTGAGGTTCCCAATAATGGTAGGGTTGTGGAGGGTATGGTTGCTGAAATGGTGGAGGTCCATAGAAGAATTGTGGGGGTGGAGGCCCATAAGGTGGGGCATTTTGGAATGGGGACCAGCCGAACCTTGCTCCACCCCTGTTCCTAGGACGCCCTCCTCTTGGTCGTCTGTTTTGGGTGGTGGAGATGTAATTACCACCAGGATCTGAAAAATCAGAGCCTGTATCTGAGCCATCGCTGTCAGTGTTGTAACCCGGGTTGCGGTTAGATGGAGTGTAGTCATCTCTCGTATAGGGGTACATTTTCTCTTGTGAAAAATTCTTTTGGTCTTTTTTTAGTTTGGTATACTTGGCATCTTTCAAGCCAATTTCAAATTCAGCCATGCTTTTGTTAAGTTCTTCCAATCGTTTTTTTAACTCAGCTGTAGTTTGATAGGTTTTTAGACGAATCTCAAGATCATGGATTCCAATTTTCATTTCTTCAGACAAACGTGTAGCTGTTTTAATAATTAGCACTAACCAATCTCTGGTGCAGTGCCAAGATATTAGAGACCAGTCTTTCTTGAATAGTTTATCATTTTGAAAAATGAAGGGTTCATTTCTGACTATTAGTCCACGCGGTGCAATGTTGGCTCTCACATACTCTGTCATCATGATCCCATGTATTAGTGTTTTTATCTGTTCACGTTTCAATTCTGTTAGTTCGTCCCAGCATTGACTTGCTTCGGTGGTATCTCTGGTACTGGTCCCAGCTAGAGGTAGCATAGACGCTATGATTCTGTCTACCTCTTCTTGTGAATAGGTGAAACCAGTGACTTCAGCCATGGTTGTGAACCGTGTAAGTTTGGTGTGTAGTATTGGATGTCAGACTAGGATTCTGTAATAAAGATTAAGATTCCCACAGCTACGTGCTGTAATGAACATATATCAAAAAAAGGGGGGAAGGAGAGGTTTTTAACGGTTAGGTTCACCCTCCAATTGTATACATAAATAAATAAATAGCCTGAATCTTCAGGTTATAGGAACCTAACCTAGGGGTGTCAAGTTACACATATACTTTGGGTTTTATAATAACCACTGATTGAAGTACCAATGGGTCACCCGGTCCTGTTTTTCAACTAAATGCAACATTGAGGACGATTACTCATTTGAAAGAAAGTATGGTACTGTCAGATACTCTCTCCCCGACCTAAGATGGCTGAACTATTCCCGCATCAACTTCTCTTCGATCTAAATTTAAAGACACAACGCCCAATGGCTCCCTAGCCCATTCCTTTATTTTGTGTATGTTGGAGCCAATGTCAAATGACTCTCTATTTTTTGTTTATTATGGAGTTCACTCTCTCCATTCTTCCTCTTGCATAAAGAATTTTGCCTTTTCCAAGATGGCGGCCACGGAAGAGGACCGCAATCGGCAAGTCCTTCTTTCCTTTCAAATCCCCACCCAGGTAGATATTTCGGCACCCGGCTCGCAACCACACAGTATGCGGTCGGCGAGGCAGGTCTCCAGTAGGTGATTCCGGTGGGTGGCTTGAAAAGTACAAGTGAGTAACTACATCGCGGAGGGAAGCCCCGTTTCCATCACTAACTGAGATGGTTTTCCATCGTATTTTTTCCACTCGCGCTATGTCTACCAACAAGACGGCGCTCCAGATATTTTACCATATCGCTTGTACCTTTTCTCTAGGTGTACGAGTGTCCACACCCCCTCAGTCGATCATGAGGCACAGTTTTGCCTTTTAAGATGTATGTATTATCGTACTACTGTCAGTCTTGTGTGTAGTTTGTCATGTCAGACGCATGTTTTTTGTTTTTTGTGTGTTTTATTATATGTGCACTGTGTGCATTCACGAACACTTTTATTCACGATATAGCGAAACGCCAGCATGAAAGATGTACTGTCTGGAGAGCAACATAGTGGCACAATAAGAATACGTCACTATTGAATATTGCAACACAGGTGTATAGTGTAACCACCATTATATTCTATGATAATAAGCATATTCTGCCTTTTCCCCTTTAACGTCTGTTTTTTATCCTACAGATTTTTACTAGACGTACATTACGTATGTATTTTATTTATTTATTTATTTTATTTATTTGTGTATTTTATAAAGCGCACAGCTGCCCCAACGGGGCGTCCCGGCGCTGAGAACTCTGGGAAAGGAGAGCCAGAAATGGAGGACCTGTCTAGGAGGAGAAAAGATATGTCTTCAGCAGTTTACGAAATGCTGATTCTGATTGGCTGGTACGTAGAGCTAGCGGGAGCTTGTTCCAATTCTGAGAGGCACAGACCTCAAAGGTTTTTCCACCTGCACGAACTCGTTTAAATCGTGGGGTGTGCAAGAAGAATAGGGAGTTGGAGCGCAATGTCCTTGAATGGGCATACGGTCGCAAGATGTTTTTCAGGTGTGCCGATCCAGACCCTTGAGAGGCTCGGAAGGCCAGCGTCATTGCTTTGAAGACACTTCTTTTAGCAATGGGTAGCCAGTGCAGTTTGCGTAAAAGTGGAGAGACATGGTGTCTAGCAGGAAGTCTCTCTACAAGCCGGGTGGCAGCATTTTGGACTGTCTGAAGTTTATGACACAGGCCTGCTGAGATACCAAGATAGAGGGCATTAGCGTAATCGAGATGGGAAATTATCAATGCCTGGATAACAGTTTTGCGGCAGTCCGCCGGCAGGTAGTTAATAAGGCGTTTAATGGTCCTGATTTTAGCGAAACAGGAAGCAGCCACTGTCTGTACCTGATTACTGAAACTTAGATGATGATCCCAACGTACTCCTAAATTTTTCACTGAATCTTTAGGGGTAGGGGCTTGGCTTAGATCGTCTGGCCACCAAAGGCTAGAGTCCAAAGGAGAAGGAGAGTTGAAAAACAGGATCTCCGTTTTTCCTGCGTTGAGTCGGAGGGAGTTAGCGTCCATCCAGCTAGAAATGTCCCTGAGGCAGGATTTCAGCGGATCAAAGGCAGAAGCAGAGGGGGTGTCAAAAGTAAAAAGAAGCTGAATATCGTCAGCATAGGAGGTGGATTTAATCCCTGTCTGAGCGATCAGCTTAGCCAAAGGGGTAAAATAAATATTAAAAAGGAGCGGACTCAGGGAGGAACCCTGGGGAACTCCCCATTTAAGTGGTCTGGCAGGGGAGGTATAGGGAGGGGTGAAAACCTGCTGTGTGCGGTCCGAAAGATAGGATGTGAGCCATTTCAGCACAACACCTCCCACACCCAAGTCCTCAAGCCTACTCAGCAGGATCTTGTGAGAGACGGTGTCGAATGCTGCTGATAAATCCAGCAGCACTAGCACCGCCCTCGATCCCTGGTCAAGCGTCCACCTCACCGAGTCCGCCATTTCAATAAGGGCAGACTCCGTGCTGTGGCCCGACCTGAAGCCATGCTGGGAATCATGGAGAAGTCCATTGGACTCAATATAGTTCGCCAACTGAGAATGCACCAGTTTCTCCAGGATTTTTGCTGGTGCAGGCAAGAGGGAAATGGGTCTGTAGTTACTAGGTTGGTCGGGATCCAAGTTGGACTTTTTAAGGATAGGGACCAACGAGGCATGTTTCCATTTAGCAGGAAAACAGCCCAGTCTGAGAGAGCTATTCCAAATATGGTTCAGATGAGGGTTAAGTAGAGAGGCAAGTTTTTTGTACTGCTTGGCTGGCCAGGGATCATTAGG